>NC_138768.1:748009923-748622423 GCF_965119305.1 Pelophylax lessonae
TAGATGGCTCTTTAATCCCTTTGTACACACACACACACGAGCAGTGGGGGAAATGGAATGTGATTCAGAAAGGAATAGCACTGCATTCCTGTTCAAATCACATGCGATTCTTTGCAGTGCGATTTGTGCCTATTTTTTGTATTGACGCAAATCACACCACAAAAGTATCGGTACTCTGTATTTTTATTGGCGAGTACGGGTACTGACACTTTTGTTCAAATACTTGCCGATAAAAAAACGGTATCGGTGCAACCCTAGTAATTTCCTTTTTAGCTTTTTTGGCTCTGCGACTATGTTTTATAAGTATTCCGTGAATATAACACAAATGGGAGGCACACAAAGTATGCAAATTGTCTATTGTACCTTTGTTCAAGTCAATAACAGCATCAAGCTCTTTGATCAAATCTGCTTTTATTTCTAAGTTTTGTAGTAGTTTTAGTTTAGTAACTTTAGTTTAAAGTTAGTCTGTACTGGAAGTTGAGAAAACTACACAACCAGAGAAATAGGGACATGATCTGACAAGGCAATCTGGCCAATTTCAGTGTTGGAGAGCATAATTAGGGATATGTGTTTATCAGGGGAAAAGTAAATCCTGGAGTAGAACTCATGGGCTGATGAATAATAGATGAACTCCTTCATCTGAGGGCGAAAGAATTAGCTATTAAATACTTCTGGACCAGAAGATTCTCCCTTTCACTGACAATTGTGCGACGCTGTACCCAAATAAAATTGATGTCCTTCTCCCCCACAAATAGCTCTTTCTTTTGATGGTAATTTATCACCTCTGCGATTTTGATTTTTTTGCGCTATAAAAAATAAAGAGCGACAATTCTGAAAAAAAATATTTTTCACTTTCTGCTATATAACATTCCCAATTAAAAAAAATAAAAATAAAAATCTAATTTTTTTCATCATTTTAGGCCAATATGTATCCTGCTACGTAATTTTGGTAAAGGAAAAACTCATCCCAATAAGCGTATATTGTTGGTTGGCGCAAAATGTATCACGTCTACAAACTAGGGGAAAGATTTATGTAATTTTTATGTATTTATTTATTACTAGTAATGGTGGCGATCAGAGATTTTTAGTGGGATTGCGACATTGCGGGGGACAGATTGGACACCTAACTGACATTTTGACCAGTGACTTTACTACAGTAATCAGTGCTAAAAATATTCACTGTTACTGTACTAACGACACTGGCAGAAAAGGAGGGGGCGATCAAAGGGTTAAATGTATGCCTAGGGAGTGCTTTCTAACTGTGGGGGGGGGCTTATGGAATCAACACAGAGACCTGTGATCCTAAATAGGAGGAACACAGGAGCCCTGTGTTGATTGCTGACAGAACAACGGTCTGCTGTGTTTACAACAGCAGACCACCGTTCTGTCTCCATAGGGAGCGATCGCGGGTGCCCGGTGGCATTTGCAGCCACCAGCCTCACAGATCAGCTTCCCCGCTGGTGAATGGGTGTGTGCATGCCCCCACGATCGCTCCAGCGAAGCTACGTACGGGTATGACGTTTCGCGGGAACCTGCCGACCTGCCACGGCTGGTCAGCTGCTGGTCGGCGGCTGGTCGGCAAGTGGTAAAATGCTTGTTCTTCTTAGCAACAAACAGAGTCTGTTGGAAAATATTTTTTTGTAATTTAAGATTTTTTTTCACCCTAGAATACTTCTCTTGCGTAATTTTTATTTTTCTGAGAAATTGATACCCCTAGCGTGCCAATTCAAGTTTAACTTTAAGAATGATATCAGGTCCTTGAAAGATCCTTCACTTGCACCCCCACTGTAAGGTCCAGGTCACACTTATGCGAGTGCGGGAAGGCTGCGAATCCGCAGCCTGTTCCCGCATTGCACACGAACCCCCGGCTGTTCACACTGCCATATGCGATACGCTGGGGGTGTCAATGTAATTTTAACGACACCCCCAGTTTGATCGCATATCGCAGTGCGATCGTGCAGTTCGCACAGGATCGGATCGCATAAGTGTGAACCGCTGTGCGATCTGATCCTGATGCGGCTTCCAAAAAGGGTCCCTGTGCGTGTTTGGTGCGGCTGCGGTGCGAATTTTGCCATACAAACTGTATGGCTAAACTCGCACCGCACAGCCGATCGCATGTAATGTCGGAGCAGTGCGCTCCGACATTACATGCGAACCCCGCACACGCACAAGTGTGAACCGGGGCTTAGTGTTTAGGATCATTATTATTTTATTGAAATTATTATAAATTGTAGCATCAGTAGCATCTGGTAACTGTACTTGTTTATTTTATGGCTTGTTGAATATATGTTATGTTTAGCTTTTCAAATATTAACCTTGTGTGTGGAATCCTGAAATACTTTAAGCAAGTACTTCACTTTTTCATTTAGTCTGTTTTACTCAAGCCCTAAATCTAAGCATGTATTATTAAAACATAATTCTGAAAAATACTCCACACTGCGGGTCAGAGTCAGCGATTTCTGAGCAGTGTTGGCTGCCAAATGCGATCATATATTTCTTAGCAGAATGTCAGATTTTAGTTTATTATTCAGTAAGTTCTGCATCGGTCTATGTTACAGGTATTTACACATCTTTTCTAAAGACTAATATTTTCATCTACATTTTGTGTTGATATCTTTGTTCTGTAAAATGTTTGACATAAATTAAATAAAAAAAATGTGATAAGTGAAATCTGAAAAACATGCCAATGGACATTTCCATTACAGGCTTTCAAAGAGCTTGAATTATTTTTTAACAAAGGAGTTTACACTTTTTTTTTTTTTTTTTGCTAAAGCACACGCTTCTGAAAATTATTAGTTAGAGTGAACATTGCTATATACTTTGTGTTTTATTACATTATTATTTATTTAACCACTTAAGGACCGCCAGCCACAGATTTACTGCGGCATGCAGCCCCTCCTGTGCATATCGATGTAGCTGTACGTCGGTTGCGCGCCTGCAGCTTAGCAGCGGGGACTCTGATGCACAAGGGCCAGCGGCTCCGATTGCTGCCGGACACCCACAATCCCTCCCCGCTGAGAGAGAGGGATGGTCAGCTGTTGTAAACACAGCTGACCGTTCTTCTCTCTGAAATGATCACAGAGCGCCTGTGACCTTCTATATAGGATCACTGGTCTCTGTGATCATTTCAAAAGCCCCACCCCCATACAGTAAGAATCACTCCCCTAGGCTCACACTTAACCCCTTGATCACCCCTAGGTTAACCCCTTCCCTGCCAGTGTCATTACTACAGTAACAGTGCATATTTGTAGCACTGATTACTGTAGTAATGTCACTGGTCCCCCCAAAAGTGTCAAAAATGTCAGTTAGAGGTCCGATCTGTCCACCGCAATGTCGCAGTCCCACGAAAAATCGCAGATCGCCGCCATTACTAGTAAAAAAAAGAAAAAAAACAATAAAAATGACATAGATCTTTCCCATAGTAAGTAGACACGATAACTTTT
Source organism: Pelophylax lessonae (assembly GCF_965119305.1). NCBI lineage: Eukaryota > Metazoa > Chordata > Amphibia > Anura > Ranidae > Pelophylax > Pelophylax lessonae. Next base: position 748,013,367 of record NC_138768.1, read on the forward strand.
GCGCAAACCAATCAAAATACGCTTATTGCGATTTTCTTTTTACCAAAAATATGTAGCAGAAAACAAATTGGCCTAAAATGTTAAAAAAATTTTGATTTATACTTTTTTTTTGGGATATGTTATATAGCAGAATGTGAAAAATATTGTTTTTTGTTTTCAGAATTGTCGCTCTTTTTTTGTTTATAGCTCAAAAAATAAAAATTGCACAGGTGATCAAGTTGGAGTATCCCACTCATCCCTAGTTGGAGTATCCCACTCATCCCTAGTTGGAGTATCCCACTCATCCCTAGTTGGAGTATCCCACTCATCCCTTCTCCCATCCCAAGTTCTACAATAAAAACAACAAAAACCAAATCCCCTAGATTTTCTGACTTAGCCAAGAACCTAAAGTACAAAGGATTTACAAGTCGTTGCTATGGATAACCCAAGGGAACCCATTTCAAGCAGCTCCCAAGGGAGTAGTGCTACACCTTATTGGGATTGGCAGAATACAAATTGGCCTAAAATTATGAAATAATGTGATTTTTTTTTTTTTTATTGGGAATGTTATATATAGCAGAGTGTAAAAAATATTTTTTTTTTTTAAGAATTGTCGCAAGTGATCAAATACCACCAAAAGAAAGCTCTATTTGTCGGGAAAAAAGGACACCAATGTAATTTAGTTACAGCGTAGAAGAACCACACAATTGCCTGTTTAAATATTGCAGTGACGAATCACAAAAAATGGCCTGTTCATTAAGGGGGTAAATCCTACCGCAGAAGTGGTTAAGATCAGCAGCACACCCCCACAGGATAACAGACAGCATAGCGAAATAAAAGATTACATTTTTTTTTCACCCTGTGCATAATTTTACACTTCTGCGTAACTAAATTGTCAACACAGATTCTCATATTTGAAATTCTGCCCCACTCAGTGGTCTTTTCTCCTATAAGTAATATATTCATTTGAGATGCATCTTTATTTTGTATACTGTTTCATCCAGGTAAGACCAAGAGACATATATTTGAATAATTTCTTTATGGAAAACAATGAAAATTACTGAGCAAGAAAAAAAAATATTTGTTTTCCTCTTTTTTAATTCTTTTTGTTCCAACAATAGTTTATTTGGAGCAGAAGAGTAATTCAGTAAGAGCAATACAGTAACTGTATGCAAACAAAATGACAGAAAGGAGGATAATTACAAGTACATCAGAGACAAGATGGTTAGCATAGGACATCGGAACAGCAATAGGTCCTAACGTCCAGAAGGAACCTGTATTAATATGTATGGAAGGAGTCCAAATGGAAAAGCACTCAACACAAACAGCAGGGAAGTTGAAACTAAAGCCTCATTCCTGAAAAACAGTGGAAAAAATGGTAATACTTAAATAGATGATTGGTTGGGTAAAGGTTGAGTCCAGAAGGTAACATACTTCTGCTATGAAAGAGGTTCAGGAGGATAAGGCCTAATGCCACATGGCATGGGTAAAAAGGAGGAAGAGGGGTGGACAGATGACAAGGAGATGAAGGGAGGAGAGGGGGTAGCTAGAGAGGTAAGAAAGAATAGGAGGGGCAAGAAAAAGTCATAGGGATGGATGGAGCTGGAGCACCCTCCACAGCCTCCACACCAGTCAAAGGCACGATTCCTTGCAGTGGATAATGGGTATCATAGAATACATAATCCGAAAACAGAACATGTATATCTGCCTAATGGGCTTCCTCGACATGGGTCCTCCATGACTAACCCCTGGGGTGGGGAAGGGAAACAAGTAATCCACGACCAAGGGTTTTGAAACTTTCTTGAATCTTAGTGTTGCTGATCTGCTACAGCCTCTTTGCAGCCACTTTTTACTAATGCTTATGCAGCCTCTGCATGTCATTGCTCAGGGTGGGTTTTCTGATCATGACAATGGAAAAACGTGACATGGTGATAATATAGCTAGGCAACTGGGGGACCATAACAGATCCTATATAACATAACAGACCCTATAGCAAGAAGTGTTTTTAAGGACTTTAATGGGAGTATCGCCAGTTATTTGAATGAAAGCTGCAGATTTAAAATTACTTTTGAAAAACACATTCACGTGTTAAAAAAATGTATGAGATTTGAGTGTTTTTGGTTTAGGTCCACATAGTTACATAGTCTGGTTGAAAAAAGACACAGGTCCATCTAGTTCAACCAATAAAAGGGAAAAAAGCATAGCATATTTTGAAATGTGTTTCCACTTTTACGGTCAAATTTCAGAAAGCCCTACTATATGTTCGTTATGTATTTTCCCAATCACACAGCATACCTTAACTACTTGGCGTCCGCGCTATAGCTGAATGATGGCTACAGCGCTGACCTGAATTCCCGGGAGGGTGTACAATGACATCCTCTCTGCAACAAGTGGCCTGCGCGCTCCCTGCGGAGCGCGATCGGCTCGCTCTGTGATCAGCGAGTCCATGAGACTCGCCTGATCACAGATCGGAGATCGGAGGCAATCCCGCCCCCTTACCATGTGATCAGCGGTTAGCCAATTACAGCTGTTCATGTAAAGTAAACAGCAGCCGGCAATCAGCTGTTTTTTTCTCCTCACACTGTCAGTGTGAGGAGAGAAAAACGACGATCGCAGGCTGCTGTCAGAGGGACATCGGTCCAGAAGAGGGATAATTCATGCCCCCAGTGTCACCTACCAGTGCCCACTAGTGCCCACCAGTGCCACCTATCTGTGCCCACCAGCGCCACCTACCAGTGCCCACCAGTGCCATCGGACAGTGCCCACTAGTGCCACCTACCAGTGCCCACCAGCATCACCTACCAGTGTCACCTATCAGTGCTCACCAGGGCCACCTATCAGTGCCCCATCATAAGTGTCCCCTACCAGTGCCTATCATTGCCCATCAGTGCCACCTTTTAGTGCCCATCAGTGCCCATGAGCGCTGCCTATTAGTGCCCTTCAGCACCACCTACTAGTGCCCTTCAGTGCCACCCACCATTGCCCATCAGTGCCACCCATCAGTGCCATCTATCAGTACTGTCTTATCAGTGCTGCCTTATCAGTGCCACCTTATCAGTGCCCATCAGTGCTGCCTTATCAGTGCCCATCAGTGTCACCCATCATTGCCCATCAGTGCAGCCTATCAGTGCAGCATATCAGTGCCCAACAGTGCAGCCTACCAGTGCCTATCAGGGCCTATCAGTGCCGCCTCATCAGCAAACATCAATGAAGGAGAAAAACTACCTGTTTGCAAAATTTTATAACAAACTATAAAAACTGTTTTTTGTTTTTTTCTAAATTTTCTGCCTTTTTTTTGTTTGTTCAGCAAATAATAAAAACCCCAGTAGTGATTAAATACCACCAAAAGAAAGCTCTACTTGTTTGAAAATAAATGATAAAAATTTAATTTGGGTACAGTGTTGCATGATTGCGCAATTGTCATTCAAAGTGCGACAGCGCTGAAAGCTGAAAATTGGCCTGGGCAGGAGGGGGGTTCAAGTGCCCAGTAGGCAAGTGGTTAAAATATTTTTTTAAAAATATTTCTTACCTTTACTATTTTTCTGAGGAAGTGTCATGGCTGACTGCAAACATTTCTCAGTTCAGCTTGATCTGTCCCAATACCTGGTCTGGGGACTTGAAGGGTCAATGATTACCATACAATATAGAAGCCAAGCTCCTAAACCTATGGTTACGAAAGACAGAGGTTGATTTACTAAAACTGGAGAGTACAAAATTTGGTGCAACTGTGCATGGTAGCCAATCAGCATCTTACTTCAGCTTGTTCTATTAAGTTTTGACAAAATAATCCGGAAGCTGTTTGGTTTCCATGCAGAGCTGCACCAGATTTTGCAATCTCTAGCTTTAGTAAATCAAAGCCACAATCTTCAGATCTATTACAACTGATGAGATGATGACTGCCTGTACAGTACGGATAGGGTTCATTATGGCAAACACAGCTTCCCAGCCCCTTCACAAGAAACAGAAGTAAGTAAAATATTTCCTTGTTGGAGGTTCCAGAAAAGAGCATCTACAAAAGGTAAGCTGCAATTTTTAAATATTTTTTTTTAGGTCATGCTATGTGGATAGGGACATGTAACAAATGTAAAGGATATATAATCCTAATTTAAAGTACCCTTTAACCCCTTCTTTCTGCCTGCCCTATTGTAGCTTTACTACTACAGGGTGCGCAGCATCACGTATATATACGTGATCCCCCACTTCCAGGCTCTGAGGCGCACGTGTGCACCAGCGGCGACTCACTACCCGCCAATCCTTTGTTACACAAGCAGAACAGCAGTCTGCCTATGTTAACAAGGCAGATTGCTGTTCTGCCAGCAAAAGCAGGAACAATGCCTTCCTCTAGTAAAAGCACCTCCCCCACAGTAAGAAAACACAGGCTAGGCACACATTTAACCCTTTGATCTCCCCCGATGTTAACCCCTTCCCAGGCAGTGTCATTAGTACAGTGAAAGTGCATATTTTTAGCACTGATCACTGTATTAATGTCAAAAGTGTCAGTCAGTCACAATTTTGCAGTCCTGCTATAAGTCACTGATCGCCGCCATTACTAGTAAAATAAAAAATAAAAATTCCATTAATATATCCCATAGTTTGTAGACGCTATAACTTTTGCGCAAACTAATCAATTTAGATTATTGTGATTTTTTTTTTTTTTTTTACCAAAAATATGTAGCAGAATACAAAATGAAGAAATTTGATTTTTTTCCTTTTTTATTGGCTATGTTTTAGAGCAGAAAGTAGAAAATATTGTTTTGAGTTTTTAAAAGTGGTGGTCTTTTAGAAGTGAGATCTAATAGCAGTGTTAATTTTGACATCAAATTTCGATTTCGTTTTAGTCATAGACTTTTGACTAAAATGCCATTTTAGTTTTAGTCGTATTTTAGTCTTTTGTCAAAAATGCCATTTTTAGTCTTAGTTGTATTTTAGTCAATTAAAATCTCCACTACGTTTTAGGGCTCTTTCACACGGGCGTTCCTTTTTTTTTGCCCGATCAGGTCCTTTTTTTTTTTTTTGTAACGGACATGGATGACACTTGTGTCATCCGGTCCGTACGTCCGTTTTTCATCCCATCCGTTTGCGGATGAAAAACTGACATAATGCATGTCTATGTAAATACGGATGTCTGCGGATGACACCACTGACATCCGTTTTTGCTTCCGTTCCGTTTTTTGAAAGGAAGAAAAAATAGGGTTCTCCTCCGTTCAAAAAAACTCAACTGAACTGACAAAAAACGGATGTCAGCGGATGATCATCCGATGACATCCGTATTTACATAGAGATACATTATGTCCGTTTTTCATCCGCAAACGGATGGGATGAAAACAGACATACGGAACGCCCGTGTGAAAGAGCCCTTAGTCAACTAAATTCTCCAGTTCATTTTACAGTAGTCAACTAAAATCTAATGGGTTTATTTAAATTGTAATGCATTACTTAAGCATTTCTCTAGAATTGCAAAACTCATTATATTCTCCAGGAGTAAAAATGTAATGAATCTAAAATCTAAATCTAATAAACCTAAAATAATCAAAAAATCGAATAATATTAATAATAATATTTATGGTATTAAGATTGGAACATGCACTACAGACACAGATTTAGCCATTGTGATATATATTGTCTTTATAAATGAAACCAAGTTTTATAAACAAAAATATTGCTTTTTGACAAACAGAAATGCCACTTTAAATTATGAAAAAAAAACAAAAAACTGTAAACTCTATTGGCTTTAATGCTGTTGCACATAATACCTGAATATATTACCAACATTAAATATTAAGAACATAAATAAGAAAAGCCTAGCCAAAAAAAAAAGCCAACAGCTTAGTAGATGCCCCTTACTTATTCTTATGTGGTAGTGCATTATTAATTTTTACTTTTTTTAATTTCTATTTCGTTTTAATCATAGTCGTTTGCCTATATTGCCTTTTAAGTTTTAGTTGTATTTTAATCTTTTGACTAGCATGTCATTTTAGTTTTAGTTGTATTTTAGTCATCTGAATTGTTTTAGTTTTAGTCGTATTTTAGTTGACTAAAATAGTGTTAATTTAGTCGACAAAAATATTTTCAGCAACAAAATTAACACTGTCTATTAGGAATCCTCTTGCAGACTTTTTATAATGGCTATGAGAGAACCAGAATGTTACTTCATTGGCTTTTTTATAATATAAATTTAATGTGTTACAGTAAAAATACACCATCCTCATAAAGGCTTAAAGAAAAACCCAGAGGCAGGGGTGAGGACATTTCACTACTAGCTAGCAGGCGTGATAGAACCCACAGTATGCACCCAAAAGTAAATTTCAGCTCTGAGTCTATATAGTCTTTTAGCTTCTCTTACTCACTTTACATACATGTTGTAGTGCCTGCTTGTCTTTTGTGACCCACATGCTTTTGATACCACTGTGTGATATCACCTTTGTTGCAGCTGCCATGCTGTTATCCACCTAGTTCTTTTCTTATATCTAAGTCTCTGTTCCTGCCGTCTTACTCTGACTGTTCAAACTAAGCATGCCTTTGCGCAATTAGAATATTGACAAAAACAAGCAGCAGAGTATATTCAATATTTTTGGGGATTTATTATTTGGTAAGGCCTTCTTAAAACAGGAGGTATTTATATATATCATTCCATTACATATCCCAAAAATTAGAGGATGTTTCCTCATTTCAGGGGAGTGGGCAGTCATATGAATCAATGCTTTTTGCACCTGTGGACAGATACACATCCAGAACCATTGGTGTATAGTGCAGTGATGGAATGAGACACGTGAATACCCTCTGTTTTAAGAAGACTTTACTGTACTAAGAACTGTTTAGAATGAAGGCTTTTTAAATGCTTTAATGCCCTCTCAACATAACTTACATGGTTATATTACCTTGTTGGGCCCACACCCTACCCCATAGAAGCTATGGTTTTAATACACTGCTCTGATGGCCAAAAAGCCTGAAACAGCTGTATGCAGTTTGGAATAAAAAGCTCTATAATGTTAGGTAAAATTTTCACTATACACCAGCAGTGCTAGATGTGCATCTGGCCGGGGGATCAAAAAGCAATTATTTGAATGGCCCTGCCCACTGTCCTGAAATGAGGAATATTCCTCAAATAATTTTTGGGTATGTGATGAAATGACACATGTGAATACCTTCTGTTTTAAGAGGGCTTTACTGTCCTATGTACTGTTTAGAATTAGAGCTTTTTGATTGCAGCAATCCCTTCTCTTCATGACCGGTATGATTATACTTTCCAGATTTAGTTCTCAAAAATACTTATTCAACTTCGAGGTAGCTTTCCTGCTTGTTACATTGCAAATCACCTCCCATCCTGCTGACTTTGTCCTGTCAGTTATTTCCTATTTAGCCTGCTGATGTTCTGATATGTGCAACCACATTATTGAGAACATATTCATTAAATTGACAGCCAACAGCTATTGTACAGTATGGTTCATTTGAAATAATTCTTCCCGGTGAGAGGATATAGTATTAGTAGAAATGATGATTTATGTAGCACCACTCATTCCACTGCAGCATAAGAGGGTTATTGCACAGCTCAGAATTTTGTGACAAGAGGCTGTAGGCCATGGAAGTGTAACAAATGCTAAACTCCAATCACAAAAATAAATGAATAAATAAATAAATATATATATATATATATATATATATATATATATATATATATATATATATTGTGATGGACTGCCTAGCACCCTCCCTGGGTGCTTCCGCCAAGCAGTGCTTCCCTCCCTCCAAACTGTTCCAGCAGCCTGAGAGCTATTTACCAGTAAGGATGATCGAACGGTTCGGGTCGACCATCGGTTCGACCCGAACATTGGATGTTCGATATTCGGCCGAATACCGAACTTTTTGCGGCAAAAGTTCGGTATTCGGCCACCAGAACCGCCCAAAATGCACTGGGACAGGAACTGGGCTTTAAAAGCCCGTGATTGGCCCAGAAACGTCTGCAAAAGCCAATGAGGGGGCAGGAGTCTCCTAGGAACGTGATTGGAGTGACTACGGGGACCAGAGGCCAATCAGGAGTGAATACGCCCCACACTATATAAGATGGCCCCGCCTAACCCCTAGCACAGTTATCCAGATCCTGTTGAAGAGAGTTGAAGCAGTTCTGTCTGACTCCTGCTTGCTACACTACATTTTCTATATATCGAGTGGTTCTAAAGCTCCATATAGCAGAATTGTATTTAGCTTACAGCCAGTGTAGATAGATACAGTGATTGTGCTGGTTCTTAGAGTTACAAAAAAAAAAAACTTAAGGGACAGTGTCAGTCTTCTGCTGTATGGAGCTTTCTATTTAGTGGAAAGGGATATCTAGTGTAATTAGGGAACTTTGTACTACATTAGTTAGATTTGAAAATTGAGTTTCTGTAGGGAAAGTGTGAGGGTTCTGTTTAGTGAGCATGTGGCACAGTGCTGCTCTATCACAGCAGGTGTACGTGCTTGCTAGGCAGCAAAATACAGTGACAACTTAACGCCTGTTGTTCAAAGCATTAGGTGCACTGTACAAAAGCCTTTGCAACTGTGCGTGACACGCAACTGCTGTGCTGTATCCAGCGACAACTGTGGGTCGCATAGCAGTGTGCGTTTTTCACCGCACACAGTTGCCAACGCATCAGTGACAACCTAACGCCTGTTGTTCAAAGCGTTAGGTCCACTGTGCAAAAGGCTTTGCAACTGTGCGTGACACATCTGCTGTGCTGTATCCAGCGACAACTGTGGGTCACATAGCAGTGTGCGTTTTTCACCGCACACAGTTGCCAACGCATCAGTGACAACCTAACGCCTGTTGTTCAAAGCGTTAGGTCCACTGTGCAAAAGCCTTTGCAACTGTGCGTGACACGCATCTGCTGTGCTGTATCCAGCGACAACTGTGGGTCGCATAGCAGTGTGCGTTTTTCACCGCACACAGTTGCCAACGCATCAGTGAAACCTAACGCCTGTTGTTCAAAGCGTTAGGTCCACTGTGCAAAAGCCTTTGCAACTGTGCGTGACACGCATCTGCTGTGCTGTATCCAGCAACAACTGTGGGTCGCATAGCAGTGTGCGTTTTTCACCGCACACAGTTGGCAACGCATCAGTGAGAAATATGCCTGGTAGACCAAGAAAAGGCATACGTGGCCCTGCTGCGGAAAGGGGCACAGCTTCTAGGGTGTCTAGAGGCAGGGGTGGACGTGGTGGTCAGTCCTCAGCCAGGCCACCATTTGGATTGTTCTCCGGCAGTGGCCAAGCTATACGTCCACAGTATGTACAGGAGGTGGTGGACTATATGACCAAACCCTCATCATCGGCATCATCTGCAACTACAGTGACCCAGGCAGAGAAAAGTGGTCAGTCTTCTGCAGTTGTCAGAACAAATACAGATGAGTCCATGTCCACCTCACGTCCTCCCTTAGACCCAACTTCAGACATGGCAGAGGAGTCAGCTGAGCTGTTTGACCACAGTGTCGGCCATCTACTCCAGCCTGATGCTCAGTCCTTTATGGAGTCTGATGTTGGGTCTGAGTTTGAGGAGGAGGCAGAGCAAACAAGAGGGGAGAGCAGACGGCCCGCTCCATCTAAGGCCGCACCTGTTGTCTCCCGGGCCAGGCCTGATGCTCAGTCTTTGATGGAGTCAGATGTTGGGTCTGAGTTTGAGGAGGAGGCAGAGCAAACAAGAGGGGAGAGCAGACGGCCCGCTCCATCTAAGGCCGCACCTGTTGTCTCCCGGGCCAGGCCTGATGCTCAGTCTTTGATGGAGTCAGATGTTGGGTCTGAGGTTGAGGAGGAGGCAGAGCAAGCAAGAGGGGAGAGCAGATGGCCCGCTCCATCTAAGGCCGCACCTGTTGTCTCCCAGGCCAGGCCTGATGCTCAGTCTTTGATGGAATCAGATGTTGGGTCTGAGGTTGAGGAGGAGGCAGAGAAAACAAGAGGGGAGAGAAGACAGCCTACTCCATCTAAGGCCGCACGTCTTGTCTTCCGGGCCACTATACACACCTCATCTTGCTGTGCCTTTTTTGAGACATCCCATGCAGACAAAACAGTTGCGATCTGCAAGATTTGTAAGAAGGGTATAAAACGTGGCAAAAATGTCAACCACCTGGGTACAAGCTGCCTAAGCAGGCATTTGACAACCCACCACTCGGCCCGTTGGCAGGAGCATTTAAAGAACCCACAAAAGGGCCAAAGATCGGTCAGTCGGCCTCCTAGTTCTCCTCGCGCTCCTCCTCATGCTCCATCTGCTCCACCTGCACATCAGTCTGTTCCTGGCCCTGCTATAGTCACTCGTCACCTGTTGGCAGTCTCCACTGGCAGGGATGATGATATAGCAGGCAGTGTCGCATCTACCTCCAGCACACCACCAGCTGTAACATCTAGACGCCAAATTTCGATTCCACACATGCTGGAACGAAAAAAAATGTATACTCCGTGCCACCCACATGCCCAGCGCCTAGACAGTAGTTTGGCTAAACTACTGGCTCTGCAACTATTACCATTTAACCTGGTAGAGTCTGCTCCCTTCCGTGACTTCGCAAAATGTGCAGTTCCACAGTGGCAGGTGCCAAGTCGGCATTACTTTTCCCGTAAGGCCCTGCCATCCCTATACCAACATGTGGAAGGCAATGTAGTGTCGTTCCTGGCCAAGTCAGTCAGCCGTAAGATACACTTGACGGCTGACACTTGGTCAAGCAAACATGGGCAGGGACGGTACATTTCTGTCACTGCTCACTGGGTGACACTGCTTGCCAGCGGAAGGGATTGTAGCCAGGGCTCGGTGCTGCAGCCAGTGTTGCCCCCACGTCTGCGAAAAGCTGGTGGTGTCGCTGATCCGGGTAGATCGATCACTTCTACCCCCTCCTGCTCCTCCTCCTCTACCTCCTCCATGCCCTTTATACACTTTTGAGTATATTTGTTTCTACCATTTTTTTTATATCTATATATATTTTTTTTATAATTTTTATATATCATTCACCAAGTCACTTATGCACATTGTGGCACCTATTTAATTATTTATTGGGAGTTTTGATGATTTACCATTATTATTTATATTTGTTTACATGGTATTTTAATTTTTATTTATACATACCACAGAGGTTGGCATGGATATTGCTATCCATTAGTGATTTAATTAGCAAGCGCTGTATTTGGCCTTTTCCATAAGACCATTCATTTTTTCAGTCTACCCTTTATCCTACAGCAGCTGCTTATTCAGTTTATTTATCTTTAGGCACGCAGGTTATTTGCATACGCACTTTTTTATAATATTTCCTTGGCGCATGGAATATACTTTGTATATTTTTTTTTTTTTTACACATGTGGTGCCATTGCTGATAGCATGGAATGGGAAAGGGTTTTCTTTGTTAAGTAACATCCTTTTATAATCAGCTGTCTGCTGGACACCTGTTCAATGAATAATTAGACTCACCTGTAGTTGAATTTTTTTTAATTAGGATTTTGTTGTCTAAAACTTATCTTTGCTCTTAACACTTTCATTGGGGTGTATTCATTTTTGCAACATGGTCTTGAAAGTTAGGAAAAATACTTTTTTTGTTTGTGCAAATTAACAAATCTTGGTTGTAATCAATGGGCCGCATTTGTGGGAGTATTTTGTAGTACAGTGTCCCATAGAAAATGTTGATTCTGAAGGGAAAGTAAAGGTTTTCTGACAAATCTGTTGGGGTGTACTCATTTATGCTGAGCAATATATATAAACATTTATATACATATATATACAGTTATATATACATATATATATATATATATATATATATATAGACCAATGGAAATTCCTCCCGTAACCGGCTACCAGCAGAGAACTACAGCAGGGTGAGTAAAAGACCAGCCCCCCTGCAGAAGGAGCAGCAGTGACCAGTCTGTGTTCCAGAAAGCTGTACACAGAAGTTCATTCATGCTGGATTATTGCAAATAACTGGAAGAAATACAGGAAGGAGACCAAGATTTATGAAAGAATACATAGCTCTTGTATTTAGAAAAAAACTATTTTTAATCTTAAGTTCATTGTATTAATGTTCACTGTACCATAAATGCTACAAAAAAAAATTGTACCATAAAATAGGAGCAAATTCACAACTTGAGTTAATAATGTTAAAAAGTAAAAATGTTTTAGGAATTTTTTTAAATGAAATTTCTTTTACATTGAGTTCATTATAGGCCCTGGTTACTCCTGTGTGTTTTTCAGCTTGTAAAACGCTAAACTCTGAAGTCTCAAAACGCCCAACAAGCAAAAATCCCATTAATTTCAATGGCCCCTGTTCACATATGAGCGTTTTATCGCCTGAAGCTCAAAAAAAGTACATGAGCTTCTTTTATGGCAGATCACAAGCGTTTTTGTTAGATGCCATTGCCTGCCTCCAAACACCTGCAAAAAACGCCAGAAAACGCCCACAAAATTGCCTGAAAAAATGCCTGAAAATAATACGCTCAGGTGTGAATGGAGCTTAAATGAGAAGTATTTGTGCCATATCCCTGTTTCAATCAGCTTATGATTTGCTTTGAAGAACCAGCCATTTATTGACCCCTACCCTCTATTTTAAAAAGATCTGCTTTAGTTGGCCAAGTATTGACTGACAGCTAAAAGCATTTACCTTTTTAGACTAATAGTTTTCCACATTAGTGACCTACACTTATTACTGAATTAGAGATTTGCAATTAATCATTGCAGTGCTGTGTGATGTCTACCTTTATGAGACACACATTATTCAGTCTTTTATCTCTTATACCCATCTCTATTATCATTTTTACTAGAGCAGGAAACTTTCTTAAGAGGTTGGAAATGAACAGAAGCAGCGTTTGAATTTTTATGTTTTCAGTATTAGGATTTCAGTAACAGCAGAATTTCAGTATATTACAATGATTTACATTCCACTCACTCATCCAACAAATAATTGTTTTTTTTTTTTTGTCGGAATGCAAAACCTTTTTACAGACTATGAAAACAATGCTAGTTTACCCTAAAACACATACAATTTCTCTCTTTTGCTTTGTTTCAAAATATTGTAAGGCAGTCAGGTTGGTGTACTGGCCCATGAATATATTGCAGGAGTGTAATTTCAAGCTTGGAAGAGAAAATCATTGGAAGCACTATGCTCTATGGTCAGGATATAATAGGGGTGAGAGGAAACACCCTTGGCATGTCCCATTTAGGATTTAGATGGGATCTGAAAGAAGGCCATTCATGCGAATCTGGGCTGTGGGACAGTCATAAAGGGCCGTAATCTGCAGCAGGTGGTCCAGGGATACCAAGTTGCTGAAGTGTGACCTGTAAAAAACACAAATCCAATCAATCAAATGCTTTCCCTGTGTCTATGGATAACAATCATTATGTGGAGGTAATGACTAGAAGCATAATACATTAGTGATAGGGTTTTAATGGTGATTTGCAATTGGGGACAAAGCCCACCTTTATATGCTTTTTCAATCATTAATTGACAAAAATCTTGATAGGAAGAGATTATTGTGGATGTTTATATTATCACTGTTGCAACACAATTTGCATTTGACATTTCTTTCTGTTTTGTTCATTTGGAAATGTTATGTGTAAATTCAGTGTCTCCACACTGTTCATGTGCCACTCACTACTAAGCTTTAAACAACTCCCATAAATGTGATTTTATGAATCACTGGTCTCTGTTGAATAACACATGCACCAATTATTTTCTAACCATGTATCATGGGCATTAGCTAATGCTTGTACAGATAATGCTCTTGTATTGGTGTCAATTTGCCAAATAAATATTAAAGTAAACCTGTCATAAACCTGTATAATTCACATGTACACAAAATGCAAAAGCATAAGTTAACTTTAATGAAAACCAAATTTTACTGCAGATTCAAAGATATAGGAATCTGCATTTTTCCTGTAGAGGTCAAGCTTGGCCCGTGTACCTTTCTGGTTTCAAGCCTGCTATTGTTTACCATAGTTATAGGCAACTTTACTGTCAGCTATGGAGACTCAGAATGTGAGATGCAGGCCATGCGCAACCAGGACAGTACATTATAGGAGAAGTGTATTTAAAGTGAACAGGTTAAACTATAGACTTCAAATATTTATACATTCTAAATAATCAGCGAAAACAAGTCCTCACTGACATATGCAGCTGCAAGCAATGTGAAGTAATTAATCCAAATTCCAGAATGTCAGAAGCCCTGAAGTTGGTTCTAGTTGGTTTCTCAACAGCTCACCCTACTCTCTTTCCCAGTAGTACCAACCTTGTAATGTAAACACAGTGCACCCGACTTGTTCATATATTAGAGCGCTGGAGGTATATGAAGACATTTCTAAAGCTGCCGAGAAACTGATTAGAACCCAGCTTCAGAACTACTTTTGGGACATTTGAAGATTATGATTCACGGTGCCTGTAGCTACAGAGGTCAGTTAGGGCGTATGTTAAATCACATTTGATGCTTGGTAAAGTATGAAAATAACTAAGTGTCCTTGGCTTGGCTGCAAGTTTACACCAACTGCCTGCAAATGCATATTTTCAACATATGCTTAATTTGAATTGACCACATTTGTGACAGGTTTACTCTAGCTGTAGAATTTCTGCTCTAGTTCAGAACTGTTATTTTTATTTGTGGATAGTTTTCAAATTTATTTATAATTTTCATTTCTTGATAATGAAAGACATAGCAAGATACTGTAAACCCTAATATTATTTGTATTTATTCTATATTCATTAAAATTTGCAGAAAATCACATGAAGGCAGTTAAGAGGCTAGCTTCAAATGCGTTCAATGTTTGCTTTTCATTTTAGGAGTACACAATAGATGTGTTCTTTCGTCAAAACTGGGAAGATGAGAGATTGAGGTTCACGGGTCCAATGCGCATTCTCCGATTAAACAATCTGATGGCTAATAAAATTTGGACTCCAGACACTTTCTTTCATAATGGGAAGAAATCTATAGCCCACAATATGACGATGCCTAATAAGCTTTTAAGAATTCAAGATGATGGAACGCTGCTTTATACAATGAGGTATTTCATTTTTTGTTCTCAAAAGTCCTGGGTGTTCACTGGTAGCATGTATTTGTAAGATGTTTTGCTTTTGAGTGACTTAAAGTGTAGCTGAGGGTTTTGGACAGAGTGAAGAGGGATTAGAATCCCAGTCAGGCTTTTATTGCTGTCTGTGCCCCCATTAGGGAGATTCATTCGTTTTACACTGAACAAAATTATAAAGGCAATACTTTTGTTTTTGCCCTCATTTTTTATGAGCTGAACTCAAACATCTAAGACTTTAAAAAGGCCTGTTTCTCTCAAATATTGTTCACAAATCTGGCTAAATCTGTGTTAGTGAGCATTTCTCCTTTGTCGAGATAATCCATCCGCCTCACAGGTGTGGCATATCAGGATGCTGATTAGACAACATGATTATTGCACACTTTTGCCTTGGGCTGTCCACAATAAAGGCCACTCTAAAATGTGCACATTTACTGTATTGGGGGGGGGGGGGGGGTCCGAAAACCAGTCAGTATCTCCTTCGCATAGAGTTAATCAGGATGTTGATTGTGGCCTGTGGAAAGTTGGTCCACTCCTCTTCAATGGGTGTGCGAAGTTGCTGGATATTGGCAGGGCCTGGAACAAGCTGTCCTATACGCTGATCCAGAGCATCCCAAACATGCTCAGATGGTAAGTATGCTGGCCATGTAAGAACTGGGATGTTTTCAGCTTCCAGGAATTGTGTACAGATCCCTGCAATATGGGGCCACGCATTATCATGCTGCAACATGAGGTGATGGTTGTGGTTGAATGGCACAACAATGGGCCTCAGGATCTCGTCACGTTATCTCTGTGCATTCAAAATGCCATCAATAAAATGCACCTGTGCTCGTTGTCCATAACATACACCTGCCCATACCATAACCCCACCACCATCGTGGGCCACTTGATCCACAACAATGATATCAGCAAACCGCTCACCCACACGATGCCATACATGCTGTCTGCCATCTGCCCTGTACAGTGACAACCGGGATTCATCCGTGAAGAGAACACCTCTCCAAAGTGCCAGATGTCATTGAATGTGAGCATTTGCACACTCAAGTCGGTTACGGTGACGAACTGAAGACAGGTCGAGACCCCGATGAGGACAACGTGCATGCAGATGAACTTTCCTGAAATGGTTTCTGACAGTTTGTGCAGAAATTCTTTGTTTATGCAAACCGATTGTTGCAGCAGCTGTCCAGGTGACTGGTCTCAGGTAATCTTGGAGGTGAATATGCTGGATGTGGAGGTCCTGGGCTGGTGTGGTTACATGTGGTTTGCGGTTGTGAGGCCGGTTGGATGTACTGCCAAATTCTCGCAAATGCCTTTGCAGGAAGGCTTAAGGTAGAGAAATGAACATTAAATTAATGGGGGGGACATTCCTGCAGTCAGCATGCCAATTGCACACTCCCTCAAAACCTGCGACATCTGTGGCATTGTGCTGTGTGATAAAACTGCACATTTTAGAGTGGCCTTTTATTGTGGCCAGCCTAAAGCACACCTGTGCAATATTCATGCTGTCTAATCAGCATCTTGATATGTCACACCTGTGAGGTGGATGGATTATCTCTGCAAAGGAGAAGTGCTCACTAACACAGATTTAGACAGAAATTTGTGAACAATATTTGAGAGAAATAGGCCTTTTGTGTACATAGAAAAAGTCTTAGATCTTTGAGTTCAGCTCATGAAAAATGGGGGCAAAAACAAAAGTGTTGCGTTTATAATTTTGTTTAGTGTATTTGCCCTGTTTTTCTTAATAATTGCAAGCAAAATTACCAGAAAATCCCACATTTCGTTGTTCCCAGAAAAGTAATAGAGGGTAAATCTTCCAATAGGGACAGCAGTTCTAGTGATTTTTTTTTTTTTTGGGGGGGGCAAGGGATTCCCCTAGTTTGCAGGGATTTCCTAAACAGGGACTTCCTGTTTTGGCTATGGACCAGAAGGTGAAGGTAAATCTCCTCAATGGGACACAGATGGCAAACAAAAGACAGCTGCAGCTGCTCCCGTGTAAATTATCATCAGCAGAACAGTTTTAATAAGAAATTCTGATGTATAGGGATGAGCTTGCCTATATTCTAAACCCATATTCAGCAGCACCTGGCAGGACGCTGTCAGTACCAGCACAATCAGCTGGGGTCAGGGCATTCCTCAACCTGTAGCTGCCTGTTCACAAAGAGGTGAAGATGCTTGAGTCATCATCATGTTAGGTCAATGATGCCAGGAGCATTCCTGTCCCTTTGTGTACATGCAGCAGCAGCAGGGCAGAGAATGCTCCAGCCCTAGCTGATTGGCTGGCACTAAAAGCTTCCTTCCAGGCTCAGCTCAAGCCCTGGTTCTTACTTATTTTTTTACCAATGTTATTTTTTTACATTGTAATTACTTTGTATCATTATTAAAATGTCAGGGGGGGGGGTGATCTTCACATTATGTCTGTTAAAGCAACCTTGCAGGGAGAAAAATAAAAAAAACATAGATTTTGCATCAAAATAAACTGGACAAATTATAGACCAAAAAGTGTACCATTACTTACATAAAATTTGATATTCTTAAACTAGCACTGACTGTTTTCAGTTTTGTAGAAGTTCTGTTAAGCTGCTTCTGAGCTCCTGTTATTACATCAGGTTCTGGCTCTCACAGCTCATCTAGTTCAGCATATGTAGCAAAAAATGAAGGCAGAGGCACACTCTGAATCACATTGTAGGCTTTATTCATTGTGGCTGGTTTCCAAACACAGTCCCCACCTTAGGCCACACCCCTTTGATGCATTCTATCTTAATTGAGTGCATCTTTATGAATAAGCTCAATCAGGATAAAATGCATCAAAGGGGTGTGGCCTAAGGTGGGGACTGTGTTTGGAAACCAGCCACATTGAATAAAGTCTACAGTTTAATTCAGAGTGGGGCTCTGTCTTTACTTTTTTTTTTCCGTTTTGCTACATTTTTTTTTGCCTATATATTAAAAAATATTATTTAGGGGCTTTCCTTGCCAACTTATTAAAAGAAAGATCACATGGGTTTCCCATGAAGAGATTTTTCAGCAATCCACAAAAAATACCCATTTTTTTCGCTTGCTCTTGCAGTGCCACTGTTCTGGCCCAAAGACTAAGGTTTCTGGTGCACTTCTGCACCTTTAGCTGCTACTTTGCAGCTACATGGACTGCCTGGGGAGAAATAAACATTAAACTAAAGTTAGCTTCCTCACACCTGCACAATCAGTATGCTGGTTGCCAGAAAAACATGGACCAATCTCTGCGGAAACTTAAACTCCAGTTTCCTCTATGACATAATCACCCTAGATCTCCTTAACCTGTCTAGGTGAGAACCCTGACACAAAACCTTTTTTTTACAGGGTACCGTACTGTCACTATATATACAGTGCCTTGCGAAAGTTTTCGGCCCCCTTGAACTTTGCGACCTTTTGCCACATTTCAGGCTTCAAACATAAAGATATAAAACTGTAATTTTTTGTGAAGAATCAACAAGTGGGACACAATCATGAAGTGGAACAAAACGTATTGGATATTTCAAACTTTGTTAACAAATAAAAAACTGAAAAATTGGGCGTGCAAAATTATTCAGCCCCTTTACTTTCAGTGCAGCAAACTCTCTCCAGAAGTTCAGTGAGGATCTCTGAATGATCCAATGTTGACCTAAATGACTAATGATGATAAATAGAATCCACCTGTGTGTAATCAAGTCTCCGTATAAATGCACCTGCACTGTGATAGTCTCAGAGGTCCGTTTAACCGGTTGCCGACCGCCGCACGACTATATACTGCGGCGGTCAGCCCCGGCCAGGCAGAGTGACGTATCGGTACGTCACTCGCCTGTCACTGACTTGCGAGCCTATAGCGGGCGGGCGCGCGCCCGCCGAGGCGCGCGCCCGCCGCGGCTCGTTCACAGGCAAGTCAGTGCGTGTGACCGGCGGACTCGATGTCCGCCGGCCACACTACGATCGCTCCTGTGAAGGGAGAAAGACAGAGCAGCTTGTGTAAACAAGCTGCCTGTCAGTTCTCCCTGTGTAAAAGTGAAGATCTGACCGTTCTACTATGTAGAACGGTTGATCTTTGCTTTTACACCAATAGCCATGTCCCTACACAGTAGAAAGCACGCCCCTAGGACACACTTAACCCCTCCCTGTCCAATAAAGTTAACCCCTTCCCTGCCAGTGTCATTTTTGCAGTAACAGTGCATATGTATAGCACTGATTACTGCAGTAATGTCACTGGTAACCCCAAAAGTGTCAAAAATGTCAGTCAAGGGTCCGATCTGTCCGCCGCAATGTCGCAGTACCGAAAAAAAATCGCAGATCGCCGCCATTATGCGTTAAAAAAAAAAACACCAAAAATGACAAAAATCTTTCTCTTTGTTAGTAAACGCGATAACTTTTGCGCAAACCAATCAAAATACGCTTTTTGCGATTTTTTTTACCAAACATAGGTAGCATAAAACAAATTGGCCGAAAAATGTTAAAAAATTTTGATTTTTACTTTTTTTTTGGGGAATTTCATATAAAAAAATGTGAAAAATATTGTTATTTTTGCAAAATTTACGCTCTTTTTTTGTTTATAGCGCGTGATCAAAAAATCGCACAGGTGATCAAATACCACCAAAAGAAAGCTCTGTTTGTGGGAAAAAAAGGACGTCAAATTCGTTTAGGTACAGCGTCGCACGACCGCGCAATTGTCCGTTAAAGTCACGCAGTAAAAAATCGCAAAAAAACCCCTGGTCCTTTAGCAGCCAAATCCTCCGGGGCTTAAGTGGTTAAAGTGCAGAAAGCATCATGAATAACAAGGAACACACCAGGCAGGTCTGAGATACTGTTGTGGAGAAGTTTAAAGCTGGATTTGGATACAAAAAGATTTCCCAAGCTTTAAACATCCCAAGGAGCACTGTGCAAGCGATAATATTGAAATGGAAGGAGTATCAGAGAACTGCAAATCTACGAAGACCTGGCCGTCCCTCTAAACTTTCAGCTCATACAAGGAGAAGACTGATCAGAGATGCAGCCAAGAGGCCCATGATCACTCTGGATGAACTGCAGAGATCTACAGCTGAGGTGGGAGACTCTGTCCATAGGACAACAATCAGTCATATACTGCACAAATCTGGCCTTTATGGAAGAGTGGCAAGAAGAAAGCCATTTCTTAAAGATATCCATAAAAAGTGTCGTTTAAAGTTTGCCACAAGCCACCTGGGAGACACACCAAACATGTGGAAGAAGGTGCTCTGGTCAGATGAAACCAAAATCGATAATTTTGGCAACAATGCAAAACGTTATGTTTGGCGTAAAAGCAACACAGCTCATCACCCTGAACACACCATCCCCACTGTCAAACATGGTGGTAGCAGCATCATGGTTTGGGCCTGCTTTTCTTCAGCAGGGACAGGGAAGATGGTTAAAATTGATGAGAAGATGGATGGAGCCAAATACAGGACCATTTTGGAAGAAAACCTGATGGAGTCTGCAAAAGACCTGAGACTGGGACAGAGATTTGTCTTCCAACAAGACAATGATCCAAAACATAAAGCAAAATCTACAATGGAATGGTTCACAAATAAACATATCCAGGTGTTAGAATGGCCAAGTCAAAGTCCAGACCTAAATCCAATCGAGAATCTGTGGAAAGAACTGAAAACTGCTGTTCACAAACGCTCTCCATCCAACCTCACTGAGCTTGAGCTGTTTTGCAAGGAGAAATAGGCAAAAATGTCAGTCTCTCGATGTGCAAAACTGATAGAGACATACCCCAAGCGACTTACAGCTGTAATCGCAGCAAAAGGTGGCGCTACAAAGTATTAACTTAAGGGGGCTGAATCATTTTGCACGCCCAATTTTTCAGTTTTTTATTTGTTAAAAAAGTTTGAAATATCCAATAAATTTAGTTCCACTTCATGATTGTGTCCCACTTGTTGATTCTTCACAAAAAAATTACAGTTTTATATCTTTATGTTTGAAGCCTGAAATGAGGCAAAAGGTTGCGAAGTTCAAGGGGGCCGAATACTTTCGCAAGGCACTGTGTATGTGTATATATATATATATATATATATATATATAAAGTATCTCACAAAAGTGAGTACACCTCTCACATTTTTTTAAGTATTTTATTATATCTTTTCATGTGACACCACTGAAAAATCACACTTTGTTACAATGTAAAGTATGTATGTATAGCAGTATAAATTTGCTGTCCCCTCAACACACAGCCAATAATGTCTAAACCGCTGGCAATAAAGGTGAGTACACCCCTAAGTGGAAATGTCCAAATTGGGCCCAAAGTGTCAATATTTTGTGTGGCCACCATTATTTTACAGCACTCCCCTAACCCTCTTTGGCATGCAGTTCACCAGAGTTACACAGGTTGCCACTGGAGTTCTCTTCCACTCCTCCATGAAGGCATCACAGAGTTGGTGGATTTTAGAGACCTTGAACTCCTCCACTTTCCGTTTGAGGATGCCCCATAGATGCTCAATAGAGTTTAGGTCTGGAGACATGCTTGGCTAGTCCATAACCTTAACCACAGCTTCTTTAGCAAGGCAGTGTTCGTCTTGGAGGTGTGTTTGGGGTCGTTATCATGTTGGAGTACTGCCCAGAGGCCCAGTCTTCGAAGGGAGGGGATCATGCTCTGCTTCAGTATGTCACAATACATGTTGGCATTCATGGTTCCCTCAGTGAACTGTAGCTCCCCAGTGCTGGCAACACTCATGCAGCCCCAGACCATGACACTCCCACCACCATGTTTGACTGTAGGCAAGACACACTTTGTGCTCCTCACCAGGTTGCTGCCACACACCCTTGACACCATATGAGCCAAATATGTTTATCTTGGTCTCATCAGACCACAGGACATGATTCCAGTAATCCATGTCCTTAGTCAGCTTGTCTTCAGCAAACTGTTTGCGGGCTTTCATGTGAATCATCTTTAGAAGAGGCTTCCTTCTGTGACGACAGCCATGCAGACCAATATGATACAGTGTGCGGCGTATGGTCTGAACACTGACAGACTGACCCCTCACCCCTTCAACCTCTGCAGCAATGCTGGCAGCACTCATATGTCTATTTCCCAAAGAAAACCTCTGGATAAGACACTGAGCAAATGCACTCAACTTCTTTCATTGACTGAGTGGAACCTGTCCTGTTAAACCGCTGTATGGTCTTGGCCACCATGCTGCAGCTCAGTTTCAGGGTCTTAGCAAACTTCTTGTAGCCTAGGCTATCTTTGCGTAGAGCAACAATTCTTTTTTTTTAGATCCTCAGAGAGTTCTTTGCCATGAGGTGCCATGTTGAACTTCCAGTGACCAGTATGAGAAAATGAGAGCGATAACACCAAATTTAACACACCTGCTCCCTATTCACACCTGAGACCTTGTAATACTAACAAGTCATATCGGGGATGGAAAATGGCTAATTGGGCCCAATTTGGACATTGTAACTTAGGGGTGTGTTTACTTTTGTTGCCAGAGGTTTAGACTGTAATGGCCGTGTGTTGAGTTGTTTTGTGGGGACAGCAAATTTACACTGTTATACAAGCTTTACACTCACTACTTTACATTGTAGCAAAGTGTGATTTCTTTAGTGTTGTCACATGAAAAGATATAATAAAATGTTTACAAAATGCGAGGAGTGTACTCACTTTTGTGAGATACTTTATATATGTATATGTATATCTATCTATCTATCTATCTATCTATCTATCTATCTATCTATCTATCTATCTATCTATCTATCTATCTATCTATCTATCTATCTATCTATCTATCTATCTATCTATCTATCTATCTATCTATCTATCTATCTATTTATTTATCTATCTATCTATCTATCTATCTATCTATCTATCTATCTATCTATCTATCTATCTATCTATCTATCTATCTATCTATCTATCTATCTATCTATCTATCTATCTATCTATCTATCTATCTATCTATCTATCTATATAGAGCATTAAAGTCCTGAAGAAGGTCCTTAACTCATCAGCAGGACCGGTATCTGTTCCTTTGTGCAAGAAGGGACAAAATGAGCACTGCCAGACCCCTTCAAAATGACCTCCAGCAGGCCACCGGTGTAAATGTCTCTGACCAAACAATCAGAAACAGACTTCATGAGGGTGGCCTGAGGGCCCAATGTTCTCTAGTGGACTCTGTACTCTCTGCCCGGCACCATGTTGCTCGATTGGCATTTGTCATTGAACACCAGAATTGGCAGGTGCACCACTGGTGCCTTGTGCTTTTCACAGAAGAGAGCAGTTCCACCCTGAGCACGTAACAGATGTGAAAGGGTCTGAAGAAGCAGCGGAGAACGTTATGCTGCCTGTAACATTGTTCAGCATGACCGGTTTGTTGGTGGGTCAGTGATGATGTGGGGAAGCATATCTATGGAGGCACACACAGACCTCTACAGGCTAGACAGTGACACCCTGACTGCCATTAGGTATTGGGATGAAATCTTTGGACCCCTTGTCAGACCCTTTGCTGGTGCAGTGGGCCCTGGTTTCCTCCCTTGCACGACAATGCTTGGCCTCATGAGGCGAGAGTATGCAGCCAGTAAATGGAGGATGAAGGAATTGATACCAGTAAATGTCCCCTACGCTTGCCAGACCTAAATCAAATAGAACACCTCTGGGGCATTATGTTTTGGTCCATCTGACACCACCAGGTTACACCTCAGTCTGTTCAGTATATCAGTGATGCCCTGGTCTAGATCTGGGAGGAAATACCCCAGGACACCATCTGTCGTCTCAAAAGGAGCATGCCCCAACATTGTCAGGCATGCATACAAGCCTGTGGGGGCCATATAAACTACTGAGTACCATTTGCTGCAATGAAAATTCAGCATAATGGACTAGCCTGCTGAATCATTTTTTTGCTTTGATTTTTGAGGTGTCTTTGAATTCAGCCCTCTGTAGTTTGATCGTTTCCATTTCTATTAAACAATGTGGCATCCTTTCGTTTCTAACACATTACCCAGTCCATATCAGTATAGATATTCAGCATGATATTTTTTCCTATTGAGATCTGATGTGTTTTCAAAGTGTTATTTTTCATTTTTTTGAGCAGTATATATATATATATAAAGAGAGAGAGGGAGAGAGAGAAATATATACTGTATATATATATATATAATGGGGGAAGTTGGTCTATGTTGAGGGGGTTCGGCTGTGCTGCGGGTTTACCTGTGCTGGGGGGAAGGGTCTGTGTTGGGAGAGTTGGTCTGTGCTGGGTGGATAAAACAACTCCCCCCCAACTTAGACCTAAGGGGGCACAGTCAATAAAGCATATTTTGTGGGTAAAAGGACTCTGGCATTTGTGTGCTAAATTTAGGAGAAGTAGGCTCAGCTTTTATCCAACTATGGCCCTTTAAGCTCCTCTCACTGTTAGCACAAATTGGCTACACCCACAAATTGCTGTGGCAAGCATAGCATGTCACTTTCTTCATTCTGACAATATTTTCGGGGGGTAGAGTAAAAAAAAAAAAAAATTGGCCCCAGGTGCCATATGTGCCACTGGGCCAGCCACAGTAAACTAATGGCTTATTTTTCTCTGCTAGTCAAAGCAGGTTGTTTGAAAAGGCATGTGTCAATGCTAAAGCCAACCAAAAAAAATAATGGCTTTTTTTTCAAACTAAAATAAATTGAATTGGGGTGCTGCTGCTTCGTCGGAGATCTGATAAAGGGCTCGTCCCGAAACATGTAATCTCCTCATTTCCACTCCCCCCCCCTTGTGGCGTTCAATTTCAATCCCACCACCATCCCCTTCAACTCCTGGATATGTCCGTTGGCGTGCGGCACACATAGCACTGTGGAGCTGCCTTCACATCTCTTCCGGGAGCTTGGCATGGATTCCTGTGAGCCGATTGTCGCTTGTCGATGACATCATCTGCCGACGCCGCTCGAGACAGCTGAGGAGAGGAGACGCCGGGTCACTGCGGCCCTGCGGCCGGCTCATTCTACAGGGTGATTGCCTTTTCCACCACTCTCAGGCTACGGATCCCCTTCTCCGTCACTCCCCGTGTGTGGTCGCTCCCTGGGCTGTCTCCACAACTTTGTGAGACCAATGAGATGTTCACACCTGTCTCCCTGACTTCCATTACAGGTACCGCCAATCATTTGGACATATCCTTTTGACAAGTATTTTATGCCAAGTTTTGTATTACATTAAATGAGATTTTTTACCATTGAGACATTTCATCTGTGACTTCTGTGCCAACTTGTACTTGTTGTGGGGAGCGCTTATATTCCCATCCATTTATTGTGTTTTTGTACTTTTCTCAGCTGGATCTGAGCATGGGACAGCTGCACCCCTGACATAGACTAACTGGCATTTTTACATATGGTCGTCCATCCCATTCAACTTGACACCACAGGCGTTTGGGTTTTCTGATTATTCTGTTTATAGCGCCAGGATTTTTTTGTGTGTTTTATGAGATATTGTAGTCATTTCTTAATATTCCTAGAATATAAGATGGCCTCTACCTTGAGCTCTTCTAACTACAAATGAAGATTTAGAGGAGTCATTGGTATCCAGGTTGACTGGTTTCAGCAAGAAAACATGGAAGAAGCTGGGTATCGTCATAGAGGGAGGAAGCAAAGATGGAAGCAAACAGGGTTGGTTTGTTTTTATGGATCTGAAAGGTTCAAGCTTGGTGCTGGATTCTGAGAATTGACTTCGAGAGAAATATTGTAGGTGTATAGCCAAAACAGATTACCAACTATAAAGGTGGGAGTAGTCAAATGTTGGCTATCAACAGAGGCTTTCTGGGAAGCAGAGTGATGCTCAAAGTTGTTATGCACTGATTTCAAATGCCAGAAAAATTGTCCAGGGGCTTGTTGACCTCTTGAAAATTATCGCTCTGAGAAGAAAAGAAGCAGAACCTGAGGTGGAGGCCATAAACACAGAAGAAGGTTGAAAACCCAGAGCATGAGTACATCCAAGCATAGGCAGGCGAAGCTTGGCCTTCCTACAAGGGTGGCACTGCACAGGGAAGGCGGGGGTCAGAGAGAACTCAGTTCCCTTCAAAGCCTCTGTAGATGTCATCAGGGGAGCAGTGGTCCTGACTGAACACATCACCATCTATGATATGGACAGTGCTGATATATAGCACTGCCCCCCCCCCCCCCCGGTTGGTGTGCATTTTGCATAGTGGATAGGTAAGGACAGAGCTCCGCTGGTTGGGGACAGACTGCTTAGCCTAGGGACAGGTTCCAGTGGAGGAGGAACAGAGTGGGGATAGATGCCATCCTGCTTCAGTCGTCTTCCTCTCTCGAGGCCCGCTTGCCAATCTGCCCTCCAGCTCTGTCTGATGCTGTCTAGAATCTGCAGTATGCACCATTTTGCCTTACCGAGTTCGCTTAAAAGTGTTCCGGTCTTACACGGCCATGCCTATCGATTTGCTGTACTGCCCAATACTATCATGTTAAAAATACTTTACCCCTCCAACCATTCTCCATGTGAGTACTCTTCCCCTGTGGCAGTGTGCCTGGCCTACTCACACAATTGTTATAGGCAAACTCTACCCATGGGAGGAAGAGGCCCATTCATTGTTTCTGTCAGAGGATTAACAGTGGAGGGAGCATTCTATGGACTGATAAGTGTGCCCAATTTTCCTGTTAGATGGTGGGGGGGGGGGGGGGGGTGATAGCCATAAGAGAATTTGCAAGAAAAGACACAAGAATGCAATTTACTGTTGGAAGTACATTGTGACAAAACAGCTCCTGTCCAAATCTCAGAAAGTTTTAACTTTTTCCAAAATTCTTGAAACCTAGCCAAGGCTGCTTCGACGAGAGGCTGATGGTCTGCAAGGGATTGGGAATAAAGCAGAATATTATCCAACAAAAGGGTGTGGCTCCAGTGGTGCCCATCTCTGTTGATGTGGGTACTTTGATACTTTTTGTATAATTGCCCACTTTATGGGCTATGTGATTTTATGATTAGCCCCTTCAATACTGGACACTTTTATCCCCTTCCTGCCAAGGCCAATGTTCAGCTTTCAGTGGTGTCACACTTTGAATGGCAATTGCCCACACTGCATGCAACACTGTACCCAAATTAAATTTTTATTATTTTTTTCACACAGAGCTTTACAAAAACCACAGCTTTTTTTTTTGCTAAATAAACAAAAGAATGAGTTTTTCTTTGTTTCTATTATAACATTTTGCAAATAAATAATCTTCCCTCATAAACTTACGCCAAATATGAAAATGTGAAAATAACCCAAATACAGGTATATTATTTTGTCTGTAGGAAAGTTATAGAGTCCACAAACTATAGTATACAGTGGATGTAAAAAGTCTACACATCCCTGTTAAAATGTCAGGTTTCTGTGAGAAAAAAAAAATGAGACAAAGATAAATCATTTCAGAAGCACTTCAAATCTATCAGATTGCAAGGGCATCTCCTGTGCACAGCCCTCTTCAGATCACACCTCAGATTTTCAATTGGATTTGGGTCTGGGCTCTGGCTTGGCCATTCTAAAACTTCTTCTGTTAAAGTCATTCCTTTGTTGATTTGGATTTATGCTTTGGGTCGTTGTCAGGCTGAAAGATGAATTCCGCTTCATGTTCAGCTGTCAAGCAGAAGCCTGAAGGTTTTGTGCCAATATTGACTAGAATTTGGAACTGCTCATAATTACCTTTACCTTGAATAAGGACCCTGTTTCAGCTGAATAAAAACAGCCCCAAAGCATGATGCTGCCACCACCATGCTTCACTGTGGGTATGGTGTTCTTTTGGTGAAGTGCAGTGTTGTTTTTGCACCAAACATATCTTTTGGAATTATGGCCAAAAAGTTCAACCTTCGTTTTATCAGACCATAACACATTTTCCCACATGCCTTTGGGAGGCTACAGATGTGTTATTGCAAAATTTAGCCAGGCTTGGATGTTTTACTTTGTAAGAAAATGCTTTCATCTTGCCATTCTACCCCATAGCCCAGACATATGAAGAATATGAGAAACTGTTGTCACATGTAACACACAGCCAGTACTTGCCAGATATTCCTGCAGCTCCTTTAATGTTGCTGTATGGCCTCTTGGAAGCCTCCCTGACCAGTGTTCTTCCCGTCTTTTCATCAATTTTGCAGAGACATCCAGTTCTTGGTAATGTCACTGTTGTGACATATTTTGTCCACTTGATGATGACTGTCCTCACTGTGTTCCATGGTATATTTAATGCCTTGGAAATTCTTTTGTACCCTTCTCCTGACTGATACCTTTTAACAATGAGATCCTCTGTTGCTTTGGAAGCTCTCTGCGGACCATGTCTTTTGCTTTAGGATGCGACTAAGAAAATGTCAGGAAAGACTACTAGAACAGCTGAACTTTATTTGGAGTTAATCAGAGGCAGTTTAAATGATGGTAGGTGTGTACTGACTCCTATTTAATATGAGTTTGAATGTGATTGCCTCATTCTGAACACAGCTACATCCCCAGTTATAAGAGGGTGTGTAGACTTTTTATATCCATTGTATACTTTATATCTGAAAATCGATCAATACTGATGTACTGACAGCCTCATTAATTTCTCATCTCATTTCTTGAGGCCCGAAAATGCCAGGACAGTACAAATAACCCCCAAATTACCCATTTTTGAAAAGAAAACAGTCCAAGGTATTTAGCAAGAAGCATGGCAAGTTTTTTTAAAGTGTAATTTTTTTTCGACAATTTTTTTGAAAATTGATAAATGTTAATGTTGCACCGTCCAAACAAATATAATAAAACACATTCAAATGAATATCTTAAATATACAAGATATGCATAACTTATCCATACAAAAAAATGTGGTCAGTGATACCAGACACATATACAGTGAACAATTATTATCAATAAACGTCTAGAGAGACTGGGTAGTAGCTATTTTAGATGACAGAGAGCATTGATTCCTGCCACTCTGGGAAGTGGACGAAGCTTGCAGGCTGCACTGACAATCCTGGGGCTGCAGGGGGCACAGTGAAAGCTTACTGAGGAGGCACCCACAGGGAAGGAGTAGTGGACAGCACCAGCCAGGAATTCCAAGAAAAGGAGGTTTTTCGAGTCACCTGACCACCGCAGAAGTTTCCAGAAGATTTAAATAAAGCTTAACAGGGTATACAAGTACTGGCAAACCTCTGGAATGAATTTCCATGTGCCAACTTTGGATAGTTGGAAGAAGGTGAAAGGATCAAGCTATCATTCTTAATTGAGCTTGTCCAGTGTGAAGGGAGATCACAAGAGGAGATTATCTAACTGGAGGCATACCAAGCAAAGATCAAACAAGGTGGAGCAAGACCTGTAACAGGTCTGAGTTTTTAAGGTGAGCAGGCACTGCACCCACAGGTGTCGGTTGATGGCTTTCTAGCATGCAGCTATCTTCCTATGGATGGACATCACGTTTTATTACTGTTATCCTTTTAACATCTTTTCACATCGAAGGGAAGTTTTTTGGACGTTTAATGATAATAATTGTTCACTGTATATGTGTCTGGTTACCCTGAGCACAAGTCTTGGTACAGATAAGTAGTACATATCTTATATATTTATCATATTCATTTGAATTTGTTTTATTTTATTTGTTTGGAGAGCGCGCAATTGATTTTTCTCAAATGTTCAGTGGTAGGTGTTCACCATTAAAAATGGTCCATCGGTTCATTACATTGCAGTATTTCGTATTTTATATAGCAGCACATAAGTAATTTCACAATAAACTTGTGTGGCGGTGATCAGGGACACTGGTGATGGTATGTGAAAAAAAAAAACATACATGTTTTAGTTTGTTTTTTTCATTTTTTTTTTATCTTTTCATTTTTTTTTCTTTTCTTACAATTTTTTTATCACATACAGTGACCAGAGCAATACAGTGTTACCATGGCAACACTGTACTAGCCTTGAAAGGGGATCAGGATTTATTTATTTATTATTATTATTTATTTATTTATTTATTTTTTACACGCTATGGTTGCTTAAATGATAACTGTGAATTTTACAGTTACAAGCAAACATTTATTCTGAATGAAAATTATTCATTCTGTGTTTACTATTGTGATTAGCTGCACCTGGCCACAGCTAATCACATGGTACAGATGGGCTGTGATGGGCCCTGTCTGTAACATGTGATCACTGTCACTAATCAGAGAGCTCATCCCCATAGTACACAAGGAAAGGCATGAATCACAGCCTTTCATTGTGTCCAATTGTCATGTGATCTGCCACAGTGATCACATGGTACTAGCAGACACAGTGTGTGACTGATTGTGTCGGAGCATCCTCCCTCCTCCCAGAATAATAGGGCTCCTGCCCGGCTGTTGTTTTACAATAGGCCGAGCAGGAGGGGGTTAATACACATCTTTGGCAGTCTTGAGATTGTTATTTGCTGCTCGCAGAATGTTAGCTATTAAATATGTCATGCCTTCCACCCCATTGAGGAATGGTTATGTGAACTTGATAGGTGTATATCATTTCAGAAAATACATACTAACTCCTAGTTGCTCATGCAAAATTGAAAAGACCTGGTCTTGCTGACTGGAAGCAGTGGGTGGTAGGACCTCTACATTCTCTTACAGTTGTAAATTCCCATTGTGGCTGTTGAGAGGCTTTATAGACCCATAGTTAATCAAGAGGAAGGCAAAAAAAAAATATAAAGCATGATCCAATTTACTCCAGCAGGGGAAAAAATTATCCTGATCCTCCCCCAAGAGCCAATCGGATATTCCCTGGATCAACTTCAAATATACATATTAGTATCCAGTTATATTATGTGCATCTAGGAAAGCATCTAACCCTTTCTTAACACAATCTACTGAGCTGGCCAGAACCAGCTCTTGGGGGGAGTCTATTCAACATTTTCACAGCTCTTACTATGAAGAAGCCTTTCTGCATTTGGAGAAAAAAATCTATTTTCCTTCAGACATAAAGAGTGCCCCCTTGTCCCCTGTAATTACCCTAAAGTGAATAACTTAACACCAAGTTCACTATATGGAACCCTTATGTATTTATACATGTTGATTAAATCCCCCCTTAATCTCCTCTTCTTAAGAGAGAATAAATGTATTCCTTTAATCTTTCCTAATAGCTGAGCTCCTCCACGCCTCTTATTAGTTTGGTTGCTCTTCTCTGCGCTTTCTAAAGTTCCCCGATATCCTTTTTATTAACTGATGCCCAAAACTAAACTGCATATTCCAGATGAGGTCTTACCAATAATTTGTACAGGGGTAAAATAATATCTCTCTCTCTCTGCAGTCCATGCCTCTCTTAATGCAAGAAAGGATCTTGCTCGCTTTGCTGTGCATCTTTGTGTGAATTTGAATAAAGTCACATAGTTACATAGTAACATAGTTAGTCAAGTTGAAAAAAGACACAAGTCCATCCGGCTGAACAAATAAAAAACTAAAAACAGTAGAGAAAACACAACCATACAATCCCATATACACAATCCTATACCCACAGTTGATCCAGAGGAAGGCAAAAAAACCCAGCAAAGCATGATCCAATTTGCTACAGCAGGGGAAAAAAATCCTTCCTGATCCCCCAAGAGGCAACATGGCATATACTGCAGAGGAATGGCATGCATGGATGTCATCCACCAGGAAAGCTCTCCCCTAAAGCCCATGCACAATTTGCCAGGGCCCATGTTGAAAAAGAAGAAGACTACTGGGACTCTGTACTCTGCAAGTTCACTGCAGTTAACTAAAGAAGTAGAAAGCCAAACTGGGGTGATTATGTTCCGTGACACTGCAGAGGAATGGCATGCATAGGTGTCATTCACGAAGAAAGCCTCTCCTAAAGCCCATGCAAAAAAAAAAGCCTGCCTAGAATTTGCCAGAGCTCATGCTGAAAAAGAAAAAGACTACTGGATCAACTTTGCCTATAAATATTAGTACCCATGTATATTATGTACACCTAGGAAAGAATCCAGGCCTTTTTTAAAGCAATCTAGGGAGCTAGCCAGAACCACCTCTGGAGGGAGTCTATTCCTCATTTTCACAGCTCTTACGGCGAAGAAACCTTTCCGTATTTGGAGACAAAATCTATTTTCCTCTAGAGGTAAAGAGTGCCCCCTTGTCCTCTGTGATGACCTTAAAGTGAATAACTCAACTGTGGGTGCTTCTTCTCTTTTTGTAATCCTTTCTGACTTACGTGAATATTAATGCATAAAAGCTGTGCAAATTACTCTAAAGACTTTGGTCCGATTTGTATTCAAACCTTTTTTTTTTTGCCTTCTGCGTCACAATATATTAAATACCATATAAGGAAACTGTTAAGCCTCCTCCTTCAAATGACTAATCAAATTGAACAGTATTCGCAAAATGAAATCAAAATTTAAAACTTCAGTTACTTGATGAGTGGGTCCTTAAAAATGTTGTTATTATTAGTTTTTTACATTAAATAGTGTGTATTATAGTTTTACAGTTTTTTTTAAAATATACGTGTAGAATTTTATTTTAAAATCTATTTTGCAACTGTTCAAAAGCATATTTCATCTTGTGTCAAAAAGACATTTGTGCAACATATTTCTCAATACAAGGTTTAAAAAAAAGACCATATAGATAGAAAAGTCCTTTGAAGTATCTGATAAGCAAGTGCGTTTATATGTTACACCTAAGACTGTAAAGATCAAAAAAATGCATTTTCAAAGTGGAAGCTTATATAGCTGAGTTCACTCTCGAGTGAGGAGACACTTTGTAGAATTCTGTCATTTAAATTGCAATAACTGTTGCCCCCAAAATGCTTTGCTTGGAACAGCATCACATGAAAGAAGTGGCTGTGATGGTTTAAAGAAGCTTTGAAGGATAAGTTGTAGAAAGGAACACTGTGTCATGGTGTGTAAAGCAGATTTTCTGTTTTCCACTTGAGCTCTCTATACTGCTTCATGCTTTTTTACTGCAAATCTCAGAATATTGACATTGCAACTTCAACAGATCATCTCTTCTGAAATATTTAAGGGCTGTCTGCAGTCTAGCAATGCATGCGGCAGCACAGGATGTATTATCAGCTCGATCCCATATCTTAAACTCAACAGACCATAGGAGCAAACAGGAACCTGAGAATATGTAACATAAACATTACATATATTTTTTATTATTAAAGCTAAGCTCAAGGCAGAAAAAAAAAAACAATGAATGAATATATACAGATATTTAGTATTCAATATTTTTTTATTGAGTTTGAACAAAACTGTACAAAAATAAAACATAAAATAGAAAATATAGTAAATATAGAAAATATAGAAAAAAAGGGGGGGGGGGAGGGGTGGCATACAGAAAAGTACCACGTATCAGAACAGTGCATATCAAAGCATGACTCATAACAGTATTGGCACCTAGGAAGTCAATTACAAAAAGGTAAACAGCAAATATAACAAGTCCCAAGACTGAGTCCCCTTAAAAGGAGGCACATCAAGAGTCCAGAGGACTCAACAAGCCCATTAACAGACCGGCCAAATGGGCACAAACTGTGTCCACGAAAGGGCGAAGATATACAGATATTTAAAAATACTAAGCACTTCAGCACTAAAGCGTTTTTTTTTTTTTTAAATTTTTGCACACATGTAAAAATCTGCAATTTGTGCTACAAAATTACATAAATCCCCTAGAACATTATATATTTGCTGAAAGCTGAGGTAGAATATAGAATAAAAAGATAGTTGTTACAACTGTTTATTAAACACACCTTTTCAGATAGAAAGACAATATAATACCCAATTTTGGTTTATAAAATAAAAAAGTTGAGGTTCCATTGGGTCAATACATACCAAACATGCGAAGTCTTAAAAATTGCATTCCCCCTTGATATCATGAAAAACCATGGGTTTAAATATCTCCATAGATGAAACTTTAAAAGCCTTTTACAACTCATCGGTTTAGAGTTAACTGTGAGCTCTGGTGCAAGAATTATTGCACTCACTCCAATGTTTGCTGTGATATCTCATGTGTGGTGCAATTCCAGTTTACATACACGTGTGCACCATGTGCACCATGTGCTCATGTTTGCATTTGTGGGTGTCTGCAGGGCTGCAGGGGTTATATTTAATTTTAGTATCATTTTATTTTGTTACTTTATCTATTAATTTACAGTTATTGCTATCACAAAGGGTTAAGAAACCCCCATGTGATAGCATTGGGCAGGTGACAGACAAGCTTTATGAAGACATTGGGTATCTAAGAGACCCAATGTCTCCCCTACACTCCAAAACATGCAACCAAGCAGAGGTCTGATTGGTTACGTTTCCCTGGCAGAATGAGCTAGGAAAGGACTGCTCTGAAACTGCAAATGACAAAATCATTGTTGCTTCTTCTTTCCTTACAGACAGAAGAGATGAAAGAATGGATTTTCTTTAGTCTCCACCTGGGGACCATTTTGAAGCCTTATGTTGTGGTCACAGACTCCCAGTAAGAGCAAGGGAGCCTGGGAGCTACGTGGGGTGGCAGCGGGGACCACGCCACTCACACTGTGAAAGTGATTGGTGTCTATACAGCCACTAGATCACTTTAACTTTAAAGCTGATAAAAACAAAAACAAGCTGATGGGTGCTACTGCTTGTATTTAACCCTTCACTCACTACATAGTACTTAGTACGTAAATGTTTTTTTTTAAGTTAATTTAATTTAAATACCTGAATTAAACTTTATTTTGGCATCTGTTGATCTTCTGTACAGCAGCACTCAGATTAATACCTACATGCCATTCTATCAGGGAGGCATGTGATTGGCCCCACATTTTTTCTGCAGCAGAACAACGACCCAAAACATACAGCCAATGTCCAAGAGCCCTGAGAGATGGAATAATCTGAGGCAGTCTACATCCACAGAAAATCTGTGGTTAGTTTTCCAAGATGTTTGGAAAAACCTAGCTGCTGAATTTCTTCAAAAACCATGTGCAAGTGTACCTAGAACAATTGATGCTGTTTTGAAGGCAAAGGGGGCTCACCCCTAAATATTGATCTGATTTGGATTTCGCTTCTGTTCATTTACTTTCATTTTTGTTAATTGATAAAATAAACCATTTAAATTTCTATTTCTGATTGCATTCCTAATTTACAGCTGTTACAGCTAAATCTGGTCTGATCAGAGTGAAATAAAGCGGCAACCACTGCTTTTAGTTTTAAGGTCAATATATTTGCCAATCTTTTTGCATCTGCATTTATTAAAGATTGGGATGATATAATTTGGAATAAAAAGGGTTTTTGTAAGGTATGGTGATTAGCACAGTCAATGCTTGTCTTATGGAGCCAAGAAGTCTTTATTTAAAAACAAAAATATATAAACCCTAGGGCAAAGTACCTCCTTAAATGTTTGATACCACTTAAGGGGGTATCTGTACAAGCCTGGTGTTTTGTGCTTCAGGTAGGACACTATGGCCATTTTTATTTTGTCTACCATATTTGTAGAGTCTTAAAATTCCTGTTGTTTGGAGTTTAGCACTGGAACATATGTTTGAGATAGATATTTTTCATTGTCTTCTTATGTCTTCTTATACATAATGAAAGTGGGGTGATATAACTCTTCATAACATTGTAAACATTCAAAGAATTAAATTACTCCAATAGATCTACTTTATGTACTCCTGCCCGGTCTGTTTAGTTAAAAGGATCATTCTGGATGTTGCACATAAGTGATAACTGACATCTATCATATTAGGAGTCTTACTTGTCTGCAGCTCAGATTCCATTTTCATATTTATGATAAAGTGAACAGGTCAGCTTACACAAGATCCGGCAGTAATATCAGTAGTAATATGTGAGACCTACTGCAGAAATAATTGCACCCTTAGAAAAAGTAGTCTTGATAATTACAGCTTAAATCTCAGCAGATATAAAACATACATATTAAAGAGGAACTGTATCCATAACATCTTAATAACAATGAATGTACAAAAGAACATACATTTCACATCACTAATTCTGCTGCCAAAATTAGTGTGTGCTGTAAATTGCCTCCACCATTGCTCTGTTTCTTCCTGCTGGAGGTCACCATTTTGTTGAAGCACAGAGCAGTCACTTCCTTACTGGAAACTCTCCCCCTTTCCTTGGCCTCAAAAACTATATGACACTTTCTTCAATTAAAGTACATGTCCAGCATTAATTGCATGTTTTTGCTCAGATAGAAAGGAAAGCTGACATAAGCTTTTTAGTGCTGAAAGTGGCACTAAAGACTCATCCTTTGCATGAAGGTAAAAAAACCATCTCTGTGCAGCAGCCCCCTCATCCCCTCTAATACTTGCCTGAGACCTATCATGATCCAGCAATGTACACAAGAGACTTGGCTGTCATGGGGCTCTCCCTTATCATCGGCTGAGACAGCAGCGAGAGCCATTGGCTCCCACTGCTGTCAATCACAGCTAATGAGGAAAGAGAGGGGACTGGGGCAATGGGGGCCTAAATGGACATGCAGCTGCTTGGGAGCGAGCCTGCTTGGGTGCCCCCATTGAAAACTACTTGCTCTGGTGGCACTCTGCAGGAGGGAGGGGCCAGAAGTGCCGGCCGGATCGGGGCTCTCTGTGCAAAACCACTGCCCAGAGAAGGTGAGTATAACATGATTATTTTTTAAAAATTGCCTTTAAAAAAACTTTAGGTTCATAGGCTGACAAAGAGGGAGAAAGAATCAGAGATAGAAGACATTATCCTTGCATTTTTTATTCCTTTGTGTCTCCCTGGCAGAAGAGTTTGTCCAGTCAGCTCTCCTGCTTTTCTTTTCTCCCTCCCTAATCTGTGTTCCCTGAGCATAGTCTGTGACATTATAGTTGCTTTCTTCCCACTTTAGCAACAGTAAATCTTAAAGCGGTAATAAATCCTAAATGGAAAAAAAAAATTCTGGGCCCCCTGCAAGGTAATGTATTAATGTTTGAAGGAAGAAAAATGCTGGCTATAACCCTGAGAACACCAACCCTACAGTCAAGCACAGAGGTAGAAACACGATGCTTAGGGGTTGTTTCTCTTCTGAGGGTACAGACCGACTCTACAGCATCATGGGGCCAATGGACGGGGGCCATGTATTGTAAAATCTTGGATGAGAACCTTCTTCCCTCAGTTAGAACACAGAAGATGGGTCATGGATGGGTCTTCCAGCCTAACAATGACCTAAAACATACTGCCAAGGCAACAATGGAGTAGCTCAAGAAGAAGCACATTAAGGTCATGGAGTGACCTAGTCAATCTCCAGACCTTAATCGTATAGAAAAATTATGGAGGGAGCTGAAACTTCCAGTTTCCAAGAGACAGCCAAGAAACGTTAAGAATTTAGAGAAGATCTGTGAAGAAGATCGGACCAAAATCCCTCCCGAAATGTGCGCAACCTGGTCACCATTTACACAAAATGTCTTGCCGCTGTGCTTGCCAACAACGGTTTCTCCACCAAGTACTAAGTCATGTTTTGCTCAAACACTTGTTTTGCTCACTGAACTGCAACTTAATTTATAGCATTTGTTTTATGTGTTTTTTTTTTTTTGATTTTTGGTTGACATTCTGTCTCTATCATTTAAAATTTTAATGTAATTTAAAATAATAGACCCTTTTTTTTATTTGTAAGTGGGAAAACTTACAAAATCTGCAGGGGATTAAATAATTATTAAATAGTTATTTTCCCCACTGTGTGTTGGGAAGGGAGTGGTGTGACGTAACTGCAAAAATGCATTATGAACTTTAGGAAAAATGCATGGGTGTTTTTAAGTGTGATGGTGTGAAGCTTAGAACTGATGGCGTTGATAGGTTAGAATGAAATTTTAAGGTCAGATTAAGATTCAAGAGTATTTATATATAGGTTAGAGATCGGAGAAAATTTAGGATACTGATCATTTTTCATTTTTTTTTAGATTAATTATTTCCCATGGTATTCATTATTGGATCATACATTAACATATAACAAGCTTTAACAGAGTTTTCCAAATACTAATATAAAGATGAATATGTTGTTTGCTGCAGAGGTGACTTGAAGATACATAGCAGGTCCTGCTATCCACAAAAGGCACAACTGGCATTAGTAATCTAGAAGGGAGCTAAAACACTTTCCACTCGTTGGTTGAATAAAGGCTGATGAGCCTTTTTTTATTTCTTGCTATTTTATGAAGATTTGTCAAGGATAGATATTAGGCTCATGGTGAGGTAAGCCAAAAGGAACTTAAAATCCTGTGAGTAAAAGCATTGTTAAGTACAAGACTGCCTGTATTCATCACTTCCTTGAAAACTTCAGAGTCATGGTTTCTATTTTGTAACCATTTGTAGTGGGACCTTAATGGAAATGTGTATGGTCCCTCTTTGCAGTCAGATGGTCTGTTATGGCTATAATTACACATTAATTTCCATACCTTGTACTGACAGATAACCCTAAACAACTGTAGGTGAGTTGGAATAATTTGATCTGTGTATTATTTCGGTATCTCTTCTATAGTTCAGAGGTTCTGGGTGCACAGTTGTCTACAGGCATCATTGTCCTTTGACTTTTTTGTTAGTTTTAAGCTTTTTGGTGTTTATGGAAAGCATTGAGTGGTACCAAGGTTTGTAATCTGTGAGCTATTCTTGGAGGTAGATACACCGTTTCCCCTTGAAACCATGATTTGGGGAACCATTTCCAATTTAGGCTGTTTTTTTTTTTTTTTTTACATTTTTATTGAAAATTTGAAATTTACAAGCCTCAAACAGAAACAGAAAAGGGTAGATTTACAAAGTTTCTATCTAACACCCACTACCAATGTTTCCTTTTACTACTTTGGTAATATGTATTTGTACCTAATGTTATGCAGTTTTAATCACATTAACTTATATGCGAATAGGTAACTATTACCAAATTATTCATTTATAGGGGAATGAGTAATTTGCATTTAACAGATGATATAACCAATTAATCTGTATAGAAGATCTACTATGAAGTATAGAAAAAGAAAATAAAAGAACAAAGAAATAAAACAGAAAAAAAAATAAAGAAAAGGTTTTTATATTAGTAATAATATAAAGTAATATCAACAGTTGTTCATTGATAGTATTGTGGTTCACTGTGTTCAAAATCCTTAGAATTTTCACAGACACTTGATGGAGAAAAATTGTTGGTACTAGGAATCACTTGCTTGAATTCTTAGTCTTCCTAGAGAATTATTAATATTTGCTTTAATGTGCTATTCACTATAAGGAAACAGTATAATCAGTTGGGATATTTCCGAGTGTTCTATAAATCTTTGCCATCAGTTAAAGAAACATTTTGTAGAATTAGGAGCTTGTGGTATTGTGTCCAGTTTTTAGATATACAGGCGGTCCCCGGTTACAAACATCTGACTTACAAATGACTCCTACTTACAAACGGGAGGAGACAACAGGAAGTGAGAGGATATTTACCCCTAGGAAGGGAAATTCGCTCCTGTAAGAGCTATCATGGAAAGAAGGGGCCTCCACTGCAGTTTTATCACCAATCCTTGTTTCCACAACAAGCCAAAAGTGTTTACAATCCAATTGTCAAAGGGACAGAAAGTGAGGTGGAATCTTCTGAACAGGGACATAGACAGCAAAACAAATGTTACTGGGGTGTTAACCCTTTCCCTATGTTATTTAAAACATTTTTTTGGCTGTAGCTACACTTAAAAAACGTACCTGTTCTGACTTACGTACAAATTCAACTTAAGAACAAACCTACAGACCTTGTCTTGTTTGTAACCCAGGGACTGCCTGTACAGTAAGGTTTTCAGTTTCTTTTTTCACCATAGTGTTACCCGATCAATATGAGATTTAATGTATCTCAGACAATATTTGGGTTAAAAATGAGAGTCCTTTGATTATGAATGAAAAGCTTCAAAACAGAAATTATTTATTGTTATATAGTTTGAAAGCCTATATTAATTTCACAACAATCTAACTAGGGTACACACAACAAAATGTAAAATATTCAAAGTTTAACAGAAAACATATATATATCGCATAGGATTCAAATGATTATGATATACATCATAAGACAGACAACACACATGTATACATTTATGTGCCGGGAGGTGCCCTGATATTTACCAGTGGTTAAGATGATATGGGGTCCCCTTCTCAGATCAATGGCTCCTACTTCCTCTCTGTTGGCCTTGCTATGATATACCCCTCTATCTCATAGACTTGCACATGGCTATTCTGATTGGGTCAGCTATCCCGCCTTACTCCTCCCTCTGGGTGTATCTACTCCAGGATTGGACACTTTCCTCCTCCCATAATTAAGCCTCTTTCTAACCACTCCTTCTCTGTTGGGGGGGGGGGATTTATTCATAACTGTGGAGTAGCTCTGAAATTGCTACTTAAAATATGCAAGATTTATACTTGAGGCCTGTGGCCCACCCCTCAACAGATGGCTTATCCTCATTGCATATCTTAATGAGAGTCCTTTGAGATGGAGGTATACAAATCAGGGCGGGCATGTCAGTCTTTTCATCCTAGCTCATTGGCCCCAGAATGTCTAGCTCTAGATGTAATCGCAGGGTGACACCATGAGGCACATCAACTGGCTCCCTCCCGGCTACCCGACAGCTCAAATTCAAACAGACTAGATAAAAAAATCTAGACAAGTTTGGTTGCCTTTCATTTAAATAATGCAGACCTTTTTGTTTACAGCCAAGTATAGTAAAAAGCAGGTTTCCTAAAGAACCTTTAAAAGTGATTGCATTTACAGTACAGTTGTCTATTTTCCAGATAAATCATTGTATGGTGTGTTTCAAAAATCTGCACAGCATATTGTGGAAATCAATGTGTATTTCGATCACAGTACAATTATTTTTCAGGACAATTTTATACATGAACATACTAGCTAAACATTCTTTTCTTCCAAGCTAAAACAAAGAAGTATTCTGCTTAATTTGTCTACAATAAGCTGAATGTGTAGATACCACTACATTCATGACATGACTAATGCTAATAGTTTGGTGAAGCTGCAAAAAAATATGCAAGTTATATTAATGCTAAAAAAAAAAAGATATATTAATGCTGTGTTTTTTTAAAATGTTTTTATGTTCTTAATATCTGCTGAAGGATCACATAAAAAGGAAATAAAATAAGCAGATTTAAATGTTAATGATGTTATTAGAATAGAACAGGTTTATCTCAAGTATCCTGGGTTCTTCTGCTGCGTTGTAGGATAGATTTCCTTTTTGTAATAATTTTCGGCAAGAAAAAAACATTGCTTTTTTTTTTTTTCCTTCTGCTTCTTAGGTTGACCGTCCAAGCTGAATGCCCTATGCATCTGGAAGATTTTCCTATGGATGCTCATGCCTGTCCATTAAAATTTGGCAGCTGTAAGTATTTGCCTGTCTTTGTTTGAAGGTCATTTGTTAATTAGAATGTACTGACTTGTTTTGTGTCATTATTACATTTATTGTTGCAGACACAATTATGGCTCGCTACTGCATGAAGTGGAATAGAGCTCTACACCAACATAAAATCCTCAGTTTAGTTATATCTATAATAACAAAAAACTGCTTCATTTTTTTTTATTTTACAACACCAATTCCAAAAAAGTTGGGGTACTGTGTAAAATCTACATAAAAACAGAATGCAGTGATTTGAAAATCTCATAAACCCACATTTCTTTCATAATAGAAAATAGAAAACACAAAAACTGCTTCATTTTTTTTTATTTTACAACACCAGTTCCAAAAAAGTTGGGGCACTGTGTAAAATCTACATAAAAACAGAATGCAGTGATTTGAAAATCTCATAAACCCACACTTACAATAGAAAATAGAAAACACATCAACATTTTAGGGAAAAAGGGTAATTTTCAAATTGATGGCAACAACACTTCTCCAAGTTAGGACAGGGCCACAAAAAGCTGGCTAAGTAAGTGGTACAAACAAGGAAGAGCTGGAAGAACATTTTGCAATGAATTAGGTAATTTGCAACAGGTCAGTAACATGATTGGGTAAATTAGTCAGAGTGTCTCAGAAGTAAAGATGGGCAGAAGTTCACCTGTAAAAAGCTGCTTCTCAAAAATGTGTATTTACAAAGAATTTAAATAAATCATTATCTACAGTACATGATATCATCAAAAGATTCAGAGATTCTGGAAAAATCTCTGTGTGGAAGGAACAATGACGAAACGCAATATTAGATGCCCTTTGAGCCCTTAGACGCTACTGCATTAAAACAGGCACACTTCTTTGCTGGACATCACTGCATGGACTCAGGAATACTTCCAAAAATCACTGAGAACACAGTTCAACTTGCCATCCAAAAATGCATGGTAAATCTCTATCATGCAAAGAAGAAGCCATATCTGAAGATGACCTAGAAACACCATCTTCTCTGAGTCAAGATGTATTTAAAATGGTCTGTTGCAAAGTTGAAAACTGTTCTGTGGTCAGACAAATCTAAATTTGACATTCTTTTTGGCCTTCCAGCTTTTTATCAGTGCTCAGTTCACAAGCCTGCATCTCTGATGGTATAGGGGTGCATTAGTGCACATGCAATAGACAGCCTGCACATTTGGAAAGGCACCATCGATGCTGAAATATCCACATTTTAGAGCAGCATATGTTCCCATCCAGATGATGGATTTTTCATTGAAGGCCTTGCATATTTCAGCAGGAAAATGCTAAACGACATACTGCATCTATGACAACAGCAAGGCTTCATAGCCTGCCTGCAGTAGCCTGCCTGTAAGAGGCTTCATAGCCTGCCTGTAAGAGTTATCATGGGAAGAAGGGGCCTCCACTGCAGTTTTATCACCAATCCTTGTTTACACAACAAGCCAAAATGTTCACAATCCAATTGTCAAAGGGACAGAAAGTGGGGTGGAATCTTCTGAACAGGGACATAGACAGCAAAATAAATGAAACATTTTTTGGCTGTAGCTACACTTAAAAAACGTACCTGTTCTGACTTATGTACTAATTCAACTTAAGAACAAACCTTCAGACCTTGTCTTGTTTGCAACCCTGGCACTGCCTGTACAGTAAGGATTTCAGTTTCTTTTTTTCACCATAGGTAAATTAGTCATTTTAATCACTGCCATTTTGCAGCATGTGTTCTGTTTTGGAAGAAATGTATGCTGTTCCTTCCAGTGTTATTTTTGGGTAGCTAACATTTAGAAATCTAGACAAGTTTGGTTGCCTTTCATTTAAATAATGCAGACTGTTTTTGGTTACAGCCAAGTATAGTAAAAAACAGGTTTCCTAAAGAACCTTTAAACGTGATTGCATTTACAGTACAGTTGTCTATTTTCCAGTTAAATCATTGTAGGGCGTGTTTCAAAAATCTGCACAGCATATTGTGGAAATCAATGTGAAAATATTTGGCGCATCTTGAAAAATACAACAAAGAAGTACCAGAACTGTTGAGCAGTTAAAATCATATATCAAGCAAAAATGGCACAACATTTCCCAAAACTCCAGCAACTGGTCTCCTTAGTTTCCAAATGGTTACAGAGAATTATTAATAGGAGATGCTACATTATGGTAAACATGGCCCTGTTCCAACTTTTTTGAAACGTGTTGCTGCCATAAATTTCAAAAATACTTTTGTTTTTGCTTAAAATGGTACATTTTCTCAGTTTAAACATTTCATATAATTTCTATTTTCTATTGTGAATAAAATAAGGGTAGATTTTTAAAATTGGGGTTGTGTATGTAAACTCACTATTGTCTGCATATGAGCTCTTACACATCAATTCAGTTTCACTATGGCACTTCCTAAGCTGGATACTTAAAGCAATATTAAACCCAGAAGCATATGAATTCTTATTTGTGATGACTTTATTAGTTTCCATTTTAGGATTTCTTTCTTCTATTTTCATCTGGTGATCCAGCCAGTAAGTCTGTTGTTTTTCAACAGAAAAGCTCTCTTGCTATTACAGAGATAAGATTGACCATTCAACACTGGCAGGGGTGCTTGAAATGATCAGCTTTGATTTATTTATGTAAAACCACCCGCCCCCCCCCAAAAAAAAAGAAAAGGTTCCTCTAACTGATTATAAAGTATCAATAATAAAGTATTAGCTGGAGTTCAGCCTCTATTTGTTACTGTATTTAAATCTGCTAGTTCTTCTAACACTTCCCTCCTCCAGACTGCCAATGCTGCTGTCCATATCTGCCCCCTGTGCTAATTCCAAAGTGGTGTCTGTATAATGTAGGAGGTGTGTTGCTGGCCAGATCCCCTGGTGAAAAAAGGGGACTGAAAAACAACAGTGTTTGGGGCTCTGACAGGGTTATGTTTCAAGAACTGAGTACATACGTTTCAACGTGATCCTAAAGGGAAGCTTTTTTTTACCTGCATGCATTCTAAACTAGAAGGTAATAAGCTTCGGTGTGCAGCTTACCCCAGCCCCCACCAATACTTACCTGAGCCTAATCTCAATCTAACGATGTGTACCATAGCAGCTGCTCTCCTGGTCCTCTCCCTCCTCATTGGCTCCTGTTGTTGTCAGTCAGCGGGGGGCAGAACCAAATACATTCTATTACATAGTTACATAGTTAGTGAGGTTGAAAAAATACATCAGTCCATTCAGTTCAACCTTCGATGTGTGTGTGTGTTTGCGGGTAACTATACATTGTATACCCCTAAATGTTGTGGTCTTTAAGGTGCCCATCTAAAAGTTTTTTAAACTATCGATGCTCCCTGCTGATACCACTGTTTGTGGAAGAGAATTCCACATCCTTACCGCTCTGACGGTAAAGAACCCCTTACGCAGTTTAATGTTAAACCATTTTTCTTCTAGTTTTAGGGTGTGTCCCCATGTCTTATTGAATTCCTTTACTCTGAAAAGTTTGTTCCCTATGCTAAGGTCACCAGTACTGTAATTGTATATTGATATCATATCCTCTCTCAAGCATCTCTTCTCCAGAGAGAATAAGTTCAATGCTTGCAGTTTTTCCTCACAGCTAATTATCCCCCCCCCCTAATCATCTTTGTTGCCCTTCTCTGGACTCTCTCCAGTTCCAGCACATCCTTTCTGAGGACCGGTGCTCAGAACTGGACAGCATATTCAAGATGTGGCCGGACCAGAGTCTTGTAGAGTGGGAGAATAATTGCTTTATCTCTGGAGTGAATCCCCT
Organism: Pelophylax lessonae; assembly: GCF_965119305.1. Classification (NCBI taxonomy): domain Eukaryota; kingdom Metazoa; phylum Chordata; class Amphibia; order Anura; family Ranidae; genus Pelophylax; species Pelophylax lessonae. The sequence continues at coordinate 748,058,308 of NC_138768.1, forward strand.
TTTTTATACATGCCAGTATTCTGTTGGCTTTGCTTGCAGTGGCTTGGCATTGCATGTCATTGCCAATCCTGTTGTCCACTAGGACCCCCAGGTCCTTTTCCATCACAGATTCACCCAGAGGATCACCGCCTAGCGAGTAACTTACATGCGTATTTCTGACACCCAAGTGCATTACCTTATATTTTTCAACATTAACCGGTTCCCGACCAGCTGGCACAGATATACTGCGGCAGGCTGGTTCCTACAGGCAAATCGCTGTACATGTATGGCGCTTGTTCACGAGGAAGCCGGCGTGTGTGTCAGGTGGCTCCGATTGCCGCCTGAGACTGGCGATCTCTCCCCACTGAGGGAGAAGGACAGTCGGCTATTGTAAACACAGCCGACCGTCCTTCTTCCTGCAAAGATCACAGAGACCATGTGATCCTACTATATAGGATGGCATGTCTCTGTGATCATTTCACAAGCCCAACCCCCCCACAGTTAAAATCACTCCCCTAGGCTTACATTTACCCTATTGATCACCAACAGTATTAACCCTTCCTGCTAGTGTCATTATTACAGTAGCAGTGCATATTTTTAGCACTGATTACTGTAGTAATATCGCTGGTACCCCCAAAAGTGTCAAAAATGTCATTAAGGGGTCCGATCTGTCCACCGCAATGTCGCAGTCCCGCAAAAAAAAAAACGCAGATCGCTGCCATTATTAGTAAAAAAATAAATAAAAATGACATACAGTAAATCTTTCCCGTAGTTAGTAGACGCAATAACTTTTGCGCAAACCAATCAAATATTTACCAAAAATATGTAGCAGAAAACAAATTGGCCTAAAAATGTTAAAACATTTTAATTTTTAATTTTTTTTTTGAGAATGTCATATAAAAGAATGTGAAAAATATTGTTTTTTTTTTTTTCAAAATTGTCGCTGTTTTTATGTTTATAGCACAAAAAATGAAAATCGCAGAGGTGATCAAATACCACCAAAAGAAAGCTCTATTTGTGGGGAAAAAAAGAACATACATTTTGTTTGGGTACAGTGTCGCACGACCGTGCAATTGTCTGTTAAAATAACGCAGTGCCGAATCACAAAATAGGGCCTGGTCAAGAAGGGAGCAAATCCTTCTGGGGCTAAAGTGGTTAAACTTCATCTGCCATGTAGTTGCCCACCCCATTATTTTGTTCAGATCTGCTTGTAAGGTTACCACATCCTGCATAGAAGATATTGGCCTGCTTAGCTTAGTATCGTCCGCAAATTCTATGTATCATGGGACACACATAGCGGGGTTCAGGAGAAAGCATGCACAAGTGCCCCCTTTGCAAGTGGCTTGCTGTGGTGGTACTGAGCAAGGGGAAGGACTCAGCAAGGGGACATTAGAATAGGAGGATCAGGGCTGTTCTGTGCAAAACCATTGCACAGAGACGGCAAGTATAAAATATTTGTTGTTAAAAAGAAAAACAAAAAAAGACAGGCAGAGCACAAAGGACAAATCACCAGTATTAGCTGTAGGTTTGCTGCAGGTAATATTTTCCCCATTACTGACTTACCTTGCTTTGTCCATTTTGTGTCTCTGTGTAAAGCAGGGAAGTCCAACCTTTAGACCTACCTGGGCCAAATGGGAAGAAGAGAAATTGCCTTGGGCCACACATAAAATAAACTAACAATAAGGATAGCTGACGAGCAGAAAAAATCAGACAGATCACAAGTTAACAAGCATAGAAACATAGAAACATAGAATGTGTCGGCAGATAAGAACCATTTGGCCCATCTAGTCTGCCCAATATATCTGAATCCTATGAATAGTCCCTGGCCCTATCTTATATGAAGGATAGCCTTATGCCTATCCCATGCATGCTTAAACTCCTTCACTGTATTTGCAGCTACCACTTCTGCAGGAAGGTTATTCCATGCATCCACTACTCTCTCAGTAAAGTAATACTTCCTCATATTATTTTTAAACCTTTGCCCCTCTAATTTAAAACTGTGTCCTCTTGTGGTAGTTTTTCTTCTTTTAAATATGCTCTCCTCCTTTACCGAGTTGATTCCCTTTATGTTTTTAAAAGTTTCTATCATATCCCCTCTGTCTCTTCTTTCTTCCATGCTATACATGTTAAGGTCCTTTATCCTTTCCTGGTAAGTTTTTTCCTGCAATCCATGAACTAGTTTAGTAGCTCTTCTCTGAACTCTCTCTAGAGTATCTATATCCTTCTGGAGATATGGCCTCCAGTACTGCGCACAATACTCCAAGTGAGGTCTCACCAGTGTTCTGTACAGCGGCATAAGCACTTCTCTCTTTCTACTGCTTATACCTCTCCCTATACATCCAAGCATTCTGCTGGCATTTCGTGCTGCTCTATTACATTGTCTTCCCACCTTTAAGTCTTCTGAAATAATTACCTCTAAATCCCTTTCCTCAGATACTGAGGTCAGGACTGTGTCAAATATTCTATATTCTGCCCTTGGGTTTTTTCGCCCCAGGTGCATTATCTTGCACTTATCCACATTAAATTTCAGTTGCCAGAGTTCTGACCATTCTTCTAGTTTTCCTAAATCCTTTTCCATTTGGCGTTTCCCTCCAGGAACATCAACCCTGTTACATATCTTTGTGTCATCAGCAAAAAGACAAACCTTACCATCGAGGCCTTTTGCAATATCACTTATGAAGATATTAAACAAAATTGGTCCCAGTACAGATCCCTGAGGTACCCCACTGGTAACATGACCTTGTTCTGAATGTTCTCCATTGACTACAACCCTCTATTGTCTGTCACTCAGCCACTGCCTAATCCACTCAACAATATGGGAGTCCATGCTCAATGACTGCAGTTTATTGATAAGTCTTCTATGTGGGACAGTGTCAAAAGCCTTACTAAAATCTAGATATGCAATGTCTACTGCACCTCCACCGTCTATTATATTAGTCACCCAGTCAAAAAAATCTATAAGATTTGTTTGACATGATCTCCCTGAAGTAAACCCATGTTGTTTTTCATCTTGCAATCCATGGGATTTAAGATGTTCCACAATCCTATCCTTTAATAGGGTTTCCATTAATTTGCCTACTATTGATGTCAGACTCACTGGTCTATAGTTGCTCGATTCCTCCCTACTACCTTTCTTGTGAATGGGCATGACATTTGCCAATTTCCAATCTTCCGGGACGACTCCTGTTACTAATGATTGGTTAAATAGATCTGTTAATGGTTTTGCCAGCTCACCACTAAGCTCTTTTAATAATCTTGGGTGTATCCCATCAGGACCCTGTGACTTATTTGTCTTCACTTTAGACAGCAATCTTAGAACGTCTTCCTCTGTAAAGACACATGCATCAAATGATTCATTAGTCATCCTTTCAAGTGGAGGTCCTTCTCCTTCTTTTTCTTCTGTAAAAACTGAACAGAAGTATTCATTAAGGCAGTCGGCTAGCCCTTTATTCTCTTCTACATACCTTGCGTCCTTTGTTTTTAATTTAGTTATTCCTTGTTTTAATTTCCTTTTTTCATTTATATATCTGAAGAATGTCTTATCCCCCTTTTTCATAGACTGAGCTAGTTTTTCTTCTGCCTGCGCTTTAGAAGTTCTTATAACTTGCTTGGCCTCTTTCTGCCTAATCTTGTAGATTTCCTTATCTTCATTGCTCTGGGTTTTTTTATAATTACAAAATGCTAGCTTTTTATTTTTAATGATTTGGGCCACTTCTGCTGAGTACCACAGTGGTCTCTTCCTTTTTTTGCTTTTACTGACAAGTCTAATTCAATTTTCTGTTGCCTTCAATAATGCACCTTTTAAGTAGTCCCATTTCTCCTGGACTCCATGTAATCCGTTCCAGTCTGATAAGGACTCATTTATGACTAATTTCATTTTTGAAAAGTCTGTTTTTCTAAAATCTAAAACTTTTGTTTTTGTGTGGTGTGACTCTTTCACAGTTCTTATATTAAACCACACTAGATAATGTACTTGTCTGAGTAATAAAACTTCATTTTTAAAAATATTTTTATTATTAAAGTGAAAGAGGGTAACATAAAACAAGTGCAATATTTGACACAGTTTTTGATAAACTAAAGCATCGACGTCTGGTTTGATGGATGTGGTAGCAATTCTCAAGGAATCGTTGAGGTGCTCATCAGATATTTTGGTTATAATGTTGCCCTTTGTGTGCTTCATCCTTGAAAATAGGAGATAAAACTTAAGTCCAGTAAATAGATTTCTTTGGCCGCATGTGTTCACTATCTGTATAAGCATTTTTGTAAAAAAAAATTCCACAGGTTGGACACCCCTCGTGTAAAGGTAGTCATCTTGGTAGAGGAGTGAAGCTTTGCTTCCTTATGTCAGAGCTTTCTTTAAGGTGATTGGTGATCTGATGATTAGAAATCAGCATAAGAAGAAGCACAGATTTACAAAATGAAAGGTATCAGAAGCAAGGGGATCCTTGCACTGCAGGTCCTCAGGTATAACTTTCTCTCCAGCAAGGAGACCAGTGAGCAGCACGCCAAATCTCACTTCAAATCTTTTGAGACTAGTGGTCTGAGGCAGCAAAGCTTTAGATATCACACTATACAGCTATTAGCAGTAAAAAACATGGGTCCACACAATTTGAATCAGCCTGATACTGAAATGAACAAGACCAACTTCAGCTGATATCCTCCCTTGGGGATTGGCATGGGAGTAAACCAGCTGAAGCCAGTCTAGTACTATTCAAAATAAAGATGTGAAAAACCCTCATATGTCAGTCAGACAGAAAGTAAACACATAAGCAGCGCTGGTGTAAATATATTGAATATCAATATATATTTGTGAGTGTATAGTCCATGCACCATAAAAATGCAAAGTCCACCAAAAAAGTTCAAGAGGGATGGCCAATCGCCACGGAGTGAAGGAATATTTACGGAAACTTCCACCGCACCTCGTGACCCCCTAGGTAATAAGCACTCACCAAAAATCTGATAAAAGTATGCCTTAATATATAATCTCTGGCTCTGGATCATTCCACTGCATAGCCATACGAAGGCAAATGTTTCCGAAGCACAGCTAAGTTGCAAACCCAAAGACAAGCCGCAGCTCCTCCAGCAGCATCACATGTGTGTATAGAGAGAGGAAAACACTCATAGTGTAGTAGTCCAAAATAAATGTTTATTGACTAAAACCACCCCTCCCCCATCTCATTACACTCACGTGGTATATATAATAATAAAGCAAACAAGTTAATCCAAGGAGCAGAAAGGATAAGACACTGTGTGGCCAAGATCTCACCGGCACCCACTCCGTCCAAGTTCGGAATCACTCGGCCAAATCCGTTACTTCCCGTCCGTGTTCGGGGATAATTGGATACTTCCGTACCTGCCGACAGTGTCTGGTGTGTTCAGTCTAGTACTATTCAGTATCAAGCTGATTCATGGTGTGTTGCTCCATGTTTTTTTTTATACTACAAGTGTTTAGCATTGGCCAGACGAACCCTTAGAACACCTGAACCTTCAGTGGCTGGAGTCTCTGGGAGGCTATGCATGGGCACTTGCAGCGGCACAGTTTTCCTATATGTTATATAGATTTTAGACTACAGAATATAAGTGGCAAAACACAATCACACGTGTCCTTCTATTTTTTCAGGAGGAATTGAGGGCAAAAGGTGCATATATAATGCACTGCCGGGGCAAAGCATATGGGAAAGTATAGCTTTCTTCTAGTGAGCGCATACTGTATTTTCAATTATTAGTAGTGTCACAGTGCACCTATGTTTAAATGTGAAACATTTTAATTCTTGCTCTTCCATTTATATTATTGAATTCTGTATGGCGATTTATAGATTAACCACTAGAGGTTGCATTGCATTTTGCCCTGCCTTAGATATCCTGCTTAAATGTTGTTAAAGTAAGATATCATTCACACAGGGTGTGCATTCTTTTCAGTTCCACTAAATGAGACCTAAATATATGTATGAAAACAATGAAAATGTTATACACAACTGCTAACAGTGTTCAATCACACATGTAGATGGTGCTGGCTTGTAAACCTATAGAAAGAAAAATTGATATACTGCGCCAACCTCAATAAGATCATATAACAAAAAGCAGCTAAAGCAAAATCCTGAATAACAGATCCAAAAAGCATTAAAAGTAGGTGTAGCGCTAAGCAAGTAACATATACAGTCCTTATACAATCCACAGGGAAAGATGAGAGCCAAAAAACAGTGTCCAGTAAATCATGACGAAAATGCTTAGTTCAGGGACCGCCACCAGCATTCACACCCAAGTGTCAGAGCCTCTTACCAGATGAGACTGACCCTCATTACAAAGGCCAATCAAAAGCAGGAACATATACCACCAGGAGTACTCGCAAGACAATCCCCTCATGGTCCACAATCTATTGCCAGATATATGGGTATCAGACCTCAGATCATACTCATTTACCCTTGCTGAGTGTTTATGTTGGAGAGGGTTTGTGCAGTGCAAGGATCATTTTTTTTTTTCCTGCCTGGAGTGAGGATTTAACTTTAGTATAGACAAACATTGGCAATAGCCGGTCACTGGTGATCCCGTACATAGTACATTTGCACTGCACAAAACCCTCTTAAACATAAACACTCAGCAAGGGTAAATGAGTATGATCTGAGGTCTGATACCCATATATTCAGCAATCGATTGAGGACCGTGAGGGGATTGTCTTGCGAGTACTCCTGGCGGTAGATGTTCCTGCGTTTGATTGGCCTTTGTAATGAGGGTCAGTCTCATCTCTTTAAAACCTATAGAAAGGTTCAAGCTGATCCATTCAGAAATGCTTGTCATTTTATTGGGATAAAGTGTGTGTAAGTGTGTAAGTGTGTGTGTGGTCTGCGAGGAAGAGTGTTAATCTGGTTATGCCTACATCTCTTAGTCCATTCCCTGCATAGGAGACCTTAATTGCACTCAACTAAAATTTTAGCATATAGACCCAACTTTAAGGACAGGGGGTAGAGTTAGTGTCACAATAATTTGCTTTAAATCATTTGAATTCATTGGTTCTGCTTTTCTGAAGCTTTATAGCTACACATGCTGTGGATACGTTTATGAAAAAATGTACAGAATGTTCTGTAAGAATATTTAATAATAAATATCTCGCGCTCGTACTTATGTCAGAATATTTATACTGCTCTGAATATAGCAGTGTATTTATTTATGGTTAATAAGCAAAGATCTGTGAAAAAGGAGAGTCTTCACCTATTGCCATAAATCACTGTCGTGAATTCTTTTTAATTGATTAATTTCTTTTTAAAAGCATATACCAATCTTAGTGAGTACAGTCTACAGCGTGGAATATATATAAAAATATTTATTCTCAAGACATGCAAACACGATATATGATCAAACAAGAAGTGACACATAAAAATAACTCTACATAAAATACTAACTTCAAACAATCAATGCAATGTGATGTTTAGCTCAATAATGAAAGTGAAACTGAAACAAAATTAAAGTGAAACCAAAGTAAAAGCAAGATTACCATTTCTTCCCAGGTATAGTATAAGCCATAAATTAATGTTCTATATAAACAGACTACAATGGTCTGCGAATCACATAGCCCAAAGTCATTCCACTGCAGAAGGAATGAGAATAAGCCATGCAAAACGGAAGACTTAAAATTGCAAATAATGCACTGAATCTGATATTAATAAAAATGTATAAAAACAAAAATCAGCTTTTTAGAGAAAAATATACCATGGCTTATACGGCTGGTATTGTAATCTCATTACCCTTAAATATGCAATATAAAACATATAAGGAAAGAATAAACAATTGTTGAATAAAATCAAATAATACAGCAAGGCATAATTACCACACTTAAGATGGTGTTACCAGAGTCCTAAGATGGATGCCAGTGAGGGAGGAGTTTCCTCCAAGTTTCAGATGAATGATGTGGATCAGGGAGTATGTCTGCATGAGTCTATTGAAAAATGTAATAGCGTGTGTGGTGTAAGTGTGAGGTGTGTTGTCAGTAGTGTAAAGTGTGATGTCTCTCATATCTGGGTTGGTCTTTTATATGGTAAGAACAAAGAGCTATAAAAATTACCATAAGTAAAACCCAGAGGGATGAAACATTATCCCAATTGGTCGGGATATTCTATACCTAAACTAGTGAGGTCAGAGACACACCCCTTTTTATAATTAACCCCATACTTGGTCTAATAAAATTAAGGATGATTCCTCTATATGTAAGATTAATCATAAAACACAACATAAAACTTTATCCAGACTCCCAGTACATACATAAATGTCCACCTGTATCTCCATAATTCACCTGGGCAAGTAATGCCATTCCAATAATTATATTATTTAAGACAATATAATATTTTTATATTGGAATATTTCAAATTATCTCAAGACTGCACCTGGTATTTCGTCTCCAGAGGGCAGTATTGTACCGTTCATTAGATTTTGTATTTAATATAATTAAAACAATTTGTTATCTGATGACCTATTGACCTGTCGGCTAGTGAAAAGCAATTACTTATTTGACCATGTCTTACACTGTCAATTAAGATGTCTGGCCTGTAGGATTTACAACACCTTGAGCACTTAGACTAGACTTCTCTGAAATGAGGTAACTAGTGACGAGATACATATGTCCTTACACTTATTAGAAAAAGAATTCTAAGTAAGATTATTACTGAGAATATAAACCCAAAATGTGATATAACATTCCTAAATATATATGTATATGCCTTACATAATATAATGACATAATTATGGCTAATATCTTCTCACATATGATAATGTATCTATAAAAACTTATATGGTTCATCTTTAAATGTCTGCTAGAATATACTGGGGTATTGTCCATTGTTCTATACTTATAGACAGACTGAGATATCCCCCCTTAACATAGCGTCAGACTGACTACGTTTTATCTGATCGAGATGTCAAAAGAAATCCTATTTATGACAAAAGAAAATAGAAATGTCTGCTGAAAGTATAGGACCCTATTGTTGAAATTCTATGCTCTCTTGTAAGCTTGTACGAGACATTTTGTTTAACAAGTATATATATGAACTTTGTTTCACCTTAAAAACAAGATGGACGCCATCCTGTTCAGAATCTCTTATATGCATAATATGAAATATACATGGCTTTTAAAATCATTTTTCTTTTTACCTATTATTATTTTAATCAACCCCCAATAACCCCGACATATCCCCCCCATTTCTTCCCAGTAGACAAGTGAGCAACTTAGGCCTATCTGGAAAGAAAGCTTTTTAAGGAGTAGCAAAAGAAAAAAAAATGTCTTGTTCTCTTTTTTTTTTAAGAGAATAGTTCATATTGGGAATTGTTCATAACTCTTAAGTACAGCGGTAAAAAAAAAATTTGAGAAAAAAAATCAGTTCAAAATGTCAGTTCGTAGCGACTTTGCTTAGCGTTAGCTATGTCACAAACTGTTCCTTATTAGTCTCTTTGAATTCTGATCTCCTGGTAAAGAAACGCAAATGTTCCTGAAAATCTGCCACATCAGCTTGTAAAGTCTTGATGGAGACAGAAATTAACTGCTGCAATGGCATTGGCAACTACCATTCAAAGCGCAGTAAAACAATGTTGGCAATCAGGAATCAGAGAAATCTGTTTGGACATTCAACCTTGGATGTTGGTTGGATAATGAATGGTTTCAGCATGGCCTAGAGTGTCATACACCTAGACTGAGGTTTTGCTCACATGTGCAATGCACCATTCTCACATCTCCTTCAACTGAAAACAGGAGGTAGTGCGATTTCTCTCAATGGATTTCCTCGGATCAAATGCACGAAGATCTGTTGAAACAAATCTTCCTCTCCGTCAACAAGAATCTGGGGCGTCTCGCAGCATGATTCCTGTAGAGGGATCCGATTCAATGAGGGATTCCATCCCGAGCTGGGCTTTAAGGAGAGATGACCCATCCGATCGCTGTGTCTTTGGCAAACATCATCGTCTGTACCAATCAACGACCTGGCATGGAAGGTTAATCTCTTCCTATTGGATGAAACATACAGTATGAATATACATTCTTATCAATTGACATTTCAATGCGATGTTGGTACCCTAAGCTTCCTCAGAGTTCTCCTTTGACTCACTGTGTGATCAGTCCTTTTATGACACCAGGGAAGGTGAGACTATATATGCGACCTTTCCTAGGACGACTGACTTCTGGGGCTTATTAACATGGGGATGTATTTATCGCCATGGATACCACGCATCGAACAATAATATAATGATACAATATGTTGTTTAAAATTTACCTACTACTTAGGAGAAAAAAATATAATATCTCCCCCTTTGGGGCATCAATGCAATTTATTGGAGGCAATAAAACTACCTGGCATTGAGGATTCCTTCTTGGTTACCGTATACAACCTTTAACCTCTTGACTGCATTACGTCATTAGGGTTTGATCCTCCTTGGTATCACCGTCATTGGCGATTTTTCAAAATGTGCCCGCTTTAAGCGACCTGTTTGAGTCAGAGGGATGAAGTGACCACTGAAAAATAGGAGGGTAGTTAGTATCTCACAACCAAGATCCCCCCTGACAGGGATTTCAGGATCCTCAATGCTGTGACCTGGGATAAAAGGGTGTTAGAACCTCTGCATCCTATGCCTCTACTCAGTGTATCCCTTCTGATTCCTGCCATTTGGGCATTTAAGGATTTTGTGGCCTTTGGCTGGCCATTGGATTTGTTCCTAAAGAGGAATTATTTTAGTTCTGGGCTGTAGTGCCCAAAGTGAATCAAGTGATCAGCTGATCCCACTTGGCTTCTACTCTGCTGAAAACTTTTTAGAATTGGATTATTGGCTCCGCCTCCTGCGGTGCCTATGTCTCTCGGGTTCAGACCTATGGGACAGATCCCCATTAGAACCAGTTACTCGGTTCTGGCGTGAGGTCTGGGCCTTAATGTCACTTGATCTTCCCGAGGATTTTGGGGAACCCTAGGATGGGGCAAATCCCTATTTATTTGTGGGTGTCCCCCCCCTTGTTAATGGGATGTCCGGTGTCCTCCTTAAGGTATCCGGTGTTCCCTTTGGGGCCTAGGTGGCATATCTTGCTCCTTTGCCAAACTTATTATTATGTACATGGGCAATGCCTCAAAGCATAGGGATTTAAATTACAGGTGGTTGTACTCAGCTCCTTCATTGAAGGGTGTTAGGCACTTTTGAGTACAGCAAAAAAAAATGATGGGGCCTTGGTGCTGTCTACATTTTAAATTGTAGATAGCAGCTCTAGCAGCAGTAAGGTTTTTATGTGGGCTGCATTTTAATTGACATCCTGCAGGCACAACACAGACAGTTGTTTTCATAGGCCTCAAGATGATCAATAATGTTTAAGGACCACTTTCATAACAAAATCAGGACAGTACTCTTTTTAAAAACTTTTAAATTCTGGAGGTTTATGGTGTCTTTTTAGGGGTGCTAGTCTTTTTGCAATGACCTGATATGACTCATACCTATTTATGCATGGCTGCCCAATTTCTGCCCTCCTATATTAGGAATATGGCTGGGGTAGGACATGGACTCTTTGCCTGATTTCCCCCCCTTGTCTGGGTCATAACCAACAGACTGGGAGTCATATCTGGGTCTATGAATAATTACATCATATTTAAAATGCAGGACTAATTAACATTACCCTTATTGCATGGACACCATGACACTTATGGAACTCTCTTACGTATTTACTGATGAGTTCCTGTCATGAATTTGAACTGTTACATTTTTATTATTATTTATTTTTTTTTTTTTAATTTTCCACTGCTGATTACTCGGCAACTTCCGCTAGAAAAACATTTTCCCTTGCTCAAAACTTCCTAAATATTGCATTAATCATTTACATTTCACTTTCACATGATTACTTTCATTACAGTTTACTTGATAAAACTTCTGCCACAGTTCTACTTTATTTTGCAGTTTCACGCTACATTCTCTTAACTTATGTGTCCCAATAGAGTTAACTTTCACCTGCTCAAGGAGGTTCCTAATCTCAATCTCTCATTTATTTGGAGTGGAGATTGGAACTTTACTAAACTCCTTTTTGCTGAGCCTTCTAGTGCAGTTCCTCATAAAGATACAGTAAGATTAGCCATGACCAAAAAGTATGTGATCACACTTCCTGACGTCTTTTGGTGTTAGATAAGCTTATTGGTGAGTTCATACATACAGGTTTTCCTCTACCCATGTCAGATGCCCTTTATTGGCCCGACGTTCTGAGGATTTTGATATATGACTCTAACCAGCATTTACATATTCCACCATTTCAAACTCAGAGAGGTGTTTCCACACATTTATGATCTGTGCCAAATCTACTGCGGTTGTGGCATTACCACTAGGGACTTACACCTTGCCAGAGTTGGCAGCGTGAAAATTACCTGCTATAAACATTTTTAAGGCATTTCTATTACATTCATAATTAATAAAAAAAAATTCCAAAAAAAAATTTTTTTTTTTTTAAGTTATTGATTATGTCACATGATCAATATTTATGATTGGCATATGTAAGAAATCAATAATTATCTCGCTGGGGCCTCCATTATATGTAAGAATATTTAATAATAAATATCTCGCGCTCGTACTTATGTCAGAATATTTATACTGCTCTGAATATAGCAGTGTATTTATTTATGGTTAATAAGCAAAGATCTGTGAAAAAGGAGAGTCTTCACCTATTGCCATAAATCACTGTCGTGAATTCTTTTTAATTGATTAATTTCTTTTTAAAAGCATATACCAATCTTAGTGAGTACAGTCTACAGCGTGGAATATATATAAAAATATTTATTCTCAAGACATGCAAACACGATATATGATCAAACAAGAAGTGACACATAAAAATAACTCTACATAAAATACTAACTTCAAACAATCAATGCAATGTGATGTTTAGCTCAATAATGAAAGTGAAACTGAAACAAAATTAAAGTGAAACCAAAGTAAAAGCAAGATTACCATTTCTTCCCAGGTATAGTATAAGCCATAAATTAATGTTCTATATAAACAGACTACAATGGTCTGCGAATCACATAGCCCAAAGTCATTCCACTGCAGAAGGAATGAGAATAAGCCATGCAAAACGGAAGACTTAAAATTGCAAATAATGCACTGAATCTGATATTAATAAAAATGTATAAAAACAAAAATCAGCTTTTTAGAGAAAAATATACCATGGCTTATACGGCTGGTATTGTAATCTCATTACCCTTAAATATGCAATATAAAACATATAAGGAAAGAATAAACAATTGTTGAATAAAATCAAATAATACAGCAAGGCATAATTACCACACTTAAGATGGTGTTACCAGAGTCCTAAGATGGATGCCAGTGAGGGAGGAGTTTCCTCCAAGTTTCAGATGAATGATGTGGATCAGGGAGTATGTCTGCATGAGTCTATTGAAAAATGTAATAGCGTGTGTGGTGTAAGTGTGAGGTGTGTTGTCAGTAGTGTAAAGTGTGATGTCTCTCATATCTGGGTTGGTCTTTTATATGGTAAGAACAAAGAGCTATAAAAATTACCATAAGTAAAACCCAGAGGGATGAAACATTATCCCAATTGGTCGGGATATTCTATACCTAAACTAGTGAGGTCAGAGACACACCCCTTTTTATAATTAACCCCATACTTGGTCTAATAAAATTAAGGATGATTCCTCTATATGTAAGATTAATCATAAAACACAACATAAAACTTTATCCAGACTCCCAGTACATACATAAATGTCCACCTGTATCTCCATAATTCACCTGGGCAAGTAATGCCATTCCAATAATTATATTATTTAAGACAATATAATATTTTTATATTGGAATATTTCAAATTATCTCAAGACTGCACCTGGTATTTCGTCTCCAGAGGGCAGTATTGTACCGTTCATTAGATTTTGTATTTAATATAATTAAAACAATTTGTTATCTGATGACCTATTGACCTGTCGGCTAGTGAAAAGCAATTACTTATTTGACCATGTCTTACACTGTCAATTAAGATGTCTGGCCTGTAGGATTTACAACACCTTGAGCACTTAGACTAGACTTCTCTGAAATGAGGTAACTAGTGACGAGATACATATGTCCTTACACTTATTAGAAAAAGAATTCTAAGTAAGATTATTACTGAGAATATAAACCCAAAATGTGATATAACATTCCTAAATATATATGTATATGCCTTACATAATATAATGACATAATTATGGCTAATATCTTCTCACATATGATAATGTATCTATAAAAACTTATATGGTTCATCTTTAAATGTCTGCTAGAATATACTGGGGTATTGTCCATTGTTCTATACTTATAGACAGACTGAGATATCCCCCCTTAACATAGCGTCAGACTGACTACGTTTTATCTGATCGAGATGTCAAAAGAAATCCTATTTATGACAAAAGAAAATAGAAATGTCTGCTGAAAGTATAGGACCCTATTGTTGAAATTCTATGCTCTCTTGTAAGCTTGTACGAGACATTTTGTTTAACAAGTATATATATGAACTTTGTTTCACCTTAAAAACAAGATGGACGCCATCCTGTTCAGAATCTCTTATATGCATAATATGAAATATACATGGCTTTTAAAATCATTTTTCTTTTTACCTATTATTATTTTAATCAACCCCCAATAACCCCGACAGTTCACTTTCATGGTTATTTATTCAGATTACATGTGTTATCTATACTCTTCAAAGCAATGAATGCCTCTGTTTAAATCCTAGTCTGGCCCTGCTGACTAAGCATACTTTGCTGTTAAATTATCTGGCGAACCATACAGTGTTTGCAACATGGGGGTTCCATGACAAAGTGCATTTGCTTTATTGTGGGAATTCCCTGATAAAGCAGGCTTTAGTTTGCTTCAAGCTCTGTATAAAGAAGAACATTGCAGTGTTATGGGAGTTCCTTAAGAAGCACTCTTGCTGTGCTGTAGGAATTTCCTGACAAAGCACATTAGCTGTACTGTACTTATTCCCTGACAAAGCACATTAACTGCATATTAGGTACTTTCTGACAAAGTGCCTTCACTGCAATGCTAAAAATGCCTCAGAGGTGGACCTGCTTATCTGAGATTGGGTGCCGGCTGTGATGTGGGAATCACCTGACATTTCCTCTCTGGGGCCATATTCAAAAAATAATCAAGACAAATTTGATTAGCCTGGTTTTATCGGCCATTTGTATAGCTATTTATGAAGCTTTGAAAAAGCAGATAGTGAATATGTCAGAGCAAAATAAGACCAGCTAAGCAGACAATGGTGAATGAGAAAATTGCCTAACAGCCTCTCTAAAGTCCAACCTGCATCTATAAACTCAGTTAATCAATAATTACATTTGATTTTGTAGAACATACCCATAAAATATTAATAAATAATTTCTAATATCATTTCTTACACAGCCTGCCTTTCTAAATGTATTTTCTGTTCTGCTTTGAAGGAAAACTAGCAAATGTATGACTGCTTAAAGTCATGTAAAAGTAAAATAAAAAAAAAAAATAAAAAAAAAATGGATGTGTATGTCAAAAATAAAAGTAATTATATGCTAAATTTTATTTACAGACCTTTTTTCTCTTCTACATTGTACTGTTCAGCGCTTCATATAAATAGAACAAGAAAATTTGCTCCCTTAGGAGCTGGAATTTTTAAGATGCCAATAATATACTCCAAAAACTAAGATAAAATTCAAAAGTTTAATTTGAATTCATCCCTATATCCCTATAAATCCCTATAAATGTCATTATGTCCCCATCCCTGGATAAAAAGGGCACCGTTCATAGAACTGTTTTGGAACTGACATGTCAACTCTGTGTTGACTAACCTGATGTCAACCACACCCCTGCTAATACAATTGCCCCTTAAACTCCACTTGAGCATCACATTGCCTCTGGAAGTTCCAACCTTCTTTCTTCCTTAAATCAGCACCATACCCTGTACATGGAGATATAACTCATAATGTTCTGAGTGGTGCTAAAGTGTAGTTTACATTTGTAAATGAAGAATTGGACCCTGCCTGATTGTCTACAGGGACACAGGTTTAATGTGATTATGTGGGCTGTACCTAGCAGCATAGTCGTTAAAATAGAACTAAACTCTAAAGAATTCTTAGTTTTGAGAGCTCTGTAAGTAAAATAGCATTGCATTATTATTTTTTTTTAAACACAGCCCTTATTTTATTCTTGTTTTGCCCCTTTCCTAGAGCAAAAATGTCATATATTGTAGTCTGCCAGTCCTAAGAGGTGGTGGATGCAGTGCTGTATCTAAGCCTAGGCCGACAAGGCCCAGGCCTAGGGTGGCACTTTGTGGGGGGGGCGGCAAAAAGCCGCCCCCCCCCTGAACGAACCCCCCCCAACCCGTCCTCCCGAGTCCTGGGTACCGGCAACGCTCTGCTGCCTTCCGCCGCCCGCGGCTTGAAGAAGAATACCGACTTGCCTTTCACTGAAGGCAGCTGAAGGGGCAGCGAGGGCGGCTTACTTTGCCAGGGGGGAGGGAGGGGAGGGACAGTGCTACCCCCATAGATGCTGGTAACTTCACCTAATTTAGGTGGTGGGGCAGAGCCTTATTCTCCGCCCACCCTCCTCCGCTCGGCCGCCATCCTTGCACATGATCTCTGGGCTGCCCTGCACAGTGCAACTGACTGTGCGTGTTGGACGAGAGGAGAGAGCAGGGGATAGAGAGCAAAGGAGAACCCGGGAACCCCCAGGCCAGGACAGCAGGAGCCAGGAGCAGGTACTGTAAATTAACTTAAATTTAAACTGTGCTGTGCACTGACTGCAGTACATACATTTTAATAGAATGTGAACTGTTTAATGACGTTGCATTGGGATTTCATCATGTACAAAGTGTTTCATGCATGCTGAAATCAATGAAAAATCATTAAACAGTATACAGTCTGTGAAAGTTCATGTACTGTAAAAAAAAATGTAAAAAAAAATTAAATCTAAAAAAATATAAATCTAAAAAAAAAAAAAAAAAATGTACTGCAAAGTGTTCCATGCTCCAATGGTGGTGATCTGCCTTTTTTAGTGGGACTGCGACATTGCGGCGGACAGATCGGACCCCTAACTGACATTTTTGGCACTTTTGGGGGGACCAGTGACATTACTACAGTAATCAGTGCTAAAAATATGAACTGTTGCTGTAATAATGACACTGGCAGGGAAGGGTTAACACCAGGGGTAATCAAAGGGTTAAATGTGAGCATAGGGGGTGTTTTCTAACTGTATGGAGGAGGGACTTGTCAAATGACCACACCTAAATAGAAGGATCACAGGCGCTCTGTAATCATTCCAGAGAGAAAAACGGTCTGCTGTGTTTACAACATCTGACCGTCCTTCTCTCTCAGCGGGGAGCGATTGCGTGCCGCCAGCCCTGTGGATTGGCATCTCCGCTGCCTAGTGGGGGCCCCAATAGTGCACGCTTAGCCCCAGGAGCTCTCCCACGAACCGATGTACCCATACGTCAGTTCGCGCAGCCGAGCCAGCCTGCCGCAGTAATTCGGCGGTCGGCAAGTGGTTAACCACTTGCCAACCGCCCGCTGCAGTTTTACTGTGGCAAGCTGGCTCGCTGCGCGAAACAGGAAGGGGTGTGGCCTTGACAGGATGGGAGGGGTCGTAGTTAAATTAGGGGGTGCACGAATTTAGTCCGGCCTAGGACAGCACAAAACCTAAATACACCACTGGGTGGATGCATTTGTTTTCTTTTTTCTGGGGGGGGGGGCTTTTTCTCTTTGTACCTGGTAATTCTGCCAATAACACACTTCTATGTAAACTGTTCAGGGAATAAAATAGGGCCTGAGATAATGTTAAGGGCGAAAGTGTTCGAGTTTAGATACATATATTTCAAATAAGCTTAATATTTCAATTTGTACTGTACTTGCTTATAGCTGCACAAAACCAACATGGAGGCTAGCAGTATAAAAGCAACATGGAGGCTAGCAGTATAAAACCAACATGGAGGCTAGTTTTATATACTGTATGTGTATATTTATAAATATACACTATATTACTAAAAGTATTAGGATGCCTGCCTTTACACGCACATGAACTTTAATGGCATACCAGTCTTAGTCCGTAGGGTTCAATATTGAGTTGGCCCATCCTTTGCAGCTATAACAGCTTCAACTCTTCTGGGAAAGCTGTCTACAAGGTTTAGGAGTGTGTCTATGGGAATGTTTGACCATTCTTCCAGAAGCGCATTTGTAAGGTCAGGCAGTGATGTTCGACAAGAAGTCCTGTCTTGTACTCTTGGCTCTAATTCAACCCAAAATGTATTTTCTTGGATTGAGGTCAGGACTCTGTGCAGGTCAATAAAGTTCCTCCACCCCAAACTTGCTCATCCATGTCTTTATGGACTTTGCTTTGTGCACTGGTGCGCAGTCATGTTGGAGCAAGAAGGGGCCATCCCCAAACTGTTCCCACAAAGTTGGGAGCATGAAATTGTCCAAAATGTCATGTGCTGGCACCTTAAGAGCTCCATTCACTTGAACTAAGGGGCCAAGCCCAACCCCGAAATAGCAACCCCACACCACAATCCCCCTTCCACCAAATGATTTGGACCAGGCAACAATGCAAGGTCCACAAAGCCATGGGTCAATGAGTTTGGGGTGGAGGAACTTGGTTGGCCTACACAGAGTCCTGAGTCTGACCTCAACCCGATGGAACACCTTTGGGATGAATTAGAGAGGAGACTGAGAGCCAGGTCTTCTCATCCACATCAGTGCCTGACCTCACAAATGTGCTTCTGAAAGAATGGTCAAACATTCCCATAGACACATTCCTAAACTTTGTAGACAGCCTCCTCAGAAGAGGTTCATGTGCATGTAAAGGCAGGCGTCCTAATTCTTTTGGTGATATATATATATATATATATATATATATATATATATATATATATATATATATACATTAACCTTCCTCTTCCTGTGATGTTGGTTTTGTGAAGCAATAGGCAGGTCCAGTCCAGAAACTGACACAACTGAAGGCTAAATCTCAGTAGGAAATCAGGAGGTAGCACACTAAGGATGTCAGATTGCATCAGTCTTTTATAAAGGTGGGCAAAGCACACTGAAGCCCCGTCTGGGATCACCCCTCTCAAATTTTTCACCCAATACTGGCTTGATCATACAGAGCCTCCTGAATTTGTGAAACGTGCTTGGACTCCTTTTGGTCATCATCACCTGGAGTATATTTTATATAGGCTTGGGGCAGTGACATCTATTTACTTGTCTACTGAGGGCTAAGCCATACTCTTTTTATTTAGCCTGTTGAGTGTTGAGATACCCATTTCTGATTTTAAGCCATAATTGATATTACCATTGATGTTATTCTTTTTTTTTTTTTTTTTTTTGCTATTCTCCCCTAGTATGTAATTATTTACACCACAAGGAGGAACCTAATTGGTCACTGTGGGCAAGTTCGCCACATTTTTTCAGCATTTCCATAAATATACCTAACTAACTAAGCACTAACTATATCCAGCAAAGTTTTCTGCAAATCCCAAGTGAAAATGCAATTCTCCTTTTTTATGTAACAAATCTTCTTTTCAAACTACAAAACAGCTGGAATCAAATGGAAGGGTAAAGGAGAATTCACAAATTTAATAATAAAACAGAATAGGCTTTTGAAGAAAGCAGTGAATATTTGGTAAAGAAATAGAATGGGGATTGAACCCTTTGCAACTTGATTTTCTGTTTTAAAATAGGTACATGTTCATATCACTGCAACTCATGTCACAGTGATCATGACAAAGGTTCCTGCACTACTTTTTTCCGATTTCATTGTGACTTCTGCATAGACTTCTGTTAAATCGCACTGATCTGCGGCTTTGAAATTGCGGTAAAGTAGCGCAATTTCATAGCCCCCTCAGTGTGAACCAGGGCTAAATATAGTTTTTATATTTTAACAATCTACTGATGAAGAAGCAATTCACTCCACAATATCTTAACCCACATTTCATAATGTTGCATACAGTAACTGCACAAAAAACAAGAAAATTACCTTACTTGGGTGTTCACTGCACATTGCAAATTAAGGACAGCAACACACACATTTAGGTAAAGTGTACACTTTACCAGTTATGGGATCAATTGGCAGATTATTTGTTAATAGCATCATGACAATAGATGAATGGTAAAAAATAGCGCTCCCCAAACCAAGGACAACTAGGCAGGAAAGTAATGGATAAAATATCTCAGTTTATTGCAAGATCTTGGCAGAAAACTCCGGTCATGAATGGATAAAGAAATACATCCAGATGAATAAGTGTGTTGCAGTACCTGAGGTGGGAGCCAGGGTTGCAGGGAAAGAACGTCTTCTAGGTCTCAAGTGGTAAGGAGGGCTGGATGGAGTGGGGATAGCCCGAAGCAAGTCCTTACAGGGTGGAGGGAGGAAAAATCATCCACAGCCGGGGGAGTGCGGGCGATGGAATCCCTGCTGGTCAGTCGGGCCGTCAAAAGCACAGTGACCCGGCGTCTCCACCGCTCGCCGGTCCTGAGCTGCGCCAAAGAATGACATCACAGGAAGTGGGCGGCGAACACAAAAGACAGCCGAGAGAGATGGAAAGCAGCAGCACTCAACCACAGGATCCAGGAGTGTAAAGCCAAGAGGGGGCAAGGGATGAACGCCAAACTAAGATGCCAGATTACATGTTTCGGGACAAGCCCTTCGTCAGATCTATTGAAGATAGACAATAAAGAATTGGAAGATTTAAATGGAGTTGCCGGCTGTCTTTTGCTTGGTATTGGAGAGATCAGTCTGTGCAAATGATGGATGTTTTCATTTACCTGATGTCTCCACTCTTCTGAGTGTTGTGGTTTTTGACTGATAATCATTGTATTCTGCCTGCCAGGAAAGCTCCCTGCTGGCAGAATACATTAGTGCCGCGGGAGGCATCCCCCCATCAGCGCTGACTGTGTTGATGGGGGAATCGAGCGATTATTTCCTGCACATCCATTCATGTATGCCTTACTCCACTGAGAGCCTTTTTTCCATTTGTTTAGAGATCGCTAAACATAAAGAAGAATCAGTAGTGCTTTTCGCAACAGGATTAAACTATTAACACCCCCACCTTCCCTGGATAGCTCTAACTTGTCTTCCTGTTTCTGTCTTTCTGGTTGGCTAATTTTGTAATTCACATCATCTATTTTTTCCAACACTTCAATGGGGCCCTACCATTTGACTAAGAATTTACTTTAGACTGTGGGGACCAACACCAACATCCTATCACCAGGTAAAAAAAGAACGGACCTCGGCCCCACGATTGTAAATCCTTTGCTGGGCCAACTGGGCTTAAGCTAAATGTTCCTTCACAATAGGCATTACTTGAGCAATTCTGTCTTGCATTTGTGCCACTTGTTCAATCACACTTATATGAGGGAAACTCTCACTGTAACATGTATCTTTGGCAATGTCAAATCGCCCCTGTGGGTGCCTCCCATATAGTAACTGAAAAGAACAGAACTCTGTGGACAATTAGAGAATCTCTCTGATAGCAAACATCAAAAAAGGTATTACATAAACCCATTTTTTTCTGTCTTTATCAACCACCTTCCACGTCTGTTAGGTCTTTTCAGCTCCTAGATGTCCACCAAGAATGTGCTCATGGGCTAGTTCTAACACCAACTTGCGGCAAGGTTCGTGGCCCACCAGTTAACTAATTTTCGTGTCTGCTTTCATCACATTCTCTCTTGCCCTTAGTAATGTGGGGTCCTTCAACTGTTCAGTGGCAACATTTTTATAGAAGACAGAGTGTTCAGACCTGCTTCATCTGAGCTTGTTATCCCCTCAGTGACCCAAGCAAGCTTACCACACAAGGCAAAATGAAAAACAGGTTTGTATTTTGCTTAACCACTTGCCGACTGCCGCAAGTACATATACTGCGGCGGTAAGCCCCGGCCAGGCAAAGTGACGTACCGGTACGTCACTAGCCTGTCACTGGCTTGTGAGCCAATAGCGGGCGAGTGCGCGCCCACTGAGGCGCACGCCCGCCCCGGCTCGTTCCCTAACAAGTCAGTGCGTGTGACCGGCGGACCCGATGTCCACCGGGCACTCGCGATCGTTCGCCGGGAAGGGAGAAAGGCAGGCGGCTAATGTAAACAAGCCGTCTGTCATTCTCCCCTGTGTAAAAATGGAGATCAGACGGTTCTACTATGTGGGACCGTTGATCTCTGTTTTTACACTAGTAGCCATGTCCAATCACAGTTAGAAACATGCCCCTAGGACACACTTAACCCCTCCCACTCCAATACAGTTAACCCCTTCTCTGCCAGTGTCATTTTTACAGTAACAGTGCATATGTATAGCACTGATTACTGCAGTAATGTCACTGGTAACCCCAAAAAGGTCAGTCAAGGGTCCGATCTGTCCGCCGCAATGTCGCAGTCCCGCAAAAAAAATCGCAGATCGCCGCCATTACTCGTTAAAAAAAAACACCAAAAATGACAAAAATCTTTCCCTTTGTTAGTAAACGCGATAACTTTTGCGCAAACCAATCAAAATACGCTTTTTGCGATTTTTTTTTACCAAACACATGTAGCATAAAACAAATTGGCCGAAAATGTTAAAAAATTTTAATTTTTACATTTTTTGGGGGGGGAATTTCATATAAAAAAATTTGAAAAATATTGTTATTTTTGCAAAATTGACGCTCTTTTTTGTTTATAGCGCATGATCAAAAAATCGCACAGGTGATCAAATACCACCAAAAGAAATCTATGTTTGTGGGAAAAAAAGGACGTCAAATTCATTTAGGTACAGCATCGCACGACCGTGCAATTGTCCGTTAAAGTCACGCAGTAAAAAATCACAAAAAAAACCCTGGTCAGGAAGGGGGTAAAATCTTCCGGGGCTTAAGATACATCTCCAATCTTGGAAACAAACCGTAATCTTTTTTTTTTTTTTTTAATGTACAGTATATGCAATATATATATATTTATATATATACATATATATATATATATATATACAGTGGGTACGGAAAGTATTCAGACCCCCTTAAATTTTTCACTCTTTGTTATATTGCAGCCATTTGATAAAATCATTTAGGTTCATTCTTCTTCCTCATGAATGTACACATAGCACCCCATACTGACAGAAAAACACAGAATTGTTGACATTGTTGCAGATTTATTAAAAAAGAAAAACTGAAATATCACATGGTCCTAAGTATTCAGACCCTTTGCTCAGTATTTAGTAGAAGCCCCCTTTTGATCTAATGCAGCCAGGAGTCTTTTTGGAAAAGATGCAACAAGTCTTTCACACCTGGATTTGGGGATCCTCTGCCATTCCTCCTTGCAGATCCTCTCCAGTTCTGTCAGGTTGGATGGTAAACGTTGGTGGACAGCCATTTTTAGGTCTCTCCAGAGATGCTCAATTGGGTTTAAGTCAGGGCTCTGGCTGGGCCATTCAAGAACAGTCACGGAGTTGTTGTGAAGCCACTCCTTCGTTATTTTAGCTGTGTGCTTAGGGTCATTGTCTTGTTGGAAGGTAAACCTTCGGCCCAGTCTGAGGTCCAGAGCACTCTGGAGAAGGTTTTTGTCCAGGATATCCCTGTACTTGGCCGCATTCATCTTTCCCTCGATTGCAACCAGTCATCCTGTCCCTGTAGCTAAAAAACACCCCCACAGCATGATGCTGCCACCACCATGCTTCACTGTTGGGACTGTATTGGACAGGTGATGAGCAGTGCCTGGTTTTCTCCACACATACCGCTTAGAATTAAGGCCAAAAAGTTCTATTCTATTCTAAGGGCTGCAGTGATGGTTGACTTTCTACAACTTTCTCCCATCTCCTGACTGCATCTCTGGAGCTCAGCCACAGTGATCTTTGGGTTCTTCTTTACCTCTCTCACCAAGGCTCTTCTCCCCCGATAGCTCAGTTTGGCCGGACGGCCAGCTCTAGGAAGGGTTCTGGTCGTCCCAAACATCTTCCATTTGAGGATTATGGAGGCCACTGTGCTCTTAGGAACCTTAAGTGCAGCAGAAATCTTTTTGTAACCTTGGCCAGATCTGTGCCTTGCCACAATTCTGTCTCTGAGCTCTTCAGGCAGTTCCTTTGACCTCATGATTCTCATTTGCTCTGACATGCATTGTGATCTGGAAGGTCTTATATCGACAGGTGTGTGGCTTTCCTAATCAAGTCCAATCAGTATAATCAAACACTGGACTCAAATGAAGGTGTAGAACCATCTCAAGGATGATCAGAAGAAATGGAAAGCACCTGAGTTAAATATATGAGTGTCACAGCAAAGGGTCTGAATACTTAGGACCATGTGATATTTCAGTTTTTCTTTTTTAATAAATCTGCAACAGTGTCAACAATTCCGTGTTTTTCTGTCAGTATGGGGTGCTATGTGTACATTCATGAGGAAGAAGAATGAACTTAAATGATTTTAGCAAATGGCTGCAATATAACAAAGAGTGAAAAATTTAAGGGGGTCTGAATACTTTCCGTACCCACTGTATATATATAGAAACTTGTATAACACAATTGTATTGTAGAATAGCTGAATAGAAGGCAGAGCTGCTTACTATGATGTGCAGTTTGTCTAACTGAAATTTTTGGACAGAGCCACCTAATGAGGGATGATTAACTGCTGTTGAGTAAGTGACCTGTGTAAAAAAGTTTTCTTTAAAGTATGGGAACCCACATAAAATTCAAATATTAATATGCAATATTTTATAATTTTTACATTTCATTTTTTACTCTGGACTATAAGAAAACAAACATCCACACACCAAAAATACACATACTATGTCCTAGAGGTGGGTTCCACGCAGTCCAAAGAGTAAGCAGCCAGGCTACTTCGGGAATATGTAGATATTTATGGTGGGCAGATGTTGTTTTTGTAAGGTGAATGTACTACTCTTTTTGTACAAGAAATATGCAGAAAGTCAGATTTTGAGAGCACAGGAAAATACCCATAACTGCACATTTAGACAGCACAAAGGGGATAAATAATTTAGCTGCAGAAACTGCAGACACAGCACCCTGGCATGAAAGGGTCATTTTAATTATTACCTATAATTAAGTATAATTTTGTCCACCTCTGCATTAGGCTACCATGGTGTAATCTAGTTTTACTGTCGGGGGATATATTCTCTCTCAGCATACTTAGGCTTTATGTAACTCTCAGCATGTCATGCACCACAAATCTTGCTATTTCTGTCTTTCTCTACCGATAGAGATTGAGTCATCGTGCATATATTAAACTATACTTCTGTGAATCAGACAGTGAAACTCATTTTTGGTAAAAATATCTTCACTATATAAGTACTTTCAGGGCTCATGCACACTGCAGCTCAAAAAAAAGCTCCTTTTACAGGCCTTTGAGCTTTTATTTCTATGCATAGGGGGCATTTTGAAAAATGAGCTGCAAAGCCAGAACCAACGCCAAGAAAAAGAGGCTGTAAAAATATGCGCTTTTAGAAGTGTTTTGCATTGGCTTTAATGCACGTTTAGCCGCGTTAGCGTTGAGCTGTGTTTATCAGTGTTTCTTTGCCCTTTTCTATTTTCCACTCCCAAATCCAAATACTACAGCTTAAAAACGATTGACGCAGCTTAACGCTTAACACGCATTTAGCCGCGTCAGGTGATTTTGCAGCTGTAACGCTGCTGCTCCAAAACGCACTGGCCTATGCCACTTACAGCTCCTAAAAGCCTATGTGTGCATGGACACATAGAATAACATATAGGGCTCTTTCACACGGAGCAGACCGCATTGTGATCCTGCTCCGGCACTTTTTTTTTTTCACGGAGCGGATGACACTTGTGTCCGCATGTCCGCATATCATCCCATCCGTTTGCGGATGATATACGGACATAATGTATGTCTATGCGCATTGTGGATGTCAGCGGATGACACCGCTGACATCCGATTTTGCTTCCGTTCCGTTTTTTAAATGGAACAAAAATAGAGTTCTGTTCCGTTCCGTTCCAAAAAACGGAACAGAACTGAAAGGACAAAAATCGGATGTCAGCGGATGGTCATCCGCTGACATCCGCAATGCCATTGACATACATTATGTCCGTATATCATCCCCAAAAAAATAGGATGATATAAGGACATGAGGAACGCCCATGTGAAAGGGCCCAAAGAGGCATTTTTAGGCTGTATAAAGAAAAAACACCTGATGCCCATAGGAGCAGCTGTAAAAATGTCCAGTGTGCATAAGGCCTAACAGCTATTAATGCTCAAATGCAACTTACATAATTTAAAGTGACTTCTAGAGGTCTTATTGTATTGTAGTAAAAGATTAAACTCCAATTTTTTCAGCCTTGGAAGAGTTAGAGCTCCTGTCAAGTTTTATTATTGTCTTTCTTCCCAGTAGAGATATTTACTCTCTCTGGCATGGTGATTACTGTCACTGGAAAAAGAAAGTAAAGAAAAATATAAATATTTTGAACAGGACACAAGTGACAAAAATATTAATCTGACAAATTCAAACGGTTCCTTATTCTATCCAAAATGAAAAAGTTTTGGATTTAGAGTCTTGTTTATTTTCTTGTTCTGCTTTCACTAGAATGTAAATGGATTTTGGGAGTTGCTAAGAAAGTGAGATATTGATCAGTGTGAAGAGTTTTTTTTTTTTTTGCAAACAAGATCTATAAACTGTTCAGAGCCTGTGTACAGTCTTTCTCTCCCACTGTCTTTATTCCTAATAGAGATCAATTGATCAGTATTTTGAGACAGGCATAGACTGTGATTACTTTCTTCTGTGCCAGGCTTGCTCGATAGTTTTTTTAAGACAGATAACATATCTTACTGTGGGTACATTTTTATAATGGCTTTCAAATCCAAAATTAATATTTACAGCCTAAAATCAACTTGATTTAAAGCCAACATGTCAGCTTCATGTCAGTTTTAAAACGAAACACCCTGCCTAATTCTGGTCAAATGTGGTAATTTGGTAACCTCTTTTTGAGCTTTTGATTAAAATTATTATTCTGCAGAAATCTGCAACTCACAGTGTCAATCATTTTGCTGTTTTGAAAAGCCAAACTGATGAATTTAGGGAAGTGATTTTTTTTCTGACATTAAAGTACAACTAAAGGCAAAACTTTTTTTTATTTTTTGGATAGAGTGGAAATGGATTAGAACACCTGTCAGTTTTTCTTGCTGTCTGTGCCCTCGTTAGAGAGATTCATCCTCTCTATTTGTCCTGTTTACCATCATAGTTTTAAGTGAAAGTAAAAGAAAATCCCAAAGTTGTCCCTAGAAATCTTCTAATGGGGATCCTAGTTCTGGTGACATGGGGGTCCCCAAGGGATTCCCTTAATTTACAGGGATTTGCTTTTACTTCCTGTTTTGACTATGTACTTAGTAAGTGAAAGGAAATCGACCACTTGGACACAGATGGCAAACAATAAACTGACAGGGGCTGTGGCCCTCCTTTTCACTATCCAAAATGGAAAAAAGTTTAAGTTTAAGTATAAATTATTTCTCTATATGCATTTTTGTATAGTTTGATATAGTTTGAAACTGGAAAATAGTTAAATCATTAGGTGGAAGGTTCTTGTGGGCTGTTCCATTGCTAGGATTTTTTTTAAGGAAGACTTAACAGCTTTGGGAAAGCTTCATAGTTTCCACATGTATAGACAAAATAAGGGTAATGGTGGGTGAGCTTGGCTAAGTAACAATTCAGACAGACCCAGTTCCTAGTGATAGGGTTTCTCTTTAGGAGCACCAAATAAGCTTTTAGGTCAGTGCTTGTTCTTATGGGGGGGGGGGGGGGCTTTACCTTTCAAAGCATTAATATGGCTGATCAAGCAATTCAGTATGAGGTTTTACTGTACGACTTTGCAGAAGAAAACCTACTTTTTTTTTTTTTTAGAAGATTTTTCTGAGTAAATAAAAGGTAAAACCTTGGAAAACATAAAACGTGCCAAGACGTGGGAAAAATAAACAATTTTGTCAATTTCACTGCATCGATTTCCCACAATTTCCTGTCCCCACAGTAAGTTTGATTAATAGTTTCAACAGGAACACTGCAAAAAAAGTTGTGACGGGTTTTTTTCCCTTCTCTATGTGTTAAAAAAATAAACAAAAGTTGTGTCGGGAGTTAGAATTTAAAGTTGAACTACAGTGCAAAAAAAAATTCAGGTAAGAATACACATATTTCTTATATTTAGACAATATTTGGTTAGACTGAAGTTCAGCTTTAACGATTATGTATTTTTATGGAACTAGAATGAACTAATGCCAAATACTTTCTGAGTGCCTCAGCATTCATGCATATAACACTCATCTTTTCTGCTTGTATCGTCGAGGATCAGCTGTACTGTCCCTTGAGCTTTTTCTCAATGCACTACTTTCTAAAAGGCCTATGCAGCTGTGCTTTTTTCTCTCACCCTCTACATAACAAATGCTGTAAGAGTGCCATGCCAGAGTCTCACTCCTGTACAGAAGACAAGACTCATTTTAATTCAGTTATGGACAGTTTCAGACGACCCAATAGAAGAAGCTGCTGAAACCCAGTCATAATGGATTCAGCACGTGATCACAGAGTAGCCACATATTTTGGATACAACAGGGAAAAGCCTAGATCCCTGTCAAGTTGTTTTTGCCATCAGGGAGATTTTCTACGCACGAGCACGTATTATGAGATCTCTCTAAAACAAAGGGTATCTTACTCTTAGTTTTCACCAGAACAGCTATCCCCATTTGAAGAGTTCCCATTACTTTCTGTACCAGACACAATGGTCACCAGGACAAATAAAGAGGACGAATTTGCTCATCAGGGACACAGCCAGCACTAAAATCATGACTTGGGTCTAACGCTTTCCCACTGTATCCAAAGCTAAAGAATTTGCATACACTTTAAAGCTGATCTACACATTTAATGTCCCTTTAAATATTTTGTTTGGTGGCCCAAACAAACTAACACTGCACTAACTGGTGCACTTTATGAACTGTATGAATCTTCAGCTATATACAGTTCACAGCGTTGTGTTGTGAGAGTGGGATAGGAACTTTCAGTCTCACTTCCCGAAGAAAATCGAGTTGGGATGAGCAGTGCTTAGCATTTCACAGGAAGATTTGTATTCTATGAATGAATATGGAAAAAACATCAAACTAATGCAGCCATGGATACTGGTTGTATAATAGTGTTATGTTCCATTCCAATTCTGATACTGAATGAGTTCATTGTGTAGAAGTCATTTTTTTAAGAGAAATTTCATGACTGCAGGTTCTACAAGCAGGATGATGGCCATCAATGTACATGGACTACATACTGAACTGAAACTAATGCAGGAAATTGGTGGTTAGTGGATTCCCCTGTGCATTAGTTGAATTATGGTCCCTCCTTTGCCTCTACGACCCAAACAGTGCTCACAACTTCTTTGGTTTCCAACTATTTTTGAAAAAAATGGTTTCACATTCTCCTAGAGTGAGCATTATGCAAATAAATCCTTTTAGGAAAACCCTTACATTTGCATAAGGAGGTAGATAATTTCTAATCTATTTTATATAAAAGTTACTATATTTTTACTATAATCTTGTTTTTTATTATCTGTTTAGGGGATGTTACCATTTATACTGGCCATACACACAATAGTTTTAGGAAATTATAACCAGCTTTTAATTTACAAAAATGAAAGAGAGCAGGTCAAGGCAAAGTACCAGCTACAGTTTCACTCGGCGATCATCGGGGGAAAGGGAGAAAGGCAGGCGGCTAGTGTAAACAAGCCGCCTGTCAGTTCTCCCTGTGTAGAAACAATGATCATACGGTTCTACTATGTAGGACCGTTGATCATTGTTCCTACAGGTCAAGCCACAGCCAATCACAGTTAGAATCACACCCCTAGGAACACACACAGCCCCTCCCTCTCAAATAAAGTTAACACCTTCACTGCCAGTGTCATTTTACAGTAAAAGTGCATATGTATAGCACTGATTACTGTAGAAATGTCACTGGTAACCCCAAAAGTGTCAAAAATGTCAGTCAAGGGTCCGATCTGTCCGCCGCAATGTCGCAGTACCGCAAACAAAATCGCAGATCGCCGCCATTACGCGTTAAGAAAAAAACAACAAAAATGACAAAAATCTTTCCCTTTGTTAGTAAACGCGATAACTTTTGCGCAAACCAATCAAAATACGCTTTTTGCGATTTTTTTATCAAACATATGTAGCATAAAACAAATTGGCCGAAAAATTTTGATTTTTACTTTTTTTTTGGGGGAATTTCATATAAAAAAATGTGAAAAATATTGTTATTTTTGCAAAATTGGCACTATTTTTTTGTTTATAGCGCATGATCAAAAAATCGCACAGGTGATCAAATACCACCAAAAGAAAGCTCTGTTTGTGGGAAAAAAAGGATGTCAAATTTGTTTAGGTACAGCATTGCACGACCGCGCAATTGTCCGTTAAAGTCACGCAGTGCTGAATCGCAAAATACCCCCTGGTCAGGAAGGGGGTAAAATCTTCCGGGGCTTAAGTGGTTAAAGTAGTTGTAACATCAAAACATTTTTATTTTACATAATAAACATATTATACTTACCTGCTGTGTGCAAGTGGCCCCTTATTTCCTCTTCTGTTGTCCCCCGCCTGTGCTCTCTGCTCCTTCTTTACAGCGCGTGCCTCCATACCCCCATGTCCTTAATTGGACAAAAAAGGAACAAAGTTGTGGCTATCAAGAGCTTTCTTGGAGTCAGCACGGTGGGTGTGCCTGAATTCCTGTAAGCTGATTTGGATGTCTAAACTTCTAAATTGGCAGATAAGTTAATGGAAAAATATTTTTTTCCCCTTTTTCCTTTTTTTTTTTCCTTATATAACTGGAAACGCATTTAAGAACCATGACAAAAAAGGAGATTCATCAATATTACAGGACTCTTCAAGCTCACAGTCATGGACAGTAAAAGATAAAAGCAAGAAAGCGGCAACCAAGTTAGAGCGATTTGCACATAATTAGTGTTGAGCGAACACGGACTGTATTATTCGTGTTCGTACCAAATAATTGGATTTTTGTTACCCGAACACGGACCCGAAAACTTTACTGTATGTTCGGGTAAAAATCCGTGTTCGGTCATTTTATTTCCGGGTTTGTATGTATTGGCGCGCTTTTAATGGCGGGCTTTCAATAGCCAATCAACAAGCGTTTAACTGGTGTGCCTTAAGCCATCCCAGCCATGCCTACAAATGTATTAGTAGCTGTGATTGGCCATCTGAAGCATGTGACCAAGTCTTTATAAGTTTGAGACCGAGCGCCGCTGCTTCATTATGCTGTAGTACAGGGACAGAGCACACATCATACGTGCTGGCTGCTGATTAGGGACAGACAGGCAAAAAATCATATTGTGTCCGAAAAGAATTGAGGGACAGGTCGGAGTGCTGCAGGCAGGGCGAGATATAGGCATTTTAGGGCGAGGCTGGAGATATTTGGGGTCAGTGTTCTACAATCGATTTTGCTGTGTGGGGGGGGTTTGCAGTGCCGGCAGTGACCGATCTTATCAATCCTTTTAGTTAGAGGCTGGAGATATTTAGGGTCAGTGTTCTACAATCGATTTTGCAGTGTGGGGGGGGGGTTTGCAGTGACGGCAGTGACCGATCTTATCGATCCTTTTAGGGAGAGTCTGGAGATAGGCAGGTGTCAGTGGTCCACATCGATTTTGCTGTGTGTGGGGTGGTGTGAACACAATCTTTTTGCCCACTGAGGAGGAGGGAGAAAAAAGTATTTTTTATCAGTCAGTTGTGTGCAGCGTTTTTCCTTCAGTGCTGCTGTGCTGACTGTGATAATACACTGCTGTGTTCACACATGTGCTATTATTGAGTGATTTCAAAAGTTATACACTTTTTTCTATTCCACTATTCAATATACACCCTTGGGTTAAAAAAATTAAATTGTGGCATAGTCTGTACTAATCTAGTTAAAAATTACAAACTTAAAAGGGGAATTTTTTTTTCTTCCCTCCATAGCCTGCAGCAGAGCTGACTGATATAAGACACTGCTGTTCACATGTGCTATTGATAAATCACCAATTTTATATCATATTTTCTATTCCGCTATTCAATCTACACCTTTGGGTAAAAACAATTAAATTGCGGGATAGTCTGTGTCGGTATGTGGGAGATACACCTTTCCAATTTTTGGGTCGCATCTCATACTGCCGAGG
The DNA here is from genome assembly GCF_965119305.1 of Pelophylax lessonae. NCBI lineage: Eukaryota > Metazoa > Chordata > Amphibia > Anura > Ranidae > Pelophylax > Pelophylax lessonae. The sequence continues at coordinate 748,090,378 of NC_138768.1, forward strand.
ATTTGAGGGTGCTGCCTGTTCCGAACTCCTCCTACTCCTCATCCTGCCTTTGGGGGTACAAAAAAATAGTAATTTGGGGGTACAAAAAAATAGTAATTTGGGCCTAGTCTGGGTCTCTACGTGTGAGATACATACACCTTTTGATATCATATTTTCTATTCCGCTATTCAATCTACACCTGTGGGTAAAAAACATTAAATTGCGGGATAGTCTGTATCGGTACGTGTGAGATACACCTTTCCAATTTTTGGGGCGCATCTCATACTGCCGAGGATTTGAGGGTGCTGCCTGTTCCGAACTCCTCCTACTCCTCATCCTGCCTTTGGGGGTACAAAAAATAGTAATCGGGGCCCAGTCTGGTTCTGTACGTGTGAGATACATACACCTTTTTTTTGATAATATTTTCTATTCCGCTATTTAATCTACACCTTTGGGTAAAAACAATTAAATTGCGGGATAGTCTGTGTGGGTACATGTGAGATACACCTTTCCAATTTTTGGGGCGCATCTCATACTGCCGAGGATTTGAGGGTGCTTCAGTGTGCCTCCTGCCTGTTCCGAACTCCTCCTACTCCTCATCATGCCTTTGGGGGTACAAAAAATAGTAATCGGGGCCTAGTCTGGGTTTGTACGTGTGAGATACACCACCGTTTTGTAAAATTTTTCCTATTCCGCTATTCAATATACACCCTGTTTGAGTGTAAAAAATTTAATTACAGCATAGTCTGTATCGGTACATATGAGATACACCTTTTTAAATTTGTTTGGCGCATCTCCTTCCACCGCTGAGGATTGCAGGGTGCTTCAGTTTGCCTCCTGTTCCCAACTCCTCCTACTCCTCTTCCTCATCCTGCCTTTAGGGTACAAAAAATTGTAATCGGGGCCTAGTCTGTGTTTGTACGTGTGAAATACACCGTATTATAAAACTTTTCCTATTCCGCTATTCAATATACACCCTTTTGGAGTGTAAAAAAATAAATTACGGCATAGTCTGTATCAGTACGTGTGAGATACACCTTTTAAATTTGTTTGGCGTATCTCCTTCCACCGCCAAGGATTGCAGGGCGCTTCAGTTTGCCTCCTGTTCCAAACTCCTCCTACTCCTCTTCCTCATCCTCCCTTTAGGGTACAAAAAATTTTAATCGGGGCCTAGTCTGTGTTTGTACGTGTGAGATACACCGTTTTTTATCCTTTTTCCTATTCCGCTATTCAATATACACCCTTTTGGGGTAAATAAAATTAAATTGCGGCATAGTTTGCATATTTGACTGTGAGATACACCCGTGCGATACTGTTGTTGTTTTGTTCCGCTATTCAATAAACACCTTTGTAGGGCAAGATCATAAATTACAGAAATATGAGGAGACCGTCAAATAGGGGCCGTGGCCTGGGTCGTGGTGCTGCTGGTAGAGCTCCTGTTGCAAGGAGAGGATGTGGGTGATCTGTGCCAGCTACACGCACAAGTGAAACACCTTCCTCAAGTGTGAGTAGGCGACAGAACCTGCAGCAGTATTTGGTAGGGCATCATACGCCTCTAGAAGTGATGAGGCCAGAACAAGTAGAGGCGATAGTAGATTGGTTTGCTGCTGACAGTGCCTCCAGTTCCTTCACATTGTCTCCCACCCAGTCTACTGCAGAAATGTCAGAGTTGGCACCTGCAGCCAATGTCCAACTGTCTTTCACCTCACCCCCTTGCAAATCAGGCAAGCAGTCTGAGCCCCAAGTCATACAGCAGTCTCTTCTTCTTTTTGAGGACTCTGTCAGCAGGGTTTCCCAGGGCCATCCACCTAGCCCTGCCCCAGAAGTGGAAGAGATTGAGTGCAGCGATGCCCAACCACTTATTTCTCAAGATGAGTACATTCAAGGACCATCGCAGCACGTCTCCGATGATGACGAAACGCAGGTGCCAACTGCTGCGGCATTCAGAATTGTGGAGACCGACAAGGAGGGCAGGGGTGAAGACTGGGTGGAAGATGATATGGAGGACGATGAGGTCCTCGACCCCACATGGAATGAAGGTCATGCAGGTGACCTGAGTAGTTTGGAGGAAGAGGCGGTGGTCGCACAGAGCCACCAGCACAGCAGAAGAGGGAGCAGGGTGCAGAAGCGGAGCGGCCGTGCCCTAGACACTACGCCCTCTACTGCCCAACGCAGCAAGGGAACGAGCGCAGCAAAGCCAGCTCAAAGGAGTTCTCTAGCGTGGAAGTTCTTCAGAAAATGTGCTGATGACAGGACACGAGTGGTTTGCACCCTGTGCAATCAGAGCCTGAAGCGAGGCATAAACCTTCTCAACCTGAGCACAACCTGCATGATCAGGCATCTAAGTGCAAAGCACGAGCTTTAGTGGAGTAGACATCTTCAAAACCAAGAAACGTCTCTGGCTCATCCTGCTTCCTCTTCTGCTGCAGTCTCGGCCTCTCCATCCACATCTGTAGTGATACCGGCACCTGCCACCCCGCAAACAGACAATCTGTCAGCAACACCACCACCTGGGTCACCAACCATCTCCACAATGTCCCGTGGAAGCGTTCAGCTTTCCTTCTCCCAAACACTTGAGAGGAAGAGGAAGTACCCCCCTACCCACCCGTGATCCCTGGCCCTGAATGCCAGCATTTCAAAATTCTTGGCCTTTGAAATGCTGTCATTCCGTCTGGTGGAGACACACAGTTTTAAAAACCTTATGTCGGTGGCTGTCCCACAGTACGTCGTGCCCAGCCGCCACTACTTTTCCAGGCAAGCCATCCCTTCCCTGCACAACCAAGTGGGGGAAAAATCAGGTGTGCACTGCGCAACGCCATCTGTGGCAAGGTCCACCTAACTACCGATACGTGGACCAGTAAGCACGGTCAGGGGCGTTATATCTCCCTAACGGCACACTGGGTAAATGCAATGGCGGATGGGCCTGAGGCGGATAGCAATTTGGCGCATGTCCTTCCACCACCGAGGATTGCAGGGCGCTTCAGTTTGCCTCCTGTTCCTAACTCCTCCTACTCCGCTTCCTCATCCTCTACCGCCTTCTCATCCGGTCAGCGTAACACCTTCACCACCAACTTCAGCACGGCCAGGGGTAAACGACAGCACGCAGTTTTAAAACCACACACCGCGCAGGAGTTGTGGAGGAGCATGGAACAGCAGACAAATGAGTGGTTGTTGCCAGCGAGCCTCAAGCCCGGCCTGGTGGTCTGTGATAATGGGCGAAATCTCATAGCAGCTCTGGGCCTAGCCGGTTTGACGCACATCCCTTGCCTGGCGCATGTGCTGAATTTGGTGGTGCAGAGGTTCCTTAAAAATTATTCCGATATGTCAGAGCTGCTGCAGAAAGTGCGGGCCGTCTGTGTGCACTTTCGGCGTTCTCACCCTGCTGCTGCTCGCCTGTCAGCGCTGCAGCGTAACTTCGGCCTTCCCGCTCACCGCCTCATATGTGACGTGCCCACAAGGGGGAACTCCACCTTGCACATGCTGCAAAGACTGTGCGAGCAGCAGGCCATAGTGGAGTTCCAGCTGCAGCACGCACGCGTGAGTCGCTCTGCGGAACAGCACCACTTCACCATTAATAACTGGGCCTCCATGGGAGACCTGTGTGCCTTGTTGCGCTGTTTTGAGTACTCCACCAACATGGCCAGTGCCGATGACGCCGTTGTCAGCTTAACTATCCCACTTCTATGCCTCCTTCGAAAAACAATTCGGGCGATGATGGAAGAGGATGTGGCACAGGATGAGGAGGAGGAGGAGGATGAAGAGGTAACATTTCCAAGGCTTTCAGGGCAGTCATTCGCAAGGGGCTCCGAGGGTGGGTTCCTGCACACAAAAAACGCCAGGGACACAATTGTCCAGCAGGGGCACAGTTCTGGAGGATGAGGAGGATGAGGAGGAGGTGATGGAGGAGGAGATGGAACCATGTTCACAGCAGGGTGGCACCCAGGCCAGCTCATGCGTGGCTGGGGGGATACTGGTGCGTGGCTGGGGGGATACAGAGGACACAGACGATACACCTCCCACAGAGGACAGCCTTTTGTTGCCTCTGGGCAGCCTGGCACACATGAGCGATTACATGCTGCAGTGTCTCCACAACGACCGCCGAGTTGCCCACATTCTAACTTGTGCTGATTACTGGGTGGCCACGCTGCTGGATCCCCGTTACAAGGACAACGTACCGTCCTTAATTCACTCACTGGAGCGCGATCGCAAGATGCGCGAGTACAAGTGCACGCTGGTAGACGCGATGCTGCTGGCATTCCCACCTGACAGCGGGGCCACAGTGGAGGCACAAGGCCAAGGCAGAGTAGGAGGAGGAAGAGGTCGCCAACGCAACCAGGGCACCGCCAGCACCTCAGAAGGCAGGGTTAGCATGGCCAAAATGTGGAAAAGCTTTGTCAGCATGCCACAACAAACAGCAGCACCAGCAGCTCATATGGAACGTCTTAGCAGGAGGCAGCATTTCACCAACATGGTGGAGCAGTATGTGTGCACACGCCTACATGTAGTGAATGACGGGTCTGCCCCCTTCAACTTCTGGGTCTCCAAATTGGGCACATGGCCTGAGCTTGCCCTTTACGCCTTGGAGGTGCTGGCGTGCCCTGAAGTCAGTGTATTATCTGAACGGGTATTTAGCACGGCTGGGGGCGTTATCACAGACAAGCGCAGCCGCCTGTCCAGAGACAATGTGGACAAGCTCACGTTCCTTAAAATGAACCAGGCATGGATCCCACGGGACTTTTCCGTACCTTGTGCAGAATAGCGATGGATACCGACCTTACCCAGCCATTGTTCTATTTTTGCTCTTTCTCACTCTTTTGGGGTGTACCCTCATTTAAAATGACTGAAAAAAAAGCAGTGTTGGCTACCTCGTCCTCCTCCACCGCCGCTTCCACCTACACCGCCCATAGGTGTGCGCAGCCTATTGCATTAGGGTGTGCACCCCAAAGTTTAAATACGCATGCATGTGTTTGCCTACATGTACATGGCCCCGATACATTACTCTCCCTGCTGGCAAAGTGAAATAGAAGTGTGTGGCACTTCTCTTATGGCAGAGCAGGTCCGAGGGAGATCTTTCCCATCTCCTCACTGGCAAACAGAGCGATAATGCTAATGTGCCCTAGGTGATTAGGGTGTGCCCAGGCACACCCAGCACACCCTGTGCTCACGCCTATGACACCGCCACATCCACCACCACCTCAACCTCCCTCCTAATCCATATGGGCCTCGTCCTTCACAGATGAAGAACATTGTTTTATTTTTCTGTTTTTTTTTTGTTTTAAGTTATTTCCCTATCCACATTTGTTTGCAGAGCACTTGCCATGCTCTTAACTACGTTTTGCTGCCATTTGTAGCACTCTAGCCCTTTCCTTTGGTGTTTTAGAGCCATTTTAGTGCCTGAAAGTTCGGGTCCCCATTGACTTTAATGGGGTTCGGTGTCCGGGTAAAGTTCGGAAAAAGTCCGGGACACGGACCCGGACTTTTTTTTTCAAGTTCGGCCGACCCCGCCGAACACGGACATCCAGGTGTCTGCTCAACTCTACACATAATCCATTCCAAAATAATGGGAAAATGCAACAACCTAAGGCTTCTTTATCACCTTCTGCGCCCCTAAGTTTTCAAGCCTTCATAGTAAATCCTCTAAAATGGCCTCAGCACCAACCACTCCAACAGAGGCGGGGTCACATAATCTCTCTACTTTAGAAACCACAGTAAAAGAGGACCCATCTTTAAGAGAGGTTTTAATGGCGGTAATGAATGCAAGTCTGCCCTGTCAGAAATGACAGATCAGTTGAAATGCATTAAAGAGGAAATGTAATTTGTCAGACATGATCTAGAAAAGGTGCATGAGCGTACTACGGAATTGGAGGCCAGAGTCAGTTGAGTTAACAACATAATAACGCCTATGAAGCAGGAACTTGTGCTCTTCAAAGGAACAGTTGAGAGACAAAATGATAAATTAGAGGATTTGAAAAACCGATTAAGGAGGAACACTGTTCGTACAATTGGCCTACCAGAAAAAAGCGAAGAGAAAAATATGAGAGATTTTTTGCAAAAATGCTTTCAGAAGGCCTTTGGGAAGGAAGAATTCTCTGCTTTATTTGCTGTTGAAAGAGCTCTACTCAGAGTTCCACTGAGAACCCCCCCCCCACCCCTTGGGTGGGATACCAAGACCAGTGCTTATGAAGCTCCTCTTTTTTAAGAACAGAAAAATTATACTGCATAAAGCAAGAGAAATAAAAAGTGTCATGTTTACTGGGGTGAAAATTTCATTCTTTCTGGATTTTTCAGAAGTACATAGAAGAAGGGTGAAATTTGTAGCTATCAAGAGGTGGCTGCAGCAGTTAAATGTGCAATACTCTGTGTTATACCCGGCACGATTGAGAGTTGTAGCAAGGGGTGCAGTTCATTTTTTTGATGTACCTGCCACGGCCACTGCTTGGTTGGAAAGAAATGAGAAGTCTTTATAATATTAGAAAAGCTTATGAGGAGAGAGATAGGATCCCTTAAATTGGGACACTGGCCTGTCTATTTTGTCTCTTTTTTTGTTTGTTTGTTTGTTGTATTTTATATATGGGAGCACCAGAATGGAGTTATGGATCAAGTATCATGTAATTGTTTAGAGAGTCTTAAGTGTTTGGACACAGACATAGAAATTTTTTGTAGAAAATAATTGATTGATTTGAAAGATCACGGGACCACAATTAGAGCCCCTAGAGGGGTTTGGGTGGGAGGGGTGAGCAAAATGGGGGGAGCTGGGGAGGAACAGGGGGGATGAGGGAGAGAGAGGGTGTTATGTCCTATAGAGAGACAATAGAATGTAAATAGAGTCACTTATTTGGTATAGAAAAGAACATGCATATGGTCAGGGCACACTGAAATTTGTATATCGGTGGATAAGGGTAAAATTGGTTCTTGATTTGCAGACACTGAGTATAAAATATAGAAGCTACAGGTTTAAAAAAATATAGTCCCTATTTATTTAGATGGGTCCACAATCTATATACTTACAGTTTTTAATTTTTTTTGTGGTTTTCTGAGTTAAAGAATGGTAAAGTAACAATTTGTTCATGGAATGTGAGGGGATTAGGAGACCGGTATAAAACTGTTTCAACCCTTAAAGTATCTGTCCTTTGCCTACAGGAGACACACCTGACCAAAGAAACAGTTGAGCATTTAAAATGTAAAGGATTCTCTCATCAGAACCATTCAGTGTATACTTCATACTCAAGGCGAACAAGTATCCTAATACATAGGTTGGTGTCATTCTCCTGTAGGCAAATGAAAGTAGATGATGACGGTAGATACATATTCATATATTGCACACTGGCAGAGATGCCATGCGTGCTTATGAATGTTTATATTCCTCCCCCTTTTAAAGTAAAGATAATTAAACATTTGTTGGAATTTACGATTGAATAATCAAGGGTGCCAATTTTAATCAAAGGAGATTTCAATATGGCAATGAATACTCAGATAGATAGGTTCCCTCTGGGAAAGAGTCTGAACAAAGCCTATATACGTTATTGTATAGGATATTTAAAGAAACAGGGTTGAAGGATATTTGGCAGGAACACTATCCAACCACTCAAAATTCTTTCATGTCAGTCTGGGGTACATTCATCACTTTCTAGATTAGATATGGCAATAGGAAATTATATTCTCTCCCCACTAGTAACAGAGATTAGATATGGGACTAGAGGGTTGTTGGACCACTCTCCTAACCCTGATACTGGGGATGGGGAAGAGGCGGGTTGAGGTAGAGTGAAGAGTGAACCCTTTTTGGCTACAACTGATTGCCCCTAAAGAGTATGTGATAGACATACTTCAGGAGTTCTTGGCCCATAATAGAGCATCAGCAATGCTGAGTATAGAGTGAGATACTGTTAAAGCTTATTTAAGAGGGTTTCTTATCCAGCAGATCTCTAGGAAGAAGAGAGCTTGGAAGGAATGGGAGATGGGTATAATGGGGAAAGTGGCTGAAATGGGAAAAGTATAAACAGTTTATAGAAGATCCATCATCAGATAATTGAACTAAGTGGACGAATATATCGGACATTAGCTCTGAAGAAAGCTGAGAACGAAAACTTTTTTTAAAAACAAACCTATTATGAGGGAGGAGAAAACACCGAACACATGCTGGGCCTCCTGGCAAAGTCCCAAAATATTTCTATGTTCTCTACAATGACTAATGGGACTTGTGCTTGAAGGGTATCCAGGTGTCCGGTAAAAATAGTGAACATTTCTAAGGATTATAACTTTGAGCTGTATAGTATTAGGAGAGGAGAGGTAGGTGGAGAGTTGGCAGAATTTATTCAGGAGTTGACAATCCCACATCTTTCAAAAGATGATAAGGAATTGTTGGAAGCACCTAATACCATGAAAGAATTACAAACGTTGCGATGGAGGCAGCTAATAAAAAAACACCAGGGCTGGATGGATTACCAAGTGAGATCTATTAGGAGTATGGGGAGTTAATGTTGCCAGAATTGTTGCATGTGTTAAATGGGGCATGGGAAAAAGAAGAACTACCGCTCTCCATGACAGAGACTATGATAATAATATTGCCAAAAGATTAATATTTTTTTTGCCAACATCATATAGACCAATCTCCCTGCTTTGTGCAGATGTTAAACTTCTGGCAAAGGTATTGGCTGCTAGATTAAGTAAGGTAATCCACACCATAATTCAACCTGATCAATGTGGTTTTATTCCCAGTAGATCAACATCATTAAATATTAGGAGATATTTTTAAATCTACAAATCCCTTCAGAAGAGTGGGGTTCAAGAGTTGTGCTGTCTCTCGATGATGTCAAAGTGTTTGACTGCATTGAGTGGCATTATTTATGGTCAGTTGTGTGGGTGAAACTGTTGTATACAGGTCCAAGGGCGAAAGTGAAGATAAATGATAGATGCTTGGAATATCTCTTGTTGTCTCTGGGGACAAGGTAGGGATGCCCTTTGTTGCCCTTGCTTTTTGCCCTGGCAATGGAACCTTTGGCTATAACAATTAGAACAGTGGGAAATATAAAAGGCTTTAGAAAAGGGATGGAGGAAGTAAAGATCTCTTTATATGCAGATGACATCCTCAATGTTTTTGGAAGATACGAATTCCTCGCTAACTGCAGTGATCAATGTCATAAAAAGATTTAGGGGGATTTTGGGGCTTTCTATAAACTGGGAGAAATCAGTTCTTCTCCTGGTTAATGAATTAGAACAGGACCTGCCAGAAAGCGCCAGGTATATACAGTTGGTGAAGAGCTTCAAATACTTAGGAATAAATATAACCGTAAACCCTAGGTTGTACATATTAAAAAATCTAGAGCCGATAATAAGTGTATTTAGGGGAACATGTGAAACATGGAGCCACCTCCCTTTGACAGTAATGGGCCGCGGCAGCCGTATTAGAATGGTGTGGCTGTCACAAATTTGATATATTTTACACAACTCACCAACCTGGATTCCCGGAATGTTGTTTGGGAAGTTGGAGGGCTTAGTTAGGAAATTAATATGGAATATAAAGCAAGCTAGCTCGTCTACAAGTGTTGCAGTTGCCAAGAGATAAATTGGGTTTAGCTGTTCCGCATCCCTAGTGCTTTTTCTTGGTGGCTCATTTGCAGCAGATAGGGGGCTTGGAGACGAGCAATGATACCATTAGATACAGCTCACGCACATTATTAACTTGCACCCCACATACACCCTCGGTGGAAGCATTGGAGGTGGACTCCTTGGGGGGGGGGGAGGGTCAATGCCCCCTAGTAAAATTAATGGATATGGAAAATAACACAAACAATGTTTTAGTATCTAGGATGCACAGAGTAAACGCCCATTTGGGACAATGCAAATTTGCCCGAGTTGGCAAAGTTTTAGAGTTTTGGTAATTGCCAAGAAAAGGGAATAGTAAGGCTCTTGCAGCTATATGCAACATGGGTACTGAAAACAATTCAAGAGCTAAAAGAAGAGTTTGGGCTATCAAATAGAAACTTCTATCATCATCTGCAGTTTAGACACACCCTAACAGCACAATAAAAGGGGGGGGAGGGGAAGAATGGTGTAGAATCCCCTTATTAGAAAATCTGTCACCGGGTCACCTCCCGCAAGGGGTTGATTTCAGAATTATATAAAAAGATACATCTAAAAGTATTGGAAAAAGATTCCCAACTTTCTAGTAGAATAAAATGGGAAGAATATGTGGGGAAGTTAACAGATACTCAATGGAATTAAATAATAACCTTAATTTATCTACTGTCTCTTTTAGCAGCCCAGAGGCTCCCACCATTTTATATTGTTCATAGAGCATACTATACACCTAAAAGTCTGTTTCGGTTTGGGAGATGTCCGGGTGCAGCTTGTCTCAGATGTGAAGCTGCAAATGGAGATTTGATCCATTTTTTTTGGAGGTGTCCCAAACTGTATGGGTACTGGGAAGAGGTATTGGGCAAAATAAATTCAGTATTTGGAATAAGTCTACGACTGGACCCAGTGCTGTGTGTGCTAGGATTTATTGAGCAGAGTGTGGGACTTGGATCTAAACCTCTAGCATTATTGAAATGCCTCTACCAGGCTATAAAGGCAATTACAGGTATAAGGATAAGTGTTAAATCACCATCTGTTATTGGTTGGTTGGGTAAGGTTAATAATACAATATAATGAGAAAAACTTGCCTATATGAGAAGGGGGGGGGAATAGATTTGAAAAAATATGGAAACTACGGATTGAAACTCCAGGATTGGAACCCGAGATTGGAAATATTTTGGAAGTTGGTTCTATTTATAATCCTACTCTATCTTGTTTGTTTAATATTTTAATCTTATAGAACAGTGGTCCTCAACCCTGGTCCTCAGGGCCCACTAACAGGCCAGGTTTGCAAGATAACTGAAATACATCCCAGTTGATATAATTTGCTGCTCAGTGATTGTAGTACTCTAGTCTGTATCTCCCCAAGGTAATACTTAAAATCTGGCCTGTTAGTGGGCCCTGAGGACCGGAGTTGAGGACCACTGTTATAGAAGAACGGGGGGGGGGGAGCTTTCTTATCTTTTTATTATTATATTGTTTCTTGATATGGAAAGTATGTTATTGAGAAAAATGAAAGTAAAGATGAAGTTTAAAAAAAGGAAAGGGGGGGGCGAGCGAGCGCCCCCACCCCCTGAACCCTACCAGGCCACATGCCCTCAACATAGGGGGCTTTGCCCCCCCCACCCCAAAGCACCTTGTCCCCATGTTAATGTGGACAAGGGCCTCTTCCCGACAACCCTGGGCTGTGGTTGTGGGGGTCTGCGGGTGGGGGGCTTATCGGAATCTGGAAGCCCGCTTTAACAAGGGGGCCCCCAGATCCTGCCCCCCCCCCCTATGTGAATGGGTATCAGGTACATCGTACCCCTACCCATTCACCAAAAAGTGTAAAAAAGTAAAAACCACAGAACACAGTTTTTGACAAATCCTTTATTAAAAAGAAAGAAAAATAGTGTTCCTCGATGTAAATCCATCGTCAATCGCGATGCCCATCGGACCAGAAAAATAGAAAGAAAATAGAAAACGCTTTGTCTCTTAAGAGGCTACCTGCCATATGCCCGCTCTTCAGCTTTGACAGCTTTTATATAGGCAATGGGCGCGTCCACCCATTTATGTCACTGCCCCCTTCTGGCTTCACATGACGCCACATGACATCAGAAGGGGCGGTGCCACTGGGTGATGTAGCTGGGTTACCACACCTCTTGCCTATAACAGAACTGTCAGGTAGCCTCTTAAGAAGTAAAGCGTTTTTTAATTTCTTTCTATTTTTCAGGTCCAATGGGCATATAGATTGATGATGGATTCACACAATTTTTTTTTTCTTTTTAATAAAGGACTTGTCAGAAACTGCGTTCTGTGATTTTTACTTTTTTACACTTAGTACCCAATACCTATTCACATAGGGGGGAGGGGCCAGGATCTGGGGGGCCCCTTTATTAAAGGGGGCTTCCAGATTATGATAAGCCCCCCCATCCGCAGACCCCCACTCATTGGAGCGCTGAGCTGTGGAGGGGCAGGGAGCGGCTGACTCGCAGAGAGGCTGAGCCAGGTGTTGTTCCAGACACCTGGCGGATTCCGACTCCGTGGTCGTGATGACACGTTGCCTGGACCGACATCTGTGACGTCAGCAGAAAGCGGAATTCAGACCGCTCTCTGCTGAAAATGGGTCATAGGAGTGCAGAACAAACTCCATAGGAGATGGACAGCCAAACGAGCTTTGGCTGACATCTCCTTTAAATGGGAAGCTTCAATAGGTCTCACTCAAGAATTTGAGGACTGAGAGTAGATAGGAGGCAATGCCAATAAAATCTCAGCAGCACTCTCCTAGTTGGGCTGCTAGGCAAATTTAGTTTTTGGCTTCTGCTGTTATCACAGGAACAGTTCATGTTTGCTTTGGTCTGCTTGGAGCTTCACAGGCTGAGAGTTTGGCTACTTCTCTATGCTTCTATATAAGAAGTTTCTAGAAATTAGAGTGGGAGGATTCCCATTTCCAGTCTGAATATTCAGCAGGGCCTATCCCCGGTGAAGGTGTGTCCAGGAGAAACTAGGTTACTGTTAAATAATCTAGAGCCCTGTGGAGATTGTCTTTTTTCCCCATGTGGTGGTGGATCTGTAGGCTGAGAAGAATGGGGGACTGCTTATCCCTGGTTCCCCTGCCCTCTCTCCTACCCATCTGGGCTGGAGACTGAACTACCTTGTTAGAGGCTGCACCTCTTGACTAGCTGCTTGACTACTCTCCTATAGACAGAGCCCATGGACTTGTTCTCTAACCCCCGGAATCTGTGAGAAGAGCCTGTGCTGCAGTTTATTCATGGTCTCCAGCTGTGAATGTTTGAACTGTTCCAGTCTGCCTATTTGTGCTGCAAACTGTCTTGTGGTCCCCATCTGCAAGAATTCAAGTTCTAGTCTACAGCCTTGTGCTATATGATTCTGCATAGTCTTTAGCTTTGCTGCTATAGACTGTACTAGTCAAACCATCCTTGTGCTATTGCCACTGATAGAGAAGTGTACTCTGCAGGTTCCTCTTGGCATTTTGGAGTTTCCCACACCCCTTTACCTTCTCCTGTTATAAAGTTTATTTAACAATAAATTACAAAAAAACATCTCCTAGACTGATTTCTGAGCTGGAGTGTACAGACTGTTGCTGTGTGCCAGGGCCAGGAGGCAGCGACGGGAAGGGGCTAATTCTTTAAGCAAGTTGACTCCACCAATAATGCACACATTCGTGCAATCTGCCCCCTAACTGTGGACCAGCAAACATGCCTTTTTTGTGTGTGCCTTGAGAACCGTCTCCACAGGATCAGGATGGTAAAAACATTGCACTATTTACATCAGCCTGCCTGCAGGGTACACTGTACAGTAACTGCAAACCAGGACTGTGAAGAGCAAGCTAGGGATCTGCACCACATTCTTATTTCATTCAATGTTGTTAGTGCTAGAAGCCAGAAATTAAGATTTCTGTGCTGCATTGCTTTTTTAAAATCACCGAAACAGATTACAAACTCATTGACAAAACAGATTACTGATCCATTGGTTAAGCTGTGTAGAGAATGCAGACTGCAAACAAGCTACATTTAAACAATGCAATGTTTACACTGACCTGAGGCTGTGAAGAAGCAGAGGATCAACCAATAGTTTTTTTTAGCTTTTGAAATTACTAAAAAAACATCTATAGAAGTTATGTCAAGTGTAGTCTAAATCTCTGATTTAACTTGGGATACAAGCGGGTGCACCATGCCTCTGGCTACATATAGGGAACTGAATAGAAATGGGGCTCCAGATATAGGAATGAATAAACACTGTATTGAGGCTTCCAAGGGATCGATATCTCAGGTTCTAGTGTGTGCCCTTTTTCCTCTGCAGTCTCACGTCAGGATGTTTTTATGCCTTAACAGAGAGTCACAAGAGACATGATGTACATTTCCATTCCTGCTTGAAGAAGCAGTTTCTATGTGTGTAACACATCAAGCTTCAGTCTGCCGAATGCCCTGTTTTGTGACAACATATGATTAAAGGGAAAAAAAACTTTGATTAAAAAAATTGATGTACAGTATATCTGTACATGTACCAGCAGTTCCATTGATTATGGGTTGTATGTGATTTTAAAACATATGTAAAAAATGAAGCTGCATGAAGTATATATTGATCTGTGTAGATTCATTGGTCAGTTGGTCAAAAAGAACATATATACATCTCTAAAGTTATATTTCTCTGTTTTTCTTTTTTCTGTGAAAGAAAAAAAACTGTTTTTCTTTTGTTAATAATATTTGGTATGTGATGTAGCATAAAATATACAGTATCTCACAAAAGTGAGTACACCCCTCAGATTTTTGTAAATATTTTATTGTATCTTTTCATGTGACAACAATAAAGAAATGACACTTTGCTACAATGTAAAGTAGTGAGTGTACAGCTTGTATAACAGTGAAAATTTGCTGTCCCCTCAAAATAACCCAACACAAAGCCATTAATGTCTAAACCGCTGGCAACAAAAGTGAGTACACCTCTAAATCAAAATGTCCAAATTGGGCCCAAAGTGTCAATATTTTGTGTGGACACCATTTTCCAGCACTGCCTTAACCCTCTTGGGCATGGAGTTAACCTGAGCTTCACAGATTGCCACAGGAGTCCTCTTCCACTCCTCCATGACGACATCACAGAGCTGGTGGATGTTAGAGACCTTGCGTTCCTCCACCTTCCATTTGAGGATGCCCTACAGATGCTCAATAGGGTTTGGGTCAGGAGACATGCTTGGCCAGTCCAACCACCTTTACTCTCAGCTTCTTTAGCAAGGCAGTGGTCGTCTTGGAGGTGTGTTTGGGGTTGTTATCATGCTGGAATACTGCCCTGCGGCCCAGTCTCTGAAGGGAGGGGATCATGCTCTGCTTTAGTATATCACAGTACATGTTGGCATTCATGGTTCCCTCGATGAACTGTAGCTCCATAGTGCCGGCAGCACTCATGCAGCCCCAGACCATGACACTCCCACCACCATGCTTGACTGTAGGCAAGACACACTTGTCTTAGTACTCCTCACCTGGTTGCTGCCACACATGCTTGACACCATCTGAACCAAATACGTTTATCTTGCTCTCTTCAGGCCACAGGACATGGTTCCTGTAATCTATGTCCTTAGTCTACTTGTCTTCAGCAAACTGTTTGCTGGCTTTTTTGTGCATCATCTTTAGAAGAGACTTTCATCTGGGACGACAGCCATGCAGACCAATTTGATGTAGTGTGCGGCATATGGTTTGAGCACTGACAGGTTGACCCCCTACCCCTTCAGCCTCTGCAGCAATGCTGGTAGCAATCATATGTCTATTTCCCAAAGACAACCTCTGGATATGATGCTGAGCATGTGCACTCAACTTCTTTAGTTGACCATGGTGAGGCCAGTTCTGAGTGGAACCTGTCCTGTTAAACCACTGTATGGTCTTGATCACCATGCTGCAGCTCAGTTTCAGGGTCTTGGCAATCTTTTTATAGCCTACATCAGTGATGGCGAACCTTGGCACTCCAGATGTTTTGGAACTACATTTCCCATGATTCTTATGCACTCTGCAGTGTATCATGGGAAATGTAGTTCCAAAACATCTGGGGTGCCAAGGTTCACCATCACTTGCCTAGGCCATCTTTATGTAGAGCAACAATTTTTTTTTTCAGTTTCCCAGAGAGTTTTTTGCTATGAGGTGCCATGTTGAACTTCCAGTGACCAGTATGAGTGAGTGAGAGCGATAACACCAAATTGAACACCTGTTCCCCATTTACACCTGAGACCTTGTAACACTAACAAGTCACATGACACCTGTGAGGACAAATGGCTAATTTAGACATTTTGACTTAGGGGTGTACTCACTTTTGTTGCCAGCAGTTTAGACATTAATGGCTGTGTGTTGAGTTATTTTGAGGGGAAAGCAAATGTACATTGTTATACAAGCTGTACACTCACTACTTTACATTGTAGCAAAGTGTAATTTATTCTGTGTTGTCACATGAAAAGATAGAATAAAATATTTACAAAAATGTGAGGGGTGTACTCACTTTTGTGAGATACTGTATATTGGGGCAAAGTATTCTTATATTTATTCTATTGAAGTTGTGTGGTCTAAAGTCTCTCCGCTTTAAAACAAAAAAAAAAAGAATATCTACATTATAATAATACTATTTCATTATTCATGAAACAGTTTATACTGTGTTACAGTTTATACAGTTTAAACAGTTTATATAATTAATACTTTTTATATTTTCATTTGGTGTGGATTTTCCTGCTGACATTGACTTTACAAGTGAACTCCCTGTGACCTCTTCAGCTCTTTTGACTGAGAAAATTGGAGAAAACATATTGGATAATATAAATGCCACTGGTTACTGATTTTTTCATTCCGCCTTCCAAACACAGATTGTAGAATGAGACATTTAAAAAACTGAACTAAAAAAAAAAAAAAAAAAAACAGCTAAATACACAGCTGAGGTGAATACATTGTGTATGTGAACTGTTCTATCTGCCAAAAATTGCAAACTTTGCTAAAGCTAGCTCTTACAGCCTGGTCAAGGACTTATCCTAGTCTGTGACTGGGCAATAAAGAAGCAGCAGAACTTTGCAAAACAATCGGGTCCTGATTGTCTCAGAACACTGCCCTGTGCTCTCCCAGACGTAGCTGCTCTACAGGGGATTACACTGTACTAATATCAAGATATTTTTAGATTATTTTGCTAGCTGTGTGTTAAACAATAAATGTAAAGGGAATTATACTTCACTCATTCAGCATGCAATGGCACTTGATAGGTCACCCGTTCCCCCACCTCACTGTCACTGCACTCACTCACCTCTCCTTTTATCTGCAGAAGTGCTAGAAAATACCCAGCACTTCTGGGTATAGGGAAGCAAGTGACCTTTTCATTTCTTTCCAGGATAGAGTGCTTGAGCCTATCACACATTGCCTGAGTGGAAATTTGTTAAGCCTGTCACATGTTGGAAGGGAGAAGGTTGTTAACCTTGTGTACACTCCATCACAGACCAAGGAGCCTATACAGGGAAAAAAACTCAGCACAGATGAACAAAGTGGTTGAGAACAGAGGGAAGGTAGATATACTGGGAAAAAGGGGGCTCTTTAAACCACTGGTGTCTTTGCAATCATCCCCTAGAATTCTATCAAAAAATGTTGGTACATATAATGGGAACCAGTGAGACAGATCCTCCTGCCATGGAAATTACAAGCAGATCAGGGTTTTCCAGATAAATTATTAGTTTAATTATTATATTAATTGTTAATCAAATACTTCTTGGCAGCACGTCTACTCACTTGACATCCTGGTCAGAGATAGAGAGACTCTAGATTTATTATAATCATCCCAAATGCTTCCTGAAAGGCCTCTATTTATCCCATGATTCACACTAGAAAAAGATGTTCATACTGCAAGTCGAAATGACTTTTGTCATCACCAACACAACATCTTCAATAACTTCATTTGTTTATATGCCAACACTACCTGCTATTCTTGACCACCAGATTGCTCATATATGGCTAAACAACCCTTTTGTTTTTATTTGCTAAAGTTTGCTAAGATAACTTAATTTGAAACTTTACTTGAAATGCCCTACACGCAAACACCTGATATCAGACAACTATAGACATTTGAACACAATTCTCACTGACTCCATTCCAAAACATAAATATATGCTTAAAAGAGAAGTATGGGTTTGGCATTTTCTCCAAATTTATACTTACCTAGGTGGATGCAGCATCGGTCTGGTGCTGCATCTGTCCCCTCGGCATCTCTGCACTGAGACCCGAGGGATTGAACACCGATGATAGCTCGGTTCTGACAACTCTCTGTTCTGCTCCCTCCAAGCTCATTGGAGCGCTGAGCTGTGGAGTGGCAGGGAGCGACCAGCTCAGGCTCTCAGCAGCTCTCTGAGGGGCTGAGCCGGGTGTCGGTCAAGACATCTGGCAGATACCAACTCCGTGGTCGTGATGACGGGGTGCCTGGACATACATCTGTGACGTCAGCAGAGAATGGAATTCAGACCGCTCTCTGCTGAAAATGGTTCCCTGGTTCCCCTGCCCTCTCTCCCACCCATCTGGGCTAGAGACTGAACTACCTTATTAGAGGCTGCACCTCTTGACTGGCTGCTTGACTATTCTCCTATGGACAGAGCCCATGGACTTGTACTCTAACCCCTAGAATCTGTGAGAAGAGCCTGTGCTGCAGTTTATTCATGATCTACAGCTGTGAATGTTTGAACTGTTCCAGTCTGCCTATGTGTGCTGCAAACTGTCTTGTGGTCCCCATCTGCAAGAATTCAAACTGTTCTAGTCTACAGCCTTGTGCTATATGATCCTGCATGGTCTTTAGCTGTGCAGCTACAGACTGTACTAGTCAAACCATCCTTGTGCTATTGCCACCGATAGAGAAGGGTACTCTGCAGGTTCCTCTTGACATTTTGGAGTTTACCACACCCCTTTTCCTTCTCCTGTTACAAGTTTCTTTAACAGATCTAAGCTAGAGTTAGCGGACTGTTGCTGTGTGCCTGGCTGCCTTTGCACTGTTTGGGAAAGAACCTCTTTAATCTACAGCGGTCCCTTCAGGGGCAGAGCTACATAAAGACACTTAGTATAACATTCTTTACCATTGGATCACATTCCAGAGCTTCTCCATATCACCTCACTAACACATCAATTCACTCTAAGTACTGGAGATGTCGCACTAAGATAGGTAGCTTTTATCAATGTACTTTGTCTCATACAAATGTTAAATAAAATAAAGTTTTAATAAAGAGAACTAGTAGCAGATTAAAAAAAATGTAATGAACACTTCATTTGGTTTTAGTGTTTGTTTAGATCTATCTGTAATTCAGCTTTAACAAGTCATTTTTACCTTTGTAAATTCACAGCCCAATCCCAGTACAAAAATGTACCGTTAGAAATACGGCAGCACACTCCAGAGTCTCTTTTTCTAACCACTAAATGTGTATTCTCTGCATTAAGAACAGAATTGTAGAAAGCAGAAAAGGTCTGCTTGTGGTCCATATGCCAAAGTGCTGGGTTTTCAAGGAACTCCAGAAAAGGATAGAATCAGCAAAGGGCACCTGCAAAATAGCCCAAAAGTTAGTTATATAGAATCTGTCTCCTGGTCTATCCAAGACAAAGGGACAAGATTTCTTGAAAGATCAACCCTGCTACCCACTGATACTCACCTTTGCTGTGCTTCCCCATTCCTCTGTTGTAACCCTCATAAAATACAGTATCTGATGCTCCTCCCCTTCCTCCCATGATGCAATGCTATGACCCAAGTGTTCAGCTAGAGTGAACAAACATGGGAGGGGAGGTCATGAACCTTGTCCCAGCTCCAACACCATTAGACCCTAAGCTTACACAGAGTTTGGACCTTCAGCTCTGGAGGAACAAAGATATAATGAAGCCTGGGGAAGGTGAGTATCAGTGGGTGGGGGTTGTGTTCCCGTGTAGACTTGGACAGCCACTCAAAGTTGGAGGATAACAGGTGTCCATGCCAGTATTTAGAATGTGGGAGTAAGTACTAATTCAGAAGCTTCAACATATCTGAGGAAAGACACCGCTCAAAACCGACCCAGTGCTTCAGATGTGATTATGGCTGTGTATGGCCTCAGCCAGCACCGGTCCGGCTATTCCCTCCTAGTGGCATCTTACCCCACATATGTCCAGCCAGTGGGTGGGGATTCATTTTTTTTAAAAGGTAACAGGGCAAAGTGACAGAGACTCTTTAAGTTACCCTGTCCTCTTTACGTAAATGACCATGCTACTTTGAGTTTTTGTAGAATAGCAAAGTGGGTAATGTTATTAAAAAAATTGTGTCTTAAAGTGTAAATGAGGAAAACAAAGTTATTCAGTACATTTCTCTAAGCTTTTCTCTGTGAACTGCTGCAATTACAGCAAAATAAACTTCCTGCCAAAACTCCAATAAGCTACTAACTTACTGTTTGGGCTAACAACACAATGATGTTGTCAGCCATGCCTGCTGGACTACAGAGCTTTACCTATCCCCCACTCTTCACTGTCCCTTTTCACATGCATAGGTTGCATTCTTATCCAGCAAAACAATGCTGTTGCCTTGACTTTCGAGAGCTTGCCAACACACTGTATGTAGAGAAAGCACTGTTGGGAGACTTTGTTCTGGGGGTATGCCAGATCAATAGAGACCAACCTCCCAGCAGCTGCCCCTGAAAGAATTTTACAAACCTTGTATGGGGCATGCTCAAGAGGGAGAGAGGAGGATTTTGGGTAATGCCGTGATATTCACTTTAAAGAAATTAGGACAGTCCGCTAAGTGTCATTCATCAACATAACAAGACATAGCTGTATGTGTGAGTCACAGTTAAAAGAGAAGGGTGGCCAAAGCTTTTTCTGGCCACAATTCTCTTCTGGTTCACAGGAGTGCACGTACTTTTGCTTTCCTGTGACCCAGAGTCAGCAAACAGCACATTATTGAACCAAATAAATATCACAGAATGCAGCGTCAACAATTCATTGAAAAAATATATCCAAATTAGTGCATGATAGATATTGATCAATAATAACCAATCATAACCGATTTATTTATTTTTTATTATCATACTTTTTCACGTTTGAATTGGCAGCAATCATGGACATTTTGAAGTATTTAGAAACTAGAGAGGTTAAGTTGGAAGAAATCTTCTCTGGTGATATTAATAAAGAGAGAAGTGAAGATCTTTCATACTCAAAAAATTAGGACATTTTATGGACAAGAAGGTTAGGGCTTGGTGGGATGTGTCCTTTGAACATTACTTAAGTCTGACATTAAGGTGAGCTGCGTGTGAGCACAGATTGAAGCGCACTGTATTACACTTTTATGTGGATCGATGCCCCAGCACATTAGTTGTTTACTGGCAAGGCACGGTGGGATCTCGTTAAAGATTTATGTGTTATGACACACATTTCATATGGACTTTATTTTGATTGTATATGCACATGATTACATTTATTGATGACATATTTTTGATGGATTTTCACTTGCTTATGTAGTCACATTTTTTTAGTACACCTATTTATCACGTATTGTATTATAATAAACCAGATTATATTGATTGGTTATTATTGATTAATATCACTATCATGCACTAATTTGAATATATTTTTTCACTGAATTGTTGGCCCTGCATTCTGTAATATTTATTTGGTTCTTTTGTGTTTAGTGGAAAACACTAAATGTAAGCTGCCATTGTGTTTATTCAGATTGTTTTGGGGTTGCGCCGATTTATTTATATTTATTAACAGCACATTATTGCCCAATGTCAGATGATGTCACAGAGTTGCTACAGGCTCCTGAGCATTTTGCCAGGATCCTCCTAACTGCCTGATTGACAGTTGGTTCTGTCTCCTAGCGCATGGCTGAGAGCAGAAGCCAGCTTTGCCTGTCCCCACTCCAGGCTGGTGCTCCAGGGAGCGCTGCAGGAGCAGAGTGTAGAGCAGTGACTGACAAATCAATAGTTATGTGATCGCTCAATTCTCAGGCTTATATCTGACGTGGGACAGCTACAGACTATCACACTGATGCTGCATCATAAAGCTGAGTATAGATGTTTGTTTTTTTATATGTACCCCAAACTTCTCCTTTATTGATCCAGTCCATGACAAATTCCTCAATTGTGCGAAAATAGTAAATACATTCCTAATACAGAACAAACATGATTTCTCTGACAATGTCTTAATATCTAATAATTAGTATTTAAATTAGTATATTTAAGCTTTTGATTTTTTTTTTTAAACTAACACAATATACCAAAATATGTTTTCTTTACAGATGCCTACACAACCGCAGAGGTGACGTATGTATGGACACGCAATGCCACAGAGTCAGTTGTGGTAGCACCAGATGGCTCAAGATTGAATCAGTATGTCCTTTTAGGTCATTTAGTTGGCAAAGAAACCATTAAGTCAAGCACAGGTTAGTTAAATTGCTTTAAGCATAGTAATTAAATTTTATTTGTGTTGTGTGAAATATATTAAATATAAATAATCAAATCAAACAGGCCTGAGTCTAGAGCAGCTGTGGTTTCTGTGTAATGGAAATAGTAGAAATGACTTTTGCAGCTTGTCATCCGCTTCTGAGCCTAAAAGAAGTGCTCCATGGATAAAAAATTCTGAACACAGCAACAATAGTGATCTAATCAGCGCACAGTGTGAATTATACTAGTGTAAAACTCACAACTGCTTTAGCTTGGGTACTCAGCAGTCCTAGCAACTGCCAGTCCATTTTATTGTTAATAAGTGAAAAAAAATGAAAATGTAAAATGGTAAGTGTAAATCCTGGAGCATATTAAACATGCTTACATGGGTTGAAATATTATCTGAAATCTCTTGCTGAAACATCATTATTGTGAGACCTCCTATTTAAATATCTGATTACAAAGAGAGTATTTTTGGTAAAATATAATCACAGATTTCAGATCAAGATGAAGGGTATTTATGCAAAATATAGAGAGCTTATTGATATACTGTAAAGGTAGAGGTTTGCTAGTATGGGAGTGCTGGACTTCCTGGGGGCTGTCATTGGGTTTTAACATTAGTATATGTTCTCTCTAATACTTAATGTTCTGTAATATTATGGCAATATGCATTCTTACATAACTAGTTAAAGTGGATCATTCAGTCATTTTACAAGTCTACATAAATACATTCTTGATTTGCTACAGTATACAGGAACAGTATCATTTTTAAAGGAGGAGTATGAGTTTATTAAAAAATAAACAACTGTACTCACCTAGATGGGTGCAGCACCGATCCCAGCTGCAACTGTACCCTGCCGCCTCTAAGACCGAGAACTGAGCGATTAAACACTGCTGATCGCTCATTTCTCAGTCCTCAGCCTGCAAAGAGCCGGTGACTGTCAGTCATAAGTGTTGCTCTTACTTATTTCTTAGCATTCTTGCACAAGAAAAATATATCTGATGTTAGGTCCACTTTATTGGACAGCAGACTGAATCCAAAATGTAAAAAAAGAAAACTTCAGACTCATTCATGCTAGAATTGTTTATTTTTTTTGTACCAAAATTAAATGCAGCACTGAAAATTACTTTATATAGTGCTATTTTTGCCATTTTATTAAACCACAAGCAGAAAAACAAGCTTTCCTTATTATGTGAACAGTTTTTACTTTAACCACTTGCCACTGCGGCAGGCTGACTCGGCTGCGTGAACCAACGTAGTACCGCACGTAGTGGTGCTGGAGGGTGAGCATGCGCCGCCGCCGGCGCACTCCCGCCCCCCACTAGGCAGCGGGGATGCCGATGCACGGGGCCGGCAGGCGTGATTGCCGTCGGCCAACCTCGATCACTCCCCGCTGAGAGAGAAGAACAGTCAGCCGTTGTAAACACAGCCAACCGTTCTTCTCTCTGAAATGATAACAGAGTGCCTGTGATCCTTCTATATAGGATCACAGGTCTCTATGGTCATTTCACAAGCCCCTCCCCCCACAGTTAGTAAACACTCCCCTAGACTTACATTTAACACTTTGATCACACACTAGGTTAAACCCTTCCCTGATAATGCCATTATTACAGTAACAGTGCATATTTTTAGCACTGATTACTGTAGTAATGTCACTGGTCCCCCCAAAAGTATCAAAAAGGTCAGTTAGGAGTCCAATCTGTCTGCCGCATTGTTGCAGTCCCGCTAAAAATCGCCATTACTAGTAAAAACAAAAAAATAAATAGAAATGACATAAATCTTTCGCCTAGTTTGTAGACGCAATAACTTTTGCGCAAACATATCAAAATACGCTTATTGCTATTTTTTTTTTTTTTTTTACCAGAAATATGTAGCATAATACAAATTAGCCTAAAAGGATTAAAAAAATTGATTTTTTTATTTTTTTATATGTTATATAGCAGAATGTGAAAAATATAGTTTTTTTTCAGCATTTTCTCTTATTTTTTGTTTATAGCACAAAAAATAAAAATCGCACAGGTGATCAAATACCACCAAAATAAAGCTCTATTTGTGGGGAAAAAAAAGGACATCTATTTTATTTTGGTAAAATAATGCAGTGCCGAATCGCAAAAAATGTCTGGTCATTAAGGGGGCAAATCCTTCCGGTACAGAACTGGTTAATTGCCTGTTGGGTGTAATTTATTTGGTTACTCTTTAACCACCAGCCTGTAGTAATACGATAGTTGAGTGGAGCTTGCTGGCTCCAGGAAGAAGTCATATGACGTCCTCCCAATCACATTCCTCCTGTGCGCTCTGGCAGCCAATCTGTGGATCAATCTGTCACCCGCTGTGTATACTGGACACAGTGGGTAACAGTTCGGGTTACTAGGTCAGCCCCCGTATCAGAGCAATCACATGACAAATGTACACAACGAATGGCTTCCATTCATAGCAATTAGTTGTGTAGTATTGTGATCTCTATGATTGGTTACCGTTATCACCTGGTACAGAACGGGCCAATCACAGCACACTGTACCAAATAGTGCTATTTTTGGTACAAGGTAATACACACTATTGCTTGTTTACTTACTTATGTTTGATTATAAATGTTTGAGTTTATTAAACCAATCACAGCGATCACATGACAATTGTCCCCAATGAATGGCTTTCTTTTGGTGTAATTATTGTGATCTCTGGGATTGGACACCGTGATTCCCATGGTACAGACAGGGCCAATCACAGTGCACTGCACCATGTGTGGGGCCAATCACAGCTATCCCAATAGTATATAATGACTATGAATTGATGTCATTCATAAAAATGTTTGCTTACAACATAATTACTATTATAAGAAATATTAGAGACCATCTCCCCAGAGTACTACAGTGTCACTATGGAAACACTGCACTGCTCTGTTCACAAGAATGTAACAAAAAATAAAAAATATATTTAAAAAAGAAACAAAATGTTTAAAAAAAATGTTTTCCTTATTTTTTTAGATACTCTCCCCAGTCAGTATTCCTGATCACTGCCACACCAGTCATATGATGACTCTGTACTGCTCTGGGGACAGTATGTAAAAAAAGTGGAAAAAAATTTATTTATTTCCTTCAGTTTCCCAAAGATTGTGACAAAAAAAATCCTTAAAAAAAACTTGCCCTCTTACTAAATGTCCTGGGTTGTCTACATTCCAACAAGGGGTCATTTGGGGGGTATTTTTTTACTGTCCTAGCATTTCAGGACTTCAAGAAATGGGAACGGTACATCAGGACTGAATAATTTTCATATATATATATATATATATATATATATATATATATATATATATATATATATATATATACCATAGATTATAGACTCTATAACTCTCACACAGAATAAATAATATACATTGATTTGGGTTATTTTTACCAAAGAACTGTAGCGGAATACATTTTGTCCTAAATGTAGGCAGGAAGAGTATTTATTTGCAAATGAAAAAAAAGAAAAATGTGGGGTTTTTTTATTTTTATTTTTTTCATAATTTTTGGTATTTTTTTGTTTATATAAAAAAAATAAAAGCCCATTGATGGTTAAATACCACCAAAAGAAAGCTCTAACTGTCTAACTGGCAGGAAGGGGGTGAAAGTGTCCAGCAGTGAAGTGAATAAATATGCTTGATTCTAATAATAATTATTTTTTTCATATTCTTTTTAGTTACCAAATAATTTGTATTACATCAGAGAGAGCATACACTCAGTAATGATGCATCCTGTACTCTTTTGTATGCCTTTTTATTCAGTAAACCATGCTATATGCTGTGGACAGTGTGAAATGAATTCTCATTTGGAATGTTTCTGTCTGGCAGGAGAATACACAGTTATGACAACACATTTTCACTTGAAGCGAAAAATTGGTTACTTTGTGATTCAGACCTATCTCCCTTGCATCATGACCGTCATCTTGTCTCAGGTGTCATTCTGGTTGAATAGGGAATCTGTGCCTGCAAGGACAGTCTTTGGTGAGTACAATCTGTACACATTTTATGAAACCGGGGAAATTATTAAGACATATAAATCGCAAGCAAGAATGATGTATTTGGGTTAGCAGTCTAAAGTGCTGCTGGAATGTTTGATTTATTTAGAAAACCAAATAACAATTATTGATCAATTCAAGCTTAAATATTTTTTGTTTCAGTAATTGCATACTTCTATTACATTTGTATTTATCTTAAATGGACACTTCTTTTTTATCTCTTAAAAATTATGCAATTGTCCTCCATTACAAAGCACAAAGCATTAGCTTATTTAGTAGTTGTCATTGCTGTAATTTCCCCACTTCATCACATGAATGCCTTGCAACTTGACCAAATCTCCCAAGCTATCAGTGAGCAGTAGGGATGAGGCGAATGCTCCTAAGTTCAGTTTGCAGGAGGTTCGCTGAACTGTACTAAAGTTCTGAATGATAACCACTTGGTGCCCAGCCTCCATGTATATAATGCAGGAAAGTGGTGCTATTGCACAAAAAAACATACCTGTACATCGTTTTGTTCAATAGTCACTAGATGGCGCCATCTCGCCGCTGGAGGCGCCATCGCGCCGTGATTGGCTAGCAGAGATGTTAATCAATGGGTCTGGTGGACCCAATGTCCACCAGCTGCCTGCGATCATCCCCAGGAGAGGCAGAACGGCGATCTGCTTTAGTAAACAAGGCAGATCGCCATTCTGACAGGAAGGAAGACAGAGATCTTGTGTTCCTGCTAAGCAGGAAAACTGATCTCTGTCTTCCCCCAGTCAGAGCATCCCCCACAAAGTTAGTATGCACCCCCTAGGGACACACCTAACCCTTTGATCACCCCTCATGTTAACACCTTCCCTGCCAGTGTAATTAGTGCAGTGACACTGCATTTTTTTTAGCACTGATTACTGTAATAATGTCGCTGGTCCCCAAAACGTGTCACTTAGTGTCAGTTAGATATCCAATTTGTCCGTCGTAATGTCGCAGTTCCGCTAAAAGTTGCTGATGGCCGCCATTACTAGTAAAAAATAAAAATACCATAAAAATATTGCATTGTTTGTAGACGTGATAATGTTTGTGCAAAGCAATAAATATACACTTATTAGAATTTTTTCAAAAAATATGTAGCAGAAAAAAATATTGGCTTAAATTGATGAAAACATGTGATTTTTTTACATTTTTTATTGGATTAATTGTTCAAAATTGTGGCACTTTTTTTGTTTATAGTGCAAAAAAATAAAAAAAGCAGAGGTGATCAAATACCATCAAGAGAAAGTTCTATTTGTGGGAAAAAAGGACATTTTATTTGGGTACAGCTCCTCACGCCCGCGCAATTGTCAGTTAAAGTAACGCAGTGCCGTATCACAAAAAATGGCCTGGTCATTAAGGGGGTAAAAACTTTCAGTCCGGAAGTGGTTCATCTAAAAACATTTGAAGTCGATAGGTATCCAAACAGTAAAAGCAGTTCTGACCATTTTCAAGGCTAATAGACAAAGAACTGTCAAAAAAGGATATGGGAAGCTAGACACCACTATGGGGGGCATGTACCAATGCAATAAAAATGAAAAAAAAATACAAATTGATGGGGAGCAACTCTTTAATAATACTTGAAGAGAAACATTAAAAATGTACAATTAAATAACTTGCTTGGAGGATGTCCTAAACCTTCCTGTGTGTTGGCAGACCTGTACATTGAATACATGTACTACAGCAAAAGTGACAGTTACAAAGAAAAAAATATATTATTAAAATTGCTGTCAAAAAATGTTAAGATAGCTCAACCACCCATAAAAGGGGGGAAGAGAAAAGTTTGTTGGGGATTTTTAAGGTGCCAATAATCAATCACGTCATTTAAAATATACAAAGTTTATTATCAAAATATGTTTTTAAACAGACAGACAATGTTAGGAATAGGTAAACATACATATTTAAAATCAATTTGTTAGCTGCATACACAATACATTTATATACATATATTTGTGATAATGTCACGGAGTAGCAATCCCGACAAGTTTCACCAGAACAGTTTCCTCAGGGGATAGTTTTTGAGCTACTTCCACGATGAGAAAGATAGAGAGTCTGAATATATTATATGCAATACATTAAGTTGATTGTTATCAAGTTTTTATCAGATCAAGATGCGCATCGAGGGGTTAATTGGTCAACTATATATGCCTGAATGCCTCTAGGTATCCAAATTTCCAAAGGGATCCAGGGATATCAAAAATCCAGACAGTCATTTATGATCAAAGTTTGCAGCTTGAATAGGTGTGGAAGAAAAAATGTTTTCCCCCGGACTGAGCACAACTTAAGTCAATCTGATAATAAAGAGAGCAATTGCAGCTGACACAACCCAGTGCGGCGGCGCACTCACCAACACTTAATGTATTGCATATAATATATTCAGACTCTCTATCTGTCTCATCGTGGAAGTAACTCAAAAACTATCCCCTGAGGAAACTGTTCTGGTGAAATATGTTGGGATTGCTACTCCGTGACATTATCACAAATACTGTATATGTATATAAATGTATTGTGTATGCAGCTAACAAATTGATTTTAAATATGTATGTCTACCTATTCCTAACATTGTCTGTCTGTTTAAAAACATATTTTGATAATAAACTTTGTATATTTTAAATGACGTGATTGATTATTGGCACCTTAAAAATCCCAAACAAATTTTTCTCTTCCCCCCTTTTATGGGTGGTTGAGCTTTCTTGACTCTCTAGAATTGGGATGTGGCGCCCTTGGGTCCTTTTCCAGACAAATCTCTCTCTTGCTGACAAATGTTATTTACCTGCCAGCTTGCCTTTTTATGTAATAACGCCATGCCCCCCCCCCCCCCCCCCCCACCAAAATACATACCATTCCCTTAAGGGTCCCCAGGTCTCCATGCTGTTTTATTATTTATTTATTTTTATTTTTAGAAGCTGTCACAGACATGTAAATTACCAGCAATTTTTTTATTTCTAAAATGCCTTTTTTGATGTAGTATATCCTTGATTGGGGTCTGTTATGATTTTTGAAGTGAAACCCAATGCAAATAATAAAAAAATAACAGTGGAATTCCTTCCAAAATCCAAACTAGACCTTATATCCTGACTGACCAGCAAAGGGTGGAATGAGCGATGCCCCTCTCCTGAAGCATACCAGGTCACATGCCCTCAAATGCCTCTTCTCCACAATCTTGGCCTGGTGGTGTTGGGGGTCTGCACGTGGAGGGTTTATCGGAATTTAAAAGTCCCTTTTTAAATCAAGAGGGCACCTAGATGTCACTCCACTTCATAGATGAGCAAGGGTTACCCGTATCTACAGTATTTACCAAAAAATGTAAACAGTAATACAAAATAAAAAAAACACACTCTTTGATAAGTCCTTTATGGAAAAAAAAAGTCCCGCAATGTAAATCCATCATCATTGTAAGTCACATCATCCAAAAATTCAGATCCTTGTCAATCATGATAAACAATGGCCTGCAGAAAGAAAAAACATGCAGACCCAAGGACCATGTGTTCTTGTTGCTACTTCTCACCAAATAACATATTCCCAACTGACAGCTGGTTAGTAAACAAAGGGGTGGGGATAGTGGCTGGTGTTATTAACCTTATATGGCCATGGCCATTGACCAAATAATCAATGATTAGCGATGTCAGCCACCATCCCTGTCCCTTTGTTTACATTACTGCTGCTAAATGTACCACTTCCTATTGTAATTGAAGATAGATGGGGAAATGCCCTTATTTAGTTTGCCAGTTTGACAGGACAAGCAAAATTTGATCACTAGTGATGAAGATTATTGGGCTACATAGTAATCAACAGCAAACTCTTGTACATACATAAAAACAAAATATGTACTGTGGAGCTTTGCAGTGTACCCCAATTTACTAATACAGAAGTGAGCAATGGGCATACAGCTTAGTGCACCAAAATGCACAAGCCATGGGTTTTTATGCACTGCTTAAAAAAAAAAAAGGTCATGTGAGTTTTTGCCTGCATTGAGGTGCATTGACTGTATATTGAACTGGAAACATGTGGAGTAACTCACCGCACTTAGCAAAAGTGTGAATCAAGCCTAAAATATTTCCTTAACCCCTAAGGAATTTTTAATGGAGAGGACATTTTTAATGTGACATTAAAAAAAAATGTAATGAATAGAAATGAAAAAAAGTTTAACTATTATTGGTTTAAAAAACAAACAGGAGAAAAAATTATTGCCAATGCTCCATTTACCTGAGAGATTTAAAGCTTCACCAAAAGCATTTCAACGCTCCACAATAGGATTTGCATTATGTTCCAGGTTGCCCTTTCACACCTGAGCTTAAAGCGGAACTTTACCATAACAAATTGACAAAAAATTAATGTTTAGCAAGGAACATACATTCCACATTAATAATTATATTGTCAAAATGAATGTGGTGCTGTAAATTGCAGCATTGCTCCTGTTTCTTCTTGCTGGAGGCTGACATTTTACTGAAGCCCAGAGCTATTGAATGGCAGTAAATCATAAAGCCAAGAACCATTGAATGGCAGTAAATCATAAAGTGGAACTAAACCCATCAATGTAATGGTTTCAAAAACAGTTAAATTCCTGGAATATGGGATTGTTAACTGTTACATCTGTTTGTGTTCTCAACCAAACTGTCAAATAATAACACAAAAAACAAGAAAAGATGCCCAAAGACTTGCAGCTCAAGGGTGAATAGGGCCTGGAGGATAAGTGAGAGAGTTTGCTCTGATTAGGGTTATCTAAGGGTTAATAAGGGGTTAAGTGAAAAGTAACTTTTTTGTTTGTAAGTGTAGCACTACCCCCGCAGAAGCTGCTGGTGAATAAGGGATCCCCCACCCTGCACAGCCAGGCACACAGAATTTTTCACACACTTTTATTAGGGGTATTGATCTTGGATGTGGTAAGGGTATTATGGGATACCCACTTGACTTTAGCAGAACTTTTCAGGGACAACTTCTTCTGTACAGTCTATTTACACACTCCTCAGCTCCTCCAGCGCAACACTTGCTTGCAGTACGAGAACTCCAAGGATCTGAATTTAGATTTAGCGAAACCCCTTTACAGGCAGGGACCGCGGGCCCCCTTGTTTGTGTAGCAAAGTCTAGTGCCCAGCTGTCCTCCTGTGGCTACTGATTCCAGCGCCACCTCTTCAGGCACTGCTTCCAGAGTCCTCGAGACTGACTCTGCATCCATTTCAGACTGCTCTCATCAAGTCCTCTCAGCTGCCTCTCAGTCCGCCTGTATCACTCACCAGCCCACCTTGCTGTCTTCTCCTAGGACAGTGATGGTGAACCTTGGCACCCCAGATGTTTTGAAACTACATTTCCCATGATGCCTAACTACACTGCAGAATTCATGAGCGTCATGGGAAATGTAGTTCCAAAATATCTGGGGTGCCAAGGATTGCCATCACTGTCCTAGGAGATCTCCCGGACGTGCTCTCTGGCTCCTGTTGTCCCCACACCTGCTCCAGTGCCACTGGACAGGATTCCTCCTTGGGATATCAGAGGATCCCTGCTGCACCTGAGCACCCAGGCCCCAAGTTACCCCCCCCCCCCCGACTAAGGGGTTTCCCTCAAGGGTCCACTGACAGTCCCTCAAGGGTCCACTGACAGCCTCCTAGCGCTCCATCTCCAAATTCCACCCAAACTCTCCTGCCCAACTGGGCTGATGCTGAGTATTTGAGGGGGCCTGCGCCCTGCCAACCCATCTGTTGGGGATTGGTCAGGGCCCTAATGAATACTCCAGGCAGCTCTTCCTAACCTCCCTCCCATATTCAGCAAATTTCAGAAGTAGGGGGAGGTACCAGAGATGCTGCCTGGTGAGTCTTACCAGCCCTCTCTGGATCACTCACTCTATCCCAGATTAAAAAATACTGTAGGCTTGGCTGCCAGTCAAGCCAAAACATTTTACCTACACTAAAAAAAACGTAACATTTCCTACTCTCGCACACTAGAGGGTGCTACATAAGGTTGCTTTAACTGCTTTAACTGACATAATATGCAGATAAAAAACAACTTATTTGATCTTAATATGAATAAAACATAGAGATATTGTTACTTCATATTTCCTCTGCATTGCATCTGAACAGTATTTACAAACACTGCTCAGAGGCTCCAAGTTTGACAGCAATAGCTCCTGCTGCTTCCCTCTAGAAATTACAGCTGTGTTTTTGACAGTGGGAAATCATCACTAAGAGATGGGGGATGCAGGTCAGCTTCTTCTCACCTTACCTCACTCTGCCTCTGCTCCCTCCAAATGTTGGCCCACTACGGATGCTGCAGCAGTGATAGAATTTGCCTGTTCCCTCGCCAACACACACACCTCAACTGCCTTTCTAGAGGACTGCCACTGATTCCAACACAGAGTTCCCTTCCACAGGCTGCAGATAATGTGACCAAGATAAATATCTCTGCTCTAAAACCAGGTGAAGAAAATGTGTTGATTTGTAATAAGCAAATGAGATAGAAAGGAAGCTTTTATATAAAGTTTGTGTTGAATAAAAGTCAGTCAGTGGTTATAAACGGCAATAGGCTTTGAAAGTGCCCTGTTACGCATTTACAGAAATGTATACTAAACTATAAAAAGTGTATGTACAATACTTGTAATCTATTAATACACAAGACATACACAATAGGAGCATGGAAAAATGTTAGGTCAGCTTTTTTCAACAGGGGTGCTCCTTTTTTTCCCCTCCCCTACCATTCTCGGTCAGCATCAGTGTGCAAAGGTGTGTTTGCTTTGTATGAATAAATAACATCTAATGTTGGATGTCCTGCATGTGTAGATGTTGCTGCATTATGTAAAAATATTATTAAATTGTTTACATTTTAGAGTAGGGTGTCTCGAGAATGTGCAGAATTTTAAAGGATGCCACCCCTGAAAAGAAAGTTTAGAACCACATTCCGGTGTTTGTGAATGTACAGATTATTGGCAGAAAGAACCTGACAATGGGTATGTATTTATGAGCTATCAATGGGCTAAGGAAGATGCAGTTTGGATATGAGATGTCTCTATAAGCTATAGGCATAGGCTGGCCTCATCTTAGACTGTTCTTGTCTTTTACAATTGCCTGTGGAATGCCACATTTATGGCAGACTGATCTGTTCAACACTTTGGTCTGGGCAGCCTTATATTTCTGTGTATTTTCTGCTTTATAATGCTTTTAATTCTCTAGTTGCAAATTTACTAGTGCAGTATTTGGTTACTTTTTGTCTTTATAATTAAATTTCCATGGCCCTTGAATAGTTCTAAAGTGTTTTATATGCAGATAGGATGCATTTATTATCGTGAGAATAGATTTGCCTTCAGAGTTGGTAAGCATGCTATTGTTCAGAATGAAAAAATTACTCAAATCAGCGCTTTCCTATTGAGGAGCATCCACCGTGTGAATTATTGTAAAATATGAGCCTGTCTTTACCTGACCTAGAGAGGTCCACTGGAACAATCTTTGACCACCAGCTGCCAGGCTTACTAGAGCTTTGTAGCAGCAGAAAGTGACTTGCCATATCTGAAAGCTGATAAATAAATGTAAATTTAGTAATATAGAGTTACAAATTGTTTTCAGATGTTGGATGTTGTAATGGTGAAATGCAAAACTTTTATTTTTGTCTTATTGGAAGAACAGATCGGTTAAAGCTTTCCGTAAAATATAAAGATTATGAGGAAATCAAAGCTTTAGTTCCATGGGCATAAGAAAGCACGCAACTGATGACTTTACATTGTACTAAGGTTTATAAAATATGCTGAAAGATAGAGATAGGAGATATTTAAAGGGAAACTTTATGTCCAATGGTCTTTTTTGAGTCATTGGCATCTATTTGTGTATTCAATAAGGCATCATCATCAAAATGAATCCTGTGATAAAATGTGACTTCTGTCATTCACATTTTTCAGTAACTGTGCTTCAGATTAGGTATGGTCATCATTTGTGTTTGAAAAAATACTTTATAGCAGAGTTTCTCACCCAGGGTTTCATGGAACCCTGGGTTCCTCCAGAGGTTGCTAGGGGTACCTTGAGCAATGGGCAGTTTCTGCCTCTCAGATAAGTTCCCCCTGACACCATTGATATTTTTAGCTATCTGGAAGAAGGTAATTCTTCCCATTGTCCACAAGTGTAAGGAGCATTCATCCCACTGACCATCACACTAATGTATCATGAGTTGTAAGACTGAAAGGTTGTGAGACCTGAAAATTATTTCAAGTGTTCCTCTGTATTGAAAAGGTTGAGAAAGGTTGCTATATAGGGAACCTGTCACTACTGTAAACTAATATTATATTTGCATAAACATTAATGCTTTACTTTATGGGTATGATACTAATTTTCCATCAAGATGTTTATACATTATTCATTTCTATCAGTATATGTATGTATATATTATTTATTATTATTTTTTTTTTTATTATTATCATCAATTATTTGTGTTACATATGTACATACATTATACTATAAGATAGAGACTACTGACATACTGCATTGTATTTCAACCAATATACAAAGGTGAAGAGAAATCCATAACCTATGATATCTAATGTTAACATGTAATAGAGACATTTTACAGGGGGTAAACACTAGCTGATATTAAACATTGATGGGCAGAGCCCCTAATGTTGACTCTAATCTGTATGGGAACACAGTGGCCCTACAGAACTGTCATGTGTTTCTAAACATTGTCAAGGGTGTTTTCTGGTCTTTTTTTGTCCAGATGTGTATCAGAGTAAAATGCATTAGTCATGTGGAATACCTTTTCCCCTTTACTTTGTCCACTGGCATTTTTTAATTTCCATGGTTAGGCTGTAAGATGCAAAACTGAAAACAAGTGTGATATTGTGCTAAATACAGGACCTGAGCGCATGACCCTATGTATTGTAGCACTGTGCAGAGACCACTGAATGTACAGTAACATAACTATATTCTTGTGACCCAGGCAGTTTGTAAAATGGCCTAAGTAGGTTATTTTCCCTGAAGTGACCGCAGCTATTCCTTATGCCATCGCGCCTAACAATATTTGGGCAGAGCCCTTTTTGCTGCCTCTCATATGTTACAGCTGTCCAACAATCTCTAGAAACCCCTTAAAAATCTGCTTTATCTTCAGAAGTCTATCCTGGAAAATATTATTCACTGACAGCACAAAGTTGATTTTATACATATTTTACACGTTTTATCTAGAAATTGCCAGAAAACTGTGATATGACATAGGGAGCAACACAAAGTTTACATAGATAATGTTATATTACATAGCAAGAGAAATTAAATGAGTCAGTGACTTTAACCAGTTCCCGCTCGACCTATAGCAATTTGACAGCCGAGCAGATATTTTGTCGTTCTGGGTGGATGTCATATGAAATCCTCCTAGAACGAGCCTCGCACGAGGCCATCAGCTGATGACTGATCAGTGTACCAGCCTGTTGTTGGTACCTTGTGATCGCTGGGACCAATCACAGCAGATCATATGACAGTTGTAAACAACGAATGGCTTCCTTTCATGCCATTCATTGTTACAATTGATGTTGTTAGCTGTGATTGGTCACAGTATTCACATGGTACAGACAGGGCCAATCAAGGCCCATCTGTACCATGTAATTAGCTGTAGCCAATCACAGCAAATCACAACAAAACAAACTGAATGAATCAATTTCATTCAATAAAATGCTTACTTATAGCAATGAAATTCATTGCTGTAAGCAATCTTAATGTGTAAAAAAAGAGAAAGGAAAATTCCTGATCCCTTACCTAGAGTAGTACAATATTACTATGGTAACATTATTTTGCTCTGGTCACAGTGTGTTTAAAAAAATGTAATAAAAAAGTAAAAAAAAAAATATATATATTATTTTTTTTTTCATACTTTCACCAGTCAGTGTCCCTGATCACCACCACACCAGTTATATGTTGATGCTGTACTGCACTAGTGACATTATTAAAAAAAAAATATATATATATATACAATTATTATTTTTTTAATAACTTCCAAAGTAATATAACAAAAAATTGCAACTTAAAAAAAAATTCCATGCCTCTTACTTAATACCTTGGACTGTCTACTTTCCAAAAAGGGGTGATTTAGGGGATATCTGTTCTGCCTGACATTTTTTGGCATCAGGAAATTAGATATGATGTCAGTTCATTAGGATTGATCGATCTTCAGATATAATGTATACCATAGTTTGTGGACTTTCCTACAGACTAAATATAATATAATATAGACAGGTGTGTGCCTTTCCAGATCATGTCCAATCAACTGATTTTACCACAGGTGGACTCCAATCAAGTTGTACTGTAGAAACATCTCAAGGATGATCAGTGGAAACAGGATGCACCTGAGCTCAATGTTGAGTGTCATGGCAAAGGCTGTGAATACTTACAGTATCTTACAAAAGTGAGTACACCCCTCAAATTTTTGTAAATATTTTTTTATATCTTTTCATGTGTCAACGCTGAAGAAATGACACTTTGCTACAATGTAAAGTAGTGAGTGTACAGCTTGTATAACAGTGTACATTTGCTGCCCCCTCAAAATAACTCAACCCACAACCATTAATGTCTAAACAGCTGGCAACAAAAGTGAGTACACCTCTAAATAAAAATGTCCAAATTGGGCCCAAAGTGTTAATATTTTGTGTGGCCACCATTATTTTCCAGCACTGCCTTAACCCTCTTGGGCATGGAGATCACCAGAGCTTCCCAGAATGCCACTGGAGACCTCTTCCACTTCTCCATGACAACATCACGGAGCTGGTTGATGTTAGAGACCTTGCGCTCCTCCACCTTCTGTTTGAGGATGCCCCACAGATGCTTAATAGGGTTTTGGTCTGGAGACATGCTTTGCCAGTTCATCACCTTTACCCTCAGCTTCTTTAGCAAGGCAGTGGCCGTATTAGTGGTGTGTTTGGGGTCGTTATCATGTTGTCATGTTATTTGGGGCCGTTATCATGTTGGAATATTGCCCTGCGGCCAGTCTCCGAAGGGAGGGGATCATGCTCTGCTTCAGTATGTCACAGTACATGCTGGTATCTATGGTTCCCTCAATGAACTGTAGCTCCCCAGTGCCGGCAGCACTCATGCAGTCCCAGAACATGACACTCCCACCACCATGCTTGACTGTAGGCAAGACGCACAAGCACTTTGTACTCCTCACCTGGTTGCCACCACACAGGCTTGACACCATCTGAACCAGATAAGTTTATATTGGTCTCATCAGACCACAGGACATGGTTACAGTAATCCATGTCCCTAGTTTACTTGTCTTCAGCAAACCATTTGCGAGCTTTCTTGTGCATCATCTTTAGAAGAGGCTTCCTTCTGGGATGACAGCCATGCAGACCAATTTGATGCAGTGTGCGGTGTGTGGTCTGAGCACTGACAGGCTGACCCCCACCCCTTTAACCTCTGCGGCAATGCTGGCAGCACTCATACGTCTATTTCCCAAAGACAACCTCTGGATATGATACTGAGCATGTGCACTCAACTTCTTTGGTTGACCATGGCGAGACCTGTTCTGAGTGGAACCTGCCCTGTTGAAACTGAGTTTCTTATAGCCTAGGCCATATTTATGTAGAGTAACAATTCTTTTTTCAGATCTCAGAGAGTTCTTTGCCATGAAGTGCCATGTTGAACTTCCAGTGACCAGTATGAGAGAGTGAGAGCGATAACACCAAATTTAACACACCTGCTCCCCATTCACACCTGAGACCTTGTAACACAAACAAGTTACATGACACCAGGCAGGAAAAATGGCTAATTTGGCCCAATTTGGACATTTTCACTTAGGAGTGTACTTACTTTTGTTGCCAACAGTTTAGACATTAATGGCTGTGTGTCAAGTTATTTTGAGGGGACAGCAAATTTACACTGTTATACAAGCTGTACACTCACTACTTTATATTGTAGCAAAGTGTCATAAATTCAGTGTTGTCTCGTGAAAAGATATATTACATTTTTACAAAAATGTGAGGGGTGTACTCACTTTTGTGAAATACTGTATGTACATGTGATTTTTTTTAGAATTTTTAATACATTTGCAAAGATTTCAAACTTCTCTCATGTTGTCATTATGGGGTATTGTTTGTTGAATTTGGAGGAAAATAATTAATTTAATCAATTTTGGAATGAGGCTGTATCACAGGGATCTTCAAACTTTCGCCCTCCAGCTGTTGCGGAACTAAATATGCCATGAGGCATTCAAAAACTCTGACATTTACAGACATGACTAGGCATGATGGGAATTGTAGTTCCTCAACAACTAGAGGGCCATAGTTTGAAGACCCCATGCTGTATCATAGCAAAATGTGGAAAAAGTGAAGCGTTGTGAGTACTTTCCAGATGCATTGTACACTGATTTGGAGTATTGTCACCAAAGAAATGTGTCAGAATACATTTTGGCCTAAATTTATGAATTATTATAAATTTGCTAAATTTTATAATAGGAACGAAGAAAAACACTTTTCAAAAATGTTGGTCATTTTTTGTTGATTTAGCATAAATAAAAAAAAATAAATAAAACCCAGTGGTGATTAAATACCACCAAATAAAGCTCTGTTGTGTGAACAAAATGATAAAAAGTTCATACAGTGTTGCATGACCTCTCAATTGTCATTCATAGTGTGACAGCGCTGAAAGCTGAAAATTGGCCTGGGCAGGAAGGGGGTAAAAGCGCCCAGTATTGAAGTGATTAAAGTCCAACTCCGGGCAGTATTTATTTTTTAAAATGTCCCCCCAGCTAGTGCATAAAGAAAGAAGAAGAGCAGATCTGGCTTTAATACATGCCTCCTTACCCCCGTGGTGCCCCATACAGTGTCATCAGTCTTTTGATTTTAGTTACAGTTTATATAACCCAGAACTTTGAGTGCATAATGTGCCTGCAAGGCTTTGTGGCTTTACCTTTTAAAGGGGCATCACCATGGCAGCCTCATATCACAGCATAAAACCTGGAAGTTGGGCTTTAAGTTTCTTAAAAAGATTCCTACACAGATATTTTGCTACCTATATTGTCTCCCCATAATCATTCCAAACAAGGTAACATTTTCAGGTTTCTAATTTTGTGATAGAATATTTGTTGAAATAAGAGCCTTCAGAATTAGGTTTATGCCTTCCTGTATCCCCCCATAGCTTATGCAATTCATTCCCAAAAGTGCTGACAACTTGTGTTACAAATCTAATTTTTGTTACTAAAAGTTTCATTACAAAATCCTTTATCCTCTCAACAGATGCCATACTTGTAATAGTGAAAATTGCCTTTTTTTAGCACTCGCTTTCACAGTTGGATTTTATCCTTTAGGAAACTGAACTCTGGCTTCTTTTCAGACATTTTGTGCAAAGTGAATGATGATGATTTTTTATGAATTTTATATAAGATAGAGACCACTGACATACTGCATTGTAAAATTTTGGTCACCAAACGGACAAACAAAAAACAATTATTCTCTGTGTGTCCTATTGTCATTGCAACACAGCCTGCAAACTTCTATAGGTTACCTCTCTGCCACCTGTCCATTGTGTATGAATTAGCCATAAGCTAAGTAAAGAATGACATTACAGTTTTAGCCATGCCTTTCCTACACTAATTTGGTGTATTAACATAGATGCATTAATGCACATTATGCCACACATTAATGGGTTGCCTAATGCACCAAAACACACCAGGTGGATGTAGCATTTTTTGGTAGCACCTATTTATATACATGTGTAAAGTAGATCATATGAAATTATTTATTGTGAGGAAATAAGAAAAGTGATTTTAGTGCTCGGTGTAAGCATTTAGGATTAAGTTTACAAAAGATACATTATTGAAAGTAGTAGGAAAGAAAAATCAGAGAATAGATAGAAGATCGCGGTATAGAGAAAGAGTGAGATCTGGGGCTTAGAGAGTTACTTAAAGTGGTTGTAAAGCCACTTTGTCATTTTCATGCAGTCCCCTGTGTTAGAAACGTTTTGTGCCTCGTGTATGTGCTTTATAAAAAATATTCTGATGTGTACCTTATTTCAGAGTGCCCCTCGGCGCTCATGTGAATGCCCACCGCTCTCCTCTCCTGATTTAACAACTACAGCGGGAGGGGCTGAGAATCCCCCACTGATGTCAGGCGGGAGGAGAGGAGCGGAAGCAACGGGCAGTCACGTGAGCGCCAAGGGGCACCTTGAAATAAGGTACAAGTCGGCATATTTTTTTTAAAAAGCACATACACTGGAGCACATAAAGTTATCTAACACAGGGGATTGTATGAACATAACAAAGTTATTTTAGCTGCAGGAGGGGAGGGGCAGGGAGCAGATCAGGAGAGATTAGCGGACAGACAGGGAGGGAGGGGCAGAGAGGGAGCAAGGATAGACAGCAGGGTTGACGGAGGCACATAAACTGACCATGGTATCAGGGCTCAGCAGCCATAATAAACATGGTCAGTTTACAAAGTGGAGAGCAGCACCAGGCAGGATCAAATGACACAGCACAAGCACTGTGCTGTTATCCATGCTTTGAAGGAACAGGATATTTTTTTTTTTTTTTAGGGTTACAATCACTTTACTCACCTAGAGATGTAGTATCCATCATCAGGGGTTAAGCCAGCCATAAATGGATAGAAGTTCAAATGAAAATTCTTCAGAAAAAAATCACATTCACTGTGATTTTCCATCCTTTTTCAAATCTTCTTATCAATGCGTTCTAAAGTGAACGTCGATTTGAACAAGTAATGATTACAGAAAAAAAACTTTCTTAGAACCTTCTTTCCCCAAAAATGTTCATTCAAAATTCTACCCATCTATATCCAGCTTTACAGACTCAGCAAGCTTCAAAACATACTGAATGTTTGTGTTCAGCCACTGGTCACTCAGCCAACTAGTATTTGAAGATTGAGAAGTCAGCAAGGCAGCCTCCAAATTTTATGTTTTGTAGATAAATGTTCTCACTTTGTGACTACCTTCTTCTATCAGAGCCAGAAAGGGGCATGTTCCTATTTTACTAATTGAGCTGCATATGTGTAAATTGATATCTTGCTACTCAACATGGGCGTCCGCAGAACTTTTTTTAGGGGGGGGCAACATTTTAAGGTCACCCATGCTCTGCCACTTTTCAACAATGTCATGAAGGGGAGGGGCTTAGTCATTATACTTATTTTGAGTATTTATATTTAAAAAAAACAAACAGCAGCATTTATTTTTAAAGCATTTGTTACCTAACAAAAAAAAAAGAATTCTAATAAAGCAGTTATACAACACAGTGCTTTGCTGTGTAATTTGGCCCCTTCTATTACCTAAAATACCTGGCTGATCCTCCTATCTGTAAACTGACCACGGTATACCATGACTGCTAAGCCCTGGCACTGTGGTCCGTTCACGTGCCTCCGCCATCCGCAGCCCTCCTGTCCTCTCTCCCCCTCCCTCCCTGCCTGTCTGCTCCTGTGTCAGTGACCACCCCCTCCCCTCCTGCTGCTGTAGTTTTATTTAAAGTTTCATATCCTGCCTACAGTCTGTGTGCTCCTGTGCCTGTGTTTTATAAAAATAAGCCATTCTTTACAAGTTTTCAGAGCGCTGCTCACGTGACCCGCCTCCCCTCTCCCCCTCCCCTCCTCCTCCCTCCCAACTGACATAAGTGAGGAATCCTTGGCCCGCCCGCTGCAGGCAGCTGTCAGACGAGGAGAGGAGAGAGCTGATGGGTCATGGGAGCGGCACTCGGCCCTCTGAAAACTGGTAAACTACGGCTTATTTTTTAAAACCCATACACAGGGGCACAAGGCAGGCACGCAGGATTATTAAACAGACCAGACAGGATGGTATAAAGTAGCTTAACAACCACTTGAACAGGGAAGTTGAGATTCCAGGGAGGGGCATTTTCCCCCCCTTGCCCCTACCTGCGGATGCCCATGCTACTCAAGTCTATTTACTACAAAAGTGATTCAGGTTGTTTGCAATGTATCACTGTACAGAAATGTTGTAGCGTGGCCTTGAGTGTACCATGTGCCAGATGCAAGTGGTATATATGACCAGTCATATACAGTAATAACACTCAAATTTTACTCCAAGCTGCTATTTTTATAGCAAGGTCAAATCCATTTGGGTGTTATGGGTAATATTTTTACACCACCTTGCAGAATATACAAATTAATATTTTTCTTGCTTCGTTATAAATGAAGGTCGTTATAAAAGAAAATCCTCACGTTTGGTGCTTAAGCAAACACATTTCTTTAGCCGTAACTTTGCATTTCTGTGCGTTTGCATTATTGTATACATCTGGTATTTTTCTTCTGTTTGTTTTTTTTTTCCTATTGTTAGAGCATACAGACTTTGCTATATATTACTGCTGATTGTTTGCACTGATAGGAAGTCCCAGAGGTTGCCTTCAAGTTGACAATGAAATCTCTCACCCTACATTAAGATTCCTCCCATGTTTTGAATGTTATTGGAGATGTTGTCCAGGCAGTGAAAAAGCAAAAAAAGTGTTTGTTTCACTTATTGAAATGTATTCTTGAAAAGCTGTAGAGATGTCCCAGTGCTGTCCCTCAGGGAGATGTGTCAGGATAAATAATAATATCCACACAGTTTATTTCATATCACATGTACTGCACATATCATGTTAAGAAAAAATAACAGACACTTTACATATTTAAAAGCAGCCTAAAGCATTGTTTAAACTTGATACAAAATA
This sequence comes from Pelophylax lessonae, assembly GCF_965119305.1. Taxonomy (NCBI): domain Eukaryota; kingdom Metazoa; phylum Chordata; class Amphibia; order Anura; family Ranidae; genus Pelophylax; species Pelophylax lessonae. Next base: position 748,132,938 of record NC_138768.1, read on the forward strand.
AAAAACACATTTCATAATCAAAAGCTTTGCTTAGCTGCCACCTCTTCAGTAAAGCTGTTTCCCCCCCAAAAAAAAAAATGCAATGTGCAGATTTGTTCTGACAACTATACATATGCATGCTAATGAAGTAGATTTATATATAAAGTTGAAAGATGAGGCTGTAACTTTATTCGCCGCACAAACCTCTCCTGTGTGTTCTGTGAAGAGCGATGATTGAACCAATTTTTGTGAACATGAATTCAGGGAGATCATGTCAAAATGCATTTATTAGCTTGATAACTGATAATTGTTGTAGTTCCTTATTGTGGTCTATTGGGAACTTTCTGCTTGTCTGCATGTATAAATTTCAAACACATAACAATAATTATAATATCTGTTATCGTTAACCGCTATGAGTTCACCTATAGCTGATCTATGTATTTACCCCATACTTAATCACCCATTAATGTTTAGGTTCAGGCTCGGTTCACACTATTGCGATGCGGGAAGGCTGCGAATTCGCAGCCTGTTCCCGCATCGCACACGCACCCCCGGCAGTTCACACTGCCATATGCGATCCGCTGGGGGTGTCAATGTAATCTTAACGACACCCCCAGTTTGATCGCATATCGCAGTGCGATCGTGCAGTTCGCACAGGATCGGATCGCACAAGTGTGAACCGCTGTGCGATCCGATCCTGATGCGGCAGCAAAAATGCCTCCTGTGCGTCTTTGCTGCGGGTGCGGTGCGAATTTAGCCATACAAACTGTATGGCTAAACTCGCACCGCACAGCTGATCGCATGTCATGTCGGAGCAGTGCGCTCCGACATGACATGCGAACCCGGCACACGCAGAAGTGTGAACCGGGTCTCAATATTTATTATGACCGTTTTGCTTGCACGCTTTATCCACAGCTGTCATGTCTACAACAAACAATGCTATTTGTTCCTTTAACAATTGCATGATGATGCTGTAAACCTGACTCTGTTGTTCAATAAAATCTTTTGAAAAAAAAAAAAATAATATCAGTTAGAATAAAAACTACCCTTCATTATTAGAACCACTTCTCGAGGTCAAATCAAGTGATTTTGCTTTGGCAAAGGGGTGCATTTATTAACCTCCCTGGCGGTATGATTATGTCAGGAATTCTGTACCAAAAGCGGTACAATTTTTTTCATGGAAATTTGGCGTTATGTATTATAGGCCTACAATTCTTAGTAATTACTGACTTAAACCTGACCAAGACTCTAGTAGACATCCCAGATGTGATAAATTTGAAACACAAACGCATGAATTATAATCTAATCAATAATATCATTTTATTATATAATATAATATATACATATATATATATATATATATATATATATATATATATATATATATATATATATATATTATATAATAAAATTATATTATTGATTAGATTATAAATCATGCGTTATATTATATATATATATATATATATATAGGTGTATATATATATATATATATATGTATATATATAATATATATGTATATATATATATATATATATATATATATATATATATATATAATATAAATGTTATGTGTGTGTTTGTGTTTTGTGCAACGTTCAACGTTTGAATTTCCCTCCCTAGTTCCGCTCCCATGCAGCATTGCTGCTGCAGGGAACGGAACTAGGAAGTCATCACACCGACGGAGGACGGACGAGCGGCGGGGATCTCAGACGGCTGGCGATCTCAGCAGTGGGAGATCATCGCTGGATCGCCAGGAGAAGGTAAGACACCGCTGCGCGCTCTGCCCATCCACCCCGAGCGTGACTCGGGGATACCGATAACAGCATGGAAAATCCACCCCGAGTCATGCTCGGGGATACCGCTAGGCAGGTTAAGAGTGATTAGGCTGTTCACTTTGCAAGTAATTTTTCCTTAGCTTAGTGAATATGGTGATGCTCTACTGTTTTCCATCATCCAATCAAGTGCAAGCAGAAATACTGTTTTTTTTGTTTTTTTTTCATGTGATTGGGTATTCATAGCTAAGTGAATTTTTACCTCATTCACTAAGCTAGGGTACAATTCCCTTTCCACTACAAAGTAAAAACTCCCTTGCTGTGTGAACAGCCTATTTGCCTTTAATACATATTTGTCACAAGCTTTAAAAGTTGAACCTTAGGCAAACAGCCAAATACACACATAGGGGTTTCTTAATAAAGGCAAGTTCACTTTAGTTTAGTTTAAGGAATGTGGTTGAAAATTCACTTTGAAAAGAATACACAATCAGAGTATGTACAGAGTAAATAAAACACCTAGTAAATAGAAGTTCATGGAAGAAAACACCTTGTTAATGAGAGTAGTTATAGAGAAACAGTCAGACTTGTTTATAATAATAGGAAATTCACAACTCCTCGAACAACCACGCTTTACAACTGTGGTGTACATGTTATGGTTTGGTATTGTCAGAATTTGGCAAACAAATAGTAGGGTCAGAATTGATCCAGCCTCTCTTCTGTTAGTGGCTAAGGTTGGTCATAATTGAGGAGCCATTTTTATTTTTTTCCTCCAAAATATTTTGAGTGTTTAAATGTCACTAATAGTCATTTCGGACCATATGCAACCCTTTATGGGTACTAGGAAGGGATACTCAAAGGGTATCTTAACCCAAGAACACAAATATAATTATTAATTGAGTATAGATTAGTGAATGCTGTGCATGCTGATTATAGATAGATAATGTGGAACTGACACGTTTTAAGGGTTATATTATATACTGATATATACTGCTTGTTTTTTTGCCCTAGAACCCAGAAGAATACATGAATATTATATATATATATGTTTATGCATTTTTCCCACAATGCCAGAAGTTAAATAGCATAATTAAAGCACTAGGTCAGAATTTTTGTATATATACATATTTTATTTTACTTTCTGTTAAAAAAGCCCTAAAGAAATGAACTGCTTTACTATCAAATGTTTTACCACACAAAGTAGAAAACATATCATAAATATAAATGTATGTGTGACAGGTGTTTTACAAATATAATAAATTATGAATAAATCAATGGCAATTCATTGATTAGATGAGCAGATTTTGTATGAGTGAAAGTCTCTAGGTATGTTTATTAGAAACTGAACTTCATATTAAAATGCTATTTGTCTCCCAGCTATAGTTTTATTGTTTTTTCTCATACTTTATGTATTTTTTATGTTATTTAAAACATCTATATGACATGGTTAGATGAATACTTTTATATACACTACTCGTCAAATGTTTTAGAACACCCCCATTTTTCCATTATATTTTATTTAAATGTGTGCAGTTTAATGTCTCTGTACTCTGAAAATAAAGCATAGAACAAATAAACAATTGGACATGAAAATGAAATAATGGAATTGTTCTCTTTAACAAAATGTAATTTACATTTTTTGACCCATCAAAAGTAGGCATCTTTTGCAGATATAATAGTTGAACACACCTGTGGCATACTTTCAAATATTGTTCGGAAAGTTCTTCCCAACACTGTTGCAGAAGTTTTGACAAATTTGGTGCACTTGTAGGTTGTTTTGCTTTCCCCCTACTGTCCAGTTCACCCCAAATCAGCTTGTTGGGGTGTAAGTACGGAGATTTTGCTACCCATCCGAGGATTTGAAGCCTTGTGATTTTTTTCTAAGGTAGTTCTGATAAAGTCTGGAGGTATGTTTTGGGTCATTATCTTGCTGTAGGATAAACCCCTGACCAACTAGGTGTATTCCAGAGGGTACTGCATGGTGCATCTAAATGCTGTGGTAGTAGTATTGGTTGGCCCAGGCAATCCTCTTTTGCTTATTTTGCTATCTTGGCAATGGCTTTCTTACAGCCACTCCACCTGTTAAACCTGCAGCTCGAAGTCTTCTCTTCACAGTTGAAACTGAGACTTGCTTACTTTGGTTAGCGTTAAGCTGTGCTTAAAGTTGTCCTGTGAGCCGCCTGTCACGCAAGCTGTTGATTCTCAGAAACTTGACTTCTGATTGAGTTGTTGCTTTGGGTCTGCCAGACCTCATCCTTTCGGAGTTTCCTCTAGTTTCCAAGTTCCTTTTAAAGGTGCATGAAACTGTACTCACTGACACTTTGGCTTTCTTTGCAATTTCGATAAATATAAGACCTACACTTTTAGGAGTTATAATGGTCTGTCTTCCTTTGTTCACTACCTTTTTCTTGCCATTTTGAGAGCAATATACTACTTCCTGCAGTACAATACTTTCCTAATATTGCTGAATGTGATCCGCACATGGGTCGAACTAATTTTCTTTTGAAAATCAGATATTTTGTACGTTTTGTGATTCGATACTGCTTCCATTGACTTCGACCAACCAAGCCTTCAATTCAGTGTTAATTTTGGCAGCAAATTTCAATTTTAGTCTTAGGACTAAAATGGCATTTTAGTTTTAGTCCCATTTTAGTCTTCTGCAAGTGTTTTAGTTTTAGTCGTATTTAGTCGACTAAAACCTCAGTACATTTTAGTCGACTAAAATGTCCCACATTTTAGTCAACTAAAACTAAATTTAGTCATCTATAATTGAATGGGTGTAGTTCAATTGTAATTTGTAATGCATTATTTAAGCATTTCTCTACAATTTCCAAACTCATTATATACTACTGCTGGTTCTGGAGTGAAAAATCTAATATGTTATTATTTATGGTATTAAGCTTTGAGCATGCACCAGTGTTAATTTTGGCAGCAAATTTCGATTTAGTTTTAGTTATAGTCTTTTGACTAAAATGCCATTTTAGTTTTAGTCATATTTTAGTCTTAAGACTAAAATGCCATTTTAGTTTTAGTCGTATTTTAATCATCTGAATTGTTTTAGTTTTAGTCGTATTTTAGTCGACTAAAATTGTGTTAATTTTAATTTTTTTTTTTTTTGTTGTTGTTGTTGTTGTTGTTGTTCTGTTTTGTTTTGTTCTTGTGCAGAGTAATGTAATGTAGCTGTAATTACTTGTTCTGTTTATATGTTTAATAAAAGAAAAATCTATTTGTAAAAAAAAAAAAAATTGTGTTAATTTAGTCGACTAAAACGTTTTAGTCAGTTTTAGCCTACGAAATTAACACTGCTTCAATTTCACCTCATGTTGCTACAGAAAATCATTTTTGTGGCTGGGAATCTTCTTTTCTTTCCAGGTCACAGCTAATGTGCACTTCATTTTCAATTATATTTCTTGAACGATTCTCCCATCATTGATTAGAAATTTTTTAATTTTTCAAAAAATTTTCAACATGCCCAATCACTCAAATTTGATGGCTGCACAAAAATTGGCTGTTGCCCACTAATGGTACGTAATTCAAATGAAAATGTTTAGTTACGATTTTCACTTTTCTTTCACCTCTGGCAGTTTACCGCTTACCTTTGTACCATTTCAGGTTACTCAATGAATTTGAGCTGCTTAAACTTCAATGAAAACTGGAAAAAAATGGCAGTGTTCTAAACCTGTTATCAAAATACAGTTTTTATTTTCTATGTAACCTTCTATTCTTTTCAAACACTCAAACATCTTAGTGAGACACGTTTTGTATTATTATTTTTGGACTTCACCAAAAGGTATTTTATGACACAGTTTTTAACCTGTTACTTGTTTACTGTGCCATATTTTTTACTTTTTTAACTGATCTGTATATTTTTCCATTATCAGTTTCCTGTATGTCAGGCAGCACAATGAGCAATACTGATAAAAGCATTTTATAACAATTGGGCAAGCCTATAATGACAAAGATAATCTTGAAGTGTCCTTTTATAGTCAGTCAACCAGACAGTCTCCAACAGACTCTTACTGACTAATAGGTCAGAAAAAATTACTATATTTATATTCTTAGATCAGAAGTACTGCCTGTGTTGTTATTTCTACAAAAAGTTAGAACTTTTATTTAGGTTTAGGCCCGAATGACAAGAAAAAAAAAATAAAAATAAAACTTATGGGTTTTATCTATTGGAATTTTTAAATGACAAATAAATGTTTTTTGTTTTTTTACAAAGAATGTTTACCACTATATCATTGCATACCACATCTTATACTGGAAAAAAAAATATTTACTGGAGGGCATATTGTGGTATAATAGGATCTAAGGACAGATAAACAATATATAGTTATCACATACAGTATATACTGGAGTAGTTACACTTACATTAAGGTTGTTTGGGTTTAAACATTTCTTTTTTTTTTTGTAAATGCATTGAGCAATACATAGGTAAACATAATTTGAGCACTGTTTCTGTTGATTTATACTTTTATATGTTACAATTAAAAATATTAAGCTGAAATAATTTATTCAATGATAGGACAATTTGAAAGGTTTTTGTGTAAAAAATAAATAAATAAATAAATAAATGAAAACAAAAAAATAGTTGATCCAACTCTATTATCATTTCAGATTGTTTATTTTTTATTTTTTCCATTCTGCTAAAACTTTTGTGAATCAGTACTGCTTAGACCTTGATGAAGGGGACATACCATGAAAGCTTGTCCTAAAAAATTGTATATTATTGCAAATAAAAAAAGTATCATGGACAGTACTCAATTTATCTCTGTCGCAAGTGCACTAATATGTCTACAATCACCTCAAACCTGAATACATGTAATTTATGTCGGTTTTGGGAGCAGGTGACCATGTACAAATGGCATTATCACTTAATGAGACATATAATTTCAGTGTCCCCACATCCTGCTATAAAAAATTGGAGGTTGTTAACAAAAATACCACCACCAGCTATAGGCATGTTGGCAGCAGTATCAAAAAAGTGCTGTCGATTCCATACTTCGCAAAACAAAACCGCAGCTAGCTGACTCCTCCAATCCAACTACTGTATATTCTCAGATGGACAATAAATCTGACTTTGAGGCAGGATATTGTTTGATCTTCTACAATTCTTCTATTTTCCTTGTGCCAGGACAAGTTTATCTTTCTCATAATCTATACTTTTTTGGCTTCTACTGCTTCAGTTTTTAGGAAAAAAATCAGCACTGGTGGTGGCAGGATAGCCTAAAGCCAAGTACACACTACAGTTTTTTTTTTTTTCTGACAGCTCTGGTCGGAGACACTGAGCTAACCTAACAGAATCCCCCCCCCCCCCGCCAGAACACTCCGATCAGCGCTCTCTGCCAGTGGCTGAGAGCGCAGGTCAGGAGTTTGGCTGGCTTTACATACACAAGGGCAGAATGTTGGCCGCTTTGTTTGAAATCGGCAAATGCCTCCCGACATTCTGCCCGTGTGTAGGAGGCTTAAAGCTTTCTTCTAAAGCTAAGCAATTTAAAAGCAAGGAGATAGGGAGGAAGATTAAGAACTCCCAATGCTTGCAGTTTGATAAGAAGTTAAACTTTTAAATTAATTTTGGTGAAGAGAAGCTAAACAGTGACATTCAATTTAGAAACCGCATAACTACCTCCATTTAACAATGCCCAGTAAGCAGGCTCACATTAATGCTCACCCAGGTCGGTTCCCTCATACATATTAATACATTTAATAATATCTCCTTTTTTTGCTAGAATAAGATTTAGCACCCCCCCCCAAACATTATATATTTTTAAAACCAGAGACCCTGGAGTATACGATGGTGGTTGCTGCATTTTTTTATATTGCAGTATATTTTTCAGCTATTTTTAAAATGCAGGTTTTCAGGAAAAAATACACTTTTATGAATTTTAGTGCAAATAAACACAATATAATATCCAATTTTAGGGTAAATTATAAAAGATTATGTTGAGTAAATAGGTACCTAACATGTCATAATTTAAAATTCTGCAGGCCTGTGGAATGGTGATAAACTACAGTACATTAAATTATCCATAGGCAACATTTTAAAAGCCTTTACAGTTCACCAGTTTAGAGTTAAACAGGAATTCTGGTTCTAGAATTATTGCTCTCATTCTAATGTTTGCAAATATACCTCACATGTGTGGTAGTGATCGACGGATATCGTTTTTTTATTGCCGATACCGATATTTTGGTGATTGGATATCAGTATCGGCCAATATCTGCCGATATTTTCGGACATTTAAAAAAAAATGTATTTTTTATTTATTTTTTTTTTTTTTACAGGTACTTTTGTAGAGGGATCTTGGGGTCTAAAAGACCCCCAAACCCCTCCTCTGCACGTAAAAGCAAACCAAGTTTGGCTGTTTTGAATGCTGTCATTTTTTTTTATTTGGCGCAGAGTACCCGGAAGTGATGTCATGACATCACTTCCGGGTTTTTACATGGAGACCCGATCAGAGCTGAATGTGGCTTTGATCGGGTCTTCGGCGGCCATGCAGGTAGGATGCCCAGGTCTCTCGGTGGTACGGGAGACCCGGGCGAGCCTACGTAAGGCGGCGAGAGGGGGGGGACGTCCCTTGTAATGACAGCCGAGCACAGGGGGATGGGGGCACTTTTTATTTTATTATTTATTTTATTTTTATTTATTTTTATATGGCAGTGTTTCTTTTTTTATTTCCTAGATCAACTTTATTGCTATCACAAGGGATGAACAACATGGGCAGTGACAGGTACTCTTTATTGAGAGATATGGAGTCTATTGGACTCTCCTCTGCCTTCAGAGAAGCACAAAGAGCAGTGGTCCTGGACTCCCTGATTGCCCCAAAGAGCCCTGGAATGGTTGTGTCAAGGGGGGAGGGGTCCCCTCTCCACGCCCCGTAGAAGTGATCGGGTGGCTGTAGTTACACTTGGATCACTTCTACATGAAAGTCCATCACCAGCTGCAACTTTTAATACAGAGATCATGGCTGCAGTCATGATCTCGGAAAAAACACTTCTCCCAGAAGATGTATATATACAGTATGTACATTATGTGGGAAGTGGTTAAAGAGCGGGGGAACTCCAAAAAATTAGTTACAACAATTTTTGGCAGTATGGCCCCTTCAAAATGGATAATTTAGGAAAATCTTGCAACAGTATCATAAAACTTTCCTATGTTGCTATGACTCCAAAGTTGCTATACCTGTTACAGATGTGACTATGTAACTATGCAGATTCAAAAAGAATTACTGCTAGTGTGCAGATATGGCAATCAATAAGACCAACCCTGAGTTAGCATACAGAGAGACACAAGTTCTTAGAGTGAGGCATTTTGCACACAGGTCTTCTTGGTTTCTATGAAGCAAGGCAGGCATTAGTGTCCTAGGAAGTGATGACTCATCCTTGGCCCCATTCAGCTGCCAACTGTCAGATTCCCCAGCCAATAGCTGAAAGTAAAAAAAAAAGGGTCTGGGATGCTGATTGATGTCATTACTATAGTATTATAATGGCCATATTTAGACATTGATGTTAGCTAGCATCCTCACCCCTTTGTTGAAGTGGTAGTAAACCGCTGGGTGTTTTTCTTTTGAAACCTGCAAGCCAATGTCATAATGTGCTGGTACTAGCACATTATGTGAAACTTACCTAAAAAAAACCGAAGCCTACCAGCGGTGCGCTGTCACCAATGAAGGCGCTTCCGTCTTCACCCGGTTTTCCTTCTGTGTTTGCAGACTCCGGATGTGTAAGTGGCTGGAGCTGCGATGATGTCACTCCTGCGCATGTGCTGCCATTTACAGCAAAGGATTCTGAAGGCATGGCACGGGTAAGCCGTTCGTTCAGAACGCATGTGCTAGTGACGTCACCAGGTGCATGTACAGTAAATATCTCCTAAACAGTGCAAGTTTAGGAGATATTTACATTACCTATAGCCAGGGCTTTTTTTCAGCAGGAACACGGGGGGAATGCACCTCCAGCACTGACTGTATGTAATGGCAAGGGGTGCTGGGATGTGCTGCAGGGTCTATGGATGCTAGCTGCTGGGCAATCAATTCTAGCTGGAGGGGATCTATTTTTGCATTGGCGGTCTCTTGGCTCTGAGGAAATCTATTGTTGCTAGTGGGGGACCTACTGTTTCTGAGGGTAGGTCAGTCTTATATTGCTGGGCAGTCAGTTGTTGCTGGGAGAGATCTACTGAGAAGGAGGGATCTATTGTTGCTGGCTGACAGAGAGTCTATTGATGCTGGCTGTGGGGAGATCTGTTGTTGCTGCAGAAAGTCTACTGCTTCTAGGGGGGAAATTTTGTTGTGGGTGGTCCATTTTTGTTAGGGGGATCTATTGTTGCTGGTGGGGTTGGACTGCAGGGGATCTATTATACTGATTTTCTTGTTATCATTACCAAATTCCATACAAATTACTTAGCACCATAAAATGATATGTGGTTCTGGATTCTGGGATTCTGGGAGGTGGGTAGGGGGTGAAACCAAGGAACGGTGCTCGGAGGTGGGTAGGGGGTGGCGAAAAGGGCAGACTCGGAAAGAAGGAGTTCATGTACCCATTCTCTGAGAAGAAAAACCCTGTCTATAGCTAAGCCTTATTATAAGCTTACCTATAGGTAAAAATTATGCATGGGAGTTTACTCCCACTTTAACTTTTAGCTATTGGCCAGTGAATCACCTGGTCAGCAGCTGAATGGGACCAAGGATGATTAATAACGCTCACAAATCCCTCATTCCTATGCCCATATCTTTTGGCTCACTGTTTTAAATCTTAACTCTATAAGTCTCACCTATTTCTGCTCTGAAAAGTATTAACAGGCTATTATTCATTCCTTTAGTGAATTGGTGATCACAATTCTTTTCAGAATCTGAGCCAAGTATTACCTCTTGTTCTCCCAGACTTTATGAATTATGGTATCTTCATTTATATATAAAAACCTTTGCTGTCTTTTTTTTTTTTTTCTGTACTACATTTTGAGAGCTCCATTGCATTTAGATTCATAGCAGCACAGTCCTAAGGAATCAGTATCATCCTCTTCTATTTGTGCCTCAATAAAACTCTGTATTGTTTGTAAACTGTACAGTGCAGATAAATTAGCACTTTGGCTAAGATCTGCAGACGTTTGCTTGCAGACATGACAAAAAGCTCATTAGAAATCTGTGTCCTTCTTGGTATTGATGGACACATTGGTTGTAAATGTTGGCATTTTCATTGAAAGTAGTTACTATCTCATTCTAGTTAGAAATGAACTGTTCTAGGTCAGATCCACTGTGATTTGCTGTGTTAGTAATTGTCTCTTTTCACTCAGTACTGTTTTTCCTGTTTACATTGAGCAAATGTCCCAAAACATTTACAGATGTAAATAATTTTAACTAGTTGTTGACACTGAAAGTGCTACACACCCAACCCCCCCCCCCCCCCAAAAAAAAAACTTTATTGACACACACAGAGTATGTGTAGTATAATCTGTCCTTCTGCCCCACTGCCTCTCCCATTCCCCCTTTTACTTGCCAGCAATTCCTGGCTGTCAAAATGACAGCCGGGAGTTGCTGTGTAAATAAAGCAGCCGTCATGGCAGCTACTGTCAAAAATGTAAACAATCTGATACAGTGTTTCAAAACACTGTAGTATTCAGAGGTGAGATAGACAGATACAAAGAAACATTGTCACTTTTCCATTTACTCTGTTGTATTTATCTGCAGATCAAAGGAATGAGCTTTGATCTGCATATGGTGCCAGCAATCTGACAAGTAAACAAAAAAACTGGGCACAGTTATTTTCACTTTGCAGTATTCCTAAAACATCACCTTTTCAATAACTATGTTGCCCTTCTAAAAAAAAAAGTTGCTACAAGGCAAGATTTTAGTTCTTTTGGTCTTGAAAAAAAAAAAAATATGCTTAAATAATATGATGGATCAAGCAGTGTTTTTTTTACTGCTTGAATTCTTTCAGGTTTGTGAGTTAATTTTAAATCTACAATATTTCTTACTACTTTACTGATTTGCACTGCGTGCAGTGCTTTCTCTTCCTTTTTATGGTCCCTGCTGATATATGTTTGCTGAGGTATCTTACAAATTCTTGAAGGATTGCTGCAGAGGTTGCCCAGTGTCCATGAAATGATCTATAAATGTAATATGTGCATTTGACCTCAGATGATTAGTGGTCATATATTCTGCTTAGAACTTGTAACTCTGCTTAAGTGGCGAATTGACAGATCACTGGAGTTTGACATGTTGGACGATTTTTTTCACATTCAATTTTAAAGTGGACTTTTGTAATACTTTTTAGTGTGATTTTTTTCGCTGCATTTTTTATGTCACTGTGAAAATTGTTGATGGGGTGTTTGGATTTCAATATTTTGTTATCAAGTTGTGTTTTACTGTATTGTATTTTGTTTAATACATTTATACATATAAGTTCTTTAAAGAGCACCACCCCAGCTCCTCAATTTCTTCATGGATTATATTTTACATTAGCACAGAGTGCAGAGTTAGCATGTTATTTTACAGTATAGATTTAACAGCTTCTCTAATTCCAGGCACTGCTAAGGTGATCATCTCATCAGTGCCTCCCAGAACTGCCAGAAGCAATTGGTTATTCTTCAATTCATACAGAGTACAGAGACAGGCGAAGTGCTTCTACTAACTCCTCCTTATCTGTCAGTGGCTGGTATGGACACTGTCAGTTTACAGTCCACAGTTTCCTAGCAACCAGTGTCCCTGACAGTGGATGGAGCCTAATGGGGGCAAATTCTACAGCAAGGGGCAAGCTTACTATTGGCTATGGATCCACTCACGACCTGCTTTCAATCACAAAGATAGCAGACCTGATGGGTAACTAGTGTCTGGGAATCCATTTCAGGCACCACCCACCCAGATTTAAAACTCCTTGGCTGCTGCACTGTCTGTGTGACATCTGCAGAAGCAGTAGGAAGCTCAGCTACACTGAGAATAGATTTTCCATATGGACAATTCAGTCTCAGTGCACCTCTGCACCCAAAGCATGCCCCAGATCCATGCACTTGTTTACAAGAGGTACATAATTATTTCACCTGAACCAACATTTGTCATGTGGAGGCATGTCAGAATTCTAAAGAGTGCCTTAGATGCCTTAGACACGCTTTATGAATTTTTCTGATAGCCTTTATACATGCTTTATTTGACTTTTTTGCTAAAATGATAGAAAGAATATTTTGAATGAGAACTAAACTTCCATGCTTTTCTGTAAAAAGCTTTGCTCCTCCAGATTAGAGCATCCATGTCTTTATGGACCTTGCTTTGTGCACTGGTCCAAATCATTTGGTGGAAGGGGGATTATGGTGTGGGGTTGTTTCTCAGGAGTTGGGCTTAGCCACTTAGTTCCAGTAAAGGGAACTCTTAAGGCGTCAGCATACCAAGACATTTTGGACAATTTCATGCTCCCAACTTTGTGGGGAACAGTTTGGGGATGGCCCCTCCCTGTTTCAATATGACTGCGCACCACTGCAAATAGCAAGTTATATAAAGACATGGATGGAGGAACTTGACTGGCTTGCACAAAGTTCTGACCTTAACCTGATAGAACACCTTTAGGATGAATTAGAACGCAAACAGCCAGCCAGACCTCGTCCAACATCAGTGCCTGACCGCACAAATGCGCTTCTGGAGGAATGGTCAAACATTCCCATAGACACACTCCCAAACCTTGAGAACAGTCTTCCCAGAAGAGTTGAAGCTGTTATAGCTGCAGAGGGTGGGCCAACTCAATATTGAATCGTACAGACTAAGACTGGGATGACATTAAAGTTCATGTAGCTGGTGTCCAAATACTTTTGACAATATAGTGTATATGTGTTGGAAAACAGGGACAGAGAGTTTTTACTCTTTAACATAACTACCTGAATACAGACCTTTGAGGGTGGATTACCAGATAACTCCACTTTTGTTTGAGAAAAAAAAAACATTTCCCTCTGCGTGATCTATGTATATTGCAAGGATTTTAACAAACTTTGTTGCAGATTCCTACCTTTTGTTATTCTGAAGAAATCCCTATGTGTTTGTATCCATGTGGGAAAGTTAGTCTAAGGGGAGTGGTTTTAAAATTATCAATCAGCTGCTGCATCTGCAGGGCTCTAATAAGAAAAGCTGCTTGGCCTGCATCCCTTCAGACGGGATTTCCTATTGGGAGTTTCTCGCCAAAAATGACATTTTTGTTGCAGGGGATGCCAGAAATCTGACTTATATATTAGGGCAGACTTCTGGGAAAATCAGTGAGCCAATCACACAAGCAGGAAATTATGTTTCTGGGGTGTTATATACACATTCTGTGTACAGAACACCTCTAGGTTGCCATATTGCTTTGCATCTTCAGAAAATTACAGAGCTGCAGGTTGAAAAGAAAAGGTTGTTTTTAATAACATTCAGTTACATATGACTTAATACCCTAAATAATTTTTTATTTATTTGCTATTTTTTCTCCACAAAAGTGGAGTTACCATTTAATTAAAGCTAAAAATTTACAAATAATAAGAATTACTTTTAACCACTTTACGACCGCCCTCCGCAATTATACCGCGGCAGGCAGCCGCTCCTGCGTGAACCACCGTAGGTATACGTCGGTCGCGCGCAGGCAGCTAGGGGGCGAACGCCGCCCCCGCGTTCCTGCTCATCAGCGGGGAAGCCGATGCATGGGGCAGACGCAGGGCAGCCATCAGGGGGGCACAGCCCATACACATGTAAGGGGCCCAGGCGTTCCGAGGGGCCCGGCTGCCCTGGCCCCAACCAAGGAGACCGAGTAGTTGCAGCTGCAGTAACTAGCAATTGCTAAAGCATAGCGACTGCAGAGTAAGCCAATGCAGCTGGACGGATGTCTCTTTGCTGGATTGCGTTGACTCTTAAGTTGTAAGAGTGTTAAAATAGAAGTGGGTGCACTGAAGGACTCGGTGGGATGGCCAGTGGGTGGATTCGGTGGGACGGCCAGAGGGCAGGCCCTGCCGAATGTTGGTGGTCAGGCCCGGTGGGGCACAGGCCTTAAGCTGTGTAAGGGGCCCCAAAATTTCTGATGGCTGCCCTGGGCAGACGGCTCTGATCGTTCCCCGCTGAGAGAGAAGGACAGGCAGCTTTTGTAAACACAGCTGACCATTCTTCTCCCTGGAATGATCACAGATCTCCTGTGATCCTTCTATATAGGAACACAGGCCTCTGTTATCATTTCATAAGCCACGCCCCCACAGTTAGAAACATGCCCCTTGGTACATATTTAACCCCTTGATTACCCACAGTGTTAACCCCTTCCCTGCAAGTGTCATTATTAGAGTAACAGTGCATATTTTTAGCACTGCTTACTGTAGTAATGTCACTGGTTCCCCCAAAAGTGTCAAAAATGTCAGTCAGGGGTCTGATCTGTCTGCTGCAATGTCGCAGTCCCGCAAAAAATCGCAGATCGCCACCATTACTAGTAAAAAAAAAAAAAAAAAACAATAAAAATGGCATAAATCTTTCCCGTAACTTTTGTGCAAGCCAAACAAAATACGCTTATTGTGATTTTTTTTACCAAAAATATGTAGCAGAAAACAAATTGGCCTGAAATATTAAAAAATTTAGATTTTAAATTTTTTTTTTGGGAATGTTATATAGCAGAATGTTAAAAAAAAATATATATATATATATATATATTTTTTTTCAGAACTGTCGCTCTTTTTTTGTTTATAGCGCAAAAAAATAAAAATCGCACAGATGATCAAATACCACCAAAAAGAGAGCTCTATTTGTGGGGAAAAAAAAGGACATCAATTTTATTTAGGTATAGTGTCCCATGACCACGCAATTGTCTGTTAAAGTAACGCAGTCCCGAATCGCAAAATATGGCCTGGTCATTAAGGGGGCAAATCCTTCCGGTCCTGAATTGGTTAAAAACATATTACAATTTATATAAGATTTTAGAAACAAAACCTGCTTATATTATACATGCCTAGGAAAATGTAAAGAATCTTCCCATATCTATGCAATGTTAGTTGTTACTAGAGCAGGTTAGAAAATAAAAGCATTGGTCATTGTAGAAAGCATCACACATTTGTCATACAGGTTTTATACACTGCCCTCACTGTGCTCATGATTCTACATGTATCTTCTAAAACTGCCTAAGCAGGGCTGTCTTACCAAATGGGCACGGTGGGCAGTTGCCCGGGGGGCCCCACCTGCCCAGTGACCGAGCCATGCATTAGTCCCAATTACCGTGTGCACCTCACCGACGGAACATAGCAGGTGGCAAGTGCCTGTCGGCCCTGCACTGCTGTCAGGCCACTTGGGCTGTGGAGGGGGAGCCCACAACTGCAGGAATGCCTTTCTGCCTCCATGGGAACAGGCACACACAGGACAGTCGAGTCTGACTCCCGTCCATGTGTGTGTGCTCACCGGACCCAGCCGCCCAACTTGGAAGCTGTCATTAGCCGGGCACTGCTGTACCAATAAATATCGCCTTATCGTTAATTTGCATTTTTATTCTCATGGGCGATTGTGTAGGCAGGGCCCCAGTTCACTGCATTGCCCGGGGGCCTTTAATGCTCTTAAGATGGCACTGTGCCTAAGTACCATAAACAGGAGCTTCATTTACCATAGTGATTAATGATTCCATTCCTTTGCTCAGTTAGATCTCCATTCACCTAGGATCAAGAAAGCTTTTTAAAAATGTGCAAATCCAGCCCTGTATATAGCACTGGTTCAGTCCATAAATTTAGGATTATTGCCACTCCTAACCTGTTTTTCTCATAACAGTGCTTCAATGTGTATAGTTATACAAAAGAGTCTTTAGCCTCTTTAACTCAAGTAGAAGGAATTATTTTTGACACAACACTGCATTGGTTTCATTCTAATCACTGAATAATGCATTAAATAAGGACATAGCCTTAATAATATAATATCTATCTGCCACATAGCGGCATGTCTACTGATGCAGCAATTAGATTTTGCTGAGCAGTCTTGATTGGCTGAAAATATAACCTCCTGTCTTGTAGAATTTACACTGAGAGCAGTATTCGGCTGATTGCAATCAGTACAAAACATGTATTCTGTCTAAAATCCTGACAAAACAAATATTATTAGGTCATTAATATACTTTGATGAGCAGTGTATCAAAAGTGCAAGGTCGTGCATTTAAATTACTCTTTAGTAAGCGCAAACACTTTTCATTTCTTAATGTTTAGATTGATATATGAATGAATGTAATGTGATTTCAATAGGAAAAGAATACACAAGGCATTAGGTTAGACATTCTTTAGAGTTCTGCTTGCAACTGGTTGTGTTCACATTAGAGCAATGCTCCACCAAAAAGGGGAAGCTCCACTTGAGGTAGGAGCGGATACCTGTCAAAACCAGGTACCCGCTCCCACTTCCGGGTAAGATCGGCGCAATTGTTGTGCAGCGATCTACAAAATTCCCGGCCGCTCCTCCTTCCCCCCACTGCCTTCTGGGAGACACACAGTTCCCAGAAGACAGCAAGACCATCCAGAAAGCACAGCACGACTTGCGCATGCGCGGTAGGAAACAGAATGTGAAGCGACACAGCTTTGCTTCCTGTTTCCTTTAGTGAAGATGCCCGCACATGCACCCGGAGCCGATGGACGGATCTTCTTGGGGTGCCGACATCACAGGATCCCTAGGCAGGTAAGTATCCTTATATTAAAACTTCTCTTAAACTTGAGCATAAGATGGAGCAGCAAATGAATTTAGATCTGGTTGCAGAGGAATCCATATAATTTATATAGTACAGATTCTGCAATCATGTCATCCTCCTTCAGTCTGCATATTGTGAAATTGAGGGACGCTCCCATTTTAAAAAGGAAAGACTGTTTGATAGATTATTTATTATATAGATAATTTACTCTTCTTAGCATCTTTACTAGCCCCGACCATCTCCCACCAATCAGCTGGTTAATTGCCAACAAACACATTCAAGACCACAGGATTTGTCTGGTTAGTACAGATTGGTCTTAGAAAACTTTCAGTGCTGGTTTACACTGATGCGGTGAGGAAAACCACATGTGTTTCGGACAGGAATCGCACCACATTTCCATTCAAATCACATGGGATTATTTGCTCTGTAATTTGAGCCCATTCATTTTGTATGACTCAAATCTCACTGTACCTGTACAAAAAAGTTGCAAACACTTTTTTTTTTTTTTGCAGCACTGAAACAGATCGCATGGGTGTTCACACCCGTGCAATCTGATTCAGCCAATCACACTGCATTTTGTGACCCATTTTTGGGGTGTCATTAACTTAATAATATTAATATTGACATCCACAATGGTTCACATGGACATGGCTCACATTGCTTCAAGAGCGATTGATGCAATGTGTAAAACACAGAGGAATTACTGCAAATCCTGCACCTCATCAGTGTGAATCAGGACTCAGTAAGCTTCCAAGACTAGGATGTGATGAAAATAAGGGCTGAGTGAATCAGTGTAATGATGGCCTAGGAACTGCTGAATAGCTTGCTTTAAGCAGCTGATCGCAGCACTACCCCTGCTGGTCAGAATCGCAACAACAGTGAAGGAATTTTCTACCTAGTGGATGTAAGATGAAAAACCCTATTTCACTAGTTATTTATGGGATACAATTTGCATTCTGGTTAACAAGTACCTTCATGTTAAAGCTCTAAACACACCTACGTGTAAAACTAGCCTTAAACAATAGAAGGTGGTGGGACAATCAGTCTTTATTTGACCAACCTTGAGCATCTTTTTCCAGCCAGTGCCTGTTTTGGGTGACCGATTCTTTCAGGCCTATGGTGCATGGTCAGCTTATGAGCAATGGTTTTCTAGTCTGTTTTCTAGTCTGTTCATTTGTTAAACCCCTACAACAGTGGTTCCCAAAGTAGGTTGTATTGCCCACCGAGACTGGTGGAAACATTCAGGAGTGGGAGAGAACAGTGATGTGTGATGGTTGTAGGAAGCTACATTGAGGTTGATTTACCAAAGGAATAGAGCATTAGGAGCATCAGAACCGAGGTAGAGAAAAGTTTATTAAGTTGATTTTTTTTTTTATCTATGGGGCCTTGGGTGTGAAATCACAAGATTTTGGGGAGCACTGCCTTAAGTTGGGTACACACTAGTAGAAAATCTGCCCAAAATTCCTGTCCGAGGTAAAATTGTACGATTTTTCGGGTAGTGTGTACACAACTTCAGCAGCCGACACCAACATTTTCAATGAAAAAAAACAGCGGGACAAACACCAAAATTTTTATTGTCCGTCCCCAGCACGACCAATTTTCGTCTAATGTGTATGCAGTATGTCCGCGAAAAATCGGATATAAAAGACCTTACATGATCTGAATTTGCTGACGACCCGGAAGTCTAGGACAAACGTCCCAAAAAAAAAAAAAAAAATCGGATAAGTCAACTAAAAACAGTTATGACCGCTGAGCATGAGAGAGAAAAAGCGAAGGATATTTTGTCCGATTCTGATGGATTGAGATAGATGATCTGTTGATTCCAGTGTTTGCAGGTGGCTCATAGAAACTAGCTTAACTAGATACCTAATCTGATATGCAATGAGCTGTCTTAACCAGACTGGAAATCGAATGCATATTCTGTGGTCTTGCAAAAAATCTGACAAGTTCCTGGTGTGGAAAATTTTCCAGGTTATATCCAAAGTAGCTGGAATCCTAGTTTTCCCCAAGTCGTCCTTAACTATTTTAAACCTAGAGATTGACACCTTTTCTGGTTAATTGGACAGGTGTACCTAATAAAGTGGGCGGTGAGTGTGTATGTAGAGATATATATATATATATATATATATTTATATATATACATATATATATATATATATATATATATATATATATATATATATATATATGCACAAACAGGTCGGGACTGCACACACCCAGCAGAATGTAGCTTGATTCTTCAGGTGCAGAGCAGGCAGTGGAGATCACCCAGATTCCAATAATATATAAAAGTACGCACTCAAATAACATTTTATTGAAATGAAATGAGCTGTCAAAGTAAGCTTTTTCTTGATGAAGTTAGGAAGAGGTCTAAAAACAAACTTTAAGTTACTTTTATTGCTTTTTTGTGTGCTTCCAGCTAAAAATCAGCATCTTTTTACAGTTGTGAAGAATCTTTTATACTTTCCCTAGACAAGAAATAATAGGAATATTAACATAATTGCCAAATACAAGAAAGTTGTTGCAGAGAAACTGAAAAACTCCACCAACGGGCTTTGATAACGGTTATTGCTATTACCATATACCCTCATCTTTTATTTTTATGTTGTTTATAACAATTGAGTCAGTAAAAACTGGGTTTTATTGCTTTGTATCCCTAGATTTGTCAATGTGAAGTCTCAGTAGAGAATAATAAGCCTGCAGCTTGCTGTCCTCCCACTCCCCTGTACTATTTTCAGATTCACTTGATCATGAAAAATAATTTCACACACTTTTAATACGAAAAAGTATTGTGAAGAGTTTGATTCTTTTTGACAGTTATAATAAAGTGGTGAAAGCATAGGAACTTCATATTTGTTGTAGTGGTTATTTCACCTTTATTTTTTAAAATTAAACATATAAACTGTTATAAAAGCAATGTTACTCTTCCTCACAGCAGTGCTCCTATGTCACAACGTAGCCTTGTTGCATAGCTTTCATGTGGCTTGTTTGTATAGTGATGTTTTGTTCATTCTGTGTGGTGGTTGTAGGGTGCTACATTGAGGCTGATTTACTTAAGGAATAGAGGCTGTTCACTTAGCTTTTTAACCACTTTCAGACCGGAGGATTTTCCCCCTTAATGACCAGGCCCTATTTTGCGATTCCGCACTGTGTTACTTTAACGGATAATTGAGCAGTCGTGCGACGCTGTACCCAAATAAGATTGACGTCCTTTTTTTCCCACAAATAGAGCTTTCTTTTGGCGGTATTTGATCACCTGTGCGATTTTTATTTTTTGCGCTATAAACAAAAAAAAAGCGACAATTTTGCAAAAAAAAAAAACAATATTTTTCACATTCTCCTATATAACATTCCCAGAAAAAAAATTAAAAATCTAAATATTTTAACATGTTAGGCCAGTTTGTTTTCTGCTACATATTGTTGGTAAAAAAATCGCAATAAGGTTTGTGCAAAAGTTATCTTGTCTACTAACTACGGGAAAGATTTATGTCATTTTATTGTTGTTTTTTTTTTAGAAGTAATGGCGGCGATCTGCGATTTTTTGTGGGACTGCGACATTGCGGCGGACAGATCGGACTCCTAACTGACATTTTTTGACACTTTTGGGGGTACCAGTGACATTACTACAGTAATCAGTGCTAAAAATATGCACTGTTACTGTGATAATGACACTGGCAGGGAAGGGATTAACATTGTTGGTGATCAAGGGGTTAAATGTAAGCCTAGGGGAGTGATTCTAACTGTGGGGGGGTTGGGCTTGTGAGATGAACACAGAGACATGCGATCCTACATAGCATAGTGGGCTCTGTGATCATCCAAGGGAGAAGGACGGACGGCTGTGTTTACATCAGCCGACCATCCTTCTCTGTCAGCAGGGAAAGATCGAGAGTGTCAGGCGGCAATCGGAGCCGCCTGACACACGCGCCTGCTTCCCCGCTGAAGATCGGGGGTGGGAGCGTGCCGCCGGTGGCGTGCTCTCGCCCCCTAGCTCCTCCCAGGCAAGAAGGCTTGGGTTCAAGCCTGCAGGTGTGCCTATAGGAAATGGCTTCCTGTGATGGCCCATTGAGTAGTGGAGGAGCCAGGAGTGCCCTCTGGGTACCTGAGATGAGGAGGTTTGGGGCTGCTCTGTGCAATCCCACATAGGAGGGAAGTATAAACCTGGTTGGTATTTAAAAATTAATTTTACAAAATGTTTTTACTGTTTTATTAAATGAACTCTGTAAGGTCTAAAAAAAAAAACAGAAATGCAGTAATTTGTAACTTATGAAGATCACTAAGAAGATGTATATCTTCTAAATCTCAGTTTTAAAAATATAGTTTCTTGAAGGTTTTTATAATGAAACAATGTACATTACAACATTTACTAGGCCCTGCCACATTGGAAAATACAAATCCTAAATTGTGAAAGAGGAAAAAAACTTGCTAGCACTGCAAGATGGGAGAACTCTTTACAGCAGATCTGTTGGTATGTTTGAAGAGTTATCATTTGAGTGCAGAGACTCTTATTAAGTTACGATTAACCTTTGGGTCATGTTTGGTTCTGCTGCAAAGGGAGTTTGTTTTGACAGTTGCTTGTCAGAATAAAAAGAAGTATAATATGTGAAATTCTATTTATTTACCATTTATCTTTCTTTTCTTTCGTATTGCTTTCCTTTTTTTTTTTTTTTTTTTTTTAAACAAATAATTTTACCATAACGTACCAATATGTTTTAGGTGCTGCTGTTTTTTTTTTTTTTCAATGTGCACAAAAGTGCAGACCATTTTACTTGAATGTGATGTTGAAAATCATAATACTGAAATTGCAATGTTCCTTTTTTAATGTGTGTCTAGTAAATAAATCTGGACACATAGTTTGCAAGTTCAATAAGCACCGATTGGCATAGATGGTTTGTGGTTATGATTTATTCTTAAAACCTTTTTTTTTAAAAAATTCTAAAAAAAATTTGAAAAAAAAAAACCTGTAAAGACAAATTCACAATGAGCTAGTATGCATCGCATACTAGCTCATTATGAAATACTTACCTTGAACAAAGCCCCCGCAGTGCCGCCCACTCAGCGACAGGACAGCCGACATGTTCGGCCATCCTGCTTTCTGGTTTGCGTCCTCCGGCCATCTGATTGGACGAAGGAGCAATTACATCACTCCCACGCATGCGCGCAGGAGGCGCCGTTCACCTCACAGGGCTCTGAAGGAACGGCACCGGTGGCCGATCCTTTAGAGCGCATACGCCGATGATGTCATCAACTGCATGCACTGTAAATATCTCCTAAACGGTGCATGTTTAGGAGATATTTATAGCACCTATAGGTAAGCCTTAACCACTTAAGCCCCAGGCCTATTTCTGACACTTTTTGTTTACAAGTTAAAATCAGTATTTTTTCCTAGAAAACTACTTAGAACCCCCAAACATTATATATATATATATATATATATATATATATATATATATATTTTTTTTTTTTTTAGAAAAGACTCTGGAGAATAAAATGGCGGTCATTGCAATATTTTTTGTCACGCGGTATTTGCGCAATGGTCTTTAAAACGCCATTTTTTTTTGAAAAATTACAAAAAATCACATTTCACTGCATTTAAAAAAACGAAACAGTAAAGTTAGCCCATTTTTTTTGTATATTGTGAAAGATGATGTCACGCCAAGTAAATATATACCCAACATGTTATGGTTTAAAATTGCGCACACCTGTGGAATTGCGACAAACTACTGTCAATAGAAATCTCAATAGGCGACGCTTTAAAAATTTTTAACGGTTACCAGTTTAGAGCTAAAGTGTAACTCTTTTTTTTTTTAATTATTGCTCACGCTCTGGCAATCACAGCGATACCTCACATGTGTGGTTTGAACAGCGATTCGACTTCGCGGTCGACTTCCATATACGTTTTCTTTCGTGCACGAGCTATAGGCGACGGGGGCGGCTAAAATTTTATTTTTTCCTATTTATTTTTATTTTTTTAAACTTTATCACAGGTTTTTTTTTAAAAAAAAAATCTGATCACTTTTATTGCTGTCACAAGCAATGGAAACATCCCTTGTGACAGCAATATGCAGTGACAGGTTCTCTTTATGAAGGGATCGAGGGTCTAAAAGACCCTAGACCCTAGACCCCTTCACTACACTTCCATGTATTCAAAACACCAAAAACTGCATTTTTTAATACACTCGTTTTTTGAATCTGCCGTCTTTAGCTGCATACATAGTTCAGTGTTTGAAACAGGTATTTATCAAACCCTTCCATTTGCTGCTCCCTTTGTGAAGGGTCACAGAAGAGCCTACAATATTGACAGACAGAAAGATCTTACAGAAATGCTGCATTACCCATCTCTTTAACTTTGATGCTGAGATCATTCAGGGATAATCAGCTCAATGAGGAGACTTCACATTCTTATTTCCGTTTTTTTTTTTTTTTTTTAGAAAATAATGGAAGGTAAATCTCCATTATGACCTTCTCCACATTTCACAGAGAATCATTAGCCTGTTCTGCATTATGTGCATTCTTTTATCTCAGTAAGGAAACAATGTCCCCAACAAGCCACCTACAGAAGTTACAGCCTGACTGTAGGGGGAACTACACTGTCACCCTTTCTGTTTTTCTATAGTAGTAGTTGTATGAATAAATCAAAGCCAATGTGAGCATTGTGCAGGCATGGCCAGAGATGGATCCCAGTTTCACTGGAACCAGCCTTTTAGCCAAAGGGAAAAGTTTGATATACTTTGGAGGAATTAGCCATTATTATCATGTATTGATTTGTTACCTAGTATGGTAATGTTTGCTTTTTACATTTTAAAATGTTAGTGTTTCTAGAGCATTTGTTGAGCAAGAAAGTTCATGTTACTGTATGGAAGAAAAACATGTATATGATTTTGTTTTATGAGCATCCTCATTTATGATACCTGGCTGATTGGGAGGCCTCCTTTTGTAGCAGTCTTCCTTTGTGATTGATTCACATATTAATATAAAACACATGCTAGTTTTAGGACAGTGAAGTTTCACTTTATCTCTCAAGATATAAGGACTAGTGTTGAGCGAACACGGACTGTATTATTCTTGTTCGTACCGAATAATTGGATTTTTGTTACACGGACCCGAAAACTTTACTGTATGTTCAGGTTTAAAATCCGTGTTCGGTCATTTTATTTCCTGTTTTGTATGTAATGGCGCACTTTTAATGGCGGCCTTTCAACAGCCAATCAACAAGCGTTTAACTGGTGAGCCATGCCTACTAATGTATTAGTAGCTGTGATTGGCCATCTGAAGCATGTGACCATGTCTTTATAAGTTCGAGAGCCCCAGCGCACCGCGTCATTCTGCTGTAGTTTAGGGACAGAGCACACATCATACGTGCTGGCTGCTGATTAGGGAAAGACAGTGATTCTGTGAAAAATTGTGTCCGAAAAGAATGCAGGGACAGGTCGGAGTGCAGGCAGGGAAAGTTATTAGAGCATTTTAGGGCGAGGCTAGAGATTAGGCAGGGTCAGTCTTCTACATCGATTTTGCTGTGTGGGGGGTGGTGCAGTGAACGATCTTATTGAGCATATTAGGGCCAGGCTGGAGATTAGGCAGGGACAGTCTACATCGATTTTGCTGTGTGGGGGGTGGTGCAGTGAACAATCTTTTTGCCCTCACTTGAGCCCACTGAGGAGGAGGGAGAAAAAAATCTATTTTTATCAGTCTGTTGTGTGCAGCGTTCAGTTATATTTCACTACAGATTGCTGTTCTAATCTGCTATTAAAAAATTAATTTAAAGGGGAATTTTTTTTTTTTTTAAGAGCACTTGCCATGCTCTTAACTACATTTTGCTGCCATTTGCAGTTCTCTAGCCCTTTCCATTGGTGTTTTAGAGCCATTTTAGTGCCTGAAAGTTCGGGTCCCCGTTGACTTCAATGGGGTTCGGTGTCCGGGTAAAGTTCGGAAAAAGTCCGGGACACGGACTCGGACTTTTTTTTCAAGTTCGGCCGAACCCGCCGAACACGGACATCCAGGTGTCCGCTCAACTCTAATAAGGACCAATACAAATAGTTGCCTCCCTTTTGGTTTTTGAAGGTGTTCTTAATATCATTTTTCCTGTTATGGATAACTATTGTATTTTGATGTTATACAATTTAAAAATCCTAAATTACAACCCTAACATTGTATTCATTATTAATATAATTTTTTTTTTTTTTACTTAGGTGTTACCACTGTACTTACTATGACAACTCTTAGCATCAGTGCAAGAAACTCCCTGCCAAAAGTTGCTTATGCTACAGCTATGGATTGGTTCATTGCTGTTTGTTATGCATTTGTCTTTTCCGCTTTGATAGAGTTTGCTACTGTTAACTATTTTACTAAAAGAGGATGGGCGTGGGATGGAAAAAGTGTGGTCAATGACAAGGTAAGAACTGTAGCTTATATTTCTAGTACAGAATTTTTTAAAATGTAAATACCTATCATTGGTAATATATAAAATGGCAGATCATCCTGCTTAAATGTGAATGTAAAGTATTATGTTGCTCATGAAGCAGACCGCCCTTCTAGATTGTTTTACATATGTCCTAATGGGGATACTTATTAGGTTGACAACTGTGTAAGAGTGGATTTCCCTTCACTTTGGAAATATTCCCACTCACTCCTTGCTGTTTTTTCCTTAGGACTGGAAATAAAAGGAAATATTTCCAAAACCGCAAAAAAAATAAAAGTTTTCGCTGTAGATACACTTTAAGACAAGGATGTTCAACTTTTTGAAGATTGAGGGCCACTTACTTTGGTACCCAGCCGTGGGCCACAGTGAAATGAAATGGTTCAGAATTTCAGTTTATTTCATTTTGAACAGCATAATGAAGATTTTAAACATCAATCAGTATAATAATTTTCCATGGGACCAATCCCCCTTGGATGTTTAATCACTTTTTAACCACAGTCACAAAGAGAATGAACAGGTGGACTGCATCAGACTGATGGTGTGAAAGGAGCCCTAGGCTGATTTCACACTGATGCACTGGGGATTACATGCACTGTGGGTGCAGCACAGTGCGCCTGTGGCTTTCTTGCGGGTTAGCTGCACTGAGCCATAGACTTCTATTGTATCTTACAGGTGTATTGCCCCTTCTGAAAGTGCACCAAACCTGCAGGATAGGATAGAAGCCTATGGCTCAGTGCAGCTAACCCACTGGAAAGTCACAGGTGCGCTGCACTTTGATTGTGGATCGGTGTGAAAGCAGCCTAATAACCCTTTTTTTTTAAAGTGGTCATACAGTGGGGATCAACAGTTTGGGCACCCCAGGTAAAAATTTGTATTAATGTGCATAAAGAAGCCAAAGAAAGATGGAAAAATCTCCCAAAGGCATCAAATTACAGATTAGACATTCTTATAATATGTCAACAGAAGTTAAATTTTATTTCCATTATTGACACTTTCAAAATTACAGAAAACAAAAAAAGTTTGGGCACCCTGCAGAATTTATTGCATGCACTGCCCCCTTTGCAAGGATGAGACCTGCCAGTGTCATGGATTGTTCGGAATCATTGTCTGGGAAGACCAGGTGATGTCAATCTCAAAGGTTGCCCAGACTCATCTGACCTTGCCCCAACAATCAGCACCATGGGATCTTCTAAGCAGTTGTCTAGAAAACTGAAACTGAAGGGGCGCATGCGCGGCTTCCGGACATGGAGGACACATCCTAAGTGAGCTCCGGGCACCGCTGACTCTCCACCACTCCGTACGAGCTTCTTTCCGCACACTTTGAGCAGGGAGCAGGCTGCAAGTGTTCCCGATACATCTGGCGTCCCCATGGGCAAGATTGGGCAGCAAAAGCAGGGATATTCCGCTCCAAAGGAGTCCCGGACCCAGGCAGCCATGGACCGCTTCCTTCCTAGGCCGCAATTTCACAGGCGGACCCGTTCGCCGCGATGGATCCCCTATTGGAAGCAGAAAATTATGCGGACCCCCCGCCGACACAGGTACCGGATTGTTCAGCTCCGATCACCCCTGCCTCACAGATCTTAACCCCTGATATACTGGATGCTAAACTTCAAGTCCTTTTGGTACAGATTACCTGCAACATAGCTGCTGAGGTGGGCAAACTGTCGGTGGAGTTAAGGGGGGAGATTGCACATATAGGGGAACGTACAGACACCTTGGAGACTAAATTTGATGAATTGGTGGATTACGTGCACGTTTTGGAGGAGGAACATTCCTATTTGAAACACTCGGTCTCCCAACTTCAGCTGCAGCAAAAGGATCTTGAGAACCGGGAAAGGCGCCAGAATCTGCGCTTCAGGGGCGATCTTTTTTGTTGGGCCTCTTTAATCATTTGGCTCCTAACATTGTGGACATCGACTGGAGACAGGATAGGGCACATAGGTCTCTGGGCCCTAAACCGCCCTCTGGAGGAAGACCCCATGATGTGATTGTCCGATTCCACTATTACGATATTACGATAGTAAGGAGGCCCTCAATCTGGCAACCCGTAACAAGTCTCAAGTGGAGTATAAGGGAGCAAAAATACAAATCTTTAATGATCTCTCCCCCATCACTTTGAATAAGCGGAGGGCCCTCCGCGTGGTGACATTGCATTTGCAGAAACATAGGGTCCCTTATTACTGGGGTTTCCCGTTTCGCCTGGTGGTCACCAAAGATGGCGCTCAGCATGCCATGTGGGAAATGCATGAAGCGGAATCCTTTATTAGAGGCCTGGGGCTCCCACCACTTCCAGAGTAGGATGTGCTCGCTCAACAGCAGCCTTCCAGTCGTCCGCTTCCAGCAACTCCAGGTCGTATTTGGACCCCTGCCAAGTCCCCGCAACGCAGACCCCACGCTACTCCTCAGCACCAGAGGCCCCCCAGATTCCCGCCCTGATGTCTCTGAAGGTTCTACATGGCGTTTTGTTTCTTTTGGCCCTCTCTGTTCTCTTGTGGATGGACTGATCGGTATAGGCTGCCTTGCAGGCGATTTCCTTTGACCGGCCCGGCTGGACTGGTTCAGTTTTTCCCCCCCATGGGGCATTTGTTTTTCCAGTTTTTGAATCCTAGTTGGTTTTTATTTTTACTTCTGCTGGAGAGTTGACGGGTTGCCCACCCCCATTGGAGTACTGTATCCTGGAGGCTCCTGTGTCGCCCGTATTACCCGTGAGCTTTGCCCTGGGCTCCCTGGGGTTCTACATTCCTACAAGGTTTCTTCTGAGGATTCTGAATGGACACTGATGTTCTATTCGATTGTTCTTTTTCTTTCTTTTCTTTTTTTCTCTCTTTTTTCTCCGCTGTGTTGGATCTTTTTTGTCTTGGGTCCGACAATTTTGTGTCGCACAAATGGATTGGTGCCTCTGTGTTCTGTCCCTAGATAGAGTGCAGACTGCATTGAGGTTTTTCTTTAATATAGCTACTGAGGATTATGACACAGTTAGAGGTAGTTTTATACATGCATACAAATACATGCATACGATTTATGTCTGAGATCTGCAATACAATGGCTTTAAGGTTTATGTCCTACAATGTTAAAGGTTTGAATTCGGTACAGAAGCGCTGGTTGGTGCTCAAGGCTTTTCGGTCGGACGTGATTTTGGTGCAGGAGACGCACTTCCTCCCTGGCGGATCGTTTACGTTTGCAGCACGCTATTTCCCCACGGCATACGTTGCTTCTGAGAAGACAGGTAAAGCGGGGGTTGCCATTTTGATTCGGAAGTCTTTTCCCATTAGGGTCCGTGACTCCTTCCTGGATCCTCATGGGAGATACATAGCCTTGGTCTGTGACTATCTGTCTACATCCTTTACTCTGATTAACCTACAGTGGGTACGGAAAGTATTCAGACCCCCTTAAATTTTTCCCTCTTTGTTAAATTGCAGCCATTTGCTAAAATCATTTAAGTTCATTCTTCTTCCTCATGAATGTACACATAGCACCCCATACTGACAGAAAAACACAGAATTGTTGACATTGTTGCAGATTTATTAAAAAAGAAAAACTGAAATATCACATGGTCCTAAGTATTCAGACCCTTTGCTCAGTATTTAGTAGAAGCCCCCTTTTGATCTAATACAGCCAGGAGTCTTTTTGGGAAAGATGCAACAAGTCTTTCACACTTGGATTTGGGGATCCTCTGCCATTCCTCTTTGCAGATCCTCTCCAGTTCTGTCAGGTTGGATGGTAAACGTTGGTGGACAGCCATTTTTAGGTCTCTCCAGAGATGCTCAATTGGGTTTAAGTCAGGGCTCTGGCTGGGCCATTCAAGAACAGTCACGGAGTTGTTGTGAAGCCACTCCTTCGTTATTTTAGCTGTGTGCTTAGGGTCATTGTCTTGTTGGAAGGTAAACCTTCGGCCCAGTCTGAGGTCCAGAGCACTCTGGAGAAGGTTTTTGTCCAGGATATCCCTGTACTTGGCCGCATTCATCTTTCCCTCGATTGCAACCAGTCGTCCTGTCCCTGCAGCTGAAAAACACCCCCACAGCATGATGCTGCCACCACCATGCTTCACTGTTGGGACTGTATTGGACAGGTGATGAGCAGTGCCTGGTTTTCTCCACACATACCGCTTAGAATTAAGGCCAAAAAGTTCTATTTTGGTCTCATCAGACCAGAGAATCTTATTTCTCACCATCTTGGAGTCCTTCAGGTGTTTTTTAGCAAACTCCATGCGGGCTTTCATGTGTCTTACACTGAGGAGAGGCTTCCGTCGGGCCACTCTGCCATAAAGCCCCGACTGGTGGAGGGCTGCAGTGATGGTTGACTTTCTACAACTTTCTCCCATCTCCTGACTGCATCTCTGGAGCTCAGCCACAGTGATCTTTGGGTTCTTCTTTACCTCTCTCACCAAGGCTCTTCTCCCCCGATAGCTCAGTTTGGCCGGACGGCCAGCTCTAGGAAGGGTTCTGGTCGTCCCAAACGTCTTCCATTTGAGGATTATGGAGGCCACTGTGCTCTTAGGAACCTTAAGTGCAGCAGTAATCTTCTTGTAACCTTGGCCAGATCTGTTCCTTTGCCACAATTCTGTCTCTGAGCTCTTCAGGCAGTTCCTTTGACCTCATGATTCTCATTTGCTCTGACATGCATTGTGATCTGGAAGGTCTTATATAGACAGGTGTGTGGCTTTCCTAATCAAATCCAATCAGTATAATCAAACACAGCTGGACTCAAATGAAGGTGTAGAACCATCTCAAGGATGATCAGAAGAAATGGAAAGCACCTGAGTTAAATATATGAGTGTCACAGCAAAGGGTCTGAATACTTAGGACCATGTGATATTTCCGTTTTTCTTTTTTAATAAATCTGCAACAATGTCAACAATTCTGTGTTTTTCTGTCAGTATGGGGTGCTATGTGTACATTCATGAGGAAGAAGAATGAACTTAAATGATTTTAGCAAATGGCTGCAATATAACAAAGAGTGAAAAATGTAAGGGGGTCTGAATACTTTCCGTACCCACTGTATATGCTCCCAATGACGGTCAATTGGCTTTTTTGGACAAGACCCTTTCGGCCACTTCCCATTTTTCCCAGCCCTTTATGGTGGTAGGGGTTGATTTCAGTCTTATTATGTCACCTTATAGGGATAGACAGTGCGTGAGTCGGGACACCCCTTCCCGTAGGCAGCTGAGTCAGGCTAAATCTTTTCGCAGGTGTATTCGCTCATTTAGGCTTTTTGACTCCTGGCGTATTAAACACCCTACACATAGCCAATTTTCCATTTATTCAGCTGCCCACAAGATGCATTTGAGATTAGATCACTTTTTCATCTCGGCTCCGCTCATTTCATGTATGGTTCAGTCGGAGATCCTCCCCATCTCCTGATCTGATCATGCTCCCATTGTTTTTGATGTCTCCATGGCGGGGGCCCCTCCTAAGGCCTGCCATTGGAGCCTGAATGATAGACTCCTTCAGATTCCGACAGTTCGGAATCGGTTAGAAGAGGGCCTGCAGGAATTTTTTGCACTTAATGAGGGTTCTGTGTCTGAGGTTTCTACAATGTGGGAAGCCCATAAAGCTTTCTTCAGGGGCATCTGTATCGCAGAGGGCTCTCGTTTGAAGAAAGATGCTGAGAGTACGCGCAGCTCGCTCCTGGCCGACCTTCGGGTGGCTGAGGGGCGTCTGCAAGTTTCCCTGTCAGAAGCCAGTCTTCGGCAGGTGGTCAATCTTCGAGATCGCATCAAGGCCCTGGACATGTCCAAGATGGTTAAATCATTGATGTGGGCTCGGCAAAGATTTTATGAGTACTCTAATAAACCTCACAGAATGTTAGTAAATAGGCTTAAACCTAAACCATTCAAATCTGTTCTGGATCTCGTGATGCAGCCTGACGGAAGCCCCACCCACTGCCCTTATACCATGGCCGAAATGTTTGGCAAATTTTATGGCAACCTGTATAATTGTCTGACTCCTGAGAATCGCTTTCATTTTCTGCTGACAAGTTTGAGAGTTTCTTTCAGGACTTAGACATCCCCAGTCTCTCTAAAGCCGATCTCGACAAACTAAACGCTGATATCTCCATGGATGAGTTGGCTGCCACGATCAAGGATCTACCCTCTCGAAAGGCCCCGGGTCCGGACAGGCTCCCATATATCTATTACAAAACCTTCCTTCTGACCCTGGCCCCTCATCTCCTGGATCTCTATGCTTCTTTGCTGGAGGGCAGGACACCTCACTCTCACCTCCTTCTTCTTATATCTTGGTTATCCCCAAACCGGGTAAAGACGACTCACTCCCAGATAATTACAGACCAATTGCTCTTCTCAACTCCGATTACAAAATATTCACTAAGATTTTGGCCAATAGACTGGCCGGTTTTCTTCCCAAATTGATAGATAGGGATCAGGTTGGATTTGTCCTTTCTCAACATGCAGGGGATAATACCAGACGAACTGTAGATCTGATCTCCCTATTGAATAGGTTCCCTCGCCCAGCTCTTGTTCTTAGCTTGGATGCCCAGAAAGCTTTTGATTGGCTGAGCTTACCCTATCTTTTCTCCACGCTTCAGAAGTTTGGTTTAAAGGGTCCCTTCTATAGAGCTTTGGAAGCCCTCTATTCCCCTGCCACGGCTCAGGTCCGTATGTCGTCTGCCTTTATGTCGCCTGTGTTCCCCATGTCCAATGGCACTCGGCAAGGCTGTCCCCTCTCCCCTTTGCTGTTTATATTGTGTCTGGGGCCGTTGGTAGAAGCTATACGCTCACACGCTGATATTGCTGGGGTCACTATGCGACATAGAGAATATAAGCTTTCCTTATTTGAGGACGACATTTTGTTGACTTTGACGAATCCATTAGTTTCCTTTCCATCATTGCATGTTCTCCTGGACTCTTTTAGTGCTATCTCTGGGTACAAAGGTAAATGCTTCTAAAACAGAGGCCATGCCCCTTCATTTCTCCCCAGATCTTCTGTTCCAGTTGCAACACACTTATCCTTATAGATG
The DNA here is from genome assembly GCF_965119305.1 of Pelophylax lessonae. Lineage (NCBI taxonomy): Eukaryota > Metazoa > Chordata > Amphibia > Anura > Ranidae > Pelophylax > Pelophylax lessonae. The sequence continues at coordinate 748,165,704 of NC_138768.1, forward strand.
GTGCATGCAGTCGCTCAAGTATTTGGGGGTACATCTGACCCCTTCCCACCCACAGCTCTATACTGCTAATTATGTTCCCCTAATTCGTGAGATATCTATGTCCCTTCAGCAATGGACCACCCTGCCCCTGTCCTTGCTGGGTCGTATTAATGCTTTAAAAATGTCTATTTTATGAAAACTGCTTTACTTCTTTGACACCCTTCCAGTTGCGGTCCCAATCCCTCAACTCAAACTTCTACAACGTTCCTTTTTAAGGTTTATCTTGAACAATAAGGCACACAGGGTGGCTTCCTCAGTGGTGTTTGCTCCCCGGAGGCGGGGGGGGGGGGGGATTGGGTGCTCCGGATATTGTTAAATACTATTATGCTTCCCACCTCCGGCTGGTGGCGTCCTGGTCTTCCTGGCTGGCCCCCAACCGGTGGTCGGAGATTGAGAGGGGGGCGATTTATCCGGTACATCCCTGCTCGATGCTTTGGTCGCCGGCCTTGTGTAACGGACCGTTTCAGCAGACAAGGGGTTAAAATCCGTTTAGGCGATATGCCCCTTTCTGAGAGAGCAGGCACAGCTACTGCAGAACATCAAACTCCCGAACTGGATACAATATAGCACTCCAACCTGGAACCTCACGAATAGCTGCTAGCAGACGAACAGGAGAAGCATACATCAGCTTACATTCCTAGCAATCGGTCTCCAACAGCATACAGTGAATCCCCCCAAGAACGAGACAAAGCTCCGTGTGGAAGGTCAAGCAGTGGTATATTTATTGAGGGCTACCTGCCCCCGTATTTATACAGGTCTCCCACCTGGTGGACACTCCCTTAGGGGACCAAATGGAAGACTGTAACACAAACAGACATGTATCACATTACAGACTCCCAGAAGCAAAACATCCCCACAATGCATCCTGGCTTCCTCCCTTAGTAGACAGCCAGGTGAGCTCATTAACATGTGTATCAATAGTCTCAGTTAATCAGTAGACATTCCTCAGGAGGGGGCTGCTGGAAACCACCCCCCCCCCCTCTGCAGCTAAAGCTAGTTTTCACAGCGAGACTCCATTACACACATGGGGACCAAAATACAGTATTATGCTTTAAAATATATAAAGTTACTTTTTATACATTAAACATAGACATGTCACATATCCCCAGATTGCTCAGGTCTGAGTGCACATTATTAGGTGATGGCACTCAGACCCCACGAATACAGTTTAATCGCCATGGAGCCAAAGTCTTTTAAAACCTGGTCCATAGTCCAAAGGCAGCAGGTGGGCAACCAGGCTCCTCCAATGCAATGTGGCGAGGTTGGTCTCGTCACACCTTGCATACAGATGGTGTCCTGAGGGGCATGTGTTTGGATTCAATTCTGGTCACCATGGGAGTCTGGCGCAAATGCCTGGGTCTCTACTCTCTCTCTTCGCCATGCCCTCCCCTTACCACGGTTTTGTTTAACCCATTGCTTCCCAATGGCCTTCGGGTGAGACGATTATGGACTTGGACTCAGCCTCCACTTTTCCAGTTGCGCAATTTGGTCCACCCGGTATCCCGTACATTCTTCACCTTTGAGAAGCTTTGAGAAAAATTCCCCTTACTAAAACAATCCTTTTATTTCTATCTCCAAATCCGTGATTTTTTCAGAAAGTTGATGCCGTCGCTTGCCCTGGAGAGGCCCGCGTCCTTTGAATTGTTGTGTGGCCGGGGTCCTCATCAGGGCCATCTGGTGTCTTCAATTTATACTATTTTGCATGATGCTGTTCCACTTACCGAGGATTCCCACTTTTACATGCCTAGGTGGTCTGGGATACTGGGTCGACCAATCACATTACCTATGTGGAATAGAATTTGGACGTCCACTTTTAAATCATCCCGTTGCGTGGCACAGAGAGAGACCGCTCTCAAGATTCTCCTTTTTTGGTATAGGACCCCTTCTTGTTCCGCCTTGTGTTGGCGGTGCAGGGAGGATAAAGGTTCTCTTTATCATGTCTTTTGGTCGTGTCCCCTTGTAGGTCCTTTTTGGTCTATGGTTCTGGACACGCTCCAAGCTGTGGTGGGTTTAGAATTGTCATTGGACCCCTTGCATTGTCTACTTGGCCTACCATTCCCTAGGGTCTCAAAACCGGCATCCAAGCTGATATCCTTCCTCCTCTTGGCTGCTAAGAGGGCTATCCCACTGTGTTGGCTACAGCAGTCTCCCCCGGACAGGGCCCTTTTCTTGAAACTGGTTTCAGACATCCGGGAAATTGAGTCCCTGACGGCGAGGGTGCATGATGAGCTGATTAAATTCAATGCTGTCTGGGAAGCCTGGGACTCCTATACCTTGAACACCCCCCCTGATCCCACTATTCCTTTCCTGAGGTGAATACTGTATGTGTCTGTATGCTACTGTGCTTTTGCAGATTTCCTTTTCATCTTTGCCGTTATGTACTGTTTGATTGCTTGACTTGTTATCACTTTGTTTTTGGTCTACTTTTGTTCTTTGGAGGCACCACTCCCTGTACTGATTGTTTTTTTGTGTTTTATGATGTTTCTGTACCATGCTTTATTTTTTGTGCAAATAAAAATATAATTAAAAAAAAAAAACTGAAACTGAAAATAGTTGACACTCACAAAGCTGGAGAAGGCTATAAGAAGATAGCAAGGCGTTTTCAGATGTCAATATCCTCTGTTTGGAATGTAATTAAGAAATGACAGTCATCAGGAACAGTGGAAGTTAAAGTAAGATCTGGAAGACCAAGAAAAATATCAGACAGAACAGCTCACAGGATTGTGAGAAAAACAATTCAAAACCCAAGTTTGACTTTACGATCCCTCCAGAAAGACACTGGAGTTGTGGTACACTATTCCACTATAAAGAGATACTTGTACAAATATGGTCTTCATGGAAGAGTCATCAGAAGAAAACCTCTTCTATGTCCTCACCACAAAAATCAGCGTTTGAACTTTGCAAATGAACATATAGACAAGCCTGATGCATTTTGGAAACAAGTTCTTTGGACCGATGAGGTTAAAATTTAACTGTTTGGCCGGAAGAAGCAAAGGTACGTTTGGAGAAGAAGGGGCACAGAATTTAATGAAGAGAACCTCTGTACAACTGTTAAGCATGGGGGTGGATCAATCATGCTTTGGGGTTGTATTGCAGCCAGTGGCACAGGGAACATCTCACGAGTAGGGATGATCGAACTTTTGAAAAGTTCGGTTCGGCCAGAACATCCGAACTTCCCGAAAGTTCGGCCCGGATTTCAGAACCCCATTGAAATCAATGGGACCCGATGAAATCAATGGGACCCAATGGGTAAAAGGTGTACCTGTGAAGTTTCAGCTCTGTAGCATGTCCAGAACCATAAAAAAAAGGATTGTTTGTATTAGAACACTTTCAGCTCAGGGGGTTGGCTTCTCTTCTCGGTTTTCACACCTTGCCGGTTTAATAGCAGGCATTTTTTTGGGTTCTTTGCAGTCAGGAAAAACATCTGAACTTGTGTATAGTGGTACTGTGCACAAGTTCAGATGTTTTGCCTGCCTCCAAAAACCCCCAAAAAATGCCAGGAAAAACACACCTGGGCATTTTTTTTTTTGACGCTAGCGTTTTTTTTGGCATTTTTTGGGGTTCTTATGAGGCAGGCAAAACATCTGAACTTGTGTATAGTGGTATATATACACACATAATTATATGTATATAGACACCTAGCCATATATAGGTGTGATAGTAGCAGAAATATATTACTGTAAATGATTTCATTAGCGCAAGCATATATTTCTGCTACTATCACGCCTATATATGTCTAGGTGTGTATATAAATATATGTATGTGTGTATATACACCACTATACACAAGTTCAGATGTTTTGCCTGCCTCCAAAACCCCCCAAAAAATGCCAGCAAAAACACACCTGGGCTTTTTTTTTTGACGCTAGCGTTTTTTTGGCATTTTTCTGGGTTCTTTTGAGGCAGGCAAAACATCTGAACTTGTGTATAGTGGTATATATACACACATAATTATATGTATATAGACACCTAGCCATATATAGGTGTGATAGCAGAAATATATTACTGTAAATGATTTCATTAGCGCAAGCATATATTTCTGCTACTATCACACCTATATATGTCTAGGGGTATATATACAGACATATATGTGTATATATACCCCCTATACACATGTTCAGATGTCATGTCTGACATCAAACATGTCCTCAAAAAAGCACTGGCAATGGCAACCACTGCAGCATAAAAAATGCTTGCTGGTGAGAACCATATTCCTGTCCCGAAGCAACTCAGAGAAATGATCATTTCTCTATAGCGGTCACGTTGCTATGGAAGGGTTTTGTCACCCTTCCATAGCAGACACTGTCAGTTAACCCTACACTACACTACGGTCCCCTTACACTTAACACTTTCCCTACAGAAACTAAATTTTTGAAGCTAACTTAAGTGTAAAGGAGCACTCTAACCACTAGATATCCCTTTCCTCACACTAATAAATGCTAAATGACACTTTTAAAGTAAAATTAACAGAACTGCTTCCACTCTCTTCCATGTCCAGTATAACAATGCTAGGAATATGGCGGGGGCTATCTTATATACTGGGGGGTGTATTCACTAATGATTGGTCTAGGGACCCCCTAGTCACTCCAGTCACATTCCTAGCATTCTCCTGCCCCCTCAATTGGCTTTTGCTAATGGTTCTGGTCCAATCACGGGCTTTTAAAGCCCATTTCCTGAAGCATTGCATTTTGGTCGGTTCTGGTTGCCAAATTCCGAACTTTTTGGGCAAAAAGTTCTAAATTCGGCCGAACCTCGAACACCCAATGTTCGGGCCGAACCGATGGTGGACCCGAACCGTTCGATTATCCCTACTCACGAGTAGAAGGAAAAATGTATTCAATAAAATTTCAGCAAATTTTGGATGGTAACTTGATGCCATCTGTGAAAAAGCTGAAGTTAAAGAGAGGATGGCTTCTACAAATGGATAATGATCCTAAACACACCTCGAAATCCACGGGAGATTACATCAAGAGGCGTAAACTGAAGGTTTTGCCATGGCCTTCACAATCTCCTGACCTCAACATAATTGAAAATCTATGGATAGACCTTAAAAAAGCAGTGCGTGACAGACAGCCCAGAAATTTCAAAAAACTGGAAGACTTTTGTAAGGAAGAATGGGCAAAGATACCTCAAACAAGAATTGAAAGACTCTCGGCTGGCTACAAAAAGCGTTTACAAGCTGTGATACTTGCCAAAGGGGGCAGTACAAGATATTAACTCTGAAGGGTGCCCAAACTTCTGCAGACACCATTTTTTTTGTTTTCTGTTATTTTCAAAGTATAAATGATGGAAATAAAATCTAACTTTTGTTGACATATTATAAGAATGTCTAATCTGTAATTTGATGCATTTTGGAGATTTTTCCATCTTTCCTTGGCTTCTTTATGCACATTAATACAATTTTTTACCTGGGGTGCCCAAACTTTTGATCCCCACTCTATATGCCTGTTGCACAACTATGATGTTTACTACATAATGCTGTATGCCCATTGCTAAATCACGAAGGTTAATAAACTGACCTTTTTATCTTTCAGTTTCTGCTGGTATTGGTGGCTGTTAGAAAGGTTTCTGTCCTAGGCAGAGTGATACCAAATGCATTTTTCCTGAAACAGGAGCAGGTGCTATAGAGGAAGCATCAGCTTATGTGGCTCCTGCTCCCTCCGCAGCCACTTGCTTCCTGCGGTGCCAGCTCCATCCACTCTAATGCTCTGGGATGGCAAGTCGGCAACCCACAATCTGGGCTTACCAACCCACCATTACAGAGCAGGAGCGAGCCAAATCAGAGGGCTCTGTGGGCCACCTATTGAGCACCAATGCTTTAAGATCTGATTATAACTAAAAAGTAACAAGACCTAATTGTTTAAATCTGCAAGTATAATGCAGAAATGTTTAAATGAAGATGCCCCTCTCAGGCAGAGTGGGAGTCTGTATGTGAATTAACTGTTCTTTTGGACACTTCCAACTAATAGCTGGGACCACTGACAAGCTTAGCAAGCATGGCAACATAATGAACGCTAGGAAACTCAAAAGGCTGAAAACAAGGCAGCTTTTTGTCATCACTTAGTTTGTATTTCCAAACTGTGTGTGCTTGTTCTCTGTTTTCTTAAAGTATTATTTATCATGTAAAAATGCATACATTTCCCTGTTTCCCTTGGTACATACAGTAACTATTAAACAGTATCAATTTAGAGTAAGAATTTCAGCCTATATTATGCTAAAATCTCTCAGTGTGTCAGTGGTGCAGAGCGGTCACATTTAGCCTCAAGAACTGTTATTCATGCTATAGCTCATATTTCATCACACTTATCTCGAAGAGACAGTTAGGTCATTGATATTTAATCTTCCACTCTGCAATGTGGCAAAATTCCCTTTTTATTTAAAGTTATTGTAAAGTCTCCTTTATTTCCTATAAAAATAACAAACATGTTATACTTACCTGCTCTGTGCAGTTGGCTTTGCAAAGAGCAGCCTGGATCCTCCTCTTCTCGGGTCCCTTTTCTGTGATCTTGGCCCCTCCCTCCTGTTGGGTGCCCCCACAGCAAGCAGCTTGCTATGGGGGCACCCGAGCCGAGTCACAGCCCCCTGTGTCCATTCAGACATGTAGCCCCAAAGCAGCCCTGCCCCCTCTCTCTCCTGATTGGCTAGCTGACTCTGATTGACAGAAGTGGCAGCCAATGGAGGGAGAATCTCAGATGGCTGAGGCACTCGTGGACATCCCTGGACAGAGAGGGACCTCAGGTAAGTGTTAGGGGGGCTGAGGGGGGCTATCTGCACACAGAAGACTTTTTATCTTAATAGATAGAATGCATTAAGTTAAAAACCCTCTGCATTTACAACTCCTTTAACAAGTTAATCAAGTACAACATCAGTAGCAGATGCTTGTTCTTGTTTCTCCTGAATTACCTCATAAGGAAAATTTTATTTTATACAATTTATATTAAAGTTGTTAATAATTAAGGTTGTACAGTTACTATGACACTGTTCCTAAAATGACCCAATCCCCAATCTGAAAATTAAAATAAAGCAATTTCTTGTAAAAAAAAAAAAAGAATGAAAATGCTAACTTCTCCTACTGCCTGAACTGCAGCGCTGCTCTGCTGAAGAAGAATTCTCTCCTAAAATTTGTCTAGCACTTCCAAGAATGTTCCCCACAGCACTCATTGGCTTCTTCTTCAGGCTACCACATCACTTTCTAGGTCCTGTAGTGACATGAAGGTCTGCAGGAGAAACCAATGAGTGCTGCAATGCAGGCAGCAGGAGAGGTAAGCAATTACATTAATTTTTACAGGGAACATTATTTTACATTTCAGGTTAGTGACAGAGTTGTAAAAATTTTAGGTTAATTGTGAACACCTTATATAATTTTTTTGCCTGCCCTGTCATATTTGCATGTTGCAGTGGTCAATGACTGTATTACAGTAAGTATGTGCTTAACATTCAGTCAACACTATAGAAATATAAGATGCTGTTTTGCATAGTAGCAAAACATATTCCTATTTTGAATATTGACGCAAAACACTGCTTTTTAAATAAAATGTAATTTTTTTTTTCAGAAAAAAGAGAAAGCTTCTGTCATTAAGAAAAACAATGCATATGCAGTTGCTGTAGCAAACTACGCTCCAAACATCACTAAGGATTCCGCTCTACCAACAATATCAAAAAGTGCTACAGCAGATCCCAACAAGGCAAAACCTCAGGAGGCAAAGAAAACATTCAACAGTGTTAGTAAAATCGACAGAATGTCTAGAATAGTCTTTCCGCTTTTATTTGGTACATTTAACTTGGTATACTGGGCTACCTATCTAAATAGGGAACTTGCTATTGAAGGGCTTGTCCTATCGAAATAGACTAGACGCTTTATATTCCAAATGATGTTCTGGCATTTTCAGACTCAGATTGTTCTAGTATGTATGGCTAATAACTTGTGAATTGACATGTACAGTAATCACCTCTTGTCTAAGGAGAGGGGACTCTGTTAAATAGAATGATCTTTTGAATAGACACTGTAGCAGTCATGGCTTTTACAAGTTTCCTCTTGACCGCAAAGTATTTACACTTTGTATTAAGGTATGATAGCAGCTGATGAAAAATGGCTACCTGTTAACAGAGAACACATTTCCTATTTTTCTTTTTTTTTTTTTTCTTTTTGGGGGGAGGGGGACCCTATTTTGTTAATTAGTTACTCTTTTATATGATATTGCAACATGCTTGTGTACTACAAATTCTTTCTAATTTCGTACGTATACCATTAACATCATGCAGACCCTAAAATAAATTCAGTGGACTCTGTTTCAGTTACAAAACTACAGAAGTTTGATCTTTGTTTTGTTCAGTGATTCTAATAAAAGCAACTTCATTTTTCAAACACTGAAAGGTGAAAGTATAGGAAAATGATCAGGGAAATTTATATGTTGAATATATTTACATTTAAACATTCTTTTTTTTTTTGTGCAGAACTGCACTAAAGTTCCTGTCAGTATCAGTATATATAACTTGAACTCATTCTCTGGACCTTTTGTAGCCCAATTTTTTTTTTTTCAGATATTTTAAACAAATATTAATAGCCAGTATTTTGCAGCAGTGTTAATGTATGTGGCCACGATATCACATAACAGTGCAAAGTGTATAATGCTTTTACATTTGTTTTAATATTTTTTTTATACAAAGGTGAGCTGAAAGAGTTGCCCAGAGTTAAACCATTTGTGGGCTTGCCCTGAACAAGCATGTTGTCTTTGTGAGTGGATAGCTCACAGTTCCACATTCATAGTGATAACTGATGGGGTAGGTACCCTACTGGAAATATCAGAATGTGGGGTCGTTCTTATTATCTTAGGGCTGAATATTCCTTATGCTTGTCGCACTTGTAAGGGCTTGTGTCGATGGGCAAATACACCTTTCATTCAGGTGCATTCTGTTTGCCTTTGAAATCAATATGAGTCACTTCTGAGATCATTCAGAGTTCATTGACAGATGCATTTAAATTGCAGTTAGCCTCCTTCTGACCTGCATTGGATCTCCTAAGCTGCATCAATTTTCTTAAAGTTTAATTTTCTTTCACATTGACTTGTATGGGGAGAGGAGCAGTTTTGACATGAACAGTAGCCCCTTGACACCGGCCCTAACTCATGCAGCCCAGGTGCATGTTGAGACTAACAAAAATTTCCCAAGCTTTCTTCGAGTCTGCACTTCATTTTTTTTTTTTTTTTTTACCTTTAAGTTGATGATGCCTGTAGTGAACTGAGAGATTTTATTTTATTTAATGTATTATGTTGTCATTATTTGGAATTTCATTTATAAATGTGTATAGTATTAGTACAGAAGGATGTCCAGTAGTTAAACAGCATGTTCCTCAAAGTCACAGTACTGCTTCTGTAGCTTCCAACTCCTGTTATCATCTTCAACGCTGATTTTTATTATCATTGTATAGTTACTACTGTTTACTGTTATGACAGAGTTTACAGGGAATATCCATCCTACAAATATAATTATAAAAATGCCACATTGGGTAGCATATTATTGCACTTGATTTTTTATTACTTTTTAGTTTTAAGTAAAATCATTGTGAGTGTCCAGTGTACTTTACATCATTTTTTACTGTATTTTAGTTAGCAGATTTAGTATTTGAGACAGGGAAGGTTGTATACAATTGTAAAGAAGAAATAAGATTTTAAAATGTAAACATATGCTATTGTTCATATGCTATTCGTTGCTGTTGATTTTCCTTGCTTTAATCTTCTTCAAAGTGCTTATTGCATGACAACATAATTGCCAAGGTCACAAATTCATTTTATTGCTGAAGTGTTAGTACTGGCAGAAAGAAAGGAATACATCACTGAAGGACCACTGGATGGGTGTTAAAGTGGATGAACATAAGCACAGCTCATATTACAGAAGACATATCCATGTAATATAAGTGTACAAATCAGTGTTTTAAAATAGGTACTTCCTATTGGTAATATGTTTGTATTGTGCATTACAGAAACCTGCAGTCTTTTTCTCTCAAGCCATTTCAAAAGCTTTTATTTATGAGTTCATCACTCTTCATATTATCACCTATGCTGAACTAAATGTTCATTAGGCAGTTCACATACTCTGTGCAGTCTGTGGCTGGAAAATTTGACTAATGCAATTTACTGGCCTTGAATACCAACATATAACGGTTTACCAAGAATGGACGTATCCCAAGAGCCATTGCTACAACCAGCATCCATATTTTGGAAGTTTGGAACTGGTCTTCCCTCTTAGTACTTTTTGTACATGTCCACAGCAGACAGAGAGGAACATGTCACATCCTAAAATTGTTAGGTTGTGGCATATTGTACTCATCATACAATATCAGCTGTCCAATTTCAGTTGTTACCATGGTTGACATCATTATGTGCTGCCAATAGGTTTTCATACATTTTCACAGTTGGGATCTGAAAGATTGGTTGCTGCATGTGAAAAAGACATTTTTTTTTTTGCATATGGAATTGACATATGGTGTATGACTTAGCTGTACTGCAGCCTGTTACTAGAAATTATGGCCTACCTTGCACCCAGGTTTTTCCTGTTACTGTATGTTTCAGGCTATGTATTGTTTCCGCAAACCCACCCCTTAACAATGCTGCATACCATAGAAAACCCATATTTCATCACATGTTTAATTTATGTTATAATAATTATTATTATTTATATTATTATTATTAATATTATTAATCATGCTTTTAGGCAAAAAAGGGAAATGTGGTGAAGTTTAGCACTTTATCCATATTAAAGAAATAAATATATATTTTCATATGCTTAAATGAAAAAAGAACACCTATGTTGAATCTGGATCTTCCATTGAGGTGTGTGCAATATAATATACACATACTGGGCAATATTAGATGAGCACTTTCAGCGTGGCCTGTGACCTAATTTATAACACAGCGGTTACATTGTAACAAGGGTAATTGCATTTGATATCTTGTAATCCTCCTCTTCACTGTGAAAAAATATATTGGCAGATATCAGCTAAAAAAAACTACATGCAGCATTTATCAGGGCTTTCCTAACTCTGACAGATGCTATAGTACACATTTTTACAATAAATTTTGTAGCCCTTTCATAAGGAATGTAAAAGCATACATTCGTTTGATCCTTCATAACCATGGAGCTTACTTTAAATGTTCATCAGTGCTGTGCTGTAATTGTCAAGTGCTGTGCAGAAAGTGCCTGTCTGACATTGCCTTTACTGGCAAGCAATAATAAAGATGAAGTCATATACATCACATTGCATTAGCTAACTACTGTATAAGGGAGAAAACTATATTACATTTTTGGTTGGTTATTTTAAATGGTTGTACAAGTGTGGGTTTACTAAATGATTGTTAATGTTTAGTACTAGTCTCTCTCACACTTATGATTAAAATAATGGTGTTTGTAGAATCTAAACTCGACATTTAAAACATATAACCTATACTGTAGCATCCTAAATAGTAATATAAATATATGTAAAAATATACCTGTATATAAAGATGTCTGTACATATGAAATCAAATGTCTACCTGATTTGAACCTGGTATCAGTAAAGGGCTGTTTGCAATACCAGTGTTAGTTGCCCAACATTTTTTTAATGTAAATCAGAGACCTTAAATTACATTTTCTAATCAGTACAGTTACTCAAATTAGTTCCCCCTGTGTTTCTGGATACAATGGGTATTTATTATGTTACAGTAAAGTGTTTTCTAAAAAAATCTAATTTATCATCAATCCTTAAAATTAAGACATTACAACAGGTCAGTAAAAACTTTACTTTTATAAATTTTTATAAAAAATGCAGCTATAGTTTACATATCTTGGGGGAAAAAATTCTGAACATTAGGATGGCTGCCTATGTCACAAAGGTTCGCTAGCTTGCATGAGAGTCAGTAATTCTCTTGTGAAGTAAACTGCTGACAGTTCCATGAGAGTCAGTACAGGGTTCTAAGGTACAGTATTAGTTTTTCCCAATTTGACCTCATAAATCAAAGCATAAAGTAACTTAAATGTTTGCGTGCATCCTGTTTCTAGTATAGGTGTGCAGTTTATGATTATCTATGAAAATAGAGCATATATATGTGCTGTATTAATGTTTTTCTGCCCCCATTTTGTGGAAGGGGAAGGGATAATAACTTGTTAGTTGAGTTTACAGAAAGAAAATGCTGAGCCAAAAAGCAAATTTTCTTTTTCTTAACAAAAGACAAGTGTCTTACAATTTCTTCAATTATACATATATGTCTGTTCAAGTGGTCTTGATTTGTATTTTTCCATGGGTAAGCTGCATTCCTTGTTCTGACTCTCTTTTACAGATGTTCCCGGACAAATAAAACTTTACCTGCAGTTTTTTTGGGTGGAGTAATTGCCAGTTAATGCATTCTCTGCTATTGATTTTATGAAGAAACTTATAGGTAAATGTTTTTACAGGCAGAGAAGTCCTGCCTTTGTAACTACTATAACAAATGTCTGTCAGGTAAAGTGAAAGGACCAAAACTTCTCTCCTAACTCAGAATCAATATATGACAGCTCTCCTCCATCAGAATCAATATGCGCACACCCTCCCCCCATTAAGAAGCTAAGGCTAGCTGTACTGGGAAGATCTCTCACTAAGAAATAAGAGATTTGCATGTCTTTGCTGGTGACACACATTGCTATGACCCTCCCTCCATAATCTTTCTGCAGACTCTCCCACTACACACATGCTACACATGCATGGTGCAGAGATCATCACTACTTTTATGGATCGAGTGAGCAAGAGATTGGTAATTCAGTCAGATTTATAGAAATATTGGGTTGTGTTTGAATGCTAGGAAACATAATTTAGGTAACAACATTGGGACATTTAAGGCTATCTCTGTTCAAAACTGATTTTTCCATTTTGTGTGGTTGCTGGCAAACTAAATCATGCACTGAGTTTTTAGAAATTTTAGGGACTGCAGTTTTGGACATTCCTACCAGGATTCCCATTTCTATACAATTGTCATGGCGATTTCAAAGGCAACTTGTGACATTACACTCCTCCCATGAATTCACCGTAATGCAGTATTAATAAATATAAATTAATAAATATAATATATAATAAAAAATAGTCTATTAGGAGGGTCTAGAAGGGGAGCAGAAATCCAGAATGAATTGGGAACTCTCAGTATTGTAGCCTGTAGAATAATAATAAGATGCCAGCTGGTGACTGGATTAATTAGTAATCACCCAGGACTAAAATATTGATGTTGAATAGAGATGGACATAAAAGGTAATCAAATAAGCATCCAACAGTCCATGGTAGTTACATGATAAAATGGATTCATAGCAGGAAAGAGCCAACACATTTTGGGGGCCAAACATATTCCTCTTTAACATGGCTTAAGAATGTTGACTGTGCTTAAAAGGAATCAGGTGAGCAGATGCCAAATAAACTATGATTTTCTGTGAACCACATGGTGAGATTATGTTTTACCATAATGTAGTATTAAGAAATAATGAATCAGATGGTGAAATTATGTTTCACCATAATGCAGTATTAAGAAATAATAAAAGAGTCTATTAGGAGGATCTAGAAGGGGAGCAGAAATCCAGAAGGAATTGGGAACGCTCAGTATTGTAGTCTGTAGAATAATAATAAGATGCTAGCTGGTGACTGGATTAACTAGTATTCACCCAAAACTAAAATATTGGTATTGAATGGAATTGGTCATAAAAGTTACTCAAATAAGCATCTAACAGTCCAAAGTAGTTAAATAAAAAAACTGATTCATAGCAGAATAGAGCCAACACATTTTGGGGGCCAAACGTATTCCTCTTTAACAGGGCTTAAGAATGTTGACTGTGCTTCAGATGCCAAATAAACTATGATTTACTGCTTGGAAATTTTAAGGAAAGCAGGTCACGCCAGTGTTAGTAAATGCAACAAAGGCTTTGCTGGACTCTTGGATGTTTGCCTTGCACTCTCATTAGATACTTGTGTGTAAATTCTCAACTGTGGGTACTTTGCTTTTTTCCTGAGGGTGGTCCTAGTCTTGTGCAGCGCTGCCAAACCTGAGCCAGTGTGCCCAGTAACAATTTCAGTAAACCTTGGAAAATTTGAATCCATTGTTCTTGTGTTTGTAAAAGAGAATCAGTCGCGATTGGGCTTGTACAAGAAAATGAATATCCATTTTTAAAGGAAAAATTCACTTATAGTAAATTGTCCTTTAAATTTTCTATCCTGCTATGTGCCCAAATACATACCTTCAGCCAGATCCTGAAATTTTCACTGTGCACAAAAAAAGTCCTGGCCACTATTAGCTCATGCTGTCCTTACACAACTCATATATATGCTAGCTGTACTCATGGAAGCTTGAGTCACCCAGTCACAGAAATGAATGGGTTGAGTCATAAGGAATCACAGCATGAGATAGATGTGGTCAGGACCAGATGTGGCCAGTGAAAACCTCTGGAATGGGTATGTAAGTATTTAGGTATGTAGCTACCACTGAAGGATGTGGGAGGATATTTAAATGAAAAGGTCCTTTGAATTATCATAATTGTGAAGGCTTAATTATGAAATATTTGCTTGCCCTCCCTTTTTAACTTTTTTTAAATACAAGTTTGACACTTCAGCTTAAATCAAGAGTTAGAGGTTACCTGACCTTGTAAAGTCACTGCTTGTCGAATGGCTGGACTTACACACAGTTTCCTAGCCTCTAAGTGTGCAGTGTAAAAGCTAGAACATTTGACAGAGACATCAACTGTCAGGCTTCAGGTGACATCTGATCCTTTGTAAGAAGTAAAAACACATTCAAGTCTTTCGTAAGTAAGGCCAGCACAGTTTTAATAAAAATATATTTACCCAAGCCCAGTAACGCTTGATTCTTTCAAAAAGCTAAACATTTTTATCTGATGTGCAGTGCAAGGGCATAACCAAAGGACTAACAGGCCATACAATAAATTGTGGGTAGAAATAGCATTCGACAAATGCACTTTAAAAGCTGTTACATGCATTGTTTAGAAAGTATGTTAGAAGCACATAGTGAAAATCATACTGTGTATCAGCAACCTTCAGAGGTAAGCTCACAAAAAATCCAGCTAACTGGAAAGCTAATTTTAGTTGTTATGCCTCTTTGCTGATAAAGCAGAAATCAAAAGAAATAACCCCTTTTCATGCTTACACTTAAAATTAGATTTCTCTGTTACCCCCAAAACACACCGTTTTAACCAATACCAGCATGCAAGCATTGGACTATTTATTGCAAATGAAATGTCCTGGATGGAAGTCCTATATTCATGTTTGAGATAACAATAGCTATTAAACACATTTAATTGTTTTTAAAAAGTATGTTAGAAGGGGTATTATCTTTCTTCTACATAACCTGGGAATATTTTATGAATATAGAGCTCTGCCTACAGTTTCATTCCAGAAACGGAGGACACATACTACCAGGGCAGTATATTTTATATATATATACCGCCCTGGTAGTATGTGTCCTCAGTTTCTTTACATTCTGTTTTTTAAGGGATCTCATGATCATTCTAAACATTAATGCACCTAATCATTTTCTTTACAGCAGAGTATTTGGTACAAGCAAATGTAGTGGAATACCAGCCGCTATCTGATATATACATGTGTACATAAAAAGATGGGTAATATAAACTAAGATTTCTAATAGAAACAGGTCAAACATGCTAGGCATGGCAGTTCATGATTGATAGTATAGGCATGATTAATAACTATGCATTTATGAGTTGTTTGCCCTTGTTATATAGATCTTTCCTTTGTATATTGTACATGACACAGTCCCGGTGGAGATAAACAGTCTCAGTTTCATGCATAAAAGCTTGAGAATAAACCCAGGATATTGATTGTGGGGCTGTAGTCATTGAGGCAACCTTATTATTAATCTGCAGCTTGCAGATTTATACAAAATCTAGTCAAACTCTCATATAATCAGGCCCTGCAACAGTGTACATTAAATACTGGCCACATAAATGAATAATATGAAACAGCAGGTAGAGATTATAAATTATGATTTCTGTTTCTCTACATGTATTGTGTATCTTAGTTATATAATATTCATGTAATCTCATTTATGAAGCCACATTCAAGAAAATAGACCTGGAGTAAAACTCTAAACAAGATTGGTCTACACTGTAAAATAGGTTTTTGTGCATTTTACAGAACTGAAACTGTAGGTAGAGCTCTATATTCCCAGGTTATTTTGAAGAAAGTTAATACCCCTTCTAACATACTTTTTAAACACAATTAAATGTGTTTAATAGCTATTGTTATCTCAAAAATGAATATAGGACTTCCATCCAGGACAATTTATTTTGCAATAAATAGTCCAATGCTGGCATTAGGGTGTATGGTATTGGTTAAAATGGTGTGTTTTGGGGGTAACAGAGAAATCTAATTTTAAGTGTAAGCATGAAAAGGGGTTATTTCTTTTGATTTCTGTTTTATCAGCAAAGAGGCATAACAATTGAAATGAGCTTTCCAGTTAGATGGATTTTTTGTGAGCTTACCTCTATAGGTTGCTGATACACAGTATAATTTTCACTATGTGCTTCTAACATACTTTCTAAACAAAGCATGTAGCAGCTTTTGAAGTACTCACATAGACTATGAGATTTTAGGAAAATATTTTAAACCTGAATGTGTTTATGGTCCAACAGTCTTATCTTGTGTTAGATACCTATAGGGTGCAGTAGGTTAGTGAGTCAATGCTGATATGTTTTTATAAAGTTAACTCCAGGCAGATATAAAAAACTGTAAATTGCATTTATGTATTTATCAAAATTAACAATACATATATATATTAAATGCAGCTAGTGCAAATAACTACGTTTGACTCAGTATTGGCTTCCTATAAAGTAGTGCTTTGAGTCAGAGAAGGAGAGGCAGCATTATGACACAAACAGGTGTCAAATAGCAAATGCATGTGTGCTGGCAAGAACATGGTGGCATGAGGAGAAAGAAGAGGGATAAACTTATCAGTATGCCCCTTTCCCCTCCCTGTTGAATCACAGGCTAGGATTGAAGAGGTGATCACCAACTGCTTTGAGGGACATCTGTGTCAATCATCTGTGTTAATCATCAGACTGGATGACAGAATTACAAATCCTTTGGCAGATACCATTTATGTATGTGTTTAAAAATTTAAAAATTAACTAAAGTTAAAAGTACAGTTTCTGCTTTCACCCAACTAGCCTTAAAACTGTCCTCTCAAACCTCCTAACACCTTTGCTAACTAACCCGTGTACAATGTAAGAAAGATGTATATACTTATCTTTTCTTTGGCCTCTCAGACAATCGGTGGCCCAACCGTACGTCACTGCTCCAGGCGTTATTATCCATTGTCAGAGTGCCCTCTCCTCTCCACTGCAGCAGCTGCTGCAGGGGAGTTAGCATAGGTGTTAAGAGGAGGGAAGAGAATGTTTTAAGGCTAGTCAGGTGTAACCAGGAATTTCAATTTAACTTGGAAGCAGTATGTTTAGAGAAATGTCAGAAACACTTATGGTATTAAAAATATGACTGTAGTGTTATAGCAGTTTGGAACTTATAACAGTATATTTGCTGTTTAGGCACTTGCATCTGCAAAAATAGATTCATATGCAGGTGCAGACAGAGGATAATCTAACTTTGCTTTCATTTTTTACAACATTGCTAAAACTAAAACAGTATGTGACACATATTTACTTCTACATATTAAGGAATCCATATATGAGGGTTTACAGTGTTTCATTAAAATATAAAATGTCAAACCTCAGAGGAATCCAGGTTTACCCAACATTCATTGCCACTGGAAGGTGCATGCCAAATGGGCTCTAAAAAAGCATAATTGGCATAATTTGCTTACCTGTGATTTGAAAGAAGAGAATAAGAGGAGACACTGAAAATATTCCAGATTACCGGTTTACTCGGTACTGGGAGTTAACAATTTCTTTACTAGTCAATATCTATATAAAATTACTAAAATATCACTAATTATAAAATGAAGAGTACATAAGTAACCAGTAAACATCCACATTTTATAAAATCCACATTTTATATGAGCTATATTGTAAAATAACCTGCATTGAATAAAATCTCTTTCAAAGACCATTTTTTTACTTATTAGAATACAAAGTTCCGGTAGGCAAATTTTAAGACAATTCTGTCTTGTATAAATATAAAAATTAAAAAGAAGCAAAGAGTGAAGGAGTTATTTGCACCTGAACACAATTTAGCCATTATACTGACTGGTCATTTCTGTTGATCAGCTGGAGAATTTTAAAATTTTAGATTTGCACATACTTGTACCTAAAACTGATAGTATTATCAAAATCAACATTATGCAAGCAGAAATAGGAGGGCTAAATGTTTGACTTTGTGTAAAAAATTGTGAAAATAGGATATTTTTTTTTTTATAATTGGTTATGTTGAAGAAAATATTAAATTAAAAAACATACTGCATGTGTCCATAGATAGAGTACTCAAAGTCTAAGTTATCAGGCTTACTGTGAAAAACATAACAAAAGGTTTATGTGAAACAACACAAAGGCATTACAAATAAAGACACTCTGTGGACTAAGATTAAAACATTTATTGATAGTTGGGGAATTTATTGTGTAAATTGCCTAACAGGGCAATATATACTTTATAAAAGATGTCCTTTGTATTGATGCCCAAATTGATGACAGATCCAGTGTGTTTTCAAAAGGGCAATATTCCTTGCACCTTTTTTTAGGATATTAAGTGTTATGAAAATTGACCTTGGTAGAATAAATATGTAGAAGCAGTATCTCTGCTTATAGGTTTCCTTTATAGATATATAGGGGTTGATTTACTAAAGGCACCTAGGCTGTTCACTTTGCAAGATAGTTTTTCCCTATTTGGGAAATGTAGTAAAAATTACTTTGCAAAAAATACTCAAACACATGCAAGGAAAAAAAAAAAACAGTATTGTTGCTGCCACATAATTGGACAATAGAATCCATCAGTTCTTTTTCACACAGCTAAAGGAATATTCTCTTGCAAAGTGAAAATTCCCTTGCAAAGTCAACAGCCTATTTGTCTTTAGTAAATTAATCCCATAGAGTGAAATGTACTAATAATGTAGAATTCAGTAGTGCATTTAAAAGCATTGAAATCAAGACATTCGATAATCCCTATAACAGTTATTAAGTGGCCAATGTCCTCTTCATCATACCTTAGGAACATATTACTTTGTAAATGCATGGATTTGTATGTCTATCCCTTCAGTCTACTTACATGTATTTTTGAATGGGAAATTATGGTCCAGTTTAAGCATTGTCTGCTCTATAATTATTTGCAAGTGCTGCTGTGTTTACCTGGAGTTTATACATGCGTGCTATTAAAGAGTTAAAAAAAAAAATATTTAGGGTGATATAAAAACATCATACTGTGCTGGCTTTTTTTGGAATTCATTGTGAAATCATGTACATTTTTTTATTATCTCAGATATATTCAAAATGTCTTAGTTGTCAATTACTTTTATATTTGTCTTTTTTTTTTTTCTTTTTACATTTTCTACTTTCATTGTGGGCAAGAGACTTGACCTGTAATTATTACACTGCACTATTCATAAATGAAATGGAATAACAGAAACCTTCTCTCATTTTAATCACATAATGATATGCTCATGGAAAATGCTTTGCTGTGCAATGGCTGGTCATCCAAATTCGTTTTATATGCCTGTGTGCCTGTGTCTAAATGCCTATTGACACAGTCTCATCCTATACCCCACATTGTTGTAAAGTTTTTGTGGTTGTCATCCACGTGCAGGCCATAGAATTTATCATGAAGAAGACATCCAGCCTAAAGAGGAAAAACAATTGTACTGCTGGGGAAAAATACATAGAAACTGTATTTTTTTCTAGTTAGTATTAATTTGAGTTTCCTTTGTAAAGTTTACTTAGGAGTTGTTTTTACATATGATTTTTTGATTTTTTTTGATATATTGCCAGAGATGGAAATTAATTTGTGCACCACATCCCTGAATAAATGTAACTACAAATAGGGGGGCAATGGTGGGACTTTAAAGGTGCAAATGATTTAACAAGATGGAGAAAAATCTGGATTTTTGTAAAAGTACAAAATTTTATTACACAAATAGAACATATAACATGACAAAATACTTTTAAAATTGTAAAAGCACAAGAAAGCACTCGATTATGTCAGCTCTACATGTTTCGCCATCTTCATAATGGCTTCTTCAGGAGTCTGATAGACATTTCTCGAGAGTGAGCATTCTTGGAAAAGAGCCTGGACCCTTAAATGCCGGGGAGAGCCGTGGTGTGGATAAAGGCACAGGGAGGGGAGAGAGGGAGAGGAGGTGGAGACACCTGACCCCTATCGCTGTCCCATAGAGGAGATGTGAGCCAAGCCCGAAATAACAAAAATGGCGGCCTTGTCTCAGAACAGATGAAATAGTGAGCTTGAAAGGTCTTTATCTTTTCTAAGGGTTCATTCAAACACCCATTAAGGTTAAGGAGAGATGATCCCAATAAAGAGATATTAACAATTTCCCTTATGGTCCAAGGTCACCTCGTGCAGGTCACCCCGGGGACATCGGGATATAGAGGCATTAAATCACAAATGTAGTATACAGTTGTATCCACATAAGAAAACACCCATGTAATTCACCAAATAAAGCCCCTTCGGTAGTCTCTCATGAGTAAGGAACGCATGTATCTCAGTCACCGTCCTGCTCCCCGGTTGTCCAGTGCACTGGGATCATCTCTCCTTAACCTTAATGGGTGTTTGAATCAACCCTTAGAAAAGATAAAGACCTTTCAAGCTCACTATTTCATCTGTTCTGAGACAAGGCCGCCATTTTTGTTATTTCGGGCTTGGCCCACATCTCCTCTATGGGACAGCGATAGGGGTCAGGTGTCTCCGCCTCCTCTCCCTCTCTCCCCTCCCTGTGCCTTTATCCACACCACGGCTCTCCCTGGCATTTAAGGGTCCAGGCTCTTTTCCAAGAATGCTCACTCTCGAGAAATGTCTATCAGACTCCTGAAGAAGCCATTATGAAGATGGCGAAACATGTAGAGCTGACATAATCGAGTGCTTTCTTGTGCTTTTACAATTTTAAAAGTATTTTGTCATGTTATATGTTCTATTTGTGTAATAAAATGTTGTACTTTTACAAAAATCCAGATTTTCTCCATCTTGTTAAATCATTTGCACCTTTAAAGTCCCACCATTGTCCCCCTATTTGTAGTATGATTTTTTGATTGCCACAAAATATTGCTTTGATTTTATAGCATTACTCATTTGTAGTTCCCCCATCAACTGGATATGTGTATATTAGGTTGTGCAGTAAGTATTATTGCTAAACAATTTCTGTTAGCAAATTGCTTTAGAAGAAAAGTTTTCCAAAAGTAAAACTCTTCACTGAATGTTGATTGAAAGGGTTCAGTCGAAAGGTAATGAGAACAGTAAAGCATTATAGCTGAGCCAAATTATTGTATGTAAAGTTTAGAAAATGTTAATGAAAAAAGATTGATTGTCTAAAACAAAACAATTATAACAGTATTTCCCAGCTAATAACATATGTTTATAATATTAATTACACTGAGAGTTGTCTATTCACATATGAATCTGGAAACAATGTAAGCATGCTATATATATACTGTAACTTGATTGCTCAGTAGGGGGACCTGTTGCAAAGCAATGCATGCTTCTTACAGGCCTCTAATGGATACAGCCATCCTCTGTTTCACAACTACATATAAGTTCTGTTCAGAAAAGCTCTATTCAAATCAGCTTCTCTGCATGTGAGACCATTATTCTGGAAATAGAATGCATCCTGAGAGTCAAAGAATTGCAGCTTCCATCATAGACTTCTGTGATAGGCATTTTACTTTGTAACAAATAGGTACACTTATAAACTGTTGTGGAAGGGTTCACTAACCCAAAGAACATTTTGGCGGGACAAAACTGTTCTGTTCATGGGATAAATCACACATTGTTATTATCTACTGTGAAACTTCTATATATAATGTTTATGATTATCAATGAAAATTTCCCAAAAAAGAAATCAAGCACAAACGTAGGAGGCCATATGTTTATCAGTCATTTGCATCTATTGCATTTACCAAAGAAGTAGTATTTAAAAGTATTTAACTTAGTGAAGGGTACATGTATTCACCTTAAACCACCAAGCATATGCATTGGAATTTATAAAAATAGGGATTTATTTTGCACATAGATGATTCAAGCTTCATTGAGCTAGGAGAAAAATATATTCCTTTAGTAGATCAGTTCAATAAAGTGGGTGCTTCAATTTCCAATTTTTAGACAGCTAATACTCATCTATAAAATTGTGAATTTCACATACCTTTATATTCTAAATTCCATTCTTAGGTTTGTTGTGCCTGTCTACCTATTAACAGAAAATATTAATATAAAGTAATGACTTTTATTTTAATAAATATTAATGCTTATCTGTAACATTATTTTACACTATACATTCAGTCCCTGGGTTATAAACAAGATATGTTCTGTAGGTTTATTCTTAAGTTAAATTTGTATGTAAGTTGGAGCAGGTACATTTTTTAAGTGTAACTCCAGCCAAAAAAAACTTATAAGGTCTGGATAGATAGCATAGGGAAGAGTTAACCCCCTTTTAACATTTGTTTTGCTGTCTGTGCCCCTGTTCAGATGATTTTACCTCACTTTCTGTCCCTGTGACAACTGGATTTTGAAAATATTGGGTTGTTGTGGAAATAAGGATTGGTGATAAAGCTTCAGTGGAGACACCTTTTTCCCATGAGAACTCTTACAGGAGGGAAATTCCCTTCCTAGGGGTAGATTTCCTCTCACTTCCCATTGTCTCCCTCTATTTGTAAGTATCAGTCGTATGTAAGTCGGATGCATGGAACTCGGAGACTGCCTATATGCTGAGTTAGCTGTCTAGCTTTTTGAGTATTTCTAGCATGAGACTGAATGGCAAGGGCAGGTAGCTTGCTACCAAATTGTTAAATAGTTCTGTTTTTTTGTAATAATGACAAATGGTCACAAACACAGACAAAACATTTTTTTTTTATCACAGTACTGCACTATATTTTTAATTGCAAAAGGTTGGGTTTGCTTTACTGTGATAACATTTCTGTTTTTGCTATCTAAATTGTGTGGTTTTATTTTATTGATTAACCACAAAAAGTCACTGCACAACCTACAAGCTATATTGATTTTCTGCTTTGCACTACCAAATAAATGGTGTGATCCACTGGTATTGTTAAACCAGAAACTTCTGTTCACTATAAAGAATTAATTGGGGGTAAGAATATACATACCCCCCCTTTTCATTCTGACAACTCTGTGCGCTAACATGTATATGCCCCCCCTTTCCCTTTTCTGCATCTATCTGGATTTATCAGGACCAGAATGTTGTGATGTTAGATTTATTCTACAGCCCTACCTGTTAAAGGGGTATAACAATAGCCTTAGCAGACTATGAGGCATGAATGGGGAGAACGTATCTCTACTGAACTTTATATACAACTAACAAACAAAAGGTAAATTGGAGGGGGAATCCTTTTATTGTTACGGCATAGACTGCCAGAAGCAAGTGGGGAGTATAACTGGCAATTCTTTGAAAGGTAAAATGTTGATTTCTTAGATTTTATTTTGACCTGTATACAGACTGAAATTTTTTCTGGCCTTATTAATCAAGGAATTCTTGGTTAATCAATGCTCATATGAACAATTTAATTCTAGTTTGTGCCATGTTAGGTACATTTGTGGAAAAAGGAAGATGAAGAATGTATAATCTAAATTATAAATGTACATGCCTTTAGAAATGTTATAGGGTAACATTTATCAACTGTTGTAAATGTTTTTAATTTTGCTTGTAAATGTTTAAATAGAGATTTACAGTATAACATAAAGAAAAAAAGTATTTAAATGTAATTTTATGCAATGAAGTATGGAAGAAAATTAGAAAATTCTGGTACTTTAATTGCTCTTCAAGAAGTCATTATGTAGCTTTGGATTATATTTTAGAATTTAATGTACCTCTCTTCACTAGTCACTTTAATAAAGGCTTCATGGGGATAATTTTTTGTGCTTTCCTTTTATACCTTTCCTATATATGTAAATTTAAAAATATTAACATAAAGAATGTTAAAAAAAAAAGAATATTGTAACTATTGCCCATGGTCACAAAAGCTTGTATTTCTTTATTTTGTTCTTGTGCAATATGCATGTTCTTTTTTTTTCTGTATTATTAACTGGAAAAAAATAGTGCAGGGATGCCAAAATAAGGAAGCGATTTGAGAGAAATAAGCAAGTGTATACAACAGTTGTTCATTCTTAATGTGTCTTCAATGTTCCTTTTTTAATCAGAGATTCAAATGTATAAATAAAACTTACATTTACAAAGTTACTGATCAGATTTGCTTTATTTTTACATTTGTAATTATGACAAAAGAAGAGATGGAAATATTCTGTAATTTGTGACCTTGTTTAAAAAACATGTTAACACAAGTGAAAACTGTTTTAATGTATCACCTTTGCTTGCTACTTCAAATTAATTGCTTAATATTATCTTTTTGTATTTCTTAATAAAAGTTAATTTAACTACAATGAATTCTGCATTTTTTCCTATGTTTTATCATAGTAAATGGTTAATCAAGTTATAAATTTAAATATTAAAGGACATCATTTTTTTGTTATCTCTTTGCGAGCTCACGTGTAGTCTTTTTACAGCTTAAATGTGTACTTGTGACCAGTTTAGTGTAAATAGTCCTATCAAACAACTATTAAAGTGGAAATTCACTCTCTTATTCAGCATTGACTAATTGCAATACTTATGCTGTTAACATTAGTAAATAGATAGGAAAGTACAGTATATCATATTAGCTTGTGTTAAACTTTTTTTAACCTTTCTTCAGTTACTTCCTGGTTTCCAGGCCTAGGCAAACTATGTCATACATCCTAGGAGTGTTTAGGTGGGGAGGAGGGGTTTTGCCCACCAAGCACACCCTCCTGTCTGCATGCCTATGCTAAGTGCAGATAGATTCCAGGAAGTAAATGCTAAATTAATCATTTGCCCTTAGTCAAAATGGTCACGGCCCATAAATGCTAGGGAATGTTTTTCAAGGTGATTTCTCATCAAAATAAAGCACGGAGAGATGGATCAATGGGTGAGCTTGCTTTGAACAATAAAAAAAATAATTAAATAGTGTTTTTGGTCTGTGGAGCTCAGCTACAGTGTAATTCTACTTTGAAGTATAAATAAGGGCAAACTGTTTTTAGTTTCGGAAGGAGTAGAATGGTCATAAAATCACTGTCAGGTTTTCATTGCTGTATCTGTTAGGGAGATTCTCCATTTCTGTTTGTCCAATTGTTTGTTGCCAATAGTGAAGGTGAGGGTATATCCACATTTTGAGTTGTCACCAAAACAGGAATTTAGGGGATATTGTCCAAGAATAGAGGGACATTATTTAAAACTAGACATTAAGCCCATTAAATTAACGGGCACTAGAACATATGTGGTCAAACATTTGTAAAAACAGACTTGTTCCAGTAAGGCGTACTTTGCTACTAAAGTCAGTTTGCTTATAAATGTCCTTTTAATAGCGTGTCTATGTTCTGTGTTTTTTTTTACCACTTACAGTGGTAGATTTCAATCAGGCAATGTCCCTTTTACAGCGTTTCTACAGTCACGGGTTTGCTTTGCTGAGAGTGACAGGTTTTTTCCTCTGTTTAAATGATCCTTTTCCTGACAGCAACAGCTTTTTTCCTTTAAAAATTAATCATGGCTCTATTTGCTTTTTTCACCACAATAATTACAGTCAAAGGGTTTGCCAAGTATAAGTTTCCTCATGCAATTCCAAGTATAAGTTTCCTCATACGATGTCCTTTTAATATCTTTAAGTCTCTCCCTCATCAGCCTCCTTGTCTGACCTCTCACGCACTGTGCACTGCGTCCCTGTTGCTCTAGCAATCTAGCAATCCAATCTAGTGTCCCCATCGGAGTGCCTCCTTACATCAAGGTCCCCATCGGAGTGCCTCCTTACATTAGTGTCCCCATCGGAGTGCCTCCTTACATCAGTGTCCCCATCAGAGTGCCTCCTTACATCAGTGTCCCCCTTGGAGAGTGCTCCCTTACATCAGTGTCCCCATCGGAGTGCTCCCTTACATCAGTGTCCCCATCAGAGTGCTCCCTTACATCAGTGTCCCCACCGGAGTGCCTCCTTACATCAGTGTCTCCATCGGAGTGCTCCTTTACATCAGTATCCCCATTGGAGTGCTACCTTACATCAGTGTCCCCATCGGAGTGCCTACTTACATCAGTGTCCCCATCGGAGTGCTCCCTTACATCAGTGTTCCCATTGGAGTGCCTCCTTACATCAGTGTCCCTTTATGTGTCCGGGTCAGAGTTCCCCTGTATGAGCCCCGGTTAAAGTGCCCCTGGTCAGAGTCCCCCTTTAATAATGCGGTCAGAGTCCCCCTTAATAATGCGGTCAGAGTCCCCCTTAATAATGTGGTCAGAGTCCCCTTTAATAATGTGGTCAGAGTCCCCTAAATAATGCGGTCAGAGTCCCCCTTAATAATGCCGTCAGAGTCCCCCTTAATAATGCCGTCAGAGTCCCCTTTAATAATGTGGTCAGAGTCCCCTTTAATAATGTGGTCAGAGTCCCCTTTAATAATCTCCTCAGAGTCCCCTTTAATGTGCCCCGATAAGAGCTGTGTTTGTGTTCTCTAATCAGACAATTTTCCCGCCATTTCTCATATAAGAATGAATACTCTGTAATCCAATCCGTCCCCATAGATAGAACAGAGTGCGAGGCCGAATCTGACAATAGATTCTCTCCCCTCCACTCTCTATCTACCGTTGGATAGTGCATCCGACAAACTGCGCATGTCAGGGTCGTCACCGCCAGCACAGCTGATCAAAGCAGTCAGCTGGAGTGATGTCATTTACCGCGCATGCGCAGTCCGTCAGATGCATTCTTAGACGGGAGGCATTATCCAACGCTACACCGGCCACCCGAAGTCTCTGCGCGACAAGTCCCAACGGCTGTCCGTGTGGCACATGCACAGTAGCGCAATCCCATGGACACAGGGACTGGACGCAGAGACACTTGCACTTTATATATTAGATGAGGGTATTTGTTACCATGGCAGCTGTTGAAGAGGGGGTGTTGGAAAGATATCCTCTCCCTTTAGGTAAAGGTATGTATTAAATGAGGTGGACTTTCCACAGACATTGACATTTTGTCCTAAATGGAAAAGTGGCAATGTCTCTTTAGGAGAAAAAGTTTAAAACTGCCTGTGTAGGTCAACATTAAGAATATCTCAGCAGCGCTAAAGCAGAAATAGAAATTATTAATAGAACAAGCTTTAACATTTTGCTATTTGCTGTTTTCTGGCACAGATTGCCTGGGGCTTGATTAAACCCTCTATCAATTTTTATTGTTTATTATGTCTGTCCACATTGAGGATATTGACTAGGGATGATCGAACTTTTGAAAAGTTTGGTTCGACCAGAACACCCGAATTTCGTAGTATCTGGGGGGTCTAAAAGGTGTGCATGTGAAGTTTCAGCTCTGTAGCATGTCCAGAACCATGAAAAAAAAAGATAATTTTTCAGTAGAACAGGGATGTGGGTCGGGACCCTCCTTTAACTTTAACACCTATATGATCTTTTTTTCTGGTTCTGGACATGCTACAGAGCTGAAACTTCACAGGTACACCTTTTAGACCCCCCCAGACACAAAATCACACAAAAAAGTTCTTAAAAATTGCCATTATTGATACTATCACACCTATATATGTCTAGGGGTATATATTCAGACATATATGTCTATATATACCCCCTATACACATGTTCAGATGTCATGTCTGACATCAAACATGTCCTCAAAAAAGCACTGGCAGTGGCAGCCCCTGCAGCATAAAAAATGCTTGGCTGGTGAGAAGCCATATGGGTGTGCCGAAGCAATTCAGAGAAATGATAATTTCTCTATAGCGGTCACCCTGCTATGGAAGGGTTTTGTCACCCTGCCATAGCAGTCACTGCCAGTTAACCCTACACTACACTACGGTCCCCTTACACTTAACACTTTCCCTACAGAAACTCAATTTTTGAAGCTAACTTAAGTGTAAAGGAGCACTCTAACTACACTAGATATCCCTTTCCTCACACTAAAAATAGCTAAATGACACTTTTAAAGTAAAATTAACAGAACTGCTTCCATTCTCTTCCATGTCCAGTATAACAATGCTAGGAATATGGCGGGGGCGATCTTATATACTGGGGGGGCGTATTCACTAATGATTGGTCTAGGGACCCCCTAGTCACTCCAATCACATTCCTAGCATTCTCCTGCCCCCTCAATTGGCTTTTGCTAATAGTTCTGGTCCAATCACAGGCTTTTAAAGCCCATTTCCTGAAGCATTGCATTTTGGGAGGTTCTGGTTGCCGAATTCCGAACTTTTTGGGCAAAAAGTTCTAAAAAATTCGGCCGAACCTCGAACACCCAATGTTCGGGCCAAACCGATGGTGGACCCGAACCATTCGATCATCCCTAATCCTAACCCTAATGTTAAAGTGGTTGTAAAGGCACAAGGTTTTTTATTTTACCTTCATGCATACTATGCATGAAAGTAAAAAACCCTCTGTGTGCAGTAGCCCTCCTACCCCCCCCCAATACATACTCAAGCCCCCCCCTCCATTCAGCGATGTCCAAGAGAGGCTTGCCTCTACTAGGACTCGCTCTCCTCATTGGCTTTTCGCAGCAGTGAGAGCTATTGGCTCCCACTGCTGTCAATCACAGCTGGTGAGCAAATTAAGAAACGTAGGATGTGAGGTTAAGCCACAGCTGTGTGTCTGAATGGACGCACAGAACCGCGGGTCGGGAGCACGCCTGCTTGGGTGCCCCCACAGCAAGCTGTTTGCTGTGGGGGCACCTTGCAGGAGGGAGGAGCCAGAAGTGCCGGCGTGGTGCCGGCCCGAGAATAGGAGGATCCAAGCTGCTCTGTGCAAAACCATTGCACAGAGCAGGTAAGTATAAGTATAAAAAAAGGCTTTAATATCAGTTTAAAACCCTTTTTTAAATTGCCCTTTTTATAAAAAAGGTTTTTGCAAAGAAGCACTCACTCTACCAGTGCTTTCCAATGTGTTATCCATTGTGGTCCACTGTTGGTATTACTTTCTGTGAACCCAAGGCATCAAGGACATACCCCCTTTGGTGTGCCATCAAGCCTCCTTGGACTCAAAGAGGAATACTGCAGAGAACTGCACTCACATTATTACATGCCATGGCAAATTTAGTTACTGATAAACATTAGAACATTGGGGTTGATTTACTAATGAGAAAGGAATGTATTAGAGGATTTTCACTTTTCAAAGTGAATGTTTACTAAGGCAAGCCACAGGCATTAGAACCAAATAAAGGGGCATCAGAACCAAGGGAGTGAAAAAAAAGTGTTTTCCTACAAAATCTATGTAAAAATGTATGCACAAGAACCAAAGCAATAAAACTTAAAGTATCAATAAAACCCACATCATTAAAAAAAAAAAGTAAATGCTATATTACATGCTGTTCATACTCACTCAGTCACTATGGGATTTGTTTTCTGTATTCTGCAAAAAACTTGGTTGATCCTGCTGTTCACTGTCTCCACATGTCCTATGTCCCCAGTTCAGCTAAGGTTTAGTGTTGGGCAAACAGTTCCGCCCGAGTATGAGTTTGGGATGAACATTGCCTGTTCGCCCGTTTGACGAACACCTGAATTGCTGATGCGTTTGACTGTTTGTATGGCCCACAAAAGACCACAATGCACTGTGCCACTGCACAGTGCATTGGAAGCCCTAATTGGCTGAAGCAATGAAAACTTTGCCCAATCAGGGCATATTGCACTGTCAGAGCCATGATTGGATACTGTCATGATGACTGTATCTAATCATGGCTCATTGCTCTTAGTCCCACCCCACACCATAAAACTATTCTTTCAATAGCAGTCATTTGCAGTGTGATATTGGCGTGGAGATAGATAGAACAGGGCTCTGTTCAGTGCTGCTAGTAGAGTTGGGTGAATGGTTTGGCCTGAGCATGACTTCAGGCCATATATTAGCTGTTTACCCATTCGATGATCACTCGAATTATCAGGGAGTTCGACCAATTGTTTAGCCCGCCGAATGACCACAATGCTTTGCTCTGCCAAGTGCATTGGAGGCCCATAGTGGCCATTTGCAGTGTGATATGTGCATGGAGAGAGATAGAACAGGGCTCTGTTCAGTGTTGCTAGCGAGTTTGTGTGCTATTGTGCTTCTATTGACAGTGTAGAATATCAGTTTAGTGTAAGTCTAGTGATAGTTCAGTGTGAGTGTAGTGTGACTATTTATTTTTACGTTAGTGTCAGTTTTGTTAGTGTAGTCTGATCATTCATTTTTACTTTAGTGTCAGTTTAATTTGTCAGGGCTGGTTTCCTGCAGTATATCCACGCATTACTGCACGTTTAACGCAGTATATATCCGTGCGTTACTGCATGGTTAACGCAATATATATCAGTGCATTTTGTACATTTAGCGCAGTATATATCTGTGCGTTACTGCATGTTTAACGCAGTATATATCCCTGCATTTCTGTACATTTAACACAGTATATAACAGTGCATTGCTGCACATTTAATGCAGTATATATCTGTGCATTACTGGATGTTTACCACAGTATATATCAGTGCATTACTGTACGTTTAACACAGTATACATTCATGCATTACTGCACGTGTAAAGCAGTTTATATCAATGTGTTTCTGTAAGCTTACCCCAGTATATATAAGTGCATTACTGCACATTTAACGCAGTATATATCTCTGTGTTACTGCACCTTTAACGTAGTATATATGCATGCGTTACTGCACATTTCAACGCAGTTTATATCTGTGCATTACTGCATATTTAACGCAGTATATATTAGTGTGTTACTGCAAATTTAACAGGGCTCTGTACAGGGTTGCTAGCGAGTCAGTGTGCTATTGTGCTTCTATTGTCAGTGTAGAATATCAGTTTAGTGTGAATCTAGTGATAGTTAAATATGAGTGTAGTGTGATCATTCATTTATACTTTAGTGTTAGTTTAATTTGTCAGGGCAGATTTCCTGCAGTATATATCAGTGCATTACTGCACATTTACCGCAGTATACTTCCGTGTGTTACTGCATGTTTAAAGCAGAATATATTTGTGTGTTACTGTACATTTCACACAGTATATATTTGCACATTACCGGATGTTTAACGCAGTATATATCAATGTGTCACTGTGCATTTAATGCAGTATATCTCAGTGCATCACTGTACGTTTAACGCAGTACATATCCGTGTGTTACTGCACATTTAAAGCAGCTTATATTTAAGCGTTACTGCACGTTTAATGATGTATATATTTGCGCATTACTGCGCGTTTAACACAGTATACATCCATGCGTTACTGCATTGTTAATGCAGTACATATCAGCGTGTTTCTGTACGTTTAACGCAGTATATACCCATGTATATCTGTGTGTTACTGGATGTTTAACACAATATATATCAGTGCGTTACTGTATGTTTAATGTGGTATATATTAGTGCGTTATTGCATCTTTAACACAGTATATAACCATGTGTTACTGTACGTTTATTGCAGTATATATATATATCAGTGCATTACTGCACATTTAACGCAGTACATATCTGTGCATTACTGCACGTTTAACGAAGTTTATATATGTGCATTACTGCAAGACCTCTAGGCTGCCTAGCTTTGTGGGTGTTGATTTCATTTTGAAGATTTTTTTTGGTGTAGATTTCAGGGGCACAATGCACACCCAAAGACCGATTTTTATGCACCTGTTTGGCAGGTGCATATCATTTCAATTTTTGACAGCAAGTCCAATTTTTGCTTTCATCAAGAGTACCTCTATAGTGTGTAAAGGCACCACTGAAACACAAAAACACATTTTTCTGCACCTTTTTGACAGGTGTATGTCAATTAAATTTATGACAGCAAGGCCAGTTCTTGCTTTCATCAAGAGTACCTCTATAGGGTTACGGCGTGAAAGCACCCCCGACACTAATCACCAATTTTGCTGCACCTGTTTGACAGGTGCATATCATTTGAATTTTTGACAGCAAGGCCAATTCTTGCTTTCATCAAGAGTACCTCTACAGGGTTACGGTGTAAAGGCACCATCGACACGCAAAGACCTATTTTTCCAAAACCTGTTTGACAGGTGCATATCATTGCAATTTTTGACAGCACAGCAAATTCTTGCGTTCATGAAGAGTCCCTCTATAGGGTTACGGTGTGAAGGCACCACCGACATGCAAAGACCTATTTTTCCGAACCTGTTTGACAGCTGCATATCATTGCAATTTTTGACAGCACATCAAATTCTTGCTTTTATGAAGAGTCTCTCTATAGGGTTACAGTGTGAAGGCACCAGCAACACCAAAAGCCCAATTATTCTATACCTGTTACTTCTATCCAAAGTCTGTGAAAGAGACACCAGAATTTATCCAAAAAATCTCTAATCTTGTTCCCAGTGCACTACATTGTGGCCTCATCATAACCGTTATTTCCAAAATAAAGAAAGCTTTCAGGGAAAATGTCATTTTTTTGGCTTTATAAACATCATTATTGCTACAGAAGCTTGTATACATGGTACAGATGTGCCGCTTTATAGGTAGACTAAGGGGACCTCCCCAGGCACTATATTTAAAGAAATGTATCATTTTTATTGTGATTACTTATTTTTATGCTTTCACTTTAAGCATCAGTAAATCACTGCTCAAAAAAAAACAATGTTTTTCACAAACTTTTTTTTCATTAAAACATGTCCCCCTGGGCAGTACCCAGACCCCCATAATCATTGTATGCCCAAATACTTTCAAATAAGCCTTTGAAATGGGCACTTTTGATTTTTACAGTTCGGATCCCATAGACTTCAATTGGGTTTGTTATTGGGGTATGTGAAAAACCCCCTCCACCATCACAAAGAAATTAAAATAAAGAGATAGTTAAAGATAAGGGATAGCTGCAGCTCCTAGTTCAGCCTTACCAAAACACTGAATAGGTAGTATAAAGAAGTATAGAAATGAAGCTGCACTTGTCCGATGAGCAGATACGTGAATAAACAAATATCAATAACGTGTGTAAAACAATAACTCGATCATGAGTGAGTATAATGTGACTTCAGTGCTGTAAACAGAGTATCAGTATAAAGTGCTTAGTAGTGCAACTAAAAGAGGTACTGGTATGTAACGTGACTTCAGTGTCAATCATATAACTGGTGGCTAGGTGACACCAATAAATAGTAGAAATAAATAAATACCGGTGAATAATGAGTCACTTAAAGTGCAAACTTATGAAAATGAAATATATAGCGTGACTACAGTGCCAGTCATATAAATAGTGACTAAATAACACCAATAATAAATAAGAATGAATGACAATAAATAGATCATGAGTTGGAACTGGTGAAAAGTCCATAATTGAAATAGATGATCTCAATAAATAAATCACAGCAAACAAGTTCATAAACGTGACAGTCAAGGTGCAATCTTGTGATTGGTGTTCCCAATGAGAATCTTATGTGATCCGATCAAGGGGGTGATTTCAGCACCATAGGTGGACGGTGAGAAATTCAAAAGGTTAAATCATCTGGGTGTACTACACCCTTACCTTACTGCTGTAAGGCTACAGCATAAGAAAGGGAACTCCTAGTGATCCTGCAATCATCCAGGGGAGGTAGGAAAGCGCCTGTGGTATCCTTACTGCTGCAAGGATACAGCTGGTGACAGGGGTTCCTGACAGTCCTATACCATCCAGGGGGGGTAGGGGGCATCATGGTATCCTAAAAATGCTCCAAGTAAGGATGCAGAAAGGAGAGGCTCTTCTAGTGTAGTATTTCCGTATGAAATGTATTTAAAAAACATAGTAACTTACAGTTTGGAAAGCATCAGACAATGTGTAGACGCTCTGAGGCTCTGAGTCCCGAGCTGTCCGTGGTGCTGCGCTTCCGGGTTTGCCTAACCTCTCTAAGTGTATTGTCATGGTCACGAAGTGCAGCACCATGGACAGCTCGGGACTCAGAGCCTCAGAGCGTCTACACATTGTCTAAACTTTTCCTAACTGTAAGTTACTATGTTTTTTAAATACATTTCATATGGAAATACTACACTAGAAGAGCCTCTCCTTTCTGCATTAGCGATGGACGAACATCAGATGGGGCGGTTCGTTAATGCGATCCGCAAACTTTCTCAAATATTCGCGAACCGCAAGTTCGCGGCAGACCCCATTCACTTTAATGGCAGACGAACATTAAAAACCTCCAGGTCGAGAATATCTGCCCTATGGGAGCATGCTTCATTCCACATGGAGTACCTCTTAGCCGGGTGATTTAACCCCCTAACATTCAAAGATAATAGTTGTAAAGACATAGTAGTACATACTGTTTTGGGGCATGAGTTGTTGATATATATTAGAAAGATGGTACCTTAGGTGTAGAGTAGGTTTAAAAGCCTCTGGCCAGTGACGAGTTATAATTAAGGTGGTTCGGTCAGCATGGAATAGGAAGTCGAGTAAAAACGACCGTTCGGCCAGGCTTAAATGCCTGTCCGAAGGGTAACCCAAAGCATGATGGTATTTCATATCGATCGTAGTATAAGGCTTTGTGTGTTTATCGTAAGCCTGATCTGCAAGAAAAAGCAAAACGAAATAAGAATAAAAAAAAAAAGAAGAGAAAGAAAAAAAAAGAAAAGATAAAAAATAAAAAACCAATATATAAACGTACAGACAATCGTACAGACAGACAATCCATATATAAAAAAAAAACGAGGCCCAAACGGACCAAGTGCGCAGCTGTAGCTGCATCTTCAATGAGAGAAAAAAGAAAAAGCACGATGTAGGGTGCTATTCAAAAAGAAAAACAGGGGGTCTCACTCCATCTAGCTCAAAAAAAAAAAAAAAAAGTTGGTAGTCCTCATTTATCGCAATAAGTGGATCTGGAAGAACGATTAGCGACCTGCCAATCAGGTTGTAGATGCCGTGGTTTCTGATCGTCGCTGTCTTCTTGCAGGTCGATTTTATCTGGGAGGATGTTCCATTGGCGAAGGCATCTTAGCCCTTGTTCCCTAGTAGTAATCTGAGAAGTTGAACCTTGATGGGTCACACATAGCTTAGCCGGGTATTTCCACTTGTACAATATTTTCTTGTCACGAAGGGCTTTAGTTATTGTGTTAAGGTTACGCCTCATTTGGAGGGTATGCTGGGAATAATCCGGAAAAATCTGTAGTGACGCAGCCTGATCAGGAAGACGATCCTTTTTCCTAAAGATGTCCAGGATTTTTTCTTTCACTTGGAAAAAATGGATTCTCACCAATACATCCCTGGGGGTCTCTTGAGATAAAAAAGAAGGTTTCGGGATACGATGTACCCTATCTATGGTAAGATCAGAGTCCGTGAGGTCAGGTATGGCTTTGGAGAAGAGATCGTGCACAAAACCTGGTAGTTGAGACGTTTGTATAGATTCAGGGATCCCCCTTATCTTAAGATTATTTCGCCTCGACCTATCCTCCAAGTCAGCTATTTTAGCTTGCAAGCGTTGTATGTCTTCTTGCTGTGAGAGGTGAGAATCAATTAAAACATTATGAGATTCCACAAACTCTCCCATTTTGGTCTCCACCACGTCCACTCTGTCTCCCATCTGGTGCCGTTCTTTCTGACAGTACTGAATTGATGTTAAGATGTTGTTTTGCATAGATGTATGACATATTGATAGCATTTCCTTCAGTGTCGTGTCTGACACTGGTTGGCCCGTAGTTGGGAGATGAATAAATGGGTCTGGCTGTGGTGTGAAAGCCCAAACATCCTGTGATTTTGTGGCATTACTGCTCACCTCCATGGATGGATTGCTATGCTGCTGGGTGCGTTTAGAAGAAAGCTGGATGTCTTCTTGTTGCACTTCCTCCTCTCTCCTTGGCTTAGATTTTGCAGGACTCTGCATTGAGGGTGAAGCAGGGGAGGAATCTGTTGAGCGTGCTATTCTGATAGGCGAACTATCTGCCGGCTGCTGAGCTGTTGTATATCCTGCCTCTGGTGTCATCCCTAGAGGGCCAGATGGTTGTGAACCGGAGGCGCCTCTGCCGCCATTTTGGCGAAGTCCCGCCGTGGTTTGCTGTGCCTGCGGGTAAAACTCCGATAATTTGCGGAGTTTCACCGCGGTTATCTTGCGTCTAGGCATGGCACCCAACCCAGGAGACAGCTCCCGGTATGTGGCAAGCTGCTTACTGCAGAAAATTAAAGTAGGTCAGAATTGCTAGTCCAAACACCCCCTCAGTGTCACCTCAATGTCCAGCCGCTCTGTCCTCTGTCCGGCAGGCTAGTGTGTAGCCGAGATAAGTCTATGGCCAAGGCAGATCTCCTGCGGCGGACCGGTATGAGGCAAGCTACTTGCTACAAAAAATTAAGAGACACATTTTCAATTAGACCACAGCCCGAAATGCTCCCACAAGGATTACCCGCACATTTTTCAATCCTCAGCAGGGGAAAAAAAAAGAGGAGTCTTGGTGGCAATTAGAGATTCAGTGTCCTTCACCTCCAATAGGGTGGTGTCGGATACAGAAGGTCGTTACATTATACTTAATTGCACTATTGATAACTGCCTATACACCATAGGAAATGTGTACGCCCCCAACACGCATCAAATGAGGTTTTTCCGCAAACTGTGGGTAAAAATTAATAAACTTAAATCAGGGAGATTAATTGTCTGCGGAGATTTTAATATGGTGGCAAATTACGGTATGGACACTTCCTCTAAAAGAAGATCTTCGGCTCCTTCTTTAGCTACATTTATCCATTCTGAGGGGCTCCATGATGTGTGGCGTTATCAGCACGCGGAGGAGAGGGACTATTCCTACTTCTCCATGAGCCATAACTCCTACAGTAGAATTGACATGTTTTTAGTTGACATACAAACACTATCGTATGTCACCCATACATCTATTTCTCCAATAACATGGTCAGACCATGCCGCAATTCACATGTCATTGTCCCATCGCCCTGTTTCCCATACTACATTTCTGTGGCGATGTAACAATTCTATCCTATCAGATCCAGAGTCCCTTAAATTTCTGAAAGCCCAGCTGGAAGAATTTTTTTCTATTAATAATACTCCGGATATAGATCCGGCCATGCTGTGGATTACACATAAGGCCTTTGCGAGGGGACTCCTCATTCAGTTGGGGGCTAAGCTGAAGAGGAGATTCAATCGCAAAATGGAAGATCTTATTCGCGATATCCAAGTTTTGGATACTGCGAATAAAAAGTCCCCTTCTCCATCCAATGCTTCTAGACTGGGTTCCCTCCGTGTTGACCTTAGAAGACTTTTGTTGGAACGCCACGAAAACATGCTAGCACATCTCCATATGCAGTATTATTCTGCACATAATAAAGCAGGTAAATTTTTGGCATCTAGGATTAAGACGAAGAGAGTTAAAACGAGGATTGAAGGCATTGTGCATCCACATACGGGTAACAAACATTTACATCCACAAGAAATAGCGGATGCGTTCGCTGATTACTACAGCACTTTATATAGTCTTAAGTTGGACAAAGACACCCCTCAACCGACAGACGCATCCATTCGCGATTTCCTACATAACCTTAATTTTCCGACCTTGACGACTGATACACTAACACAACTAAATAGACCATTCACTATTAAAGAACTGATGGATACACTTGCAACTATGCCTTTAAACAAGTCTCCAGGCCCTGATGGATTCACAAATGAATATCTCAGGTCCATGCAAGAGCAACTTGCACCCCATCTTTTGAACCTTTTTTCAAACACCGTTAAGTTGGGTACATTACCCACTGAAATGTTACAGGCTAATATCATTACAATCCCCAAAGTGGGTAAATCTCCTACTGATCCCGCTAGCTACAGGCCGATATCTCTCCTGAACAATGATATTAAAGCGGAGTTCCACCCAAAATTGGAACTTCCGCTTTAGGGAGTCCTGACCCCCCGACATGCCACATTTGGCATGTCATTTTTTGGGGGGGGGAGCGGGTACCTAGTTTTGACAGGTACCCGCTCCCACTTCCGCTCGGAGCGCCGCGGCGCCCTGAGCGGAAGTTCTCCTCTCCCCCTCCCTCCCTGCAATCTTCTGGGACACGTCAGAGGTCCCAGAAGATTGCCGGCCAATCACGGCGCGCAGCGCGACTCGCGCATGCGCAGTGGGTACCCGGCTGTGAAGCCGCAAACTGTAACAGCCGGGTGCCCACAGCAGTGATGCCGGCGCCGAGGGAGAGGATCGAGGCTTCCGGCGGCCGCATCGCTGGACCGTTGGACAGGTGAGTAAATGGCTGGAACTCCGCTTTAAGTTATACGCTAAGCTTATAGCTAATAGGATCGCATTAATTTTGCCTACCTTGATAAAGGAGGACCAGATGGGGTTCGTCAAGGGGAGACAGGCCCCTGACGCTACAAGGCGAGTTATCAATCTGCTCCATCAGGCTGAGTGCACTAAAACGCCTTCTCTGCTCTTATCTATAGATGCAGAGAAGGCGTTTGATCGCGTCCATTGGGGGTATATGAGTGTAGTATTGGAAAAGTTTGGTTTCATTGGACTGATTCTTTCGTCTATTATGAGTATATACACCTCCCCTACCGCTAGAGTGCTCTCTGCGGGCACCCTATCTAAAACTTTTCCAATACTAAATGGCACGCGCCAGGGTTGCCCACTCTCCCCACTGATATTTAATTTATTGATCGAACCCTTGGCGGAAACGTTAAGACAAAACTCTAGGGTTTCCGGCTTTAAATCTTGGCACTTACAACATACCATTACGCTTTTCGCTGATGATATAATTTTGAGTTTGACGAACCCCACCGTGTCCCTACCTGCCGTCCATGATATTTTGCAAACATTTAGCAATATTTCCTACTATAAGGTTAACTTTGATAAATCAGTCATCTTAAACATGGGAATACAGGGCCACGCACTTACTCAACTTAAGCAAAAGCTACCCTACACATGGACCCCCCAAGTTTTGCAATATCTGGGTATAGCTTTGACGTTTCCGACCTCAGGGCTACAGACATTTAATATGCGATCACTGTTAACTTCTATTTCCAATGACACTAATAAATTAAAGAAGACAGAATTATCTTGGGCTGGAAGAATAGCTGCATTTAAAATGACGTGCCTTCCTAAGATTCTATACATTTTTCGCGCTCTTCCGATTCACATTCCTAAACACTATATTAATTCACTCAACAAACTTCTGCGCACCTTTATTTGGCAGGGGAAACGAGCAAGATGCGCATATTTACATATGATACGACATAAATCAGTTGGTGGGTTGGGACTACCAAGCCTTGAGGACTATTACCATGCATCCCGTCTGGCTCCTCTACAGTATTGGTTTACCCATAGAACCCATAAAGTATCTCTCCCGTGGCTTCCGATAGAAGCCGCACTATCTAATTCACAAGATTTATATACATTACTTTTGGCAGACATGTGGAAACCTATAACAATTCAGACCCTCCCGCTAACAACAAGAGCTTCTTTACAGTCTTGGCGTTACCTAACCGCCCAATTACAGTAACAACCACAGCAAAATAATATATCAGTCCCCATACCCCTATCAACAATGAGCATTTTGCTTCCTTGTGTTCACATTAATAAATTGGTGGCAGCAGGTATTGACACAGTCATGCAATTGTATCAACATAACATTATTAAATCTTTTGCAGCTCTCCAACGAGAATATTCGCTCACCCACCAGGCTGTCTTTGCTTACATTGGCATAGTGAGCTTCATATCTAAACACCCACTCCCTAAACTTGAAATTCCTCAACCACTTTGGAAATATCTTACAGATCCAAATTCCAAGCTTAAAGGGATATCGCTATTTTATAATCAATTACAGCAGAAACGTATCCTTTTTAAATCATCTTATATGATGAAATGGGAAAGAGACCTCGGTTCGTCCTTCTCCAATGAGCAATGGAGATGGGCGATACGCATGTCTTATAAAGCAACACAATGTGTTACACATTGGGAACAATTTCAGAAAATAATCACTAGATGGTATCTGACCCCCTGACGCCTGTCCACAATATACCCTAAATATGATCCATTGTGTTGGCGTAAGTGTGACCAAACTGGCACAATTTTTCATATATTCTGGTCCTGTAAAGGCCTCATTAGTTTTTGGAGGAAAATCTTTGAAATACTTTCTGAAGTCTCAGGTATATTGATTAAACCCGAACCTGCAATAGCGCTACTATTTTTGGGTATTGAAAATATACCATTTGATATCAGAACGGTGTTCATACATATATTGATTGCAGCCAAAACGGTTATCGCTAGATGTTGGAAACAACCTATAGCCCCTTCCCATATAGATGTAATAAGTTTAGTTAACCAACACTTTTCCTTGGAAAAGGCATATGCCTATTCTGTGTTTCGTAGCAACAAATTCCATAGTGCTTGGCTCCTATGGCAACAAAGCCCCTACTTTTATAGTGTCTAATGGAACACTAACGCCAGTTTATGGCGTGACTCAAGGCATGATGGTATTTCCCTAGGTATTCCCTAGGTACTTCCTGGGTATTTCCTAGGTATTTGCTAGATATTCTCCTAGGTCTTGAACGTATATAGTACTGAATCTTTACGTTTCTTGTTCTTGCTAGATATAATGTCATAATGTAGTGTAATCTACTAACATATTTATATATTTTTTTTTTCTCTCATTATTTTTATTTTTAATTTATTATGCTTTTTATATGTTTGTCTTCCTTTTGTGAAAAATCAAATAAAAATTAATTGAAGTAAAAACCTCCAGGTCATATTTGTAGCCACAAAATACTTACTAGTAGTGATGGACAAACATCAGCCGGGGCGGTTCGCGAACTTCAGCCGCAAATTTTCTCAAATGTCAGCGAACTGCAAGTTCGCGGCGGGCCCCATTGACTTTAATGGAAGGCGAACTTTAAAAACCTTTAGGTCATATTTTCAGCCACAAAAGACTTACTAGCTGTGCACAAATAGTCCCACCACATGGACAATGTCATAACAGAAGTATTGAAATTGGAAAAGTTGCCCTAAATTTTTTTTTTTTTTTACAGCAAAAAAATGTTTTTTTTTTTTCCTAAACGTGTTTTATTTCCAAAATAAAGAAAGCTTTCAGGGAAAATGTCATTTTTTTTGGCTTTATAAACATCATTATTGCTACAGAAGCTTGTATACATGGTACAGATGTGCCACTTTACAGGTAGACTAAGGGGACCTCCCCAGGCACTATATTTAAAGAAATGTATCATTTTTATTGTGATTACCTTTTTTTATGCTTTCACTTTAAGCATCAGTAAATCACTGCTCAAAAAAAACAATGTTTTTCAAAAACTTTTTTTTCATTAAAACATGTCCCCCTGGGCAGTACCCAGACCCCCATAATCATTGTATGCCCAAATACTTTCAAATAAGCCTTTGAAATGGGCACTTTTGATTTTTACAGTTCGGATCCCATAGACTTCAATTGGGTTTGTTATTGGGGTATGTGAAAAACCTCCTCCACTATCACAAAGAAATTAAAATAAAGAGATAGCTAAAGATAAGGGATAGCTGCAGCTCCTAGTTCAGCCTTACCAAAACACTGAATAGGTAGTATAAAGCAGTATAGAAATGAATCTGCACTTGTCCGATGAGCAGAAACGTGAATAAACAAATATCAATAACGTGTGTAAAACAATAACTCGATCATGAGTGAGTATAATGTGACTTCAGTGCTGTAAACAGAGTATCATTATAAAGTGCTTAGTAGTGCAACTAAAAGAGGTACTGGTATGTAACGTGACTTCAGTGTCAATCATATAACTGGTGGCTAGGTGACACCAATAAATAGTAGAAATAAATAAATACCGGTGAATAATGAGTCACTTAAAGTGCAAACTTATGAAAATGAAATATATAGCGTGACTACAGTGCCAATCATATAAATAGTGACTAAATAACACCAATAATAAATAAGAATGAATGACAATAAATAGATCATGAGTTGGAACTGGTGAAAAGTCCATAATTTAAATAGATGATCTCAATAAATAAATCACAGCAAACAAGTTCATAAACGTGACAGTCAAGGTGCAATCTTGTGATTGGTGTTCCCAATGAGAATCTTATGTGATCCGATCAAGGGGGTGATTTCAGCACCATAGGTGGACGGTGAGAAATTCAAAAGGTTAAATCATCTGGGTGTACTACACCCTTACCTTACTGCTGTAAGGCTACAGCATAAGAAAGGGAACTCCTAGTGATCCTGCAATCATCCAGGGGAGGTAGGAAAGTGCCTGTGGTATCCTTAGTGCTGCAAGGATACAGCTGGTGACAGGGGTTCCTGACAGTCCTATACCATCCAGGGGGGGTAGGGGGCATCATGGTATCCTAAAAATGCTCCAAGTAAGGATGCAGAAAGGAGAGGCTCTTCTAGTGTAGTATTTCCGTATGAAATTTATTTAAAAAACATAGTAACTTACAGTTTGGAAAGCATCAGACAATGTGTAGACGCTCTGAGGCTCTGAGTCCCGAGCTGTCCGTGGTGCTGCGCTTCCATTTTGACTAACCTCTCTAAGTGTATTGTCATGGTCACAAAGTGCAGCACCATGGACAGCTCGGGACTCAGAGCCTCAGAGCGTCTACACATTGTCTAAACTTTTCCTAACTGTAAGTTACTATGTTTTTTAAATACATTTCATATGGAAATACTACACTAGAAGAGCCTCTCCTTTCTGCATTAGCGATGGACGAACATCGGATGGGGCGGTTCGTTAATGCGATCCGCAAACCTTCTCAAATATTCGCGAACCGCAAGTTCGCGGCAGACCCCATTCACTTTAATGGCAGACGAACATTAAAAACCTCCAGGTTATATTTGTAGCCACAAAATACTTACTAGTAGTGATGGACAAACATCAGCCGGGGCGGTTCGCAAACTTCAGCCGCAAATTTTCTCAAATGTCAGCGAACTGCAAGTTCGCGGCGGGTCCCATTGACTTTAATGGGTGGCGAACTTTAAAAACCTTTAGGTCATATTTTCAGCCACAAAAGACTTACTAGCTGTGCACAAATAGTCCCACCACATGGACAATGTCATAACAGAAGTATTGAAATTGGAAAAGTTGCCCTAAATTTTTTTTTTTTTTTACAGCAAAAAAATGTTTTGTTTTTTTTCCCTAAATCAGCCAGAACTGACAGCAGCCGTTAAATACATGTCAAATACATATAGGGTCCATTCACACATCTGTAAAATGGGTCCGCATCCATTCCACAATTTGACGGAATGTTTACAGACCCATTGATTTTCAATTCCAGTCTGAAAAATTAGGCATTCACAGGATAAAGAAGTAAGTGTCGGCCATTCCAGGCCCCAAAAATTAGCCCACATGCGTTTACTTGACAGCTAAGAATGTTGTATTCTGTGGCTGAAGGTACATTAGGCATTGACAGGATACAGAAGTAAGTGTCGGCCAGTATAGGCCCCAAAAATTAGCCCACATGGGTTTACCTGACAGCTAAGAACGTTGTATTCTGTGGCTGAAGGTACATTAGGCATTGACAGGATACAGAAGTAAGTGTTGGCCATAAAAGGCCCCAAAAATTAGCCCACACGCGTTTACCTGTCAGCTAAGAACGTAGTATTCTGTGGCTGAAGGTACATTAGGCATTGACAGGATACAGAAGTAAGTGTCGGCCAGTATAGACCCCAAAAATGAGCCCTCATGGGTTTACCTGACAGCTAAGAACGTTGTATTCTGTGGCTGAAGGTACATTAGGCATTCACAGGATAAAGAAGTAAGTGTTGGCCATAAAAGGCCCCAAAAATTAGCCCACATGGGTTTACCTGACAGCTAAGAACGTTGTATTCTGTGGCTGAAGGTACATTCGGCATTCACAGGATGAAGAAGTAAGTGTCAGCCATAAAAGGCCTCAAAAATTAGCCCACACGGGTTTACCTGTCAGCTAAGAACATAGTATTCTGTGGCTGAAGGTACATTAGGCATTGACAGGATACAGAAGTAAGTGACAGCCAGTATAGGCCCCAAAAATTACCCACAAG
This sequence comes from Pelophylax lessonae, assembly GCF_965119305.1. NCBI lineage: Eukaryota > Metazoa > Chordata > Amphibia > Anura > Ranidae > Pelophylax > Pelophylax lessonae. The sequence goes on from NC_138768.1 coordinate 748,209,846, forward strand.
GGTTTACCTGACAGCTAAGAACGTAGTATTCTGTGGCTGAAAGTACATTAGGTATTGACAGGATACAGAAGTAAGTGTCGGCCAGTATAGGCCCCAAAATTAACTCACATGGGTTTACCTGACAGCTAAGAATGTTGTATTCTGTGGCTGAAGGTACATTAGGCATTCACAGGATAAAGAAGTAAGTGTCGGCCATAAAAGGCCCCAAAAATTAGCCCACATGGGTTTACCTGACAGCTAAGAATGTAGTATTCTGTGGCTGAAGGTACATTAAGCATTCACAGGATACAGAAATAAGTGTTGGCCAGCAGTGTGGGCTGGTGCTCAAAATTTTTTTTGGGGGGGGGGGGGCGCAAACAGAAAAATGTAATAGACATTGCTTTGCGTCAAAAAACGCTGTAAAAAATTGCGTGACTTTGAGGTCACAAAAGTGTGAAAGGGGCCTTCAGTAATCAAGTTATAATATTGTGTCCCTTTCAATGCAGAGTGCACCAGCGTGCCCCCTTTCAATGCAGAGTGAGCAGCGTGCCCCCCTTTCAATGCAGAGTGACCAGTGTGCCCCCTTTCAATGCAGAGTGACCAGTGTGCCCCCTTTCAATGCACAGTGCGTTGCCCCACTCCTCCTCCTCCAGCCGAGGATACAACCAGCACATCCCGCCTGTCCTCCTCGAACAACTCCTCCGACTCTTCCTCGCTGGAAGAAGGGTCCAACATGGTCCTAAAGCTCCGTACACTCATTTCCCCGTTCCTCAGGACTCTAGGCATGACCCATATGTACTGTCCTAGCCCCATTCTGCCCACCTATACTTTAGTCAGCATAACTGAAGAGATTCATAGAGCTAACACATCAGGATCATTTGATTTGTACTATTAACCTTGTTAAGAAAGCAGCTAGAAGGGGCAGTGTTAGTAGAGTGCAGGTTAAAGAGATGATGGAGAGTGATGAGCAGAGAGAAGCTATTGTCGGGTATATTGCGGTAGACTGCTGCGTGCAGTGCTGGGCTTTCTCTTACCCCCCAGTGCTCCTGTCACTGGCAAGCCGCGATCTCTGCAGTGTGGAAGGTGACAGCTCTGTCGGGATGGGGATGAATATATTGGGGGGGGGGTAATAGAAAGACTTGCACTTACTTGCACAGGGTGACAGCCCGGTGTTGTCCCTTTCAGCCGGGGAGATGAGGACCTGTAAAGTCCGGTAGGGGCAGGTAGCAGAGAGGAGCAACAGCAGTGACGCCGCCCTGCCTAATGCACACAATTCTCCATGGATCGCCCCTGTGTCAGCGCACACCTCACACACCTCTCCGACATCGATCCCCCCTGTTGCTTGAAGCAGTGAGTGATGTGATGTACCGGAGCTGTCCTCTGTGCTGAGCTCCCCATCGATCCACAATCACAATGACACAGCTCCTTCAGCAGCAGCAGCAGCAGCAGCATGTTACTAAGGCGGCTTCTCCGACGTGGACGGCCCAGCTCCCGCCTCCTCCCCAGCCAATGGCATGGGGTTTGCCTTTTGGCCAATCAGGAAGCGCATATCGGACACGCTTCCTGATTGGCCAGGAGGAGGATCCGTGTGACAATAGCAAATTTTCATTCGCTATTGTCACACAATGGGTGGAGTCAGGGCACACTGCTCTGCCCCCGGGGACCACCCTTTGCATCACCCTATTAGAGCCTCTGGCTCTAATCAGTTGATGCAAAAAAAAAAGCCCCATTGAACTCCATGCCTCCATGTCGTGCATGAGCAGCCACTGGCGAGGTGAAAAAAACCAAAGCTCCCCAGAACCTGCCCTGCCACAAAATTAGCCCACACGCGTTTACCTGTCAGCTAAGAACGTAGTATTCTGTGGCTGAAGGTACATTAGGCATTGACAGGATACAGAAGTAAGTGTCGGCCAGTATAGACCCCAAAAATGAGCCCTCATGGGTTTACCTGACAGCTAAGAACGTTGTATTCTGTGGCTGAAGGTACATTAGGCATTCACAGGATAAAGAAGTAAGTGTTGGCCATAAAAGGCCCCAAAAATTAGCCCACATGGGTTTACCTGACAGCTAAGAACGTTGTATTCTGTGGCTGAAGGTACATTCGGCATTCACAGGATGAAGAAGTAAGTGTCAGCCATAAAAGGCCTCAAAAATTAGCCCACACGGGTTTACCTGTCAGCTAAGAACATAGTATTCTGTGGCTGAAGGTACATTAGGCATTGACAGGATACAGAAGTAAGTGACAGCCAGTATAGGCCCCAAAAATTACCCACAAGGGTTTACCTGACAGCTAAGAACGTAGTATTCTGTGGCTGAAAGTACATTAGGTATTGACAGGATACAGAAGTAAGTGTCGGCCAGTATAGGCCCCAAAATTAACTCACATGGGTTTACCTGACAGCTAAGAATGTTGTATTCTGTGGCTGAAGGTACATTAGGCATTCACAGGATAAAGAAGTAAGTGTCGGCCATAAAAGGCCCCAAAAATTAGCCCACATGGGTTTACCTGACAGCTAAGAATGTAGTATTCTGTGGCTGAAGGTACATTAAGCATTCACAGGATACAGAAATAAGTGTTGGCCAGCAGTGTGGGCTGGTGCTCAAAATTTTTTTTGGGGGGGGGGGGGGCGCAAACAGAAAAATGTAATAGACATTGCTTTGCGTCAAAAAACGCTGTAAAAAATTGCGTGACTTTGAGGTCACAAAAGTGTGAAAGGGGCCTTCAGTAATCAAGTTATAATATTGTGTCCCTTTCAATGCAGAGTGCACCAGCGTGCCCCCTTTCAATGCAGAGTGAGCAGCGTGCCCCCCTTTCAATGCAGAGTGACCAGTGTGCCCCCTTTCAATGCAGAGTGACCAGTGTGCCCCCTTTCAATGCACAGTGCGTTGCCCCACTCCTCCTCCTCCAGCCGAGGATACAACCAGCACATCCCGCCTGTCCTCCTCGAACAACTCCTCCGACTCTTCCTCGCTGGAAGAAGGGTCCAACATGGTCCTAAAGCTCCGTACACTCATTTCCCCGTTCCTCAGGACTCTAGGCATGACCCATATGTACTGTCCTAGCCCCATTCTGCCCACCTATACTTTAGTCAGCATAACTGAAGAGATTCATAGAGCTAACACATCAGGATCATTTGATTTGTACTATTAACCTTGTTAAGAAAGCAGCTAGAAGGGGCAGTGTTAGTAGAGTGCAGGTTAAAGAGATGATGGAGAGTGATGAGCAGAGAGAAGCTATTGTCGGGTATATTGCGGTAGACTGCTGCGTGCAGTGCTGGGCTTTCTCTTACCCCCCAGTGCTCCTGTCACTGGCAAGCCGCGATCTCTGCAGTGTGGAAGGTGACAGCTCTGTCGGGATGGGGATGAATATATTGGGGGGGGGGTAATAGAAAGACTTGCACTTACTTGCACAGGGTGACAGCCCGGTGTTGTCCCTTTCAGCCGGGGAGATGAGGACCTGTAAAGTCCGGTAGGGGCAGGTAGCAGAGAGGAGCAACAGCAGTGACGCCGCCCTGCCTAATGCACACAATTCTCCATGGATCGCCCCTGTGTCAGCGCACACCTCACACACCTCTCCGACATCGATCCCCCCTGTTGCTTGAAGCAGTGAGTGATGTGATGTACCGGAGCTGTCCTCTGTGCTGAGCTCCCCATCGATCCACAATCACAATGACACAGCTCCTTCAGCAGCAGCAGCAGCAGCAGCATGTTACTAAGGCGGCTTCTCCGACGTGGACGGCCCAGCTCCCGCCTCCTCCCCAGCCAATGGCATGGGGTTTGCCTTTTGGCCAATCAGGAAGCGCATATCGGACACGCTTCCTGATTGGCCAGGAGGAGGATCCGTGTGACAATAGCAAATTTTCATTCGCTATTGTCACACAATGGGTGGAGTCAGGGCACACTGCTCTGCCCCCGGGGACCACCCTTTGCATCACCCTATTAGAGCCTCTGGCTCTAATCAGTTGATGCAAAAAAAAAAGCCCCATTGAACTCCATGCCTCCATGTCGTGCATGAGCAGCCACTGGCGAGGTGAAAAAAACCAAAGCTCCCCAGAACCTGCCCTGCCACAGAGTTCGTACAGGTAGTCGTTAACTGCAAGTTTCTGCTAGAGCAGCCTATCAAGCATATACAACGTTTAGTTCCATCACGTCGGGCAGTCACAAATAAAACGCCTGACGGGCAGGTTGTGTCACCGCTGAATGTCAGCAAGGCGAGCCATGGCTGTTTAAGATCTTCTGAAATGGCCCGAGATTTTTCTGGCGTGCCGCAAGATGTCCTGGACCCCAGGGTATTTGGCAATGAATCACTGCACGACCAAGTTCAGGACGTGTGCCATGCATGGCACGTGTGTTATTACACCCTGTTTCAGCACGCTCAGCAGATTGGCACCGTTGTCGCACACCACTTTACCAACTGTCAAATTGAGCGGTGTCAGCCACTGATCTGCCTGTGAACGCAAAGCTGAACGGAGTGCAGGACCAGTGTGACTCTTGGCTTCCAGTAGCAGCGGAAAAGGAGGAGTCAGCCGGGGAGGAGATGGAGGATGGAGGAGGAGGAGAAAAAGAGGCAGGCCTGCATGCAATCCGTGGTGGTAAAACCAAATCTACACGGGTGCCACGGTTATATGCTTGACGGCCATCAGAAGGTTCACCCAGTGGGCAGTAAAAGTGATATACCTTCCCTGCCCGTGTTTGCTAGACCATGTATCTGTGGTCAGATGTATCTTGGCACCAACACTGTGTGCCAGAGATATATATTCACTTGCTGCTAAACATGACCATACAGCTCTGGAATGCCCTTCTGCGAGAAATATTTCCTACCTGGGACCTTCCATTGGTGTGGTGTTCCAATGGCCACAAATTTCCGAAAGGCCTTCGAGTCCACCAGTTGATATGGCTGTAGTTGGCGGGCTATCATTTCCGACAAGCCAGCGGTCAAACATTGGGCAAGAGGGTTATCCGGCGTCATCATTTTTTTACGCTACAACATTTGGGCCACGGAAGCCTGCCTTTTTTCAGAACAACGTGACGACGGCATCATGGAAGGTGGAGTGAAGGACAAGTGTGAGGAGAGAGGAGAAGGAGAAGAGGCTGGACGATGAGAGCCTGGAGTGTGGCTTTGTGGGTTCTGACGGTGTTGCTCCCACTAGGCTCGGTGATGGGAGTTCAGGTGCCTTCTTAAGGTGGTCATCCCTAGGTGAGAGTTGGGCTTACCACGACTTATGCGTTAACTGCAAAGGCTGCAGATGGCAACACTGTTGTCAGCAACGGACACATTAAAAAAAGCTCACACTGCAGAGCCATGTGCTGGTGTCCTGGGAGCGCCAGATGTGACTGTACATGGTTGATGGCTCGCTCCTGATACATTTGCAGTCTGCTTGGTACCTCTTGTACCGCCTGCTTCTCCTCCCTATCTGCTGGTCCGTCTCTCCCTCTGAGTTCCCCTCCTCTTCCTCTCTTGTGGCCACCCACGTGACGTCCGTAGACACAGTCATCATTCACGTAACCTTCCCCACCACTAACATTTGAGATCTCGGAGTAGGCAACAACAGCGGGGGACCAACCTCCTTGGGCTGATCTGGGTACTGTCATCAGACTGCTGAGTGGCGGCTTTTGCTACCTCCTCTTCCTGATCCGATGCCAACAATGGCTGCGCATTGTAAATATCTTGTGATGGATCGGAAAATAATTTCAGTGACTCAAGCGGAGGGTATATGGTGGTGGTGTCTTTGGGGATGCACACAGCAAAGAGTGAAGAGGGTTCAGATAAAGAGAATGAGGAGGGTGCAGAAGAGGAAGGCTGAGTGAGCCACTCAACCAAGTCTGGTGCGTCCTTTGATGTAATCGAACGCACCTTCTGAAACTTCACACTTTGGTTCCGGCCTACTGATCCTGCCCTACCCCTAGCAAACCTGCGTAAGGGCCTGCCTCTTCCTCTGCCTGTCATTTTTTTAATCAACCTGTGACAAAAGTGTCTAGAGAAGCGCAGTATATGTGAAACAAGGTATATAACACCCTGCTTCAATCAGTGGAATTGGGGGGCCACAGGTTTATCACACCAGTTCTACAAATAATTGGCCAGTAACTGTTGTCACTGTGTGTAGCACAGTTAATGCAGCAAAAGAGGCCACATTTTTGCAGGACTAAAATAAACTCTTAGAAAAGGATACTGTTAAATAACACCCCACTTCAATATGTGGTATTGGGGGGCCACTGGTCTATCACACCAGTTGTACAAAAAATTGGCCAGTGAGTTTGGCACTGTGTGTAGCAGAGTTAACGCAGCAATAGAGGCAATATTGTTGCAGGACACAAATACACTTATACAAGTATACTCAGATAACACCCCACTTCTATATGTGGTATTGGGGGGCCACTGGTTTATCACACCAGTTGTACAAAAAATTGGCCAGTGAGTTTGGCACTGTGTGTAGCAGAGTAAACGCAGCAACAGAGGCAATATTGTTGCAGGACACAAATACACTTATACAAGTATACTGAGATAACACCCCACTTCTATATGTGGTATAGGGGGGCCACTGGTTTATCACACCAGTTCTACAAAAAATTGGCCTGTGAGTTTGGCACTGTGTGTAGCAGAGTAAACACAGCAAAAGAGGCAATATTGTTGCAGGACACAAATACAGTTATACAAGTATACTCAGATAACAACTCACTTCAATATGTGGTATTGGGGGACCACAGGTTTATCACACCAGTTCTACAAATAATTGGCCAGTAACTGTTGTCACTGTGTGTAGCACAGTTAATGCAGCAAAAGAGGCCAAATTTTTGCGGGACTAAAATAAACTCTTAGAAAAGTATACTGTTAAATAACACCCCGCTTCAATATGTGGTATTGGGGGGGGCACTGGTCTATCACACCAGTTGTACAAAAAATTTGCCAGCGAGTTTGGCACTGTGTAGCAGAGTGAATGCAGCAAAAGAGGCATTATTGTTGCAGGACACAAATACACTTATACAAGTATACTCAGGTAACACCCCACTTCAATATGTGGTATTGGGGGGCCACTGGTCTATCACACCAGTTTTACAAATAATTGGCCAGTAACTGTTGTCACTGTGTGTAGCACAGTTAATGCAGCAAAAGAGGCCAAATTTTTGCAGGACTAAAATAAACTCTTAGAAATGTATACTGTTAAATAACACCCCACTTCAATATGTGGTATTGGGGGGGCACTGGTCTATCACACCAGTTGTACAACAAATTGGCCAGTGAGTTTGGCACTGTGTGTAGCAGATTTAACGCAGCAATAGAGGCAATATTGTTGCAGGACACAAATACACTTATACAAGTATACTCAGATAACACCCCACTTCTATATGTGGTATTGGGGGGCCACTGGTTTATCACACCAGTTGTACAAAAAAATTGGCCAGTGAGTTTGGCACTGTGTGTAGCAGAGAAAACGCAGCAAAAGAGGCAATATTGTTGCAGGACACAAATACACTTATACAAGTATACTCAGATAACAACTCACTTCAATATGTGGTATTGGGGGGGCCACAGGTTTATCACACCAGTTCTACAAATAATTGGCCAGTAACTGTTGTCACTGTGTGTAGCACAGTTAACGCAGAAAAAGAGGCCAAATTTTTGCGGGACTAAAATAAACTCTTAGAAAAGTATACTGTCAAATAACACCCCACTTCAATATGTGGTATTGGGGGGGCACTGGTCTATCACACCAGTTGTACAAAAAATTTGCCAGCGACTTTGGCACTGTGTGTAGCAGAGTTAATGCAGCAAAAGAGGAATTATTGTTGCAGGACACAAATACACTTATACAAGTATACTCAGGTAACACCCCACTTCAATATGTGGTATTGGGGGGCCACTGGTCTATCACACCAGTTGTACAAAAAATTGGCCAGTGAGTTTGGCACTGTGTGTAGTAGAGTTAATGCAGAAAAAGAGGCAATATTGTTACAGGACACAAATACACTTTTAAAAGTATACTCTGATAACACCCCACTTCAATATGTGGTATTGGGGGGGCAATGGTCTATCAATCCAGTTGAATAAAAAAATTGGCCAGTACGTTTGGCACTGTGTGTAGCAGAGTAAATGCAGCAAAAGAGGCAATATTGTTGCAGGACACAAATACACTTATACAAGTATACTCAGATAACACCCCACTTCAATATAGGGTATTGGGGAGCCACTGGTCTATCACACCAGTTGCACAAAAAATTGGCCAGTGAGTTTGGCACTGTGTGTAGCAGAGTTAATGCAGCAAAAGAGGCAATATTGTTGCAGGACACAAATACACTTATACAAGTATACTCAGATAACACCCCACTTCAATATGTGGTATTGGGGTACCACTGGTTTATCACACAAGTTGTACAAAAAAATAGCCAGTGAGTTTGGCACTGTCTGTAGCAGAAAAAACACAGCAAAAGAGGCAATATTTTTGCAGGACACAAATACACTTATACAAGTATACTCAGATAACACCCCACTTCAATATGTGGTATTGGGGAGCCACAGGTTTATCACACCAGTTGTACAAAAAATTGGTCAGTGAGTTTGGCACTGTCTGTAGCAGAGTAAACGCAGCAAAATAGGCAATATTGTTGCAGGACACAAATACACTTATAAAAGTATACTCAGATAACACCCCGCTTCAATATTTGGTATTGGGGGGCCACTGGTCTATCTCACCAGTTATATTACTTTAAAAGTGCTTTTGTCACTGTTTGTAGTATTGCTGCAGAAACGCTCAACACACCATTCACAATGCTGCACAGTGCACAATACAAATCCACTATAATATGCTTTCTATATTACAAAGTATATTATAAGTTGATTACACCCCTATATAGTGCACTGCACACCTATACCAAATACCAGCCCTTAAAAGGACTCTTGTGGATATTAACAGAGCGATTTGTGTCACTGACAGTCTGTCCCTGGTGCACACAGCAGACCTCTCCCTACACTGACAAAAAGCAGAATGTGAAATGGCCGCCAGCTCAGGTCTATTTATAGGGTAGGGGGTATGTCCATGTGCTGCAATGTTTCAATTGGCTTTCCCAATCTGATGGCTGTGTCATGGGTCAAAGTTCTCCCCAATGTACTGTAAACTAATATGGCCGCCGCGAACAACGCCAAGTGCTCGCAAAATTGGCGGGCTGCAAACGAGCAAAGTTTGCCGCGAACCGACCGCCCGGCGATCGGCAAGGCCATCCCTACTTACCAGCTGTGCTCACATAGTCCCACCACATGGACACTGACATACCAAAAGTATTGCTATTGGAAAAGTTGCCATGAACATTTTTTTTTCAGCCAAAAAAATGTATTTATTATTTTTCTAAATCAGCCAGAACTGACAGCAGCCGGTAAATACATGTGAAATACATATAGGGTCCATTCACACGTCTGTAAAATGGGTCCTCATCCGTTCCACAATTTAGCAGAACATTTACAGACCCATTGATTTTCAATGACAGTCTGAAAAATTAGGCATTCACAGGATAAAGAAGTAAGTGTCGGCCAGTAAAGGCCCCAAAAATTAGCCCACAGGTGTTCACCTGACAGAAAAGAACTTTGTATTCTGTAGCTGGAGGTACATTAGTCATTCATAGGATACAGAAGTAAGTGTCGGCCAGTACAGGCCCCAAAAATTAGCCCACAGGCATTCACCCGACAGCAAAGAACTTGGTTTTCTGTGGCTGGAGGTACATTAGGCCAGTGTTTCTCAACTTCGGTCCTCAGGGCACACTAACAGGCCAGATTTTAAGTATTACCTTGGGAGATGCAGACTATAATACTGCAATCACTGAGCAGCAAATGATATCACCTGTGATGTATTTCAGTTTTCTTGCAAACCTGGCCTGTTAGTGTGCCCTGAGGACCGGAGTTGAGAAACACTGCATTAGGCATTCACAGGATACAGAAGTAAGTGTCGGCCATTACAGGCCCCAAAAATTAGCCCACAGGCAGTCACCTGACAGCGAAGAACTTTGTATTCTGTGGCTGGAGGTACATTAGGCATACACAGGATACAGAAGTAAGTGTCGGGAAGTACAGGCCCCAAAAAGTAGCCCACAGGCGTTCACCTGACAGCAAAGAACTTTGTATTCTGTGGCTGGAGGTTGCTGTGTGGAGCAGGGACAGACTGAATAGTGACACAAGTCGCTAGCTAATTGGTCCACAAAAGTCAATATAGAGAGAGGTTGCTGTGTGGAGCTGGGACAGACTGTAGCAATTAGGCATTCAACGGACATAAAAGGCCTTTTATGGCGGTGTATTTACCTAAGACAGGGAATTGTTACGGGTGGTGGCGGATATTTGTGGCCTGTCATGAGGAATTTGAATCAAACATGGTTTACTAGTCACATGTGTTGAATTCCTCCGAGATCCATGCCTCATTCATTTTTAGAAATGTGAGGTAGTAAACACTGTCGTGAGCTAGGCGAGTGAGCAAATTGTGCAAGCTCTGGCCAGAGGTCAAGCCTGCCTACCCAGTAGTCCAGGGGTTCATCACTTCTCAGAGCGTCCACATCGGCCATTAACCTGATGTAGTCGGACACATGTCAGTCTATGCGTTCCCTGATGCTGGAGCCTTTGCAGTCAACGCATAGGTCGCAGTAAGCCCAACACTCACCTAGAGATGATCTGCTGGATGGATAAATAAATAGGGTCTGTCCAGATTTGACGGATTGGATCAGATGTCAGTGGACATGTCTCCGCTGACATCCGATGCCCCATAGACATGCATGTGGTGACCATTCAGATCCCCCAAAAAAACGGACAGGCAGATCTGAATGGTCCGCCTGTGTGAAAGGGGCCTTAGAAGGCACCTGGACTCCCATCACCGAGCCCAGTGGGAGCAACGCCGTCAGAACCCACAAAGCCACATTCCAGACTCTCACCGTCCAGCCTCTTCTCCTTCTCCGTCTCCTCTCTCCTCACAATTGTCCTCCACTCCACCTTCCATCATGCCGTCCTCACGTTTTTCTAGAAAAAGGCAGGCTTCCTTGGCCCAAATGTTCAAGCGTAAAAAAATTATGACGCCGGATAACCATCTTGCCCAACGGTTGACCGCAGGCTTGTCCGAACTGATAGCCCGCCAACTACTTCCATATAAATTGGTGGACACGGAGGCCTTTCAAAAATTTGTGGCCATTGGAACACCACTATGGAAGGTCCCAGGAAGGAAATATTTCTCGCAGAAGATAATCCCAGAGCTATATGGCCATGTTCAGCAGTGAGTGAACGTATCTCTGGCACACAGCGTCGGTGCCAAGATAAATCTGACCACAGACATGTGGTCTAGGAAACATGTGGCAGGGAAGGTATATCACTTTTACTGCCCACTGGGTGAACTTTCTGACGGCCGTCAAGCATGTAACCCGTGGCACCCGTGTAGATTTGGTTTTACCGCCACGGATTGCATGCAGGCCTGCCTCTTCTTCTCCTCCTCATACTCTATCCTCCGTCTCCTCCTCGGCTGACTCCTCCTTTTCCACTGCTAATGTCTCTTCTGCTGCGCCACCCAAGATCCCCAGAACCTATTCGGGATGCCAGGTGAGACGTTGCCATGCTGTGCTGCGTCTGTTGTGCCTGGAAGCCAAAAGCCACACTGGTCCTGCACTCCTTTCAGCTTTACGTTCACAGGCAGATCAGTGGCAAACACCACTCAATTTGACAGTTGGTATGGTAAAGTGGTGTGCGACAATGGTGCCAATCTGCTGAGCGCGCTGAAACATGGCACATGTCCTGAACTTGGTCGTGCAGCGGTTCGTTGTCAAATACCCTGGAGTCCAGGATGTCTTGTGGCAGGCCAGAAAAATCTCGGGCCATTTCAGAAGATCTTACACAGCCATGGCTTGCCTTGCTGACATTCAGTTGCGACACAACCTGCCCGTCAGACATCTTATTTGTGACTGCCCGACGTGATGGAACTCAACCTTGTATATGCTTGATAGGCTGCTCCAGCAGAAACGTGCAGTTAACGACTACCTGTACGAACTCTGGACAGTTTCTGGGGAGTTTTTTTTTTTTTTTCACTGTGCCAGTGGCTGCTCATGCGCAACGCATGCAGACTTCTGCAGCCATTTGATGAGATCACCAAACTGGTCAGCAGCCAGGGCGCCATCAGTGACATTGTACCTTATGCCTTCTGTCTGGAGCGTGCATTGAGTCATGTCATTGATCAAGCCGCTAAGGAGCAGGAAGATGAGGAAGTCACAATGCTGGATGAATATAGAAAGCATATTCTAGTGGATTTGTATTGTGCAGCATTGTGACTGGTGAGCGGTTCTGCAGCGATACTACAACTACAAAGAGTGACAAACGCAATTAGAAAAAAGTATTATAACTGGTGTGATAGACCAGTGGCCCCCCAAAACGACAAAATGACAGATTGAAGCGGGGGTGTTATATAACAACATACTTTCATAATAGTGTACTTGGATACTGCAGAAATTTTGCCTCTGCATCATCGACGTCACCTTCCCCACCACTAACATTAGAGATCTCAGAGTAGGCAGCAACAGCGGGGACCAACCTCCTTTGGCTGATCTGGGTACTGTTGTCAGAGTGCTGAGTGCCCGCCGTTACCTCCTCCTCCTGATCCAATGCCAAGGATGGCTGCACATCGTAAATGTCTTGTGAGGGATCGGAAAATAATTCCTGTGACTCAAGGGGATGGTATAAGGATGGTAGTGGTGGTGGTGTCTTTGGGGGTGCACACAGCAGAGAGTGAAGAGGGTGCAGATGGAGAGAATGAGGAGGGTGCAGAAGAGGAAGGCTGAGTGAGCCACTCAACCAAGTCTGGTGCATCCTATGACGTAATCGAACGCACCTTCTGCAACTTCCACTTTGGCTCTGGCCTGGTGCTCCTGCCCTACCCCTACCACCGAGCGGAAGGGCCTGCCTCTTCCTCTGCCTGTCATTTTTTAAATGACCCTATGACAAAAGTCTCTAGAGAAGAGCAGTATATGTGGAAGAAGGTATATAACACCCCGCTTCAATCTTTTCTTTTGGGGGGCCACTGGTTTATCACACCAGTTATGAAAAATATTTTCTAGTAATTTCTGTCACTGTGTGTAGCAGAGTTAACGCAGCGAAAGAGGCAAAATTTCTGCAGTATCCAAATACACTATAGTATGCTTTCTATATTAGAAAGTATATTATACCTCTTTTACACCCCTATATACTGCACACCAAACAATAGTACACCTATACCAGTCCTTTAACCTCCCTGGAGGTATGATTCTGTCAGGAATTCTGTACCAAAAGCGGTACAATTTTTTTCATGGAAATTTGGCGTTATGTATTATAGGCCTACAATTTTTAGTAATTACTGACTTAAACCTGACCAAAACAAGACTCTAGTAGACATCCCACCCAGATGTGATAAATTTGAAACACAAACGCATGAATTATAATCTAATCAATAATATAATTTTATTATATAATATATTATATATATATATATATATATATATATATATATATATATTATATAATAAAATTATATTATTGATTAGATTATAATTCATGCGTTATATTATATTATATTATATTATATTATATATATATATATATATATATATATATATGTGTGTGTTTATATATATATATATATATATATGTGTGTGTGTGTATATATATATATATATATATATATATACATGTGTGTGTGTGTGTATATATATATATATATCTATATCTATAAATGTTATGTGTGTGTTTGTGTTTTGTGCAACGTTCAATGTTTGAATTTCCCTCCCTAGTTCCGCTCCCATGCAGCATTGCTGCTTCAGGAAACGGAACTAGGAAGTCATCACACCGACAGAGGACGGACGAGCGGCGGGGATCTCGGCTGGCGATCTCAGCAATGGGAGATCATCACTGGATCGCCAGGAGAAGGTAAGAGACCACTGCGCGCTCTGCCCATCCACCCCGAGCGTGACTCGGGGATACCGATCCTAGCACAGAAAATCCACCTCTAGTCACGCTCGGGGATGCCGCTAGGAGGGTTAAAGGATTTTTGTGGACCTATTTGCTAGCGATTTGTGTCACTCAAAGTTAACGACACCCCCAGCTCAGATCGCATATCGCAGTGCGATCTGACAGTTCGCACAGAATCGGATCACACTGTTGTGTCAACCACCATGCCATCCGATTCTGCTGCAGACCAAAAAAAGGGTCCTGTGCGTGTTCACTGCGATTGCCGCACAGACATCGCATGTAATTTTAGGAGCAGTCCGCTCTGAATTACATGCGATCTCTGTGATTACATCAGTGTGTGCCGGTTCACACTGATGCGATCCCAGAGATCGCATGTAATTCGGAGCGCACTGCTCCTAAAATTACATGCGATATCTATGCCTACAGTCTATGTCTATGACTGTAGGCACAGACATCACATGTAATTTGCCTATGTCTACAGTTTGTATAGCTGAATTTGCACCGCAATCGCAGTAAACACGCAAAGGACCCTTTTTTTGGTCCGCAGCAGAATCGGATCGAATAGTGGTTCACATCAGTGCGATCTGATTCTGTACGAACTGTCAGATCGCACTGAGAAATTCGATCTGACCTGGGGGTGTCATTAACTTTGAATTGACACCCCCAGAGTATCGCATATGGCAGTATGAACTGCCTGTGCTGCGGATGTGATGTGGGAACATGCAGATATATTCACAGTGTTCCCGCATTGCATCAGTGTGAACCGGCACTGACAGTCTGTCCCTGCTCCCCACAGCAAACCTCTCCCTACTCTGACAAAAGACAGAATATAGACAGTACACCTATACCAGTCCTTAAAAGGACTTTTGTGGACCTATTACCGAGTGATCTGTGTCACTGACAGTCTGTCCCTGCTCCCCACAGTAATCTCTCCCTACACTGACAAAAGACAGAATATAGACAGTACACTTATACCAGTCCTTAAAAGGACTTTTGTGGACCTATTACCGAGCTATCTGTGTCACTGACAGTCTGTCCCTGCTCCCCACAGTAATCTCTCCCTACACTGACAAAAGACAGAATATAGACAGTACACCTATACCAGTCCTTAAAAGGACTTTTGTGGCCCTATTACCGAGCGATCTGTGTCACTGACAGTCTGTCCCTGTTCCCCACAGCAACCTCTCCCTACACTGACAAACGACAGAATATAGACACTTAGACAGTACACCTATACCAGTCCTTAAAAGGACTTTTGTGGACCTATTACTGAGCGATTTGTTTCACTGACAATCTGCCCCTGCTCCCCACAGCAAACCTCTCCCTACACTGACAAAAGGCAGAATGTAAAATGGCAGCCAGATCACGTCTTTTTATAAGGTAGGGGGTATGTCCATGTGCTGAAATGTCTCAATTGGCTGTCCTGTACCACCTGATGGATGTGTCATGGGTCAAAGTTCTTCACAATCTAAAAGACTATGGCGGCCGCAAACATCGCCATATGTCTGCATGATCGGCGGACAGCGAACGATCAAAGTTTGCCGCAAACCGACCGCCGAGCGAACCAAAAGGCCATCTCTATTCTGCATCCTTACTTCGAGCATTTTTAGGATACCATGACGCTCCCTACCCCCCCTGGATGGTTATAGAACTGTCAGGAACCCCTGTCACCAGTTGTATCCTTGCAGCAGTAAGAATACCACAGGCGCTTTCCTACCTCCCCTGGATGATTGCAGGATCGCTAGGAGTTCCCTCTCTTATGCTGTAGCCTTACAGCAGTAAGGTAAGGGTGTAGTACACCCGGAGGATCCAACCTTTTGAATTTCTCACCGTCCACCTATGGTGTTGTAATCACACCGTTGATCGGCTCACATAAGATACTCATTGGGAACGCCACTCACAAGATTGCACTTTGACTGTCACGTTTATGAATTTGTTTGCTGTGATTTATTTATTGAGATCATCTATTTCAATTATGGACTTTTTTTTTCACTAGTTCAAACTCATGATCTATTTATTGTCATTCATTCTTATTTATTATTGGTGTTATTTAGTCACTATTTATATGATTGGCACTGTAGTCACGCTATATATTTCATTTTCATAAGTTTGCACTTTAAGTGACTCATTATTCACCGGTATTTATTTATTTCTACTATTTATTTGTGTCACCTAGCCACCAGTTATATGATTGACACTGAAGTCACGTTACATACCTGTACCTTTTTTAGTCGCACTACTAAGCACTTTATACTGATACTCTGTTTACAGCACTGAAGTCACATTATACTCACTCACGATCGAGTTATTTATTTACACACGTTATTGATATTTGTTTATTCATGTATCTGCTCATTGGACAAGCTCAGCGTCATTTCTTTACTGGGTTTGTTATTCGGTTCTGAACATTTGAGATGTTAGGAAGTTCTGCCATGAACTGAACAGGTGATCGTTAAGCTCATTTTGCAGCTGTGGTCACAGAGCACATGCTCAGTTTGCAATAAATTTCTATGCTAAGCATTTCCTCTTTATCACATCTACGGTAAGCATGTGAAAATACAGGCAAACATGTGGGCTAATACACAGTGGTATATGACAGCCCACTCCCTCCCTCCTCCTCCATGCTCATTAAACCAGATAAACATAATAGGGGCGGGCTAATACATATAGACTAATGGAGACTTCATCTCCCTATTATTTTAAGACACAGCCTGAAGGGGCATGACACAGCCTGTAACTGTCAGAAATCCCCCCACAACATGTTTTTGCCAAAAAATAATATAGATTTAATTTCAAATAAATATTTATATGACCATTTTAAACTGTTTTTTTATATAAATTATTTATTTTACTCTGTGACCCATCATATGTGACCAGCAGCAGAGGACTAGAAGCTCCTCCTGCTTATGTTTACCTGTAGAAGGGCTTGGAAAAATCTGGGTCATGTGAGAATTCTATATTGATTAGGAAATGGTACTTAGATTTTTGTTTGTAATAAAATAGTTATAGTGCCATCCTCCATATACAGCAAGAGATGGGACAATGTAAATTAAACATTGTGTGTTTAGCATCACTTTAAGTAGCAAGTATGTAATGCAAAGAATATAACTAAAGTGATTATAAATGATCACCTTGTAGAACAACCCATTCAGTTTAAAATATAAACAAAAGGCAAAACATTTTTATATAGATATGAAAGAACATTATACAGTGCCTTGCAAAAGTATTCACCCCCCTTGAACTTTGCAACCTTTTGCCACATTTCAGGCTTCAAACATAAAGATATAAAACTGTAATTTTTTGTGAAGAATCAACTACAAGTGGGACACAATCATGAAGTGGAACGAAATTTATTAGATATTTCAATCTTTGTTAACAAATAAAAAACTGAAAAATTGGGCGTGCAAACTTATTCAGCCCCTTTACTTTCATTGCAGCAAACTCTCTCCAGAAGTTCAGTGAGGATCTCTGAATGATCCAATGTTGACCTAAATGACTAATGATGATAAATAGAATCCACCTGTGTGTAATCAAGTCTCCGTATAAATGCACCTGCACTGTGATAGTCTCAGAGGTCCGTTTAAAGCGCAGAGAGCATCATGAAGAACAAGGAACACACCAGGCAGGTCCGAGATACTGTTGTGGAGAAGTTTAAAGCCGGATTTGGATACAAAAAGATTTGCGAAGCTTTAAACATCCCAAGGAGCACTGTGCAAGCGATATTATTGAAATGGAAGGAGTATCAGACCAGTGCAAATCTACGAAGACCTGGCCGTCCCTCTAAACTTTCAGCTCATACAAGGAGAAGACTGATCAGAGATGCAGCCAAGAGGCCCATGATCACTCTGGATGAACTGCAGAGATCTACAGCTGAGGTGGGAGACTCTGTCCATAGGACAACAATCAGTCGTATACTGCACAAATCTGGCCTTTATGGAAGAGTGGCAAGAAGAAAGTCATTTCTTAAAGATATCCATAAAAAGTCTTGTTTAAAGTTTGCCACAAGCCACCTGGGAGACACACCAAACATGTGGAAGAAGGTGCTCTGGTCATATGAAACCAAAATCGAACTTTTTGGCAACAATGCAAAACGTTATGTTTGGAGTAAAAGCAACACAGCTCATCACCCTGAACACACCATCCCCACTGTCAAACATGGTGGTGGCAGCATCATGATTTGGGCCTGCTTTTTTTCAGCAGGGACAGGGACGATGGTTAAAATTGATCGGAAGATGGATGGAGCCAAATACAGGACCATTCTGGAAGAAAACCTAATAGAGTCTGCAAAAGACCTGAGACTGGGACAGAGATTTGTCTTCCAACAAGACAATGATCCAAAACATAAAGCAAAATCTACAATGGAATGGTTCACAAATAAACATATCCAGGTGTTAGAATGGCCAAGTCAAAGTCCAGACCTGAATCCAATCCAGAATCTGTGGAAAGAACTGAAAACTGCTTTTCACAAACGCTCTCCATCCAACCTCACTGAGCTTGAGCTGTTTTGCAAGTAGGAATGGGCAAAAATTTCAGTCTCTCGATGTGCAAAACTGATAGAGACATACCCCAAGCGACTTATAGCTGTAATCACAGCAAAAGGTGGCGCTACAGAGTAATAACTTAAGGGGGCTGAATAATTTTGCACGCCCAATTTTTCAGTTTTTTGTTAAAAAAGTTTGAAATATCCAATAAATTTTGTTCCACTTCATGATTGTGTCCCACTTGTTGATTCTTCACAAAAAAATTACAGTTTTATATCTTTATGTTTGAAGCCTGAAATGTGGCAAAAGGTTGAAAAGTTCAAGGGGGCCGAATACTTTCGCAAAGCACTGTAAATACATTTTCCCCCTTCTTTATAAGTGATCACATTCCCTCTTTTCTCAGCTGCATAAAAGCTGGTGGGAGAAGAAGAGGCTGCACACTGAGCTTCCTAGTGAATGGCTATGAAGCGGGAGCGTGTCAGGTAAAAAATCAGCAGATCAGCCATGGTAGTTCATTGAGAACTACAAGCCAACATCTGCAAAGGATGTCGGGACTTGCAAGTTCATGCACACACAGAGCTCTGCATATGAATGAAGTGGTTGTGTGGGTGCAGCCTTGCATAGCCCCGCTAATTAAAAAAACTCACAGCTAGTATGAGGAACTTCTCCCTGTACTGCCGTTACGGGGGAGTTGATTGGGCAGTGGCTGCAGCATTGGGAACATGTTACATGCTTCACCCTTAAAACTGGTGGAACATGTCACATGATCCCGAAGGTGAACTTATCCTTTAACCACTTGCCGACCAGCTGCCGTGTATTTACTGTGGCAAAATGGTGCTGTTCTACGAAACAATGTACCTGTACCTCGTTTTGTTCAATAGCCACAAGATGGCACCATCATGCCGCCGGAGGTGCGATCGTGTTGTGATTGTGTCAGATATGAGATTATCATCTGACGAAACGTCCGTCGGTCGTGGCGTGCTGACGTCACTAGTGTGAGAGGAAGGACGTGCGGAAGGGCCGACCGGCCGGAGGCTCGGTTTTTTACATGCGCATTTACTCTGCATTTCTTGTAAGTGTATTTCTTAATTTTTATTAAATGGATATTCGATTTTACACTATGGAGCCACTTATTTCTTTTTACATGATATGATGATATATGGGGGCTGTGGAGTGCGGATACTGATATCTTTGCCTGGGACCATTTGCCACTCTGATTTGATTGGAGGCATATTCCTGGACTCATCCGACTGCTTATAAGTGTCTTCTGAGGGTCGAGAGATCAGAGATTCCCCATACAGTATATACAGGCTAGTGTATATCTATTTCTGGTAAGCAGATTAAATCACTGGTGGTGGATACAGCACATTTGGTGATTGATTAATTCATATTCTTCACGGATACTCTGGGAATAGTTTGGACTTTACAAGAGACTATCCTATTTTTTGATTTATAGTTTCATCACATATATTTTATATTATACATAATTTCATATACAATTTATCATTTTTTATTCACTTTTTGCACATTGATTACCTATTATTATGGTTTCTTCCACTTAGCGCAGCTTATTTATATTATTTGTTTTTGGTGATATCACACTGTAAGCTGCAGCTCTTTATTACACCAGCGCGGTTATATATTTTGGGGAATTTAACCTGAGATGCACAAATTAACCAGCTCGGCCCTGGAAGCTTTAATGACCAGGCCATTTTTTGTCATACGGCACTGCGTTACTTTAACTGACAATTGCGTGAATATGCGACGCGCTAGCCAAAAAAAAAAATGTATGTCCTTTTTTTCCCCACAAATAGAGCTTTCTTTTGGTGGTAATTGATCGCGTCTGGGGTTTTTATTTTTTGCACTATAAAAAAAAAAAACTGACAGTTTTGAAAAAAACTAAAAATATTTTTTACTTTATGCTATAAAACACATCCAATAACAAAAATGTGGAAAAAAAAAAGTGTCTTCATCAGTTTGTTCCAATATGTATTCTACTATTTATTTTTGTTAAAAAAAAAAATTCCAATTAGTGTATATTGATTGGTTTGCACAAAAGTTATAGCATCTACAATTTATGGGATAGGTTCATGGAATTTTTATTTTTTACATTTTTTTACTAGTATTGGTGGCGATCAGTGATTTTTAACAATACTGTTACGTTGCTGTGGACAAATCTGACACTAAATGACACTTTTTGGGGACCAGTTACAGAATACAGGGATCAGTGCTAAACAAATGCACTGTCACTGTACTAATGATACTGGCAAAGAAGGGTTAACATCAGGGCCGATCAAAGGGTAAAGTGTGTCCCTGGGGAGTGCCTCCTAACTGTGTGGAGGTTTGCCTAACTGCAGGAAGACAGAGATCCGTGTTCCTGCTGAGCAGAAACTCAAGATCTCCATCTTCCCTACTGACAGAACAGCGATATGCCTTGTTCACATAGGCAGATCGTCGTTCTGCCTCTCCTCCGAACGATCGTCGGGTCCTGGTGGACATTTCCTCTGCCGGACCTGCTGATTGGATCCTGCTGTGTCCAATCACAGCAGGAGTGGGTGGCCAGTGGCACGTGCGTGCTCCCGACCCAGAGCACGAGTCAATGTATAGGTACATCAGTTTGCACAGGAGGGCTGGCCTGCCACATTATATCTGCGTGGGTGGGTCCTTAAGTGGTTAACTAATTCATTTTCAGTCCACTTCAATTTCAAGGCATGAAGGTGTTACTCAGGCAGATAGAGGTATCCAGGCATTGATGAGCACTTTGTAACTTCTGTTTACTAAAAAGAACATGCAATTTCCAATGCCTGTTTCTTTGTTGAAACCATGTAGAAATTAAATATAGCTCATTTGAGGACACAGTGTACCTGCTGATCAGCTCTAATTCTCATGCTGGCATTCATTGGTGCAGCAGGGTCTCTTGCTTGCCAAATCCCCGAGGCTGCTGTTATCCTTCTTTTTTGGACAGCCCTCAATCTGAGCCCTCAAAAATGAAGCCAAGTGTGTTCCCTGGTTGAAAGTCCTGCGCTCTGTAGTTATTGGAATTGAAGGTTGACTAGTATAGGATAACATGACAATGGGCAGATGAACGGAGAAAATCTAGCTCAGTATTCTTTATTTATTACAGGTTCGTGTAGAGCAATGTCAATTTATGCAGCTCTTTACATATATATTGTACATTCACATCAGTCCCTGCCTTCAAGGAGCTTACAGTCTAAGGTTCCTAACTCTAATTCATACATACACATACAATGGCCAATTAGCCCACCATCATGTCTTTGGAGTGTGGGAGGAAACTGGAGTACCCAGAGGAAACCCACAGCGGCACAGGGAGAACATGGAAACTCTGTGCAGGTAGTGCTGTGGTTAAGATTTGATCCTATGACACTAGTGCTGCTAGACAGAAGTGCTACCCCCCCCCCCTTGCCACTGTGCTGCCCCAGTATGGCTGCAATGGATTATTTAACACTCAACTGAACTTAGTAAACTTTCAGAGCATACTACCTAGTGTTTCCCAAATATCATGAATTGATTTTACACATTTTCTAGAGATCTTTTTCTGAACAAATATAAAAAACACACCCCTCTGACCTACTGATCTCCCAAATCCACCTAATGCCTGGCTCTCACTCATGAGAGCACTGTACACCCTCTATAGCACGTATCCATATTCCTCCTCTTAGAACAAGTCTTCACCTGTCTAATGATGGTTGGCTATATAGTACTAGTCTTCCGTTTTATTGATATTTCTGCAGCCGTTGTTAGACCTCTACTTCATGACGATATAAAACGATACTCTCGATCATTCTGTACTCGTCAATGCTCATTGAAGTTGGTCTCTAATGGACCATTTTGTTATTGTACTCTGTAAAACTTTATATTATGTTTTATATCTTCAATAAAAAGTTTGAAAAAAAAAAAAGACACCCATTACAACTAACAGTGTCCTAAACAACTACTACCACCCCAATGTAGTGTACATAATTAACACTTGCACATTAAATGTACCGAACTGAATGTAACAGCTGCGGCTACAAAAAACTGTTTACAACATGAACAAGGGAGCAGAAGTGCGAAGCTCATCTGACTTTCCTGGTAATGTCCTGGTCACATTCACTGCAGTACATCTGTACTCAGCATTGCTTGTCAAATCACTGACATACAAATGTAATCACTGTGTCTTTGCTTTGAACATTTGAAAAGTAATTCTTTTCAAGTGATTAATATTGGGTTTTGGCAGTGTCCAACTGCTGAGGGAAATGAAGCTGACTGTTTGCCTCGGGCTGGAGCTTATGTGATTTCTTTTTGTGCCACATGCGAAATAAAGTGCTAGGACATGCTCCATAAAAATGGAGCACAAACAGCACTGCAGTTCATTTTCGACTGGAAATTATTATTATTTTTTTTTTTAGTTCTCAAAATATTCATATTATAGAGTTTGTTGAGCCTTCAGAAATATTCCTCTTGAAAAGCAATACCATCTGTCAAGTATACTTTGCGTTTTGTTCCTGTCATTTGCCAGCTGTGGATCTGATCTCATCAGCATAATGTTCATGGTTTTCCGAGCTAAAGAATAAAGACGTGATTTAATGTGCTTTCAAATAATAATAAATTTCACAATTTAGCTGCTTTATGCACATTCATTTCTATGAGGTCTACTAGAACTGCAAATGTTATTTTCTCACTCCGTATAATCCTTCAAAAAGTATTATCGCCTTTGCAATGGCTCCAAAAGGGGCCTAGTTATATAGCAGTACAGTAGTGTCTAAAGGCATCACTCTCCTGGGGACAATTTGTAGTAAAGCACCAAACAAAATAATGGGTGTAAAAAATATTTCGGTGACTATGATTATGATCATTATTTTCTTAAGCATCCCTTGAAGGAAGTACCAAAACTCATTCTTTAACTACTTCTGGACTGGAAGATTTTCCCCCTTAATGACCAGGCCATATTTTGCGATTCGCACTGTCTTATTTTAACGGGCAATTGCGCGGTCGTGCGATGCTTTACCCAAATAAAATTGATTTTCTTTTTTTCCCCACAAATAGAGCTTTCTTTTGGTGGTATTTGATCACCTCTGTGATTTTTATTTTTTGGGTTATAAACAAAAAAAGAGCGGCAATTCTGAAAAAAAATTATATTTTTCACTTTCTGCTATCTAACATTCCAAAAAAAAAAATTAAAAATCAAAATGTTTTATCATTTTAGGTCAATTTGTTTTCTGCTACATATTTTTGGTAAAAAAAAATCCCAATAAGCCTATTTGGATTGGTTTGCGCAAAAGTTATTGTGTCTACTAACTACGGCATTTTATTGTTTTTTTTTTACTAGTAGTGGCGGCGATCTGCGATTTTTTGCGGGACTGTGACATTGCAGTGGACAGATCAGACCCCTACAGACCCCTAACTGACATTTTTGACATTTTTGGGGGGACCAGTGACATTACTACAGTGATCAGTGCTAAAAAACATGCACTATTACTGTAATAATGACACTGGCAGGGAAGGGGTTAACATTGTGGGTGATGAAGGGGTTAAATGTGAGCCTAGGGAAGTGATTCTACCGGTATGGGGGCGGGGCTTATGGAATGGCCAAGGAGACCTGTGATCCTATATAGAAGGATCACAGGGGCTCTGTGATAATTCCAGAGAGAAGAACGGCAATCTGTGCTTACAACAGCTGACCGTTCTTCTCTCTCAGCGGAGAGCAATCGCGGGTGTCAGGCGGCAATCAGAACCGCCTGCCCCGTTCATCAGAGTAACTGCTGCCGAGTGGGAGCAGGAGCCTGTCCCGCCGCCAGCGTGCGCTCGCCCCCTAGCTGTTATTATGTCGGTTCGCGCAGGAAGGCCAGCCTGCCTCCGTATATATGCAGTGGGCGGTCCGGAAGCGGTTAAATGATATCTGCATAAACAGCACATTTTTGTGTTAGAGCATGCAGCTATAATTATTCTGAAGGCTGTAACCTAAAGCTGGATACACACTATCCAACTTTTGTGGTTAGATTTCCTTCAGATTTACCTTTTCTATGTAGTGCAAGGGCCTGCCAGATTGCATACAAATTGAAAGTGTTTAGGTTTGACCTCATATTATCTGGTTTTGGTAAATCTAAAGGAAAAAGTCTTCAGAAAATCTTATAGTGTGTATGGGCCATAACTTTATAGCCATCCCTTCCCCCCCTAATTTAGCCAACTCTGTCCACCAATAATGTAAGCCTTCCAATCCCTGGTCAAGAAGAACCACTCACTTTCAGTGCTTGTTACCAAGAATTTCTTTTCTATTTCTGTTCTGGCAGTGATCAGCTTTGGCTACAACTGTGCAGCAGTTGGATGAGCTCCAGGCAAACAGCTAAATACACAGATTTTAGAATAGAAGAATTGTATTCCTTTCAATCCACTCATGAGATTTACACAGACTTAGACAGCACAGAAAAGAAGTTTTTTTCATTGCTGCAGTTAAGTAACACTTATAGGGCTTGTCCAGCCTCAAGCCTGTGACTAGACAGTGAAAGGAGAAGTAGTGGACGGATGGGGTCAGCCCTCTGTCACTCTACTCTATAATCCAATATACAGTATCTCACAAAAGTGAGTACACCCCTCACATTTTTGTAAAAAAATTTTGATATCTTTTTATGTGACAACACTGAAGAAATGACACTTTGCTACAATGTAAAGTAGTGAACGTACAGCTTGTATAACAGTGTAAATTTTGCTGTCCCCTTAAAATAAATCAACACACATCCATTAATGTCTAAGCCACTTGCAACAAAAGAGAGTACACCCCTAAGTGAAAATGTCCAAATTGGGTCCAAAGTGTCAATATTTTGTGTGTCCACCATTATTTTCCAGCACTGCATTAACCCTCTTTGGCATGGAGTTCACCAGAGCTTCACAGGATGCCATTGGAGTCCTCTTCCACTCCACCAATAGTGACATCAAGAAGCTGGTGGATGTTAGAGACTTTGCACTCCACCAGCTTCCATTTGAGGATGCCCCACCGATGCTCAATAGAGTTTAGGTCTGGAGACATGCTTGTCCATCACCTTTACCCTCAGCTTCTTTAGCAAGGCAGTGGTCATCTTGGAGGTGTGTTTGGGGTCATTATCATGTTGGAATACTGCCCTGCGGCCCAGTCTCTGAAGGGAGGGGATCATGCTCTACTTCAGTAGGTTACAGTACATGTTGGCATTCATGGTTCCCTCAATGAACTGTAGCTTCCCAGTGCCAACAGCACTCATGCAGCCATGACACTCCCACCACCATGCTTGACTGTAGGCAAGAGACACTTGTCTTTGTACTCCTTACCTGGTTGCCGCCACACACTCTTGACACCATCTGAATCAAATTAGTTTATCTTGGTCTTATCAGACAACAGGACATGGTTCCAGTAATCCACGTCCTTAGTCTGCTTGTCTTCAGTAAACTGTTTGTGGGCTTTCTTGTGCATCATCTTTAGAAGAGGCTTCCTTCTGGGACAACAGCCATGTAGATCAATTTGGTGCAGTGTGCAGTGTATGGTCTGAGCACTGACGGGCTGACCCCCCCACCTCTTCAACCTCTGCAACAATGCTGGCAGCACTGATACATCTATTTCCCAAAGACAACCTCTGGATATGACGCTTAGCATGTGCATTCAACTGCTTTGGTCGACCATGGCAAAGGCATGTTCTGAATGTACCCTGTCCTTTTAAACCGCTGTATGGTCTTGGCCACCATGCTGCAGCTCAGTTTCAGGGTCTTGGCAATCTTTTTATAGCCTAAGCTATCTTTATGTAGAGCAACAATTCTTTTTTTTTCAGAATCTCAGAGAGTTTTTTGCCTTTAGGTGCCATGTTGAACTTCTAGTGACCAGTATGAGAATGAGAGCGATAACACCATATTTAGCACACCTGCTCCCCATTCGCACCTGAGACTTTGTAACACTAACGAGTCACATAACACGAGGGAGGGAAAATGGTTAATTGGGCCCAATTTGGACATTTTCACTTAGGGGTGTACTCACTTTTGTTGCCAGCAGTTTAAACATTAATGGCTGTGTGTTGAGTTATTTTGAGGGAACAGCAATTTTCACTGTTATACAAGCTGTAAACTCACTACTTTACATTGTAGCAAAGTGTCATTTCTTCAGAGTTGTCACATGAAAAGATATAATAACATATTTACAAAAATGTGAGGGGTGTATTCACTTTTGTGAGATACTGTCACTACTTTACCACTTAAGGACCAGAAGGTTTTACCCCATAATGACCAGGCCATTTTTTGCAATACGGCACTGCATTATTTTACTTGACAATTGTGCGGTCCTGCGACACTGTACCCAAGTAAAATGAATGTCCTTTTTCTCCCACAAATAGAGCTTTCTTTTGGTGGTATTTGATAACCTCTGCAATTTATATTTTTTTCGCTATAAACAAAAAAAGAGGGACAATTCTGAAAAAAAAAAAATGAAGAAAATAACAATATTTTTTACTTTCTGCTATAAAACATTCCCAATAAAAAAAAAAATGTAAAAATCAAATGTTTTCATCATTTTAGGCCAATATGTATTCTGCTACATATTTTTGGTGAAAAAAAATCCCAACAAGTGTATATTGATTGGTTTGCACAAAAGTTATTGCGTCTATTTTTATTTTTTTTTTAATTTTTTTACTAGTAAGGGCAGCGATCAGCAACTTTCAGCGGGACTGTGACATTGAGGCGGACAGATCGGACACTAAACTGACACTTTGATACTTTTGGGGGGACCAGTGACATTGCTAGAGTAATCATTGCTAAAAATATGCACTGTCACTATACTAATGACACTGGCAGGGGAGTGGTTAACACCAGGGGTAAGTGTGTCCCTAGGGGGTGCTTTCTAACTGTGTGGGGGATGGACTTGCTGGATGAACACAGAGACCTGTGTTCCTAAATAGGAGGTACATAGGATCCCTGTGTTCATCACTGACAGAACAGCGGTCTGCCGTGTTTACATCTGTCTTCATGGGGAGCGATTGCGGGTGCCCAGCAGACATTGCGGGTGCCCAGCAGACATTGCGGGTGCCCAGCAGGCATTGCGTCTGCCGGAACCGCTAATTGGCTCCCCCTGTGGCCAATTGCTAGCCTTTGCTAGTTGTCCCATGAAGCGATGTACAGGTACATTGTTTCGCAGGACAGAGCCAACCTGCCGCAGTAAAAGTACGGCGGCTGGTCGGCAACTGGTTAATGATAGAACATGAGCACTTTGGCACAAAGGATTGGCTGCTTGTACTGCCTCTCCCTAGGGACTGTGAGAGGCTAACACTAAGTGACATTCAAATACTTACACTGTTTCCAGTTAAAAATATATATACTTAAAATGTATCATTAAATATCAATTTACATTACAGCATAATTAATCTCTCATTTTTAAATAAATGCTGACATGCAGGGTTTTTATGACGGAAGAGACCCCAGTGTTATAAGCACTTCTCCCATCCTGTCAATGGTAATGTACACTGCGACATGCATGCACAGCACAGAGTACATTTACGGCACAACTCTGTGCCGAGTGACTCCTGTGAGCATGCATGAGAGCGATGTTTATAGATGTGCACAATAGAACATTTTATTTCATTTCAATTTTGTTTGTTAATGAAATCATTTTGTCATAATAATAATGCTAAAATGATTAATTTTTTTGGAACATTTTCCTTATTTTGAGGGAGTATATATTTGTTGTTCCAAATTGATTTGTATTTTCACTAGTTCTGTTATTCTTTTGTTATTTCAGATGATTCGATATATTCATTTTAACCTGTTATTTCATTATTTCGGGAGATTACTTATGGACTCCGAGTCATCCCTGCTAGTCCAACCCACAAAGAGAAATGAAATGAGCTGATTGGATGATATCGACTAGAATCGCGTGCATCCAAAAGTAACAAATGGAACGGAATTAATTTTGGATTCATTTGATATGATTCTGATTGATCCACCTCCATCCAACCCAAACACAATAAGTAGGAATTATCTTATTTCACTTTTGTACCTTACTGTATTTTTTGCAATATGTTTCCATTTCGTATGTAGTGCATTTTTTATAATGTAGCACTACTCCCTTGGGAGCTGCTGGTTACAGGTTACCCTGGGTTACCTATAGCAACAACACAATAGTTTAGTGACTTTAAAGTGCCTGGCTCAGTCAAGAAACAGTCTAGCGATTTTTTTTTTTTTGTAGTTTTATTTGAGAACTTGGATAGGAGAAGGGATGAGTGGGATACTCCAACTTGAATGAACTATGCACAATTTGCTGGAACGTCTAGAAATCACTGAGTGCGGTAAGGCCGCTGCTTCACCTTGTCACTAGCAGTGAAGAAGAATTAAAGAACTTGTATTGCTCTGTGAATCGCTCTTAGGGCCCAATTAGGCACCCCCTTTATCCCTATTCTTCAGGGTTCTACACAGCACCCCCTTTACTGTAACACTCTCTGTGTGAGCTAGCTCCTTGATCCACTGACTTAATTGGAGTGGTCCCCCTTCCTGTGCCAAACCCTTTGGCAAGACCCTCAGTAGTCACGGACATTGTTTTTCCCAAGAGACTCTGCCAGCAGCTCCACCATCAGCTACACTGGATCCTCTGCAGCTCAGCTCCACACCTGGTTCACTAGGCTGACTGCCTAAGACCACCTTCCTCACACACAGTAGGAGGAGAGACAGCCATCTGCCTCCTCCTGGGAATCTGCTTCCTAACCAAAGACACCCTGTCAGATGTCCCCTCAGTATTTATGCTCAATCCCAGGATGCACTGCGGTGGTGCCCTCCCACTGCGACTGCCATCAAACCTGATATGTCACTGGCTGGGTTTCCTCCACTGTCCAACACGCTCCCTCATTGAATGCAGTGGGGACACTCCCTCAGACCCAGTAAATCACACCTGGAGACATGCAACAGGCAACCAAATAGATCAGACTCCCCTGATAAGCAGAAGGAGCATTAGATGCGTTTACCTAGCACCTACCTACCTAGGAGGTTACTACATCAATAATGAAATATGTTAATGCAAAAGAATCGTCTGATTATCCAAGAAATAAAGCCAATGAATCCAAAGTAATATGGATTCATTCGTTATTTTATTAAGTTAAATTTGTCTCCCCATTCCCAACTTACTTTGTTTGTTGAGCTGCACACATGCAAATTAAACAAATCGTCTCCCAAGTTCTACCCTAATACAAAAATAATCCCATTAGAATATTCACGCTATGCCCACCAGATTAAAAACAAACGTATCCAAATCAATTTCATCATTCATTATGTCGTTACATTATTTCAGATGCCTCAAACATTAACAAAAGGCCCAAACTATCGCATCATGTCATCCGAATAGACAAATTAATATAAATGATTTTATTCTTTTGGTTATAATTTATGTAGGATTAGTTGAAATGAATTACTATTTTAATTCAGAGATTCAAATACATCCGAATCATGCAAAATTTGCCTGAATTTGGATTTGTAGTGAAACAAATTGCACATGTCTAGTGATGTGATTGTGGCCCATGCATTCAAGTGACTGAACATAGTGAACCTGGAAGAAAGACTGGAAGAAGATAGAAGCACCCAGGAACAGCTGAAGTGCTGACAGTGCATCACTGGAGGGCTTAATTTGAAAGGTAAGGCAGCCATAATGTGCTAATAGGCTGTGCGTACTAGCACATTATGGCCTAAACTTCTGATGGGCCCATATTAAAACAATATAAAGCAGAGTTTAATTCCACCTTAATGTGTGTCTTTTAAAACTGCCCAGAGTTCAGCTTAAATAAAAAAAACAGAGGGGGCGTGGCTTGTCGGCACCAGAGATGGCCACTTAAGCCCAGAGCTCTGAGGGACAGAGGAGCTTACTAATGACGACGGACACCCCAGCGCCCGAATCTGCCCGCAAGTGTACCCCCGAGCATCCCGCTGCCAGCCTGCTCAACATGTCCTGCAAGAGGAAGGGTTATCACTGGCCGAAAAAGCTCATGGCCTTCTACTCATGGCCTCCGCCGCGGGAAGCAGGGAGGCAAGATGACACCTGCGCCTCTGCGGTTTACGGTGCAGCACTACCAGCAGATAAAAAGGGGGGCCCCACGGAGGTAACACCACCCATGACATCAGCTTCCTCTACCTCCAGACCGGGGGATTACTCACCCGAGACTTCCAGCCCTGCTAAGGCCCACATGAGACTCGAGATGCAGCCATTACATAACCCTCACAGCAGTCAGGACATTAATCCTCTCACTGCCCCTTCCCTGCAGGCCTCTATTGCTGACTTCCCTTCTAATGGTCAGCCTGTTCTGGATACCACGCTGAAAGATATGCTTCTCTCCTTCCATACATCCTTGTTTCAAAATCTGTCTTCATTATTTGGCAAAGTAATATCTGACATACAGGGGATGGATCACAGAATTCTATCTGTGGAGGCAAAGATGGGAGAATGCACAGAAACCATAAATGACATCATAGATACATGTGATGAAACTAGAGATGAACAGCACTGGATCAAGGCTAAATTAGCAGACTTGGAGGACCGCTCTAGGCCCAACAACGTTAAGCTGCATGGCATTCCTGAATCTGTTCCACAAAGGGAGCTTCATAATTATGCCAGATCCCTTATGGCGGCCGTGCTCCCTGACTGCACTGACATGGACCTTACTATCGATCGCATTCACACAGATTGCCTAAAGCCGCCCATCTTCCAGACTCAGTTTCAAGAGATGATCTCATGAGAGTTCACTTTCACCAGACCAAAGACCACCTGTTAGCTGCTTCCCTCCTGCAGCGCATACTTCCCGCACCATACGAGGGAATCCAACTGTTTGCGGATTTATCTAAATACACGCTGCAAATGAGGAGACAACTCAGCTCGATCACAAAAGCTCTGATGAATCACAATATACCATATAAATGGCGTCACCCGGGGACTATTTTGGTCACCAAAAATGGAGTCCCACATGCTATTTCCACCATGCTGTATGGCATGCGACTGCTCCCCGCTTGGGGCATCATCCCCACTCCACCACAAGACGAGGCCATGCAGACCGCCTCCTCTATGCCCCGACCACCCAGGAGTTACCCCAATGAGAACCCCCATCAACGTCCATGACCATCATTCACCGCAAGTCCTAATGCATACCTAATTACTTCTCTGTCCGGCTCGCAGAGCTCCTAAGGAGAAATTTCCCCCTGAGATACTGGTAGTCCACCCAGTTCAGTGTTGACTACTGGTTATTTACAGCTTTCCTTCTGCGGATTTGCCTGTTCTGATGTACCTTCCCATATTCACAAAGTTTCTAGGGCGACAATACCCTTACGCTTCTTGTTTTTGAATCATTGTTTTTTTTACCTTTATTGTTGACTGTTCATATTGTAATATGGAAAATCCGCGCTTAGGATATTCTTAGATTCTCTGTTAGTGATGGCTGCAGCCCACCTTTAAAACTATATTCCGAAGATATATAGTGAGAATAGAAAATAAAAGAAGGTGCGTGGCGCTGCCAATGTACACTTAATATTCCGTACACATCTCAAAGGTATAAAGTGCAAAACATATAATAAAACTATTGCAAATACGGTGTATGTCTCCCCAATTATTGTTGGAATAAAATAATAAATAAGTGACAGGTGACTGGATACTAAAATACTTATAAAGTGCCAAGTGCAGCAATCCTGTGCTGTGTATATTCTGGGTGATTAAATAAATCAATAAATAATTGAGATCAGTAGTAGGTGACCCAGTTCAGTGTAAAGGTACACTGAAATATTGTGCCAAATCCAAAAACAAATGTGATGACAAAGATATAAATTCAGACTAGTGATACCAGTGTTGGGTGTGTGGTAATAACACAGCCTGTAATGAATAAGTAATGTAAAAATAAATAAACCATGAACTAAAATCAGTGGTGACATATACTAGTGATAACAAGGTGAACCACTGTGTTTATCCTTGGGTGTGTCAAATAAATCAGCTAGTAATATATGTCGGCAGGGAACTGTATACAACACCTTACAGCAAGTATATGGAACAACATAAATCAACCATAGATAAAAATAGCAGCAGTAATTAGAGCTTCAAAGAAATAAATAGCCCATAAATAACCTAAAAAAAGGGGGGGTAATCCCACAATTAAAAATAGTCCATAGGTATTTAGTGCAAACAAAGGTGACTTCAGTGCAGGTGCTTCTAATTATTGCTTTAAGGGTGCCCGGACTCCGGTGATCACTCTGTGCTCCCCGCACCCACAGGACCGCACTCACCAGAGTTAGTTACCCCTACAGGGGTATCAAGCCTTGGGTATACAATCTCTGAGTCCCCCTCTCTGGTCTCCCTGGATGGTGCTATGGATAGGAGTGTTGTCTAATAACCTGCCAGAGTCCTTCGTCACACTATCCTTAGGAATGGAGTGTCCACGGGTATGTATGGGGAATAAAGGCTCACATAGGGTAGTACCGTTTGATAACGCTTTATTAAGTCAAAGAAAATGGTACTCACAAACAAATATGAAACAATCGGCAGGTAAAAGCTGTTGCGATCGCGCACTTCCGGGACGCCGTGCGTTCCACAGACCGGATGTGCGTTCCAACCAGGCGGATGTGACGCGATGACGCTCTACGCGTTTCGTCAGTGTGACGTCTTCAGGAGTAGCGTCATCACGCCATCTCCGCCTATTTGTAGCAATATGGTAATCGGGCCATGGTTCATGCTCCAATCGCAAAATCGTATTGAACGTCTAATAGGGTAATGTGTCGCACTCTGTTGCGGGGTAGAAAACTGTGTGCCCTTTACATAATATCTTATATGCACACAGCAGCTAAACAAGCTTCCGGCTGCCCTTGTAAACCCCGGGCTTTATACTTTATAGAGTGGGTGATATAAAATTGTGCGCGCCTCGTATTAACTAAAAAGCGGAACTTCTCCCATATTCTAAATAGTTTTCTATCCGCGTTACACTACGACAGATGGTAAAGAAATTTTTTTTTTTTAAAACCGGTCCTATTACCATGTTACTAAAATGTGTTACACAAACAGGTGGTAATTACTTAACACAGGTGGTATTAACATGGTGCCATAGTCTGATGCATAAACAAGTTAAAAAATGCCGGAGACCGCTACCATCTATTTGAATCTAAAAACACGGACATTAAGTGGAATGAAATTAGTAACATAAAATCTTGTGATATTCTGCTTCGAATATTATTATTAAACAGATAAAAAGTTATTGTAAATTAAATAAATACCTGTGATCAATGAATTATATTAATAATCAGAATAATCCGCCTAATAGGAAAAAGCTTTAGACTAGGACTGAAGGGTAAAGGGCTATATTGGCAAAAATATAAAATTTATATGAGTTGATATAAAATAATATAAAATTGGTACAAAATTAATTAATTATTTGATCAGTCATAAAAACTGGCCCCACATTCAGGGTGGGTGAGAAATTAATTAATGGAAAAGTGGATTGTTTAAAAAGTACAAGTGAAAGTGGTTAACTCTCATGGTCTTAAATGGTAAAATAGAAAATGGTAAATCAGACAGCCCAAAAAATAATGGTAGGGCAATAGGATAATACAAGTTTAAAATACATGAAACACAATTCTTGAATTGTCCTGAGTGAAAAATGAGGACTGATGGCTATGATGTAATAAAGTGCTTGTGTCTATATGGACAATGGATCCACAATGGTGTGAGACATATGTACAATAGCTTGAATACTCATGAGTAGTATAATTGGAAGTGTTATAAACATATATATATATCGAAAAAGAGAGAAAAGGGGGGGAGGTATATCTGCCGAAGAGTCTAGAGAGGACTAGGGTGATGCACTGGTATTGGCTGTGGATAATAGCTAAACAAGGTGGCGGATGCAAGTCATCTGAAAATGAATTCACAATGGCCCAAGGAGACTAAAACCTGATATTAAAAATGTAATAAAACTATAAATATACTGAATATTAAAAATTAGAAATAAAACAGTTCAGGTCTATATCTAAATTGAGTCCCTTGGGTTGAAGTGATTCGAGCAAATATATACACTTGGTCTCATTCTGGGAGATTTTTTTCCTTTTGCTCTCCCCTTTCAGTGTCCTAAAATAGAATCTATACCATAGAAGATTAGGCCTTTCGGATTTTTGTTATGGACTTCTAGGTAGTGTCTGGAGAGGCTATGTTTCGGGAAGCCATTTTTTATATTTGTTATGTGCTCCCTGATCCTAATATGGAGGGGTCTGGTGGTACGCCCTACATATTGTAGATTGCAAGTACATTCCACAACATAAGTGACATGTGTGCTGTTACATGTAATGAGATTATTGATTTTATATCTCCTGTGGTTCACCCTTGATTTAAAATCTAGCATTTTCCTCGGCTGAGAGGGATTGTTCCTACAGGCCAGACATTTTCTGCACCTGATAAACCCTTTCATGTCAGGAAATATTTTTACACCTTTAGGGGGGTCTATCACATTTTTGACCAGTCGGTTTCTCAAAGTCAGTGCCCTTCGGTAGATAAACCTGGGTTTCTCTGGGAGTACTTTGGCTAGTGTTTTGTCACTCTTCAGTAATGGCCAGTATCTCCTGAATATCCTTTCTACCTCCTTGTATTAAACAATCCACTTTTCCATTAATTAATTTCTCACCCACCCTAAATGTGGGGCCAGTTTTTATGACTGATCAAATAATTAATTAATTTTGTACCAATTTTATATTATTTTATATCAACTCATATACATTTTATATTTTTGCCAATATAGCCTTTTACCCTTCAGTCCTAGTCTAAAGCTTTTTCCTATTAGGCGGATAGGGAAGAAACGTGATAGTTCCCCCTCACCTGAGTCACCCCCTGAATTCAGTTTGGGATTCGGCAGGCAGAGGAGTGGAAGAAGTGACTGCTGATGACCCTATAGAATGGTGGTTCTCAACTCCTGTCCTCAGGACCCACCAACAGGCCAGATTTTAAGTATTACCTTGGAGAGATACAGACTAGAGTACTGCGATCACTGAGCAACAAATTATATCACCTGTAAAGTGTTTCAGTTATCTTGAAAACCTGGCCTGTTAGTGGGTCCTGAGGACAGGAATTGAGAACCACTGCTATAGAAGGTCAAGCTATAGAGTTTGTTTGCGCAGCCTGAAGGGCCAAAGAAAGGGTTGGCAGCATCTAAGTCTGCGATTTCTCATTTGGATTTGTCAGGTTATTACCCAGGTGTACGAGTTAGTAGGGAAGTTCCACCTTTTCCTGTAAAGGACATTCTACCAGAGGAGTAGGAGCCTCTTGGGCACATCGCCATAAAGCCTCTATGGCTCAGATTTGCAAGGCCGTGACCTGGTCATTGGTACATACGTTCACTCCCAGGAGGAATCTGCATTTGGCAGCAGTGTTCTGCAGGAAGAGGCGTGATCCTTTTGGTGATCAGAATGCGGTATTTTTTGGTGTCCCACTCTCCTCAGATGCATTGCTTTAGGACATCACATATGTTATGATTTAGGGCTCTGTGTCTTCGTGATGTATGATAAAGAAAAAAGGATTTTGCTACAGCTTACCTGTAAAATCCTTTTCTTGGAGTACATCACGGGACACAGAGGTCCCTCCCCTCTTCTATAGGGTCTTTATTGCTTGCTACAAAACGGAGGCACTTCCTGTGTGGGAGGGGTTATATAGGGGGGACATTCTTACTGATGGGTTACCAGTGTCCATCACCTGAAGGTGGCTATATAACACATACAAGAAAAGGATTTTACAGGTAAGCTGTAGCAAAAATCCTATCATTTATAGTTTTGTGTATATTCAATTTTCACCATTTCGCAAAAAGGTGCAATTTAAAATTTACAAACATTTTTTATTTATTACTCAATACAGGTAAGCTTTTATATTTAGTAGTACCGTATATACTCGAGTATAAGCCGACCTGAATATAAGCCGAGGCCCCTAATTTTACCACAAAAAAATGGGAAAAATTATTGACTCGAGTATAAGCCTAGGGTGGGAAATGCAGCGGCTACTGGTAAATTTTAAAAATAAAAATAGATACCATTATACAGTACATTACACAGTACATTAGGCCTCCCCCCCTCAACCCAGGTCAACCATAAAGAGAAATATTACCATAAATAAAATAAAAATCTATAAAATAAAATATTACTGTAAATATAATATTAAATGTAATATTAAAAAAAGGAAACTTTGAGTTGTGGTCAGTGGTACATTACAGCACATACATTACACCTCCACCTCCAACCCCCCTCAACCCACATTAGGCCTTCACCTCACCTCCACTCCCCCCCCCCCCCTCTTCTCAACCCGCATTAGGCCTTCACCTCCAACCCCCCTCAACTCACATTAGGCCTACACCTCCAACCCCCCCCCCCTCAACCCAGGTCAACCATGAATATTAAGTAAATAAAAATGTATAAAATAAACTATTAAATATAATATTAGAAGAACCTTGGGGTGCTGGATGCTGCTCATGTGCTGAAGTGCAGATGGTGGAAATGCAGGTGTTCGGGTTCCCTCAGTGCCTCCCGGCCGGGGCAGCTCACTTCTTCACTTCTTCAGCAGCGCGGCTGCCAGCACTGGCTCCTCCCACAGTGTGACGTGCTGGCGCAGCTCGTCCACTGACTCTCCGCTGACTGTCTCCTCCGCTCCTCTGCTACAGAGGAGTCAAGCGGCGGGTCATATTGTTCGGGCATATTACCGTATTAACGACGGCGGATGCGGGGCGGGGGGGTCGGGGGTGAAATTAAAAGTCATTCCTGATCGTTCCTGGCATTTCCCCATTTAAATTTTTTTTCTCACTCGAGTATAAGCCGAGGGGGTGCTTTTTCAGCATAAAAAATGAGCTGAAAAAGTCAGCTTATACTCGATTATATACGGTAATTTAGCAAGGATTTTGTCAAATGTACTGTGTTTGTATCTGCTAATAATGATTTTAGTGTATTTTTAGTAAATATATTGCTTTGATAAATATTTGAGCAAATATTGTGGGGCCTTAAAAATCAATAGCAATTTCTTTTTATTCTACTGGTCCTATGCTTTCAGAAAATATATGGTTTGGGGGGTCTTTAACAAACTGAAAGCTGTAACTCAATACAGCTTAGCTTTTAAATTTAGTAGAAATTTTGTAAAATGTGCTGTTTTTTTCTGCTAATAATTGATTTTAGTGTATTTTTAGCAAAAATATTGTTTTGATAAACATTTGCGCAATTATTATTGTGCCCTAAAAATCTGTATCACCTTACTTGTATTCTACTGGTCATGTGCTTTCAGAAAATATCTAGTTTGGTGGGTCTTTAACAAATTCTGAAAGCTGTAAGGGAAAAATAAAAAAGCAATGGTTAGATTCAAGGTGGAGCACAGGGCCTGGCAGTGAAAAGATTAGGCTGTTATAACATTGCCAGCAGTTCTAATGCAAACAAACTCCCATGCACACAGGCTCTAAGCTAGAGCTACTTTCAGGACTTTGACAAGGGGGCGGAGCCCCAAACAGCATATATCCGCCCACTACCCATTCCGGTTTTGGTTTACAGAACAGACATTAAGAGGGAGCTCACATGGATGCTAACAGTGGCATGGCTTACATGGCCCGACTTTCTATCATTTGGTTTAGTGATCCTTGGTATCCTTTGGCTTGCTGCCGCCCCTGGTATTGGTCACCCCATCTTCAGAGCTGCTCTTCCAATACCCCAGTGTAAGTTTGAAATGTTTGTTGGAATAAACAGTGTTACATTTTTACTGATCCAGAGCCTTGGCAATTGTTTCTTTTATATATACCATGAATCCTCCCTGATCTGATTTCACCAAGAGCTGAGGATACATAGTTTTTGTTCTGTGTTCTTTTGTTGGATTTACCACTGCCATGATTTCTAGCTTCTGCTTGTGGTTGGAGGTGGTTCCACAACTACAACCACAGTAATTTCACTCTAAGTTGCTAGTCTTCTGTGTGTACAAAGGATCATGAGGGAGCTCATGACCAGGACCAGGACCAGGACAAGGTGTGGGCAGGAAGGGCAGCAGCCATGGGCATAGTAATATCATGGGAGGTGATTTGAGGTGATTTGTTTCGGAATGGGGAAAGAATGTTAGTGCTAGAAAATGTAATATGGTGGGGGGGTTCTGCTAGGAGGGGAATTTTTTTTTAGAGGGGGAGAGGTTTGTTCTAGCAGGGATGATTAGGGGTATTTGTGCTAGGAGGGGGGGGGGGTTTAGTCAGGGGAGAGGATTTGTTCTAGGAGGAGGGATTTTTTTGTGAAGGGGCAGATTTGTGCTGGGGGCATATTTCATGCTGGGAAGGGGATTTCAGAAGGAGGCATATTTGTATTGGGAGAAGGGGAAATTTATGCTTAGGGGTAAGCATGCAGATTAGTGCTCCATTTATGTTTTTTTTTGGGGGGGGGGATTTTTTCTGGCACATAATGCTCATACATCCGCCAATCGTTAGGCAGAGAGACAGAACTGTGATATGCCTATTAAAACAAGGCAGATCGTCCTTCTGAGTGAGAGAAGAGATGGAATTTGTGTCCCTGCAAAGCAGGGAATAAATTCCATCTTTTCCCCTATTAAAAGCACCTCACACAATATAGTAAAACACTGGTGTTAACTTCTTCCCAGACACTGTCATTAATACAGTGACAGTGCATATTTTTAACACTGATCACTGTTTTAGTGTCACTGGTCCAGAAAATGTGTCAAAAGAGTCAGTTTGTGTCAGAATGTCTCAATAGCGCAGTCCTCCTATATGTCTCTGATCGCCGCCATTACTAGTAAAATAAATAAATAAATAAAAATATCCCATAGTTTGTAAATGCTGTAGCTTTTGCACAAACCAATCAATATATACTTATTGGGATTTTTTTCTACGAAAACTATGTAGCAGAATACTTGTTGGCCTAAACATATGAAGAAATTTGATGTTTTCAATTTTTTTTAAAATGGATAGGTTTTATAGCAGGAAGTAAAAAGTGTTGTTTTTATTTTCAAAATTGTCGATTTTTTTTTTGTTTATAGCGCAAAAAATAAAAAAAAGCAGAGGTAAACAAATACCACCAAATGTGGTATTTGCGGGGAAAAAAAGGACATACATTTTATTTGGGTACAGCATTGCACGACTGCGTAATTGTCAGTTAAAGTAACAAAGTGCCGTATCGCAAAAAATGCCCTGGTCAAGAAGGGGGGGGGGGGTGAATCTTCCAGTGGTCAAGTGGTTAAAGTGGAGTTCCACCCTAAAATTGAAGTTCGGTCCATCTTCTTGCTCCAGGTCACCTGAAAAACAAATGGATAATCGCAATTTTTTTTGTTTTTTTACTTACCTTGTTTTAGAAGATAGTATACTTACCTTACTTCCTCTTCCTCCCTCGGCGGGCCACGGCGAGTCGTCATTTCCTGGCTTGCAATGATTCCTGGGAGCTGAACGTCATCACTCCCAGGAATCAATGCGCCTGCACTGGCCCCGACGTCAGTTCCAGTGCAGGCGCCGTCATACCTTGCTAAACAGCTTCAGGGCATGCCCAGAAGCTGTGCAGGGATGACGCTGCAGCCCCGGAAGTGATGGCGGGGCCGGTGCAGTGCATCGTGGGACCAAAGAGGACGGAAGAGGACGCAGAAGAGGATCGCGCTGGCTTCAAGCTGCCCACACGTGAGATGGCAGCGCTGGACAATACATTTTCAAGGTAAGTATTTCTTCTTGCAGGTAAGTGCAACCCGGGACAGTTCAGAGGCTATCCATTGTGGAATGCACTAGCCCTGACTGTCCCGGGGGTATTTTTATGTATTTTTTTTATTTTAGGTGGAACTCTTTAAAACTAGGAAAATTAGGTGAGAGAAAACTATAATTTTCAACATAACTCTTATTCACATTTCTAATAAATTTAGCTTAAAGCATGAATAATATTTGATATTTACAGATTTAACAAAATATACTTATATTGTTACAACCATACATCCTTGTAAACCAAAAAATAAAAGAAAGAAAAGGACCCAAGGGCCCCACACTATCATTGTTTAACCACTTTACCACCGGAGCATTTTGCTGTCTTACGTCTGGGCCACTTTTTGCGATTCAGCGCTGTGCAACTTTAACTGACAATTGCGCAGTCGTGCGATGCCGTACCCAAACAAAATTTACGTCCTTTATTTCCCACAAACAGAGATTTCTTTTGGTGGTATTTGATCACCTGTGTGATTTTTACTTTTTGCGCTATAAACAAAAAAAAGCGTTTATTTTGAAAAAATAACAATATTTTTAACATTTTTTTATGTGAAATTCCCCCCAGGAAAAGATGT
Organism: Pelophylax lessonae; assembly: GCF_965119305.1. Taxonomy (NCBI): domain Eukaryota; kingdom Metazoa; phylum Chordata; class Amphibia; order Anura; family Ranidae; genus Pelophylax; species Pelophylax lessonae. The sequence goes on from NC_138768.1 coordinate 748,250,521, forward strand.
AAAAATCATTTTTTTTTACATTTTTGGCCAATTTGTTTTCTGCTACCTATGTTTGGTAAAAAAAATCACAATAAGTGTATTTTGATTGGTTTGCGCAAAAGTTATTGCGTTTACTAACTAAGGGAAAGATTTATGCCTTTTTTGTTGGGCTTTTTTTAACGCGTAATGGTGGCGATCTGCGATTTTTTTGCGAGACTGCGACATTGCGGCGGACAGATCGGACCCTTGACTGACATTTTTGACACTTTTGGGGGTACCAGTGACATTACTGCAGTAATCAGTGCTATATATATGCACTGTTACTGCAAAAATGACACTGACAGGGAAGGGGTTAATTTTATTGGAGAGGGAGGGGTTAATGTATGCCTGGTGCTTACTGACGTGTGTGGGGGGAGGTGACTGAGTGACACAAGGACAGATCCAGGGTTCAGCTATGCTGAACCCTGCAATCTGACCCTGCCTGTCACTTAGGAGATCCGCCCGCTTGTGTTTACACAAGCAGGCGGATCTCCACACTAGATCCCCGACGATCGGGGAAAAGCGGCGGCGATCGCCGCTGCTCCTCCCCTGGCCCGACTCCCGCTGTGACTGAAAACAGGGGGAGGGTCTGACGACGTAGTACTACGTCGTCAGACGATAACGAGCCACTCTGCCGCAGTAATATTACTGCAGGCAGACCTAAAGTGGTTAAATAGTAGCCACAATTTATCATTTCTCATACTAAATCATCTTTATTTTATTCCCCCCTCCACTTAGGCTGGCTCTAACATATTCATGCTTCACTGATAACTATAAAATATATCAAACATATCTTTTCGTGCCGGCTCACACTGTTCCGACTGGTCAGGCGACTTGGTCGTCTGACAAGTAGCGGACCGTGCTGTGCAATTGGAACCGTTCTAATAGGAGCGACTCAAGTCGCTCTGACTTAGAAAAAGGTTCCTGCACTACTTCGGGGCGACATCGGAGCGACTTGCATTGACTTCCATTATGTGAAGTCGCTGCAAGCCGTGCCAAAGTCGCGGTGCACGGGCAACGGCATAACTCGCCCGAAGTCGTGTCGCCCTAGTGTGAACTGACACTTCTTATACCTCCCAGTTTATTATTACAAATAAAAGTCTAAACATGATTTACAAATCATGCTCTTGCCCTTAGCAGCATTTATTATTTAACTTTGATTTGCAGCTGGGCCTTATCTTTGGTGGTTATCCAAACACCACATCGTTTTACTTTTGCTGCAAGTGAGTGATCATTTTTCATTATAATTAAATGTACACAAAGATCTTACCATCTCCCAAGAGAAACGCATAATGACTGTAAGAGGGCAGGATCTGTGTTCAGGCTAAGATACTGATTGGCCATCTTTGCTTGAAGGTCCCCATTTGACATTCTGTGTCATTATGCCTGTATTCAAAAGCAGAAGTCACAAAAAACTCAGAGTTGCCTAGAAGACAAATGAGCTTAGGGCAAGAAAAAATATGGTGGCACTTAGAACTAAGGTCTGCTTTGAAAGGATTAAACCCATTGCCTCTTTTTCATCACTTGTGCAATTTTAAAAATTTGTAAGCAAACTCTATAACATAATGGCCATCCGTATTAAATATTTAGAGCAAAACAGGGAAGACCCCCCAAAAAAAGATTGGATTGTACAGGCCAGTGGGAGAAGCGTACACAGTTGTACAATAAAATTGATAGGATTATTTTGACATTTTAACACAATAATGCTCTGAAATATAGCCAAATAAAATCCTCATTAAAATAGCATGGGAGTATATAACCAGATAGAAATCAGTATGGTATTAGGGTCCAGTGCCGATGAATTTCGCATATTGCTTCCTCAGGGCTTTGGAGACCACATAGTAGTTGTCTATGGGAAAAAATAAATAATTTACAATCATATATACAACCACATTAAAATGTTATGACAGAACATTTGACATTAGAAGTAGGTAAATGAACACCCATCTAAGTGAATGACCCACATGCACAATTTCTCCTTGGGTGGGCACCGTAAACCACAAGGGTGAGGCCTCAGAGATGGGGACAACCAATTTTAATACAAAGAAATTACTAAACACTCATAATATATCTATACTCCAATCAATGATTTGTTAGATGATAGCCAGTAAGAATACTTATGGCCACTGGATTATACTCTTCAAGAGAGGAGGTAATTAGTAAAGCCTTTTGGGAGGGAACAGCTCTTTCAGGGGTGTCTATCTTTGTAGAGCAGCTTATCTACAGCATATAAGTAAAGAAAAATATTCAGTTTAGGGCAGCCTTGGTACTAGATGTAAATTATAATAAAAGAGTATAACTTAAACCAAAACATGCATATGGAATACATGTTTGCGAAGGCTCACTACAGCCTAACAAAATTCTTCACATGGTGGAGCCATTGGCTTAGAAATCCCGATAGTAGTTTGGACATCACATAAACTTTACAGCTCTCCCTCCTGGTCCCTTGAACGGCAAGCACGTGAAATTCCTTAACCAATGCTGCCTACCTTCCCACTGTAGTTGTTTCCAAATCTATTGAGAATATATCAATCTTTATAGCAAAGCTCCTGCCTATGATTTACTCATACCATACAAAGGATACCCTCGTCTGGAAGTGCTCTAACTTATCTTTTTGGAGCTCATATGTGACTCTTCCATTACACCCACCGTTGAGACCATATTTTTCTTTTTCTTTTTCTGGTTTCTAGTTTAAACCAACACGTTTGCCAATGTATGTTATTATTCAATTGTTGTTGTACATGATCTTTATTGGACATACTTTGTAATTGTTTTATGTAGTCATGTTGACTTCTTGTTATACTCAGTTGTTATATGCTACTGAATTGATAAACAAAATAAAAATTACAAGTTGAAAAAAAAAAAAAAAAAAAAAAAAAAAAAAAAAAAGAGTATAACTTACTGAGGATGATCATATGTAATGCGTATCTGTCATCACATATTCCAGTTACATAGTTACATAGTTAGTGAGTATGAAAAAAGACATCAGTCCATCCAGTTCAACCTATGATGTGTATGTGTGTTTGCTGTTAACCGTACATTGTATACCCCTGTATGTTGTGGTCTTTAAGGTGTCCATCTAATAGTTTTTTGAAACTATCGATGCTCCCTGCTGATACGACTGTTTGCAGAAGAGAATTCCACATCCTTACTGCTCTGACAGTAAAGAACCCCCTACGTACTTTAAGGTTAAACCGCCTTTCCTCTAGTTTTAGTGAGTGGCCACGTGTCTTATTGTATTCCCTTTCTCTGAATAGTTTGTTCCTTATGCTAGGGTCGCCAGTACAGTATTTGTACATTGATATCATATCCCCCCTCAATCGTCTCTTCTCCAGAGAGAATAAGTTCAGTGCTTGTAGTCTTTCCTCATAGCTGATGTTCTCCATTCCCCTAATTATTTTTGTTGTCCTTCTTTCCAGTTCCAGCACATCCTTTCTCAGGACCGGTGCCCAGAACTGGACAGCATACTTCAGTTGTTTGGATAGGTATACTTAGAAGGTGTTGGACTTCAAACGCTGTCCTGTTGCCTAAACAAGTACCGAGTATAACCCCAGATAGTGCCTGTCTATATTAATCATCTCTGTTCTTACTTTTAATCATCACTGAGTAATAGCATCAGCTACCAAAAAGAAAGGGAAATCAGTTGGCCAGAGAGGGAAATGTATGGAGGGTTCCAAGCTTCCTTTGTCTAGTTATCCATTTCCTGAAAACCACATAGGAGTAATGACTTATAAGATATGCTAAGCTTGAACCTGTGAGCTGAACAAGATGTCAACAAGGTCCATGACAGATACATAACCTGCTTACTGTCATGGCAAGATCCAAATGTCTACTATTCCTTAACTATAGAAAATAATGAATGCAAAATGCCATCAAAACAAGCCCCTGATTAAAATGTAGCCTGGAGGGGTATGCACAGGAAAGCAGAGGTGATATCTCATTTTGAGACAACAGCTGTGGCCTTCTTTGCATCTATTAAATCATAAGGAACTCTGTTTCTTTATGCCTGCTTTGAAGCTAATAAGTTGTTATGATATTAGAAGCAATGGCTATGTTACCTGATAACTGCCCCCACACAAAATTACATTATGATTGTTACTCATAATGCAACCATGTGATCCAAGCCTCCCATTCTGAACACTGTGTATGCTACAAAAAACAACGTCATTGAAAGCATTGTTCCAGAAGTAATGAAAAATGTATTACTTAGTAATTTAAAGCTGTCCCATTGTTGTACGTGTAGGCACAAAAAAAAAAAAGGCCAAATTAGCATTGCCTATACCAATTCTATTCTTTGTGCAAAGCATTAAAGTTATTTACATTACAGAAAAAATAAAACAGATTTTTTTTTTTTATCTATACTTTAATGAAAGCAGCCATCAATTCATTAATTGTTATTTCACATGCAATATAGTATTTTATCTAATGTGCAGCTGAACGTACCTAATGGATACTTCCACTTTTATTACATTTCTATAGTGAAGTCTATACTTCCCAAATTTATGTCATGAGTATAAGTTTATTTTACCTTTTCTTTTATGTTGAGCTATAGACATGCCTTCTCAGAAATGGTCAAATCTGACATTAAAGCGAAGCTCCACCCAAAGGGGAAGCTCCGCTTGTTCACACTCTTCTCCACCCCCCCCCCCCCACTGCCACATTTGGCTGTTTTTAGGGAGGAACCGCTAACTGTCTTCAGATTTTGTTTTGTCGGCCAGCATTAATCCAGGCTTTTTCTGTGGACTACACACCGCACTCTATGCTGTTGAGAAGAGGAGAGGCGGAGCCAACACCTCTAAGGACTGCTCAGCTGCAAAATTAACTTTTTTTGTACTTAGGTTTGTATGGATGCACTTTAACAGTTCATTATATCTCTAAAAGATATTACAGTGCATGCAGCTATTAGGGAAGATCTCACTATCCCTGTTAGAATGATAATTTATTTTATATTAGGTAGAATGCAGAAGAAAAAGTCAAAACACATCCCAAGGTGGACGTACCTAAAGCTTTCCTGTGGCTAGGAGCAGAACTATGACCTGAGCTGTATTTAGACATCATGCTGGTTCTGGCTAGCTCATTAGATTGATTTTAAAAAGACCAGGATTCTTTCCTAAATGTACATAATATAACTGGATACTAACATTTATAGGTAAAGTTGATCCAGGGAATATCCGATTGCCTCTCGGGGGATCAGGAAGGATTTTATTTTCCCTGCGGGAGCAAATTGGATTATGCTTTGCTGGGCTTTTTTGCCTTCCTCTGGATCAACTGTGGGTATGGGATTGAGTATATAGGATTGTATTTTTTTCCCCTTTTATAGGTTGAATTAGATAGACTTGTGTCTTTTTCAACCAGACTAACTATGTAACTATATGCTGCACCAGCGCATCTGAATGTTGACATCCTTTTTTGCAAGCTTCACCATGTATGTCATAAAATTATTTCAGTAAAATCCAATGCTAGAATGTTCTACCGGAGAAAGTATACAGTCTGCCTTATATTCTCAGCTACAATATACAGCCAAAAGATTGAGGACACCTGACCCATCGCCTATATAAGCCTGTTGGACAATAACATTGATGTGCCCCTCGCCTGCAACACACACATGCACATGTACTTTTTGCAGGCAGTTGTAACATCTGCTTTTCTAGAAAGGCCTTTTACAAGATTCTGGAGTGTATTGGAGTGTGATTGTAATAATGTGTGCCCATTTAGTCAAAAGTCTGTAAGATCAGGTATGGATGTTGAATGAGAGTGCCTGGTCCTCTAGTGGAGTTCCATTTCATCCTCAATGTTTTAAATAAGGTTTAGGTCAGAGCTTCTTGCAGGTCACTTGAGTACCTTCATACCAAAGTTGTCAAACCATGTCTTTATGAATCTGGTTTCTGCACAGAGGCACAGACATAGTGAAACGGAAAAGGGTGTTCCTAAACTGTTTTGCCACAAAGTTGGATGTGCATAATTGTCTAAAATGAAATTGTAGACTGTAGTAATAATAGTTCCCTGCAACTAAATCAAGAGGCCAAGCCAAATACCTGAAAAAGAGCCCAGGAGAATCATCCCTCCTTCACTAAAGTTTATAGTAATACTCCAGAAGGTAGCACTATTCCTAAATCCACCTAGCCTAAAGTCATCCATAATACTGCCAAATAGTGAAGTGTAAGTTATCATTCCAGAGAACACATTTCCACTGCTTCTGAGCCCAATGGGAGTTTGTTCTACACCATTCCAGCCAATGCTTGGCATTTTGCATAATGATCTTAGGTTTGTGTAAGCCACTTGGCCATGGAAACCCATTTCATGAGGCTCCAAAGTGAATTCTTGTGCTAATGTCACTTCCAGAGGAAGTTTGGAACTCTTATGAGTAATGCAAAGATGATATGTGTTGTTGTTTTTTTTTTTAAGTATGATATTTATTGAGTTTTAAAAGCAGGTATACAGATATAATGGTTGATAATAAGCAGAATATAACTAGACACAGATGAAGATGAACTCCCAGGGAGCGCTAATACAACATAGATTAGTATAAGTAATCTCACTTCTACAGTACAAGTGAACAGTATCAATTCAGAAAAGGATATACAGGGAAAAATATAAGCTGCTGAACAACTATACATTAACTGTGAGTATAATGAGGTTTGGACCAATTGTCCCATCTGTCACAGAATTTCATAAGAGAACCAGATTGTACAGTTAGACATTCCCATACTTCTGTATCAAAGTTATTTGGGTTTTTATATCTGAGATATTCAAAGCTAAATTGCATCTCAACTTGCACTCGATCATCAATCTAGCAGAAAACAAGATTTGTTGGGATGAGACCCCTGTCCCCATCAACATAGGGGCAAGGTGCTTTGGGGTGGGAGGGCAGAGCCTCCCTGCCCCAAAGCACCCACCCCCTATCTTGAGGGCGTGTGGCCTGGTATGGTTCAGGAGGGGGGGCGCTCACACTCCCCCTCCCCCATCGTGGCTGTGTGCTCAGATAAGATTCTGGTATGGATCTTAGGGGGAACCCCACGCCGTTATTTTTTAAATTTTGCATAACGCCGTTTTTTTTAGCAATTCTAAGATAAACTGATATAAATTGAAGTGCCTATATATATATATATATTTATACAGTGGGTACGGAAAGTATTCAGACCCCCTTAAATTTTTCACTCTTTGTTATATTGCAGCCATTTGCTAAAATCATTTAAGTTCATTCTTCTTCCTCATGAATGTACACATAGCACCCCATACTGACAGAAAAACACAGAATTGTTGACATTGTTGCAGATTTATTAAAAAAGAAAAACTGAAATATCACATGGTCCTAAGTATTCAGACCCTTTGCTCAGTATTTAGTAGAAGCCCCCTTTTGATCTAATACAGCCAGGAGTCTTTTTGGGAAAGATGCAACAAGTCTTTCACACCTGGATTTGGGGATCTTCTGCTATTCCTCCTTGCAGATCCTCTCCAGTTCTGTCAGGTTGGATGGTAAACGTTGGTGGACAGCCATTTTTAGGTCTCTCCAGAGATGCTCAATTGGGTTTAAGTCAGGGCTCTGGCTGGGCCATTCCAGAACAGTCACGGAGTTGTTGTGAAGCCACTCCTTCGTTATTTTAGCTGTGTGCTTAGGGTCATTGTCTTGTTGGAAGGTAAACCTTCGGCCCAGTCTGAGGTCCAGAGCACTCTGGAGAAGGTTTTTGTCCAGGATATCCCTGTACTTGGCCGCATTCATCTTTCCCTCGATTGCAACCAGTCGTCCTGTCCCTGCAGCTGAAAAACACCCCCACAGCATGATGCTGCCACCACCATGCTTCACTGTTGGGACTGTATTGGACAGGTGATGAGCAGTGCCTGGTTTTCTCCACACATACCGCTTAGAATTAAGGCCAAAAAGTTCTATTTTGGTCTCATCAGACCAGAGAATCTTATTTCTCACCATCTTGGAGTCCTTCAGGTGTTTTTTAGCAAACTCCATGCGGGCTTTCATGTGTCTTACACTGAGGAGAGGCTTCCGTCGGGCCACTCTGCCATAAAGCCCCGACTGGTGGAGGGCTGCAGTGATGGTTGACTTTCTACAACTTTCTCCCATCTCCTGACTGCATCTCTGGAGCTCAGCCACAGTGATCTTTGGGTTCTTCTTTACCTCTCTCACCAAGGCTCTTCTACCCCGATAGCTCAGTTTGGCCGGACGGCCAGCTCTAGGAAGGGTTCTGGTCCTCCCAAACGTCTTCCATTTGAGGATTATGGAGGCCACTGTGCTCTTAGGAACCTTAAGTGCAGCAGAAATCTTTTTGTAACCTTGGCCAGATCTGTGCCTTGCCACAATTCTGTCTCTGAGCTCTTCAGGCAGTTCCTTTGACCTCATGATTCTCATTTGCTCTGACATGCATTGTGATCTGGAAGGTCTTATATAGACAGGTGTGTGGCTTTCCTAATCAAGTCCAATCAGTATAATCAAACACAGCTGGACTCAAATGAAAGTGTAGAACCATCTCAAGGATGATCAGAAGAAATGGAAAGCACCTGAGTTAAATATATGAGTGTCACAGCAAAGGGTCTGAATACTTAGGACCATGTGATATTTCAGTTTTTCTTTTTTAATAAATCTGCAACAATGTCAACAATTCTGTGTTTTTCTGTCAGTATGGGGTGCTATGTGTACATTCATGAGGAAGAAGAATGAACTTAAATGATTTTAGCAAATGGCTGCAATATAACAAAGAGTGAAAAATTTAAGGGGGTCTGAATACTTTCCGTACCCACTGTATATATATATATATATATATATATAATTTTGTGGTATACACTACACTATCTGATCTCAAAAAACTGAAAAGCAAAAATCTCTCTCCTTGCAAGCAATGTATTTATTAACTATAGATTTCCATTTACAAAGGGATTTGAGCCCACAACCCCACAATTAACAAGGATGGTGTTCTACCAGCTACGCCACCATCAAGCACAGTCAGGTAGGTTGAATACACTTTCCCTGCCTAACTAACTAACTCCTATCTTACCCTACACACAGTGGATGAGATAAAAGTTAGGGAGAGTGTGTTCAGCTTAAGCAGGCTTAATGGTGGCGTACATGGTAAAATAGCAGGCTTGCAATGAGATGGCTGTGGGGTTCAAATCCCCCAGCTGGTAGGTGATTTATTGAGGTCAGAGTCCATGATAATGCAGGAAACTCCCACGAAAAAGGCCATTTATTTGTCATTGAGTGAACAGCCATTGATCGAGTCGAACTTACATTAGACTCGAACTCGAAACTCATCCCTTAACCAGACATATGTGTTTAACAATTTTTTGATGTTAGTAAAGAAAAGAGGCATGATATATATATATATATATATTGGTACAGCTCTAAAGATATAATCTTTAAGATCTAAAAATAAAATATCTACCTGCCCAAGATAGATAGTGTTTGCTAAGTCTTTGGAGACCTTTTTTGCACAAGCTAAAAGTGGAAGAAAATTGTAATTGTATAAAATGGTTGTGGAAGAGGTTAAGGAGATGCCTAAATTGGGCATTGAGGAAGTTACCCACTGGAAGATAAATTTAGTTTGTACAGCAAGTTTAATAGATTCTTTTACATTAGCAATGTGTATATTTGATTTTGCTTTATTAATTTTATAGTACGAACAAGCATTTAAAATTGTTAACACTTCATATACTACTGGTATGGAAGAAGCCAGATCTGTCAATGTTAATATAATATCATCTGCAAACAAAGTTATTTTGTGCTCTTTGTCTAAGATATCTATGCAAAAAAGCACAAAGTGTAACTTTGAGTGAGCGGTGTGATACTACAGCTTGTATATTGGAGTATTACAGCAACAAAGCTAAACTCATGCAACCTAACCAGGCCAAACATCTGAAGTTGATCATTTTGTTGTGAGGGTCATTGTCATCCCAGTCATTTGTAGCTTGACTGCATTGGGCTGTGCTATGCGGTTGGCAATTTTGAGAATCCAAAACCTTCCATTGTTGCAACAGTAAGAGGCCTTTCCTTACAGATCAAATATTATAGGACCTATTATCCTTATTAACCACTAGCTTTACTGGGTGCCCCCTTTGTAGGTTATCTGATGGTTTTGTAGTGGCCTGGTAATCGTGGCGAGAATATTGAGCTTGAGCATCGTGTACTGGGAGAGGTCAGCATAGAAAGATAGATTGGTGTAAGGCTGAGGATATGCTGATGTATTTCTCGTGGTCCTTAGGAGTTTCTCCTTTACATGGTAAAAGTGTATGTGGATAATCATATCTCTTGGTGTCTCATCTGGTGGATGTGTTGGCTTGTGAAGCTGATGTATGTGATCTTTGACTAATTCTGCTGGTGAAGTATCTGGCATAAAAGCAGCCGTAAGTTGTGTAAAATAATTTTGTAGGGGTTGGACTGATTCTGGCATACCTCTAATATTTACATTTTTCCTTCTGGAACGGTCCTCCAATTCTGCCAGTTTGGCTTTTATCCAATTTAAGTCTTCCTCTTTCTCACCGTGGGCATTGACTAACTCAATAAATGAGGTGGAAATCCATTCTGGATTCAATATGTGGGATTCTTTCACCCAAATCACTGAATGCAGCCTTGAAATGGTGCACCAAGTTTAAAGGATAAAGTTCACATTTTAAAAAAAAATAATGAATGCACTTTTTTTGCAGGTAAAAAAATGTGCATTTAATATTTTTTGTTGCAGGAGCCTGGAAAGCATTGCACCAGTGATCAGCAGATCGCTGATGCCTCCACAGCGCCATGGTCGTTCAATGAGAACTAACAATCTGACAGCCGCTAAGGATGTTGGGGCTTGTAGTCCATTCAGACACACAGAGTTAATTCTCTGAATGATTCAGTCGTGTGGGCGGAGTCATGCATGGTTGTGTTGTTTTTCATACAGTGGCAGCTAGTACGGGAACTTCTCCCTATACTGCTGTCATAAGGAGGGGGGGGGGGGGGGTCATCGGGCGGCGGCTGCAGCATTGGGAACATGTTACATGTTCTACCCTAAAATCGGGTGGAACATGTAACATGTTCTCAAAGGTGAACTTATCCTTTAAGATGTCAGAGTGGACAGATGTTTGCAGTGATGCTAACATATACTTAAGTGTGGTGTCAAGCACCAGTTGATTTGCAGTGGGAAATGTTCAATGGAGCTCTGAAGCTCCATTGTCGCAGAAGTAGTCATTTGTAAAGGGCTCACCTCTGTGACTGAAGCTACTGCATCTGAATGTCTAGGTTTGGACTTTGCTGGGCTGTTGGAAGGTGAGGAGGCAAAAGATCCTATGACTCTATGACTGAATGCGTGGAAGAATTGGCCTGCCTCCCTCTGTAAATCGAACGCTTGCTCATGCCTACCACCTCTCCATGCTGTGTACTAGTTTCGGCCGCCTGTGCCATTTTGGAGGCCTAGTCCGGAAGGCAGGGGAAAGAATTCTGCCATCTTGTGCAGAGCTGAGTGCTCCTTTCTTCTCTACTCTGTGTAGAAGGTATGGGGGAGATGAATTGCCGCTTTTGGGCATATGGAGCCGTGCTAATGTGCAGCCATCCTGGTCAACGTCTGGCCACGTCAATGATATGTGTTTTTTTTACATGTCATGTGATTCAGTGCTTGAAGGCTGTGAGATTATTTGGTCTACAACTTTGTAACTGAGCAGACATTTAGCATACTCATTGTGGAGGTAGCTTTATATGCCTTGACTATGCCTCCATGAAAATCATTGAGCTCTTTAGTGCAACCAATTGTAATGCCAGTGTCAATGGCGTTTCATGGCTATGTGTTTGATTTTATGCACCTGTTAACAATAAATGTGGATGAGTTGCCTGTATTCTGTGATTTATCCACACAAGATAATATTCAGGGCCAACATGCCACTACCGAAGGACTTGAGCCACTTAGTCTTTTAATTTTGCTCTGCTGAGGCAATAATTGAAGAGGCAAACTTTCCAAAGCTAACAGCAACACAAACAGCCTTTAACTATCCGCTTATATAAAAAGCATTAGCTGAAATTAAAAAAAAAACATGACTAACTATAAAACACCCAGACCTGATGGCTATTCTGCTGAATATTACAAATTACTATCAGCAGAAATATTCCCTCTCCTAACAGATGTATATGATGCATTCTATATCCATAATTAACCATTTTCAAGGTTTTATGAAGCCTACACACATTGATTTCAAAGCTGGAATTAAAATCTAGAGGAAAACCATATACTGCTGCTTGCAAGATGATAAATACCTTACATATGCTGCCCTATTTTCTTCAGCAGCATGGTGCGTAGGTCTTTAGGAGCTTTTCCTTGTTTTGACACAAACACATTTCAAACCATGGTGAGCAATTGTGCTACCTGTCACATTTTTTTAAATTTTTCATTTGATGGTGGAATATTACCATGCACATTTCTTAGTGCATCTTACTGTAATATTGGAAATAAAGTAAGCGTTATTTGGATGTTTTCTCAACACCACAAACTGGAACTGCCATAAATGCTTTGAAGGTATATCAGAAAGGGTATCACAGTCATTGGGGGCACGTACATCTGCATCTGCATGCTCATGTTAACCTGCATTGCAAGAATACCAATTAATTTCTCCCTGCTTTTGTACATTATCTTTTAATTAATCAGGCCTGCTGACTTCTCAGGTAAACCCACTGAATTACAACTGACTTCTCTGGCATGTCTACAGTACCAATACTCAAATCATTGCGTTTTGCCAGGGATACCAGTTTCTTTGTATCTCCATGCATTCATACTTAATGAGCCTTAAATGCAATGTATGCAAACCTCTTTCATGCCTTTTGGACATGTCCTCTACAAATTCTGGGTAACTTGTTTAATTACTAATTTAGATAATTATCTTATATTATTTCCCTACAAGTCATGTGAGTGATTTTAGTGGAATGGAAAGACTAGGAAGAGGAATTAAAGCAAACCTAACAATGCAAAGTTTGCATATATACTTTCTCTCTGACCAAAATGCTACAATAAATTAAAATTAAATAAAATTCTTAGGGTATAAAGTTATTTCAGTATATAACCTTACCTAGCTCCACCCATATATATTTTTTTGTCCTACAGCCTTCATGCTGTTGTTGTAAACCAGGTGGATATCAGATTTTTTCAAATCTGTACAAAGGTCTGTCACTTCACAGGGGAAGATGAACTTGCATGCAGTTAACATTTGATGGGTTGAGCCATGCAAACAGGGTGGTTTCTCTGCAACTTTTGAAATTCTTAACAATATCGACGAAAAGGATGTCAAGGCCAAAGCTACTACCTTACTTAATGCTCCAGTCCGCGTCTGAAGCAGAGCTCTGACTAGTAGAGGTTATAGCAAGGAGTTTTATTGCAATGCTCATTTGCTAATACTGCACCTGCTGATAGGAGGAGAGAGAAGAATGACAGATTTATAAGCGCCTTAGTATGCTGTTTCTCTTTCCACTGTCCAATCAAAGCTGAGGAAGTGGCAAAACCTGTAAGTGTTAACTGAAACAATAAAAAAAAAATAGTCTTCTGCAGTGCCAGACAGGGCTGTGTTATGTAGCAGAGCAGTCAGGTAAAACCGATCCCTTAGATGCATTTCATCTTTGGGCATAACTGTTACCTTGGAGCTTTTATCAAAATAAGTATTTTTTTTTTTTTTGCTAGTTTATAATGTACTTTCATTTTATTCCTCAAAAATTGTTTTTAAATAAGGCAAAATCGTAATTTTTCATTACAAACCCCTTCTGTTCTGCTGCTGTGAATTAGTTCTCAATTAAGGGTAATCAAACATGAATATGCGAATAAATCAAAGTAAGTTAAAAGACAGGTAAAATGCAATATAGAGTACATTTGGGATGATCTCAAAGTAATTTTTACCACTTTAATGCTGTGTAGATTCAATAAAGAAAGCATTTTTCAAAATGCATTAAGTTCAGAGGATTCCTTTGATGGAAATTTATTTCCCATAACAAACATCAAACATCAGTCATAAGATACTTTTGTGTACATCTGTTTCTCCCTACAGACCCTTGACCATGGTGCAAGATTTTATACAATCAGAGAAATTAAGCAGTGCATTGTAATTACCAGGAGTAGTTAATTCAAATGAGAACGGTCATAGATATACTTCGTTATACAGGGTTCATTAAAACTGAATCCCAGGTAAACAGCTAAATACACAGATAAAATATACAGTATATATGGGAGCTGTTTTACCTGATGAAGTATTTATTTTTCTGTCCATTAATTTCTGAGAGAATGCTGGATGAAACAACTTACAGTTAAGCAATACAGTAATGCTCTCCATCCATCAACCTTCAGATTGGACAGTAATAGAGCAGCAGAAGACTGATGTTGTGTATGCTCGCTCACTCCCCCCCCCCCCCCCCCTATTAATATAGTTCTTGTGAGCACATTTGCCTAAAGCTTTATATATATATATATATATATATATATATATATATATATATATATATATAAAAATTACACTTTATTGGCTTTAATTGCTATCTCTCCCTCAGTGGTGAATGCTGCTGTATGGAGGATTGCAAGATGCTTATCTTTTACTAGATGCATTTAGAAAAAAATGAACTGAAAGGTTTATTCATGAACATTTAGCTATGTTATTTTTTTGTCTATAATAATTGTCTCAAGTTACATTTGCAACCGGAAACATTCCTAAAAAATACCAAAGGCTGTCATCAAACATGCCTTTGGTATTTTTTAGGAATACTTCCAGTTGCATGATGTTCAATTGGCAAATCGAAATATAGTGGCTGTGTACTTCATATACCAATCCTATAAACTAAATGGTCTCCCCTATCCTAACTACAGTATCTCACAAAAGTGAGTACACCCCTCAGATTTTTGTAAATATTTTATTATATCTTTTCATGTGACAACACTGAAGAAATTACACTTTGCTACAACGTAAAGTAGTAAGTGTACAGCTCAAATAACAGTGTAAATTTGCTGTCCACTCAAAATAACTCAACACACAGCCATTGATGTCTAAATCGCTGGCAACAAAAGTAAGTATACCCCTAAGTGACAGTTTTTGAATTGGGCCCAATTAGTCATTTTCCCTCTCCAGTGTCATGTGACTCGTTAGTGTTACAAGGTCTCAGGTGTGAATGGGGAGCAGGTGTGGTAAATTTGGTGTTATCGCTCTCACTCTCGCTTACTGGTCACTGGAAGTTCAACATGGCACCTCATGGCAAAGAACTCTCTGAAGATCTGAAAAAAATAATTGTTGCTCTACATAAAGATGGCCTAGGCTATAAGAAGATTGCCAAGACCCTGAAACTGATCTGCAGCAGAGTGGCCAAGACCATACAGTGGTTTAGTAGGACAGGTTCCACTGAGAACAGACCTCGCCATAGTTGTCCAAAGAAGCTGAGTGCAGGTGCTCAGCATCATATCCAGAGATTGTCTTTGGGAAATAGACGTATGAGTGCTGCTAGCATTGCTGTAGAGGTGGAAGGGGTTGGGGGTCAGCCTGTCAGTGCTCAGACCATATGCCGCATACTGCATCAAATTGGTCTACATGGTTGTTGTCCCAGAAGGAAGCCTGTTCTAAAGATGATGCACAAGAAAGCCCGCAAACAGTTTGCTGAAGATAAGCAGACTAAGGACATGGATTATTGATAAAATCCATCAGCTCCGTGATGTCGTCATGGAGGAGTAGAAGAGGACTTCAGTGGTAACCTGTGAAGCTCTGGTGAACTCCATGCCAAAGAGGGTTAAGGTAGTGCTGGAAAATAATGATGGCCACAGAAAGTATTGACACTTTTGACCAATTTTGACATTTTCCCTTAGGGGTATACTCACTTTTGTTGCCAGCGGTTTAGACATTAATGGCTGTGTGTTGAGTTATTTTGAGGGGACAGCAAATTTACACTGTTATACAAGCTGTACACTCACTACTTTACATTGTAGCAAAGTGTCATTTCTTAAGTGTTGTCACATGAAAAGATATATTAAAATATTTACAAAAATGAAAGGGGTGTACTCACTTTTGTGAGATAATGTATGTGGCTTGTATAATCTAGCATCAATCCTGTTGACTTTTGTTTAGACAGATTTAATTTATTTCATCCTTTATACATAACAAAATTCCCTTCCCCCCTTCTCTCCCTTTCAGTTCTACTTATAAAGCACCGAGACTAACCCGAGGGAACCTGTGGTATGGTATTTACCTATGCAGGATTTATGCACAAATGTAGTAAGTATTATAAGATTTTTTTGTACTATGACCAATTTGTGTTACATATTTCAGAATTAATGATCTCTCCCATCCTCCTGAGGAAGCGGGTTACTAATTGCGAAACACATTGTAAAGCTCCCTTGGATACTCAATCTAGAAAATATGCCTTCTATGATTGTTCATGTATAAATGTTGCTTTTTCCATAAATAAGGGATACCAAGGGGGTGCTCTGTTTTGGGGGAGTTTTATACGGCTGTAAAATGTATAGACTGGTGGTTTTTTAAGTACTGTATATGATGTTTTGTATAATATTCTTTATATTTTGTATTAAAAAATGTAGTGCAATTTCTTATGATAATACTTGTGCAATCATTGGGCACATAAAAAGTTAAAATTCAAGCTGCTACAAAAACGTGAATAACGTGATGAGTGAGAAAGAAGGGGGGTTGTAGCGCTCAACAAAATATATATCACTTTTGAAAATTTGATTAAATCAATAACATCGTGCAGATGAGTCGTGCAAATAAGTAAAAGTCTCTGGTGTCCAAAACAATTGGGTCAATCAGAATGGCCAACAATGGAAACACAGACTTGATAGGAGTGATTCCTTACAAAGCCTTCACCTCCACACGATCACCCAGTGAGATGTGTATATATACCGCTTACCAGATCCACTGGACCCCTTAATTACAGGGGGTCAAATACGCTGTGTAATCCACATATACATCTTATGCATCCCATTTTCATAGGTGTAATAAAACAGCCAGAACGATGCCATAATCAGGAAGCCAAGCCATAAATAGGGACATAAAAAACGCTCTCATGGTGCAGTAATTCTTAATATTAAAGCATTTATTTAAGATATATTGCACTTACTACAAAGTTGTAGATAAAAAGCCTTTAAAGATGAAATCGGTGGCTGGGAATAGGAGACGCCGTTCCACTCTGCGCTCCTCAGACCTCAGACCCGGAAGTGTATGGTCTCACGTTCCCTTCAAGAATAATAAATCCACTAAAGCCACTGAAAGTTACTTGTATACAAAGTTACCCCATTCACCTTTTCCTGTTCAGCTAAAAGAGCATGTATGAAGTCAAATACTGATGCTGGATGAGAAACCCTGGCTCACAAATGGCATTGCAATTTGTCCCAAAGGCCTGAAAAGACAAGCGACTTCCCCAGACTGGTCCCATAAGGTTTAAAAAGAAAAACAGAAGAGCGCCTCTAAGTGTAATATTTTAATGTATGCAAATGGAACAATTAGCCAAGTAAAAAAAAAACCACAAAAAAACATTTTCTGGCATTCCGCTTTCATTTGGAAAAATATTATAGATAAATGTTAGCTTGCAAGACAGCCCTAAATTAAATGAAATAATAATAATAATAATAATAATCATAATAATAATAATATAATAATAATAATATTATCATTAATTCTGGGTAACACATTTGTGTATGGTTCTGTTATATTGCAACAATGTTAAAGCTGGACTCTGGTCAGCCTTTAAAAGTCTGTATTGTGTCCCCTCCTCCCGGATGGTAAAAATAAAATGCTTATTTAGTTTGAAAAGGTGTAAAGCAAAAAAAAAAAGATACAAATATCATATGAGTACAGTGTTGCATGACTAGGCGATTCTTATTCAAAATGTGACAGCGCTTAAAGCTGAAAATTGGCTTGGGCAAGAAGGGTTAAAAATATTCTATATTGAAGTCGTTAAAGAATGTGTTCACCTTTGGAACATGCTACATGTTTCACCCATATTTATGGTAAAACATATAACATGTTCCAGCTCCTGCCTCCTTTTCTCCCGCATACCCCCTTGTGACAGCAGGTGGCAGATCTTCTCCTGGCACCTGCTGTCAGAATTTAACCACTTTAGGACCGGAGGATTTTCCTGCTTAACGTCCATGCCACTTTTTGCAACTTGGCACTGCGCGACTTTAACTGACAATTGCACGGTCATGCAATTCCGTACCCAAACAAAATTTACCTTACTTTTTGTCCCATAAACAGAGCTTTCTTTTGGTGGTATTTGATCACCTCTGTGCTTTTAATTTTTTGTGATATTAATAAAAAAAGAGCGAAAAATTTGCGAAAAAATTGACATTTTCTATTTTGACAGTTAAAAAATATCCAATATATTCAATTTTTGTCATATATTTAGGCCAAAATGTATTTAGCTACATGTCTTTGACAAAAAAATTCTCAATGAGCGTATTTTTAACCACTTGAGAGACCGGAAGATTTTTCCCCATTCCTGACCAGGCTATATTTTGCCATTCGTCACTGCGTTATTTTAACTGACAATTGCGCGGTCGTGTGACGCTGTACCAAAATCCTTTTTTTCCCCACAAATAGAGCTTTCTTTTGGTGGTATTTGATCACCTGTGCGATTTTTATTTTTTGAAAAAAAAAGAGCGACAAATTAAAAAAAAAAAACAATATTTTTTACATTCTGATATATAACATTCCCCCCCAAAAATTTGAAAAATCAAAATATTTTAACATTTTAGGCCCATTTGTTTTCTGCTACATATTTTTGGTAAAAAAAAAATCACAATAAGCATATTTTGATTGGTTTGCGCAAAAGTTATTCCGTTTACTAACTACTGGAAAGATTTGTCATTTTTATTGTTTATTTTTTTTTACTAGTAATGGCAGCGATCTGCGATTTATTTTGCGGGACTGCGACATTGCGGCGGACAGATCAGACCCCTAACTGACATTTTTGACACTTTTGGGGGTACCGGTGACATTACTACAGTAATCAGTGCTATAAATATGCACTGTTACTGTAATAATAACACTGGCAGGGAAGGGGTTAACACTGTTGATGATCAAGGGGTTAAATGTATGCCTCATGATTACTGACGTGTGTGGGGGAAGGGGGTTGTGTGACACAGACACAGATCGCAGGTTCAGCTATGCTGAATCCTGTAATCTGTCACTGTCTGTCACATAGGACATCCGCCCGCTTTGTTTACACAAGCAGGTGGATTTCCTCAGTCTGTCCCCGGTGATCCCTGCCTTTCCTCCCCTGGCCCGACTCCCACTGTGTCTGAATACAGCGGGAGTGAGCCTCCGGCGGATCGTGCACACCGCCGAGAGGGGGCGGGATCCAGTGACGTATGTCTACGTCGCTGGACCCAGGGGAGCCACTTTGCCGCAGTAGGCTCAAAGTGAGCAGACGGCAAGTGGTTAAAAACAACATGGCTGTGGAGGGCTCCGCTCACATGGCTGCATCATTCATTCACAGAGTTCTGTGAATGGATAAACTACAAGTATCTTCGGCCGTGGCAGACGGCAATAATGTAGTTCTCAATCAATTGTGAGGGCACTGGTGAGCGCTTTCGTAGTCTATTGATGCTTCCAGCCATTCATTAACTGTCTGCCCATATAAGAGGCTGATGGGCAAACGGTCACAATGAGTGTATGTAGGATCCTGGCATTGCACCCTGGCATTGCACCCACGATCTGCTGATCACAGGTTTAACACCTTACAGGCTGCAGAGTAAAAAAATAATAAATGCCCTTTTTTTACCTGGCTGTCAGGGGAACAAAGAATTTCCCTGGCAATGTTCTGGAAGGCCAAACCACTTGCAATGGGTACATCAACCTTATGTCCTCTTACTTAAAGTGGAGCTTCACCCTAAAGGTGAAATTCAGCTTAGGTCCTCCTTCCCAGCACTTCTACCCACCACTTCTACCTAATTTGGCATGTCATTTTTGCAGGGGGGTTCCTAGTTTTGACAGGTACCCACAATTTCTCCTCCCCCCCCTCTCTCCCCAGTCTACTGGGACACATCACAGGTCCCAGAAGACCACGGGACCATTCACAAACTGCAGCTTGGCTTGCGCATGCGCAGTGGGCAGCCAGCTGTGAAGCCGCAAGCCATCCACACTTAAGATGTTAGGTCCAAGAACCTGAAGGCTAGTAAACAACTAGCCTGGGTAAGGATAGTGCTGGATCCATGGACATGTAAGTGTCCTGTTATTAAAATAAATATAAAAATGTTGCGCTTGGCAACAACTCTTAAAATATTGCTATACGAAAAGCAGCTGACACAAAATCTTGAATGTTGCAAAAGATCAAATAAAAATACTACAATAGTTGCAGCTCTAATCACTACTCAGAAAGATCACATCCAAGGAGGGAACACAAGTGCCATCTTCTAATAGCATTTTGGAGACCACCGCCGACACCTAATCACACAGCCTCTTACCAATTATCATAGACCCTCACTACAAAGGTTTATGGAAGCAGTGGATCATATATAGGTGCAAGCGGCACTGGAATGCTGTCAATGCTCCTCCTCAGCAATCCTCTCCATTATTCTCCATACCTCTTACCGAGTCTGAAAATGCAATTATTCCAACAATAAGAAGGACAAACTGAAATTCCATCACGAAGATCTGTTTTAATCTGTCTTTTAATAAATACCTCCAGGCCAGTCCCAGGTGGTGTTGAGTGTCCAGACAGCGATGCTCAGTGCCGCCTCGTCTCCTCACACCATATCCCAGGGCTCTCCATCCTCAGGCTGCCCTCATACCCTCCTGTAGTGTCCCTGTGCCCAGTGTAGGTGTGTGTGGGGGGGAAGGGGGGCCGGGATCGGGCAATGACACACAATGAGATCCAGAGAAGCCCTGCAGCAGCAGCCTCCCTCTAAACAGGCATCCTAACTATCAAATATAAGGAACACAATACTTACCATATTTATTGGCCTATAACACACACTTTTTCTCCCTGAGAACAGAGTGAAAGTAATATGTGCTTGTTCTATGCTGATATATGCCTCAGAGGAGAGGGGGGCGAGTGCTGTCGGATTACACAGAGCCGGGATCTCTCGTTTACTCAAGTGCCTCTGCTCTAATGCCGGGACATGTGCTGTCTATCATAGGAGTCAGTCCAGGAGGCGGAATTTCGTATAACAGCAGCAGCCGAGTAAACGGGAGATCCCGCTCTGTTTAATCCGATGGCTTTCATCTCCTGGGGCTGCAGATGGGCACTGATGAGACTGCAGAAGGGCACTGATCAGGCTGCATTGATGGGCAATGGTGAGGCTGCAGATGGGCACTGATCAGGCTGCATTGATGGGCAATGGTGAGGCTGCAGATGGGCACTGATCAGGCTGTAATGAAAGGCAATGGTGAGGCTGCAGGTGGGCACTGATCAGGCTGCAATGATAGGCAAAAGGGGAAGCTGCACTTCCCTTTATGGAGAATACTGAACCAGGAGCTGGAATTTTGTCCATCCATGCCTGTTGCTGGTCCATACGGATACCTCTGAGGTCTTCATATCCATTCGGAGCATCCACCATATATTCCAACAGCTTGTATGACCCACATGCTCTATGGTATCTGGGTCCTACTTTTCTGGTGAGCGCATACAATTACTCCTTTTCGGTGTTGGGATTTGCTGCACACTGTGATCACGTCATATATGTTGGATTTCTTTTTATCACTCCATTCACTTGGGACTATTATTCCAGTTGGACATTTCATTTATTACATTTGTTTTATATGATTGGATACACATTATTAATTTCACATGTTTTATATGTTCAAGCATATTTTATCGTTTCTAGCACTGCACATTTTTATGTTTTTTCTATGTTCTTGGTCACTTTTTTGTCTGGTGATTAGTGCAAGCAGCTTTTGTTTTTTTGGTAGCGCAGTATTTCCAATCCTATGTGCTTAATGGTGAAGCTGCAGATGGGCACTGATCAGGCTGCAATTATGGGCAATGGTGAGACTGCAGATGGGCACTGATCAGGCTGCATTGATAGGCAATAGTGAAGCTGCAGATAGGCATTGATCAGGCTGCAATGATGGGCAATAGTGAGGCTGCAGAAGGGCACTTATTAGGCTGCAATGGTGAGGCTGCAGGGGGCACTGATCAGGCTACAAATGTGAGGCTGCAGATAGACACTGATCAGGCTGCAATTGTGAGGCTGCAGATGGGTACTGATCAGGCTGTAATGAAAGGCAATGGTGAGGCTGCAGGTGGGCACTGATCAGGCTGCAATGATAGGCAAAAGGGGAAGCTGCACTTCCCTTTATGGAGAATACTGAACCAGGAGCTGGAATTTTGTCCATCCATGCCTGTTGCTGGTCCATACGGATACCTCTGAGGTCTTCATATCCATTCGGAGCATCCACCATATATTCCAACAGCTTGTATGACCCACATGCTATATGGTATCTGGGTCCTACTTTTCTGGTGAGTGCATATAATTACTCCTTCTCGGTGTTGGGATTTGCTGCACACTGTGATCACGTCATATATGTCGGATTTCTTTTTATCACTCCATTCACTTGGGACTATTATTCCAGTTGGACATTTCATTTATTACATTTGTTTTATATGATTGGATACACATTATTAATTTCACATGTTTTATATGTTCAAGCATATTTTATCGTTTCTAGCACTGCACATTTTAATGTTTTTTCTATGTTCTTGGTCACTTTTTTGTCTGGTGATTAGTGCGAGCAGCTTTTGTTTTTTTGGTAGCGCAGTATTTCCAATCCTATGTGCTTAATGGTGAAGCTGCAGATGGGCACTGATCAGGCTGCAATTATGGGCAATGGTGAGACTGCAGATGGGCACTGATCAGGCTGCATTGATAGGCAATGGTGAAGCTGCAGATAGGCATTGATCAGGCTGCAATGGTGAAGCTGCAGATGGGCACTGATTAGGCTGCAATGGTGAGGCTGCAGAGGGCCACTGATCAGGCTATAATGGTTAGGTTGCAGGGAGCACTGATCAGGCTACAATGGTGAGGCTGCAGATAGACACTGATCAGGCTGCAATGGTGAGGCTACAGAAGGGCACTGATCAGGCTGCAAAAGTGAGGCTGCAGAGAGGCATTGATCAGGCTGCAATGGTGAGGCTTTTTTTTACTGAAAATTCCATTCTAAAATGACGGTGCATGTTATACACCAGTGTATGTTATACGCCGATAAATACAGGATTAGTAAAGGCTGCTCACAGTTCAATGTTATAATGAATATAAGAACGCACTTCTTTTTTTCAGATTTATATTTTAATGAATAACTCAAACCTCCCTCTCCTGTTCTAACCATTTTTTATATTGATTCCCACTATCTACAGGAAAAATCCTTCTTCCATGTGACAGGCTGGAATACAGTTTTACTGCAAAAGCCATTATAACAGAAGAGTTTTGAAACTGTTCTGAAAAATGAAAAAGAGATAGTTACAATCATAAATGCTCCAGTACAAATCCTTCCTTAACATGGTGCCCTGATGCTTAGTGATCTGGGAGTCTCTCTGGTCATGAATCAGTACAGCATTACCACAGTGTAACTACATCAACAAAGTATTTTTTGACAGTTCAGGGAACACATTTTCACATCAAAGTCAAAATAGAATTTTTCTGAAAATTAAAACAGTACAAATGTCCCTTTGACTCCTAGTTGCCAACATCTTACAATCATTTTCAGAGACACTTTCCTGCCGAGCCAATTAATCTCAGCCAAGGAGACAAACTTTTTTATCAGAGTTTTGGGGTTTGACCTCTGCAATCTCTAGTTTTTACATTGAAAAAGTGGCTTTGTATACACATCAATTTTAAAATCTTCAAAGTTGTAATGATGAGAATATTGTCTAATATACAAATGAGGATCAATTAATGACTGATCAAAAGTGAATGACAAGCATAACACAAAAAGGCAAATATTTCAGATGCATACCCTAAACATTTGGTAAATGTGAAAGGAAATTAGGAAAAGTTGATAACTTTGCCTTAGAAGTGCACTTTAATGATGTGAAGTTAGATCACATTGTCATGAAACAATTCTGAACAATATAACACTTCTTTTTTCTTCATGATGTGGTTGTAAAGGCTGAAGGTTGTTTTTTTTCTATCTTAATGCATTCCATGCATTAAGGTAAAACATCTTCTGTGCCTTTGGATCCACCAGTCCCATTCTTATACTTACCTGAGCCTGATCTCGATCAAGCAATGCGCATGAGAGCAGCAACTCTCCTGGCTCTGCCTCTCTTCACTGGACAGATAGATAGCAGCCGGAGCCAATGGTTCCCGCTGCTGTCAATTAAACTCTGTGACAAGGGAGCAGAGTCACCATGTTTGTGTCAATAGATGAGGAGAGGGAGGGTCAGAAGTGAGCACGCACGAGTGCTCCCATAGAAAGCCACTGTCAATTAAACTCTGTGACGAGGGAGCAGAGCCGCCATGTTTGTTCAATAGACAAGGAGAGGGAGGGTCAGAAGTGAGCACGCACGAGTGCTCCCATAGAAAGCCACTGTCAATTAAACTCTGTGACGGGGGAGCAGAGTCGCCATGTTTGTGTCAATAGACAAGGAGAGGGAGGGTCAGAAGTGAGCACGCACGAGTGCTCCCATAGAAAGCCACTGTCAATTAAACTCTGTGACGGGGGAGCAGAGTCGCCATGTTTGTGTCAATAGACAAGGAGAGGGAGGGTCAGAAGTGAGCACGCATGAGTGCTCCCATAGAAAGCCACTTTCTATAGGGACACTTACCAAGGAGGAGTGCTGGTGGGGGACCCCAGAAGAAAAGGGTGGTTTTGCACAAAGCATATAAGTATGACATGTTTATTATTTTGATAAAAAACAAGGTTTAATATCTGTCAGGAAACGAATACAGCTAATGCTCATTCTCGTACAGCTAATGCTCATTCTTGTGCAGTTTGTGCACATGTACCAGCACACACATCCAAGCGCATTGGCGCCAAGCTACATATTTCAAAGAAACCCTGGTGTGTGCTAATCACTGAATGTTCTTTAGCTTTCCCTTGATTCGTATTCCTGCATTCCTGCTTTTGCTGACTGATCCTCCGTTGCTGACCCAGCTCATTCCTAACCTTGCTCTGTGGTTTTTGGATACTGACCTGACCTGACTATTTTCTGTCTACCTCCTTGGTACTGACCTTTGTCTGCTACTGGACTTTGCTCTGCCTGCTTTCCTGGTACTGATGTCAGCCTTCTTCCTGACCATGCTGCTGCCTCACCTTGTATGACTCTTGCTCACCTTGACATTACTTGTTTGATTCCTCCTCTGGTTGCCAGGTCATAGCTGCATTTTATGAATGAAAATGGTACAGGAAAATTGTATCTTTTTAATAAATTAAGTTTATAAATGATCAAATGTGTAAAAATAATTTCGTAATCTACTAGGTAGCAGAAATGATCATTAGAATTCATCAGTATCTCAAGGTTAGCATTAAGACTCACTTAGGACTCTTCTGTGTTTTTAACTGTGTGGTTACAGGATGGAGCCCTTGCTGGTTTTTTTTTTGCCATCTATCTTATCTTTTAGGGAGATTTTCCTTCACTTTTAATCAGGACAGGAAATCTCTCCAATAGTGACACAGACAAAAACATTTTAATAGAGCAAGAAAGGGTTAGAACTTCAGTGTTCTTATTGTTGCCTGTGTCTACCTGTCCTAGGGACACCCATTCTCTCCCTCCAAACAGAAAGAAAATGATTGAGGATCTTCCAAGTGGGCACTTGGAATACAAACTTGACAGACAATTTAACTCATCCTTCAAACAAAACAAAAAAAAATTCCAAACTCAACTTACCAACCAGCCTGTGACTAACCAAATTGACCTGTCTAACAATATACATAATAAGAACAGGGGTTTAGTCTGCACACATTTGAAAATACATGCATAAGCTACAGGCCCCCTCAAGGCACTCTGTTTTCTGAAGATCTAACTCTAACTTCTGAGAGTCTCCACAGTGGAAGCACATGCATTTTAATGGATAGGCAGGTGATTTTTAACTCTTCCCTCCACTGCCTAAAAAAATGGCATAATATTGAGTATGTTCTGTTCAATTTGATTTGTAGCACACCTGCATCGCTCTCACTGCAATTTAGTAAATTGCATTTAATTTTCGTACAGAATAATACCTAGTTTGCTATCAGTCAGAAGCTGGGTGCCAAACTTAATCCAGGCAGTTTTAAAGTCCAATTCCAGGTTAAAGTGTTACTAAACCCACAACAGTAAAATCAGTCTGTATATGCAGTAAAGTATGATTGTTATACTCACTGTGGAACCTAAGGGGTTAATCTCTGCATTGTGTAAAAAAGCTGTTTGATCCTGTTCTCTCTGATCCTCCCCTTCCTCCCCAATCCCCAATCCATCTCTTGATAGAACAGAGCCTTGGGAGCAAGCTGCACATGCTTAGTTTGGTTGTTATTGCTAGAGAGTTTTTTTTTTTTTTTTCTTGAGAGAGTGCATGTCATCAGCAAAGGGCCAATCAGCACTGTCCAGACAGAGGGGTCCTACAGCCTCATAGGACAGTCAGAGTAGCAATAAAACCCCTCCTACAAGCTTTAACCATTGCTCTGCTGGACACTTATAGAAGTCACAAGACTGCTCTGTGAGATGAGCCTGTTGATGAGAAAAGATATTTAGCAGATATTTACTAAAATAATTGCATTTCCATGTTCTGTGTACTGTGGGAGACCAGATATAGTGAATGCAGGGTCCTGGGTTTAGTAACACTTTTAAGTATTTTTTTTTAATTGTCCAGGCCTTTTTGAAATAGAAAATGCTGCTCTTGCTGCAATACTCTCATTCTGGCACCATCATATCAGTAAATCTTCTTTGCCACAAGATGCTGCTGTTCCAGGTTGATAGCAGAAAAGAAGTAGAGAAAAAGAACCTGTGACGTTAAATTACTAAAACAAAGAAAACATGTACTGTCTTCTATCACTCAATCAGGTAAAGGGAATCTGTCACAAAGAAAATAACTTTGGACAAAGCAATAGTTTTAACAATTTTAAAAAAAGACTGTTAATCTTATAATGTAATGATAAATTCAACAATGGCTTGGTCATTAAAGCGGAGTTCCACCCATTTTTAATAGGTTGGAATACATAGATCTATGTAATCCCCTTTAAAACGGCTTTTACCAATGGAAACTTTTTTTTGCTAGTAAATACCTTAATTTCTGCTTTATTCCTCCTCTCCTTACTTCCGGGTCCGACCGGCGATGACGTCATTCGGCGATTCGCAGTGTGTGCTGGGATGTATTCCATTCCAGAAATCTCGCAGGAGCTGAGCTGTACTGAGCCGTGCCTGCCCCGCCTCCGCCCCGCCTCCTCTCATTGAGTTGTATTGTATGCAATGTATTCAGGCCGTTCTCTGCCCCGCCTCTGCCCCGCCTCCTCTCATTGAGTTGTATTGTATGCAATGTATTCAGGCCGTTCTCTGCCTCGCCTCCGCCCCGCCTCCTCTGTGAGTTGTATTGTATGCAATGTATTCAGGCCGTTCTCTGCCCCGCCTCCGCCCCGCCTCCTCTCATTGAGTTGTATTGTATGCATTGTATTCAGGCCGTTCTCTGCCCCGCCCCCTCTCAGTGAGCTCAGTAAGGATATAATGATTTCAGTCCTCGCTCACTGAGAGGAGGCGGGGCGGAGAACGGCCTGAATACATTGCATACAATACAACTCAATGAGAGGAGGCGGGGCGGGGCAGAGAACGGCCTGAATACATTGCATACAATACAACTCAATGAGAGGAGGCGGAGGCGGGGCAGGCACGGCTCAGTACAGCTCAGCTCCTGCGAGATTTCTGGAATGTAATACATCCCAGCACACACTGCGAATCGCCGAATGACGTTATCGCCGATCGGACCCGGAAGTGAGGAGAGGAGGAATAAAGCAGAAATTAAGGTATTTACTAGCAAAAAAAAAAAAAAAAAAGTTTCCATTGGTAAAAGCCGTTTTAAAGGGGATTACATAGATCTAAAGTTCCAAAAATGGGTGGAACACCACTTTAAGAATAATTATCCACAGCATCAGGCATAGTGCACAATTGGGAGTCTCTATCATTATGCTTTTACAACTTTGGAGTTTTTGGAGATAAAGACATTAAAGTACAACTTCAGTTCATTCATTAACCCCAGCCTCACCATTTTCAGATCCCTTCCACCTTGGAACACCTTTCTGCTACCAATCGTTTTTGTTTTTTTTAACCAAACTCCTTACTTTAGGACCCCAGATCCATAAAGTCGACTCCACAATGGTCTGATCCGGTTCTGGTACACAGATGCTACCACATATCTTGGTACTATCAGTAGTCTTACCAATACAGGTACAAACAGTGAGCATGGTTTTTATGTATAATCTGGAATAATTATAATTCCAGCTCTTGCATCATACCAAGCAAATTATCTTTAATGTATACGTGAATGTCATTGTAACTGTCATTTTAAAAATGCACGCTTTGTAGCAGAAATAATTTAAAATCAAGAAATCATTCCTGTTGCTACTATAAGTGTGTGAGATTACCAGTATTTCTTTAAGTGACAATACCTAGCAGAATTCTATTAAAGAAAATATACAGGCTATATTTTCTAAACTGCAGATGAGATGGATGAGTAATACAGCACAAGTGTGAAATTACAGTAGATCAGCCAATTATATGCTACTGCCTGGCAAACTGAGACTTTTCATTTTATAAGCTTTTATAAATGCATAGTTTTAGACAGGACTTCATATGTAATTCACATATAAGGTCTACACATGAAGCTGTGCCTGTTGGTCATCAAGCAGTCTCCGTCACCAGCTCTAGCCAAGTGTAGCCAAATCCATTCATTACACATATTTTTTTATGCACAATCTACTTAAGAATAATGACATCCATTTCATCCTTGGAAGCTTTTAGCTTTTGCTGATGACCCAACAGTTTTTTTTTATTATTCCTGATATAAATCCTTAAAACAGGCAAGAAAAAAACTATTAGTTATTTAAGGCTCTGTATTAATGTCCTACTATGTAGAGGGAGATCATAAATCTAAACATATTATAGAATAGAGGTGAGACTATAAACTATTATTTATAAAGTACATTAATAGTGGACAGCATACTATGATATAGTGTAAGAAAGCCACAAAAGAAAAGACTGTATGCTAAACCACAATGTAAAGAGTATAAACATATACCACTTTTATCCTAAGTTTAATCTAAAGACAAAATATTAAATATAATAAAAGTCTACTATAGGAAATTCCCAAATGTATATGTATTTAGGACCAAATCAACAAGCCCCATAAGGTGCTGGTGACTTACATTCATGAAAGTATTAAATTTGGTGCTGTAGATTTCGAATCTGTTTTCCACACATGTGGGGGCCTGGACATGGGAGTGACACTGTTATCAGGAGCCCGGTCTGCCTGCAGTCATCATGACAAGCAGGAGACCCGGGTTACAAATGGTGATAATCTGGGAGTGCACTAAGCGGCTGCTGATGGGGGTGCTATGGGAAGTTTTGGGGAAGCTAAAATACCCACCAGGCCGCTCGCTGACAGCTTTCTCCCATCCACGTCAGGTTGCTGTTGGAGGGAGGTGGGAGTAGAATCCACCCTCCAGAAGCTATTGCAGCCCCGCTGTGTGCTCCGTTCTCCATCTGCCTCAGATGCTAGCATGATCCCTCATTCACTATTCAGGCAGATGAGAATAGAGCACTGACAAGCTCCCCACACTCCTCCTTCACAAGACCGCACAGCTTGTTTCATCTTACTGAGTAGGGGAAAGAACCCGCCATGCTTTCATGGCTTCACTCGCTGTGGGGCACCCCCCAATGATATGCACTCTAGGCTTGCACTTACCTTGCCTATAGGTAGTGCCGGCTCTGATGCCATCTGGTCCAGGTGCTTTTTTTCACCGTTATTCTGTCTAAATATTTCTGAACCATATACATTTTTAGCCATTGTGGATCATGTGGGGCTGTGTCAATATAATCCCCCATGCTCCTTTGTATACACAGACCTAAAGAAGATATTTAATAACTTTGCCTTCTCTTTGTCCCCAGTCACCCACTGTAGATTATTTTGTAAAGGGCCTTCATACTCATACCTGACCTTTTTACTATTAATATATTTGAAGAATTTTTGGGGGGTTTGTCCTACTATCTTTTATAGACACTTGTGCAGTATCTTTACTGGCCCACAAGCCTAAAGATACTGCACCATGAGCGTTTTCCTTTACATCCCCATGAGGCTAGACTGGTGCCTATGATATAGGATTGTGCAGCGGAGGACCCATACCATTATATGTTAATTTCTGATTACGGACTACAGAGATCCCGCCATCCATCCATCCGAGAAGGGCTGTCTGTGGAGCGTTTTCGGAACAAACAACCTTTATTATTGGATTACACACATGCGTTTCCCCTGTGTGTTTGAGGTAAGCGGCCACTACACACTTTAGAGCATCAAGATTTGGATTGTTATCTGCTATTATATTCCTACTCTATCACACCTGATTTTGGACACTATTGTGGAAGTTGTTGTATGCACATAGGAGTGCACGTTTTCCTACACGGCTATTTATCATATTGGATTGATTTGGACATTTATTTTGCAGCACGATTGATTTTATGTATTTATTTATTCATTGGGACATTTGTACTATTGGATTGATTGATTCCACATTAGCATTATTTGAATTCATCACTGGTTGAAGCACGATTGATTTATATATTTTTTAATACATTTTTTGTGACATTAGCACCATTGGATTGATTGATTACACATCAGCATCATTTGGATCCATTATTGTTTTATGTAGTACACAATTTATTTGCGCCTTTTTATTTTCTCTGAATTAGCGCCGATTTTGCTCACTATAATCATCAGTATTTACGGTGGGGACACCGATTCAGATTGGAAGCTTATTCGCTTTTTTATTTTATTATTTTTTCTGTATTTATCAGATCCCTCAGGTAGCGCCTTGATCCACGTGTTTACTAGCATTACTCCAGTTAGTTTTCAGGTAGTGAAACTCCCCCATTATTATCACTGTCCCAGTCCTTGCAGCCCTTTATATCTGCGCTAGAAGCCTACACCACAAATATTAGGGGGACACCACATTTTTTACCATCTGAGTTTCTTGGCATTATTCATTTAATTCATTTAATTTTAAAATGATTACTGCAAATAATTTTTATGCAAAATGTGTTACTACTACTGAGTAGTCTAATGTACTCTAAGGTTTCTTCATTTTTAGCATAGGTTCCTTGAGATCTAAATAACGTATGTCAATGATTTCTATGGGGTAAAGAGGTTTAAAAGTCTGACGTAGACATTAATCTCCTAGGGTCTTCTGCAAGGTGGCATTGACTGTGAAAGGAAATGCCAGAACTCTCAGCCACCCCAGCTATACTACATTCCACAGTGCTTTCACAATGCTTCCTGAACATGTTTATAGAATTGTTAAGCTGACTGCTAACTTGTCACTGCTGCTCATTTTTTGTCCAGTCAGAAAGCTGCGGTGCTCTGATGACCATGTAGCGGGTTCTTACCATACAGCAGTGGGTTTAAGTGTTTTTATTTTTTTTAATAAGAGAAATTAGAAGTTACAACAAATCTGAATCCCTTCCCAGTTAATCTCTGCACAAAATTACAATAACATTGACTAATAAAGGGTATAAATACAGGACTTACATTGTACATACAGGAGTTTCCTTCAGGTGTGCTTCCTTTGGCAAATATTGTGTGAGTTGTCTTTGGTAGTTTCTTCAAAGGCAGGGAATGCCACTGGGTGCCATACTGACAACAGTCCAGAATCCTCTGCCATTTCCAGGGGTGTCTGCTGACATCCCTGGGCTATTTCTTCTCACCAGAAATCTATCTCTACCACTAGGCCTTACTGTCCTTCCCAAGTAGGTCTCTGTCCCTACCGATTACTTCCTACACTGTAAGGCACACCTAAATAATGCAATTGGGGGCCAAATATAAAATGTATACATGAAAGATGATTGACCAAATCTCGAAAGTGAACTATGTGTTAACATTAGACTCTCCCAAAATGGTGACTGGAGCCCATGACAGATAACACATTGGTGCTGTGCAAGGCTCCCTCTAGCACCTGTAACTATCATCTGGTGCAGCTGTAGTCATTAGGCCAAATCTCTTGCCTACATCAAAGCGGCATTGCTTAACTGAACTGAGAAAAGTGAAATTAGCAACTAAGTTTTACTATTTCATAGGGCTTTTCAGGTTACAAGTGTGGTATTATTGAATTGCAATCCTTTGTTATTTACAGTTGACACTGACCCCATTACCTTTCAATCTAGTTGATTGCTTGAAGTTTATCTTAAGCACGTAAATTTGTTTTGGCTATAGTTTTAGATAGGGTGGAGAACAGAAACCCCATTATAATACCCATTACCCGTATTATTATCTTCTCTGTTTCTTTATCTGTTTCTTGTTGTGGAGATTTTCCTTCACTTTCTGCCCCAGAAGCACATTAGGAAGTGAGAATAAATCTCTTTATAGTGAGGGGAAAGTCTCTCTAAGCCTGTGTTTACTAGAGTAGGTGTACAATTTAGAAAGTTTCCCTTCACTACTGTTCCAGTTGCAACTGTAAAATTTTTAATCCATTACCGACAATGGTCACCAGGGCATACAAAAACAGTAGGGCATGACACTCTTAATAGGACATGAGCAACAACAACAAAAAATGACAATATTTCAAACACTTCCTAATCTAAAAAGGTTCAGCTATTGATACATTTTAATTACAACAGAGTACATCATTGTTTGTCTCAAACTTTGGTTTAGCTACAATGAGTGTGTTTGACAAGTTCGGAGTGCCTTGAAACCACAAAATTTTGCCATGTGACCTAATTTCACAGTAGCTAAAACTGATATGTAGCACGTATTTTTGTTATAACTCAAATAGCTCATTTTTCTTCATTCAACTTGTAGTTGACATTAATTTAATGGTACAAAACATATTTTATAGCACACCTATTGTTTTGTTTTGTTGTTTTCTGGTCTACAATTTAATATTGGGGCATCTAATTGATTTTAAACCAAAACAAATAATTTTTAGCCAAAATTATAAACTCAAGAAATATTTTTTAAGACCAACTGATGTTTATCCTAAAATTAAATAGATTGATAATCTGCTTTATAATCTTTAGGGTAGGGGAAAACAATTGCCTTGTGCAAAAGATTATATATACTATATAACATATACACACCATTACTGTATTTATACAGGATATGTATATGTTTTTCTTCCAAAAAAATATAAAACACAATTTCAAGGCACATCAATTAATTACATGCCCACAAATGATGGCATGCCATTCTTATGTCATCCATCACTCCTCTCTTTTCTCTGTGGCGCCTCTGTTCTTCCCTCAGCTTTCATTCCCCCCTCTTTTTTTTATTCTGTATTATTTTAGCTCCCTCCAGCTCCCATGAATGATCTGATGACTATGTTTAATTATTGAAGTGTTTTTCAGTGGTACCTCCAGTCATTCTACAGACTCAGCAACCTGCACCCGTCACTGCTGACTGTACAGCTTCACTACACATCTGCCATGATATATTCTGGTACTTTGGTAATAATTTCTCATACCGCAGGCATACTAAGTACATCAGCATAATGTTTTCATTTGAAAGGGATCTTTTATTATTTAAATAGATCTGTAAAAAAAACAGGGCTATGATAAACCAGTAATTATTCTGATATGTAATTAAAAAAATTAAAAGAACTTTAAAGAGTCAATGCAAATACATAACCTTAAACTAATACCCCGTACACACGTGCAGATTGTCGGCCGAAAAGCTTCGGCCGATGACCGATCGGCCGATTGTAGGCTTGTTAGTATGATGCTTCCGAACAGAATCTGGCGTGCAAGCATTAAAATTTTTGTAGGCCGACACCAGAATGGCCGAATGGTTCGCCATTCAGTACAGAATTCGGCCGACACACATCTACAAATCTCAACACGCATGATCGGAACCAAATAAGGTCCCGGAAGAATTTTCTCAAGTAAACTCAACATTTTATCCAGAAAGAACTTTAGGCTCGCGGCAGTCCAAAAAATATGTGAAATGCGGAGGACATGCTCATCTTGATAAATGTGAGAAGAAGGAAGCTGCTGCTCATAATGCAATACTTTTCAAATAAAAAGGCATGTGTTCTGTTATGATGAAGATAATGTTTGTCTATTCTATCTGTTCTATCAAAATGTAGAATTAAATAATTTTAACTCTTCACCATTATCTTTGTATTTTGACTGCAAAGATCTAACTATTGATATGTCCCTTTATTCTTTTAGGAATTAATGTCTAAAACATATTTTGTTGGTTATGCACAATATTAAACATGTTAACAAATTAAGATACGCCATTTTTTAAGTGCAATCTTATTTATTTTTTTAAATCAGAAAAAACAAACTGAAAACATTAATACTTTCCGTATTATAAAAATAAACATAAAAAAGGTCCATTTGGACTAAATTAACTTAGAAAATGAGAAACAGGGGTAAAATAAATAACAGGGTACAAAAATTATAATTGCTGATAACCATAATCAGGCTGCCATGAGGGCATGTTGGGATCATGCTGCCCATATTGCCACTGGCCATGTGGCATTTGGCGAGGTGGTGGGTGTTGTTGTGGAGGTGGAGGGCACGGGTGCTCCTCGCACGCGTGGCTGTGCTCCGTAAGGAAGCCCCTTTCCGCCTTTTGCAGCACATCCAAAATTATTTTTTAGGCATAGTGCCGCTGCAGGAGGTCCACTTGCCCTAAAATTTTGCCCGGCATATTCCCGAAGGATTCGTGTGCCTCCGGTTTCCGACGGAGGGCTATGGTGGCCTCACTTATGAATTGGTTGGTGATGTCATCCGTGTGCTTCCTTTTTTGCCTCCGTTTGGCAGGAGGTGGTGGAAATAATTCCAAGGGCTCCCCAGGCTCCTGGCTGCAACCTGCCTCCTCCTCAGTGACACTTCCCTGTTGATGAAATGAACAATTGATTAGAATGTTATAGTGTATATAAAAATGCATGTTTGTTATATTATTGTGAACAAATAGCAGACTTTACATACAGTGGCATATCTAGGGTCTCCAGTGCCCTTGTTGAGGAGCTGTATTTGGCAACAACCCCCCCCCCCCAACATCAATGTAAAAATGTAACCCCCCCAAAAAAAAATCTAAAAGGGCATTAAATGTTTCTCATTTGTCCCTTGTTTGCCCAGTGTAGAGCTCTCTAGTGGGCAATCATTGTCTCAGGTGTGAAAAACAAGAAAGAGAGGGGTGAGAGATAGAGAGAGGGAGAGAAAGAGGGGGTGTGAGAGAGAGAGGAGGGGGGTTGCAGAGAGAGAGGGGCCTGAACTTGCAGAGGGCTTGATGTAGGGCATTGAGGGTGAAGCGTTGCAGGGAAACAGGAATAAGGAAGCCACCTGCCTTGCTGACCCGGAGTGAGAGACCAGAGACATGGAAGCAAGGATGGATGTATCATTTGCAGGAGCTGTTAGTTTGTTAGTTTTGTAAAAAAAAAGGTTGAGCCAGAGGAATGCTGAGGCTACAGCAGTTTTTGTTAGGACTGGAGGTGTGCTGGGGATGCAGCAGTGTTTGTAAGACCGGAGGTGTGCTGGGCATGCAGCAGTGTTTGTAAGACCGGAGGTGTGCTGGGGATGCAGTGACAGGCAGTCTCAGTCTCCTGGTCTGTTGGCTCAGCTGCTCTCAATGTTTTATTCCTGCATGAAGCAGCTCTCAATGTTTTACACCTGCATGAATCCGCCTGCAAACTGGGGGTTCTGGGGTGTGCAGGCTGAGTGGATTGTTAAAAAAATCACTAAAACAATGCCAATGTTTTTGCGACTCACCCCCCCTTGGCCTGCGCCCCTGGCGGTTGCCTGTCATGCCAACCCCTTGCTATGCCCGTTTACATAAAGGGTCAATTATGGTTTAGCTTATAATTTTGTTACATGATTACATTTTTAGCAGACAATATATTGTGAAATGCCATACCTGAGTCAAATTCTCCTCCAGGATATCTTCCTCCTGGCTGGGATCAACAGAGACTGAGGCCTCTGACAAACTTGAAGGCAGTGTTGAGATGGATGGCCTGGATTCCACCGTGTCTGCCAGGAATCTGAGGTTCTCAAAGTACCACAGCCGTGGTACAGGGATATCTTCAGCAGCCGCTGCAGACTTTGTGGCATCTTCGATTTTATTTACCTCTCGCCTGTAGCCAGTGCAAATGCTGCTTATTTTTTTTTAATATAATCAATATTTGCCCTTGGATATACGGGCTTGTACAAGGCCACTAGGTGTTCATAGG
The DNA here is from genome assembly GCF_965119305.1 of Pelophylax lessonae. Taxonomy (NCBI): domain Eukaryota; kingdom Metazoa; phylum Chordata; class Amphibia; order Anura; family Ranidae; genus Pelophylax; species Pelophylax lessonae. Next base: position 748,286,818 of record NC_138768.1, read on the forward strand.
CCTGTCGTCTCAGATGCCTATTTTTGTATTCGGCTGATTTCATTTGCCACAAACAGGGCAGTTGCCTGAACTCATCAATAAATTTTATCAGGAACTCATGGTTGGTGAAACAGTCAACCATTTTGCAGTACAGTATATGCCTGCAAGACACAACACAACACAAAACATATTAAAATAGCATGTAATTTGGGACATAATAAAGATATTCCTAATAAAAGCTGTATACGACCCAAAACACACACTTTCTAATCAAATAGTCGTACCTTTGTTTGCGGTGAAGAGTCGTGATTCGCCGATCGCTCGTGCTCCAACCAACGATATGTCCGCTAGCGAATCGTCGGCCGAAAGATCTGGCGTCCTTTAAATACAGCGCATGCGTCAACTCCTCCTCCAGTGGCGGGCTTGTGCAGGGGTGTGTACGTGCCGAAGATCAGGCCTACATGTGACACACACACACCTGAGGCGGTGGAACAATCTTTGGCAAGAAACATGTCTGAAAGATCTGAGAGTTCAACTAGTGTGGGCCGAAGTGGTTGGGCCACCAGAAAAACCAGAGCTACACCCATGACCAAGGGGGAAATGGTGGAGATAGTAGGAATCCTAGAAAGGATGGATTATGATGGGAAGTTGGATAATTACGATAGGCCCAATGCCAGGAAAGACCGCATCATGGACAAGGTGGTGGCCTGTTTAAATAAAAAATACGGTGTGGAGCGATCCAAAGATCAAATTAGGAAACGATGGTCCGACCTCAAACATTGTGAGCAAGATCAGCTTGGGCAAATCCATCGTATTCTGAAAAAAAGTAAGTTATTTTTTTTATCATGCAATATGTTTATTTGAAATTTGGTGTATGTTGTATTAACATGTCTAGATTCTAATGTCTATATAAAAAGTACTATTACTCATTTTATTGGTCATGTCGTGATTAGATCGATCTATTGTTGATTTTTTAGTATATTACATTAAAAGACAGGAAGCCATAGTTAAAAATATATGTATTGTGTTGCAACGAACGTTCTTTCCTGCACAAATTTTCTCTGCAAACATTCCTATTAATCACAGATTATTATTCTATTATTCTAACCTTGAAATAGGAGAAAAAAGAAAACAAAAAGCCAAAGAATGGGAAAGGAGGAGGAGAGGTTTGGCAGCTCCATCTGCAGTGGAGGAAGAAGCTGAGGACATGGGCCCAGATGCTGGCACACATTCTCCAAAAGGTAATTGGTTCCTATGCACAGTCAAACATTAATGTACCATATTTTTAGTAGATAACCATGTACATGTCTTAATATTTGTTCCTAAAATAGCTATCAAGCAGGGCACCATGTCCTAACAAATGTACCTCTTGTGACTTTTATGATATGACAACTTTTTTGTATTATGTAGATCAAGACATTCTTCCAGAATTAATACTGGTGGAGCCAACAAGTGTCCAGACACCAGAGCAACATGAAGGTTGGTAGGCACAGATTTTTGGGTAGTGGGATCATAGAAATATGTGTATTTGCGATGACTGTTTAACCTTATATTCTTGTATTCCCTTACAAATTTATATTGCAGATGTTCCCTCATGCGAGGATGTGGCATCTCCAGCCAGATCAGATGTTAACACATCCGAAACCACATCTCCTGGCAACTTGCCAAGCAGCGTTGCTGGCACATCTGAAATTTTGGAGGATCCTGGACCAAGTGTCGGAGAGCCAGTTGTGTGCCCACGTAGGTTTTTTCATAATGATTTTTATCAGTGTTATTTTTAGCCTTCAATTGTCAACACTAGTTCCCTATGGGAGCCTCTTTATTTGAATGGAAGTCGCACCGTAAGTCGGATCAGGATGCTCTGACTTGCGGGGCCACTTGCGCTGTGAAGATTATTGAGGGGGAACTACACAGAAAAATTGAATAACCCGCCATGGGTGTCCCCCCCAAGTTCCCAAGCAGGCCCTTTGTGTATGGTATTGAGTTTGAGGGTAGGCCCACAACAAAAAGACAGCGTGGGTTACCCCAAAAACCCATACCAGACCCTTATCCAAGCATGCAGCTTGTCAGGCCAGGAAAGGGGATGAGCAAGCGGACCAAACCCCCCCCTGGACCACAGCAGGACACATGCCCTCAACATGGGGGGGGTTTTGTTGCTTTGGGCCAGGGGGGGGCTCTGCACCCCACACCCAAAAGCACCTTGCTCCCATGTTGAGGAGGACAAGGGCCTCATCCCCACAACCCTGCATGGTGGTTTTGTGGGGTCATGCGGCCAGGGGGTTCCTAGGACTTTGGAAGCAACCTTTAACAAAGGGTGGCCCCCAGATCCCAGACCCCAATCCCTATGTGAATGGGTATGGGGTACATAGTACCCCTACACATTAACCACATAAATGGAAGTGTATGTGAATAACGACAGGAGACGTTTCTGAAATGTTCTTAAATATCTTTATCCGGTCTTCTCCACTCTGCTCTTTGGATCTTCTCCTCTCCACTCTTCTGCTGTCCAATATTCTGCTCTTATGTTGTCTGCTCTTTTGCCCTAGGCTCTTCTTCTTCCTCCTGTCCTCCTCTGATGCTGTTCCCGTGCATTCTGCCCGTCTCTGGTCTCTGCAGCTTAATATATATACATTACGACCATGCCCTCACAATGACGTCATCATGCGTTCACACCCCTAATGAATATATAGTAAGCTCAGGAGACCGGCAGAATCATCAGCAACAGCATCGGAGGAGGACAGGAGGAAGAAGAAGAGCCTAGGGCAAAAGAGCATAAGAACAGGGTAGGTATTAACTCAAGAGTAATTTAAGATAACCTGGACACCAAATGTTTCTCTATTATGACCTCATGTAGGTGATTCACATTGATTTAGTTGTATTTTTTTTTACAGATCATGTTTTACATAGTTGCACTCTAGCAAAATTGACCAGTGAGGCTCTACAATTCTGCTCAGACCTAGAAAAAATAAAGGAGACTGCAACAGCATTACAGAACAAAATGCGAGATTTTGTGGACATGATTGGCAAATGTTAAACAAAAATTTTATAAGTTTTAAATGTTTTTATTGGGATGTTCCTAAAGTTACACATTTTTTATTGTCTTTTATAGGATATTTATTACACTCAGCTGTTAAGAGTGTACCCAAGTTAGGGAAAAGCACTTTACAACACCCTAACCCTAACCCTAACCCTGTGAATGTTTGTTACTAAAACATTTTTACATTCAACAATGTGTGTTCAATTCTTTATTTGACTTTCGTTGGGGGGTCCAGGTCTAACGCTGTGTAAAGAAGCACTAAATGTATGATGGCTGTCCTATTCACATATTTACATGTTAATGAAAGCATTTTGGACACTGCCATATGCGAGTTGCTGGAGGTGTCAATGAAATGTTAAAGATCCCCCCAATTTTAACGCATATCACAGTGCGATCTGACATTTCACACAGGATCAGATCACACAGGTATGAACGACTGTGCGATCCTATCCTGATGCGGCTGAATAAATACATCATGTGCGACTTTTGTGCGAGTGCAGTGCGAATTGAGACATACAAACTGTATAGCTGATTTTGGCCTGAACATCTGATCGCATGTAATAAAGGAGCAGTGCGCTATGATATTACATGCCATCAGATGTGCAGTGTGAATTGAGACATACACTTTGTATGGCTACATTCGCACTGAACACACGCACAAGTCGCACATGACCCTTTATTTCTGATATATCTGGATTGGATCGCACAGTGCTTCACACTTGTGGAATACAATCCTGTGCAAAAAGTAAGTGGCGGGTCACCCTTATGCGATGCAGGAAGGCTGAAAATTCACAGACTTCCCGCATCGCATAAGTGTGACTCAACACTCAAGGTACTAGCAGTCCTAGGATTCAATATGGCATTGATATTGCCAGTAGCAATCAGTGTAGGGAGATCAGTGTAATATATAGTGTATTGCTTGTTCGTTGCTCTAGTTCACTTTCCATTACCTATATATAACACTTTGAGATGAACAATGATCAAGTTTCACATAACACTGACATATCCTAACATTGGTGGGCAGTGAGAAGGATGTCATAAATGAACACAACATAACAGGTATAGGTACGTTGTTAATACCCTAATGTATTATATGAAATATATAGTATGGGCGCCTTCTGGACAATGACCACCAATGTAAGGTGACATTAGATGAACCTTGGGTGTGACCTAGTTCTCAATGTGAGAGGGTTTGTGGAAATTTTATGGGGTGCAGAAGGCCCTTGTATTTACACCACTGGCTAAAAAATAACACATGGCCATCATCACTTTGGATCAGCTGGTGAGAGACTACAGTAAAGAAACACACTGATGAATGTATTAACCCTTCCAAAGTCACACATATATAACACATGATTAACCCAAAAAATTATGTTTGGCATATGTGCCCAAATGATTAGAATCCACAATACAGAATCATTGCAATTTTGGTTTAATGTGTCGAAAAATCTGATATCTCTGACATTTATCTTGTGTGTCAAATCTTTTACAACATTAATGGGTGTGTGACATTGATTGCTGCCAGGACACAGCTCCTCTCCCCACGAAATATTCCAGATATTCCTGGCGGATCTGACGGGCCCTCTGTGATGCCAATCCTGAGCGTCCAACTTGCATTGAGGTCATGGACTCCATTTGGTCACGAGGTTGTGCCTCTCCACTTGTACCTGGCATAGCAGGGTCAGTATCCAGTTGCTGCATAACATAGTTTTCTGCATTCCTGCTTAGAAAGTTGTGCAAAATGCAGCAACATAGGACCACGTTATCAACTTTGTACAGTGCCAGGTGTATGGACGTCAGGAATATCCGGAACCAGTTGGCCATTATCCCGAAGGCAGTCTCAACAACTCTGCAAGCTCTGGACAACCGGTAGTTGTAGATCCTTTGCCCGGGGGTGAGGTTCCTCTGAGGGTAGGGCTTCATGAGATGCTCCCCAAGCGCAAAAGCATCATCTGCTATAAAAACAAAGCTCATACCCTCAACGGTTTGCTCCCTGGATGGCAGGTTCAGAGTGCCGTTATGAAGACGACGAGCAAACTCCGTCTGCTCAATAACTCCCCCATCCGAATTGCGGCCATTTTTGCCAAAAAAATAAACTCATAGTTTGCATTAACTATGGCTAGCATGACTATACTAAAAAATCCTTTATAATTATAATAAAATGTGCCTGAATTCGGAGGGGGGACAATGCGGACGTGCTTCCCATCTATAGCACCCCCACAATTGGGAAAATTCCACTTCTCCAGAAATTGAGCAGAAATCTCCAGCCATTGCTCTGCGTTTGAAGGAAACTGTGGGGGAAAAGCAAAAAAAACCAAGATTTAGTGCTTGAGCACATCACATTATTAATTACACACACAGTTGTCTGTTAAATGCTTATGCAACTTTTTAAAAATATAAACAACAGGAAGGCAATCGTTTTGATTTGGGGATGTAACATCTACATACATTTATTTTACACCTCCTATTGTTCTTATATTGTAAAGGGCCATACACACTATAAGATTCTCTGAAGACTTTTTCCTTCAGATTTACCTTTTCTATGTAGTGCAAGGGCCTGCCAGATTGCATAGGATTTGAAAGTGTTTGTTTGACCTCATATTATCTGGTTTTGGTAAATGGTAAGGAAAAATTGTTCTGAAAATCTTATAGTGTGTATGGCCCATTATACTCACCAGCTAGAGCTGAGATTTACAAACTACGGCCCTCCAGCTGTTGCAGAACTACACATCCCATGAGGCCTTGTAATTCTCTGACATTCACAGACATGACTAGGCATGATGGAATTTGTAGTTCCTGAACAACTGGAGGGCCATAGTTTTAAGACCTCTGAGCTAGAGCTTTGGTATATGCTGACTTTTAGATTTAGCATGTGGGTGGGGGGGATGGGTAAGTAAAACTGGGCATTTATACATCAATAAGGGCTTGTGGTCAGTGAAGGTTTTAACATCATTACATAAACATACACAATCATAGGTGGAAATGGATGGACCGATGTATTTAAGATAAATCATAAACTAGGTACTAAAACATTGGCCAAGGAATAATTGTTTGAGGGAAAGTAATAAAATGACCCAAATTCAAAATACTGTTAACAGGCAATGCGTTTAGGGACACATAGGAGAGAATGCTGGGGTGGTTAGTGGGTAATTTTACAAATGGTTAAGATAATCTACATCTTTACTACTATGTGCATGCGGACAGAGGGTAGTTCAAAAATAATGGCCTGTGTCAATTGCTGTACATCCAAAAACATCATAATTCGGGTGAAACGACTAATACATGTAATGTAATGTAAAAAATTAAACATACCTTGATATAGTCCTTCTGCAAGACCTTGATGATAGCAGAGCAGGTCTCAGGGATGATGATACCAAGAGCTTGGGGGGAGATGCCTGTGGTGAACTTCAGATCCTGCAGGCTTCTCCCTGTTGCAAGATACCTCAAAGTCGCAATTAACCTTTGTTCAGGAGTAATTGCAACCCGCATACAAGTATCCTGCTTCAGAATATAGGGGGACACCAGGGCAAGAAGACGGTAAAAGATGGGATCCGTCATCCTCAAATAATTCCTGAAGTCATCAGGATTATTTTCCTGGAGCTCCCTCAGCAAGGACATGTGGGAAAATTGATCACGGTTAAGTAACCAATTTTTCGTCCAGGAGGTCCGGTTCTTCTTCCTCTTGCTCATACGTCGCCTCAGAGCCAAAACTCCAATGCTAAGTACAGCAATGGTCGAATCCACGGGCTCCATAATAAATTTTCGAATGATGTCTCGGAAAATAGCGAAATGTCGTCAACCAAACAAATGCTACCGAAATCAGCGCGAGATGCCCAGAAGGGTCACGGCCAAACACTCACTTCCTCTTTTGTAGCGGCGGACGTGCGTGGAAAGTGCGTTGAACGTACTGACATCATTTTCTGTTGGCAGACAAAAGTTTTGAGCACTTTTCAACAGACAGACAACAAACACGACAGCCGTGGACATTTGACGGCCGATCGGTCGGCCGACGATCGGTACGTGTGTATGAGGCATTACTTGGCGCATAATAACAAATAGCACTGTTCACAAGCAGATGTTTTCATTCAACAAAGTTCACTGATGCCTTTTAACCCTAGTGGCTGGAGGGTTCATTATACAGTAGGTGTGCCATATATAAATTGCATTTACCAAAAAATCTATTTTATTTTGTTAAAGTGTTATTAAAGTCTTTTTTCTTAATTTTTAAATGTAAATAACAAACATGCTATACGTACCTGCTCTGTGCAATGGTTTTGCACAGAGGAGCCACGATCCTCTTCTTCTGGTGTCCACCCGTCGGCACTCCAGGCCCCTCTATTGACACAGACAGCTGGACTCGGCCCCCCCCCCCCCCCCGATCTTGTGTCACAACTTTTGATTGACAATAAGGAGGAAGACGATGCTCTCATGCATGTCACTGGATCGGATCGGGCTCAGGGAATAAAAAGAAGGGGAGGGGTCTGGGGGGAGGGGGGGAGCTGCAGCAAAGGTTTTTCACTCTAATGCCTAGAATGTATTTAGGTCAAAAACCATAAGGCTTTAGAAGCACTTTAAGTCTTATGCATACGCTAGAACTATCTCTGTTCATCATCAGTACTTCACTACATTGATTTTTACTCTGAATGGTCCAAGGTTATCAGTGGTGTCCAGCAAGGTTCAGTGTTGGGATCCTTACTTTTCAATATCTTTATAAATTATATAGGGTCTGGGATTAAAAGTACCATTTCAGTCTTTGCAGATGACACCAAGGTATGCAGTGGAATACCGTCCCAACAGGATGTCTCCAACATACAAGCCGACCTCAATGTACTGTTTCTTTGGGCAACTATGTGGCAAATGAGGTTTATTGTTGATAAATGTAAAGTTATGCACTGGGGGGCTAAAAATATGCATGCATTATACATACTAGGGGGAGTACAACTGGGGGAATCCATAGTGGAGAAGGATCTGGGTCTTCTGGTAGATCATAAGCCCAATAATAGCATGCAATGCCAAGCTGCGGTTTCTAAAGCAAGCAAAGTCCTTTCTTGTATTAAGAGAGGCATGGACTCAAGAGAGAGATATATAATTTTTCCCCTGCACAAATCATTAGTAAGACCTCACCTGGAATATGCAGTTCAGTTTTGGGCACCCGTTCTCAGAAAGGATATCAGGAAACTGGAGAAAGTGCAGAGAACGGCAACCAAACTGATAAGAGGCATGGAGGAACTCAGCTATGAGGAAAAGTTAGAGGAACTGGATTTATTCTCTCTTGAGAAGAGGAGATTAAGGGGGGGGGGGGAATGATCAACATGTACAAATACATAAGGGGTCCATATAGTGAACTTGTTGTGTTATTCACTTTAAGTTCATTACAAAGGACAAGGGGACACTCTACGTCTGGAGGAAAAGAGATTTAGACTCTAAATACATAAAGGTTTCTACACCGTAAGAGCTGTGAAAATGTGGAATAGACTCCCTCCAGAGGGGGTTCTTTTCAGCTCAGTAGATCGCTTTAACCACTTTACCACCGGAGGATTTTGCTGTCTTACGTCCAGGCCACTTTTTGCGACTCGGCACTGTGCGCTGACAATTGCGCGGTCGTGCGATGCCGTACCCAAACAAAATTTACGTCCTTTTTTCCCCACAAATAGAGCTTTCTTTTGGTGGTATTTGATCAACTGTGCGATTTTTACTTTTTGCGCTATACACAAAAAAAGAGCGTACATTTTGAAAAAATAACAATATTTTTCACATTTTTTTTATATGAAATTCCCACCCAAAAAAATGTAAAAATCTAATTTTTTAAAAATTTTTGGACAATTTGTTTTCTGCTACCTATGTTTGGTAAAAAAATCACAATAAGCGTATTTTGATTGGTTTGCGCAAAAGTTATTGCGTTTACTAACTAAGGGAAAGATTTCTGTCATTTTTGGTGGGTTTTTTTTAACGAGTAATGGTGGCGATCTGCGATTTTTTTTGCGGGACTGCGACATTGCGGCGGTCAGATCGGACCCTTGACTGACATTTTTGACACTTTTGGGGGTACCAGAGCTATACATATGCACTGTTACTGTAAAAATGACACTGGCAGGGAAGGGGTTAATTTTATTGGAGAGGGAGGGGTTAATGTATGCCTGGTGCTTACTAACGTGTGTGGGGGGAGGTGACTGAGTGACACAGGGACAGCTATTCTGAACCCTGAAATCTGTCCCTGCCTGTCACTTAGGAGATCCGCCCACTTTGTTTACACAAGCGGGCGAATCTCCAGACTCAATTCCCCGAAATGGGAGAGAGTGGCGGTGATCACCGCTGCTCCTCCCCTGGCCCGACTCCCGCTGTGACTGAAAACAGTGCGCGCCACCCACAAGGGGAGGAGACCAGCGACGTAGGTCTACGTCGCTGGACGGGAACGAGAAACTTTGCCACAGTACAGTCAACGTGACTGGTCGGCAAGTGGTTAAAAAAAAAAACGAAATTCTTTCCTAGGTGTACATAATATAACTGGGTACTAAAATGTATAGTTAAAGTTGATTCAAGGAATATCTAATTGCCTCTTGGGGGATCAGGAAGGAATTTTTCCCCTGCTTTAGCAAATTGGATCATGCTTTGCTGGGGTTTTTCCCCTTCCTCTGGATCAACTGTGGGTATAGGATTGTGTATATGGGATTGTATGGTTGTGTTTTCTTTTTTGTTTTTTATTGGTTGAGCTAGATGGTCTATTTTCAACCTGACTAACTATGTAACTATGTAACTACACAGATTGCAATAGCAATAATGGATACACGTGTGATTGTTTCCATAGCTTTTATACCCTCTGCAGGCTACTGGGGAATTGTGGTGCTACCTGTGTGATAGCTGAGCAGAGCCTTTACTGAGAGAGAATATTGTCTAATACGCACAAGTGTCTTGTGGATAGCAAGTACAGTCCAAATATGCCAAGTTGTAATACACCACAATGCACATTATTTTGTATTTCATAGTCCATATATTTATTAACACAAATGCAAACTTTCAAAACACTTCAAACTGGAACTTTAAAAACTGCACACAGGAAGCATTATTCTATCATTCTATAGATGTAGATGTGGCTCTTAATTCTTCAATCTTCACTGTATGCTGTAGATAAAACTATACTCACTCTGTGTTTTTAGGTGGCCAAAAATATGATCAGACTCCTGATTTTCTTGGGAAATTTCCAAAAATATTAAATAATTACCCAACAGCTGGCTGATGACCAGTGCAGTCAGGCATTAACATTAGAATTCCAAAAAAAGGAAAGAGTTGTGCAACAAAGACTAGGCATAGCTACAATCCTAATGCCTGCCGCTGTCAACTTGCAAAAAAATAAAACCTGATGACACAAGCTGTCATCGATTAATTGGAGAAAAAGATAGGAATAGTAGTGACATCATTGCCCAAATATGGCCATGTGTATAGGTACAGTGGGTGGGTGTGACAAGCATCATTCTGGGTGGATGTACTTGTACGCCATGCTAGAACAACACCTTGTGCATTCCCCCAAGGGTGCACATTGGGGCTATCCTGTGATCACTGTGTGGACTCAATGACCCAAGTACCAAGCAGATGTGCTGTACTCTGGTACCATGGGATTGTTTTGATCAATCACAGTGATCACATGTCCAGAACATGTCACATGTACAGAACATGTAAACATGGCTGTCATTTATACAGTCATTGAAAACCACTGTGATTGTTTACAAATGATCACATGGTACAGGGCCAAGGACAGGGCTACCTGTTCTTCCCTACACTTAAGATAGTTCTTAATGACATTGGCTGTATGTTTGCGGTCACTGTCCTGCTGCAAAATTAGTTTGGGGTCAGTGTCCCTGATTGTCACCCCACACCAGTCCCAGTGTTACCTGAACAGTGTAAGTCACCAGCAGTATTCCTGGTTGCTGCCACAATAACCCCCAATGTCACTAGAACCGTGCAGCCAGCAACATTGTTCCTGATCACCATCACACCAGTGCAGTGTTGCAGTTGTCTCTGCCTGCTGCCTGCTGCCTGTACTGCCCCCGGCTTATTTATTGACCACATTTCTGACTATATTCCTGTGTGATATCTCCTGTGGACAACTGTACTCCTAGAACCTCAGGGACTCTTTTGTTCTTCCTTTCTTCAGCCTCCTGTGCTTCTTGTCCAGTGATCATGACACTCCTGAGGGCAGCCATGTACCAGTAGGCTAAGCTTGCTAAGCTTTCAGAAACTGGGACTGCTATAGGTAATGCTACACTAAGTTATATTCCATGATCACTAGTATAGTGATACTAGGCGAACATTTCAGTACATCGGTTTTGATACAATTGATTGATTTGTGACATACACAAGATACACAAGTTAAAAAAATCTGGTATATATTCAAGCCAAAGAGTGAAAAATGTTGACACATGTGGTATCGCCATACTTGGGAGGACTAGCAGAATGAGTTTTGTGTAACTATAACTATGCCTATGCTGTGTGTGAGAAATATCTAAATTAGATTGACAACTTAGTGTAAAAAAAATAATATTCATTTTCTTCCTGCAGCTTTCATGAATCATCAAGCCTCTTCAAAATACCTTGGGGAGTTTGCTTTCCAAAATGTGGTCATTTTGTGGCTGTTTCCACTGCCTTGGTACTCCAGGGCCTCCAAAAATATGATGGGTAGTCAGGAAATCAGATGTGTAAATTATCCCCCTAGAATGCCTAAAGGTGCTCCTTGGATTTTGGGTGGGAATTTGTGCTATTGCAATACATGAGAGGAGCACCAGAGTGTGTTGTGGGGTGTATGCCTATGATGTGTTGTATAGAAAAAAAATTCCTGAATTTTCCAAAACCCTTTTGGCAAAAAAAAAAAAAAAAACATTTTCAAACAACTCACTATGCAGAACAATACCTTGGATTGTTTGCTTTTCAAAAATGGGGTAATTTTTTAGGTGTTTCTACTGATTCTCTAGGGCCTCCAAAAATGTGATAGGTATTTAGAAAATTAGATGTGTATTTATACTCTTTGAAAGCCCAAAGGTGTTCCTTGGATTTTGGGACCCTCTGTGCATCTAGGCTGTGAAAAAGTCTCAAACATGTGGCATCCCCATAATCAGGAGACATAGCAAAATGTGTTTTGGGGTGTAATTATAAGTATGCATATGCTGTGTGTGAGAAATAACTTATCAAAATTATAATTTTGTGAAAAATAAAACATTGAATTAATTCATTTTCCAAATAAAATAACAAATTAAAAATACTCACCATGCCTCCTAATAAATACATTGGACTGTCTAGTTTCCAAAAAGGGGTCATTTGGGAGGTATTTGTACTGTCCTGGCATTTTAGGGCCTTGTGAAATAAGGCAGTCAGTACATCAGGACTGATACATTTAAAAAGTAAATAAATAAATATTTATATAAAAATAAATAAATATATAAATATACCATAGTTATTTTAACCAAGGAATGTAGCAGAATGCATTCTGGTCAAAATTTATGAAAAATTATTATTTATTTGCAAAATTATATAAAAGAATCTCAACATTTTTGGTAATTTGTGTTCATATAGCAAAAAAAAAAGGAAAAAGAAAAATTGTGGTTAAATATCACCAAAAAGAGATCTCTATCTGTCTTAAAAAGTGATGAAGGTTATATTTGTGTACAGTGTTGCATGGCTGAGTAATTGTCATTCAAAGTGTGAAAGTACTGAAAGCTGAAAAATGGCTGGGGCAAGAAGGGAGTGAAAGTGTCTGGTATTGAGGTGGTTAAAGATGCCTGCAACGGGATGTTATTTGCCAGAAATAAATACTAGACCCTTTCAAATTGACATTAAATTTAAGGGGTCCCTCATGCAAAAGAAGAAAAAGTGTGAGGTCCCCCAGGAAATCCATACCAGACCCTTTGAGTCTGATACAGATTTTAAGAGGGGACCACATGCAAAAAAAAAAGAAAAAAAGCCTGGGGTTCATCTAAAGTCCAAACCAAACCTATAATCTGAACATGGAGCCTGGTTGGCCTGGAAAAGGATGGGAGAAACGAGCATGCAGTCCCCCTGCTTAATCAACCAGTCCACCTTTCAAAGTGAGGGATACCTTGCCATGGGTATATAAAGTCCACATTAAAATAAAATACTTAAAGTGTTGAAATAAATTTGACAGCTGCTGTGTCAAGATCAAATTATGCTTTTAATACACCCATCTGTGTGTGAGTGCTTGGTGCTATATACTGTATATTTCTAATGTCCAAATATCAAAATCCATGTTAATAATAAAGTGCTATCAGTGCTAAATCAGTTACTAGCTGCTATGAAAAAAAAAAAAAAATATCACCTAGCACGTAGCAGTATCAATATACCGTAAATAGTAGTTTGCTTGAATAAAGAATATATACAATTTCATTGTAATATATCTTGCTAACTAAAAAAAAGCGATAAAGAAATAAAAAATGAATGACACACAATGGACCTATTTTTTGTCATTTGAATTTGACCTGTACTACACTTGCCAACAGAAGTATGCAGCTCTATAGCCATAAAAGTTATTCCTGGTCGTGATAATGATTTAACACTGCTCCATCACATACACCATTAAAGGTGTAATAAAACTATGTGTAAAATCCTTACTGGAGCTGTAAAGTCCTACTACAGCTGTACAGCTACACATTGCCTGAGATCGTACAAAGACTGTTATGTATATCTTTCATGTAGCAATAAACAATTCATCATAGATTTGACCAAAAAAAGAGATCTATTTAATTGGAAATGATAACTTAGCACAAGAAAATATCAGTTTTGTGAAATTCAACTGAATTGTCCACCTGGATTGATCTTTCTTTATAAATTAAAATAAGTGCCTGTAGACCAGGGGTAGGTAACCTTTGAGAGGTGAAGATGTTCCTGAACAACATGAAAGATATCAGAGATCAGTGGGGCACGATTCACTTTTTTCTTTTTTTTTTTTTTAAGGGCTCATTTCCACTATGTTCAGTTACCAACATTTTCCCTAATGGATAAATGCAGGTAACTACAACGACACACAGAAAACAACAGTTTTAAATTAACTTAACTTGCTCACTGCAGCCGGAACAGACAGCTGCCTTCACACTAAACTGCAGCGGCGGGAACGGGCCAGTAAGAAAATTACCTAGCAAGGCCCCAATAAAAAGTAAGAATGACATGAAGAAAACCTAAAAAGTAATAAAACAGATGTCATTAAAAAATATAAACATAGCCTATCTTAAAAGTTAGATTCAGTGACAGAGGTCAGTGGGATGCATGGCAACATACAGAAATCAGTAGGATATAAGGGAGTGTATAAAGGTCAGTAGTATTCAAGACATTGTACAGACGTTCATATGATGCATTGTAGTGTACAGAGGTCAGTTGTATGTGAGGCAATGTACAGGAGTCAGTAGTGTATAAGGCAGTGTACAGGGGTTATTAGTATGTAAAGCAATCTACAAGGGTCCCCAGTTTGCAGGGCAGATTACAAGGGTCAGTAGGGCAGAGGACAGTGTCAGCAGAGCAGGGGACAATGTCAGTAGGGCAGTGGATGGTATTAGTTGGGCAGCGGATGGTGTCAGTAGGGCAGTGGATGGAGTTAGTCACTCAGTAAGGCAGATGACAGTGTCAACAGGGCAGTGGACAGTATCAGCAGAGCACAGGATGGTGGAAGTAAGGCAGAAGACAATGTCAGTAGGGCAGTTGACAGTGTAAGTCAGTAGGGCAGTGGTCAGTGTTGTCAGTAGGGCAGAGGATGGTGTCAGTGGACCAGTGGACAGTGTCAGTAAGGCAGTGGAAAGTGTCAGCAGAGCAGAGGATGGTGGCAGTTGGGCAGAGTACAGTGTCATTAGGGCAGTGGACATGTCATAGAAACATAGAAAAGTGACGGCAGAAAAAGGACAGAGCAGTCCAACAAGTCTGCCCATTTTTTTTGTTAACTTTTTTGTCTGCGTATAGATCCATGTTTGTCCCAAGCATGTTTGAAGCCATTTAGGGCAGTAGGGCACTGGGTGGTGTCAGTTGGGCAGTGGACAGTGTCAGTCAGTAGGGCAGTATATGATGTCAATAGAGCAGTGGATGGTGTCAGTTAGGCTGAGGATTGTGTCAGTAGGGCAATGGATGGTGTCAGTAGAGCAGTGGTTGTTTAAAGTTGGGCAGTGAACAGTGGGAGTCAGTAGGGCAGTGGAAAATGTCAGTAGGAAAGAGGACAATGTCAGTAGGGCAGTGGATGGTGTCAATCGGGCAGTGGATGGTCAGCTGATCAGAGAATGGTGTGAGTAGGGCAGTGGGTCATGTCACTCAGTAAGGCAGTGTAACGCTCCTGCGTTTTACGTATGATGTGGATTTTCAGCTGCAGAAATATTCCACTTCAGTAGTCATGTAGAGAAACGCTGAGACACCAATCCCAACTCCCAATGACTCATCATGTGTGGAGGATCTCAATTCAGCAAGTAAATACACACACTCAATAAGATGTTTCCTAGAGTGACTTATGTATATAGTAACACAGTGATGATAGGCTGAAGAGACAGGTTGGGTAGAGATGGTAGATGACAGACACTTGAAAGGAAATGTTCTTGAAATTAAGATAGTAGCAGATGGGATGCAGATAGGTTTAGCAATCATGTATGGTAGCAGATGACAGAGTAGCAGGTGGACATACAAGAGAGATCAACCCAGTGCAAGAACAGGTGGTAGTAGGCTCAAGAGCTAGCAATCTTAGATAATGCAGATGTAGTAATAGTCCTTAGTATGCAGAGCTAGATAGTGTAAGCTTTAGTATAAAGGTTATAGAGGTTTCCCCTGTGGGGTACTTATCACTAATAGCAATGTAGCAGAGGAGAGGTTCGGCAAGAGCGGATGATCCGGTAGCGGGATACAGGGACCAGCGCAGCGTGGTTCCGACAGCTAGGTATGTTTGCAAGCATGAGAGCTTCAAGACAGGTTAGCATCAAGGCACAAAGCAGTTTGAACGAACACATGTGAGTGAGAGCCGGCGATCTAAATAGCCATCCAGTCCGGCGCTCAGTGATGACAGCATCAGTCTTAAAGGTGTATGCGCACCTTACCAAAAGAGAATGGTGGGGCGCATACACTTATGAAAGAGTAATTAGGGTACCCAAAGGTACCAAAACATTACAGTACCCCCCCCCCTTAAGGCCGGCTCCTGAAGGCCTCTGGAGCTGGTTTGTCTGGGTACTTCGCATGAAAATTGCGGATTAATCTAGAGGCATGTATGTCAGAGGTGTTTAGCCAGGTGTCGTCTTGGGGCCCATAGTTCTTCCATCGAACCAAGTACTGAAGTCTTCCTCTGTGGATACGAGAATCCAGAATCTCTTTTATCTCATATTCTTCTCCACCTTCAACTTGTACAGGAGGAGGAGGTGGGATAGTAGGCCTTATTCCTTGGTCAGGAACATGGGGCTTCAGTAGCGACACATGAAAAATGGGATGTATTTTGAGGTCTATTGGCAATGTAAGCTGTACTGCAGCTTTTCCAATAAGTTTCTTGATTGGGAAAGGTCCCAAGAACAGAGGTCCAAGCTTTTTGCTAGGGATTTTCAGTCTTAAATTTTTTGTTGAGAGCCAAACGAGGTCACCGATAGCGTACTGAGGAGAAGGTCTTCTGCGAAGATCATAGTACTTCTTTTGTTGACTATGAGCGTGTGCAATGGTAGTATTAAGCAAACCCAGAGAGTCCTTTATTTGGGTAAGATAGTCTGAAGCTACTGGGTTATTTGAAGGAAAGATGCGTGGTGGAAGAATAGAGGGATGAAACCCATAGTTCAAGTAGAACGGACTCTGCTTGGTCGTACTGTGGGTTGCGTTGTTGTAGGCAAATTCTGCCAGAGGGAGAAGATCCACCCAATCATCCTGTTGGTAAGAAGTGTAACAACGTAAATATTGCTCGATGCATTGGTTGACTCTTTCAGTCTGTCCGTTGGTCTGTGGATGGTAAGGAGAAGTGAGCTTCCGCTCGATCCGTAGTATGTGACATAGTTCTTGCCAGAACTTGGAAATAAATTGTGATCCACGGTCAGACAGAAGAGTTTTTGGGATACCATGTAACTTAAAGACATGTTTCATCAGGAGTTCTGCCGTTTGTTTGGACGAAGGTAGTCTGCGAATAGCAATGAAATGTGCCATTTTTGTCAGATGGTCCACTGACACTAAGATGGTATTAAATCCTTTGGAAGGAGGCAATTCCACTATAAAGTCCAAGGACACAACTTCCCATGGAGTTTGGGGTATTGGTGGACTGCATAGTAGACCGGATGGTCTCGTAGTGTCAATTTTGGACCTGGCACAGACATTGCATGAAGAGACGAATTTTTGTATAGATGTTTTCATGTCAGGCCACCAGAATTGCCTGGTAATCAGATTAAGAGTCTTTGTCATACCCATATGTCCTGCCATAGGCACATCATGCGATAATTCCAAGATCTTGGTGCGTATGGTAGGTGGTATGTAAAGTTTGTCGTTGTAGTAGAGGAAGCCTTCTGCATCAGTATTTAGTTGTGGTGGGGGTGTATCCAAACTTATACCATGCAAAACCTCTTCCTTCAAGGAACGGACAACTCCAATAATGCGTTTGTGAGGTATTATAGGAACGGAAGGGATTTCGAAGTAGTTTTCTTCAGTTAGTCGTGATAGTGCATCTGCCTTTTTGTGCAGGTGTGTAGGTCACTAGGAAGTTAAACCTTAGAAAGAATAGTGACCATCATACCTGTCGGTGCGAGAGAGTTTTGTTAGTCTGAAGATATTGGAGATTTTTATGGTCCGTTTATATAAGTATTGGTAATTGGGTGCCTTCGAGTAGATGTCGCCAATTCTCCAGAGCCAATTTTATAGCAAGCAGTTCCTTTTCACCCACGGGGTAATTTATCTCTGGGCTGCTTAGGGATTTAGAAAAAAAGGCGACTGGATGAAGTGGTGAAGTGTGAGTTGGTCGTTGGGAGAGTATTGCTCCTACTGCCATGTTTGACGCATCTACTTCCAGAATGTATTGGAGGGATGGGTCTGGATGGCGTAGTATGGGAGCAGAAGTAAACCTTGTCTTTAACAGGTGAAAAGCTTTATTTGCTTCATCTGACCATTTGAATGGTTTTTTAATGCTAGTGAGCTGTGTGAGGGGTCTCACAATGGCAGAGAAGTTTCTAATGAACTTCCTGTAGAAATTCGAAAATCCAAGGAATCGCTGTAGCGCCTTGCGTGTGGTTGGTGTAGGCCAATCCTGAATGCAGGATATCTTACTCATGTCCATCTCGATTCCTGTTTTGGATATGATGTAGCCTAGAAACAGTACCTCTTCTTTATGAAACAAGCATTTTTTTCAGTTTCACATAAAGGTTGTGTGCAAGCAATCTCGATAATACTAGTCTTACATGTCTTATGTGTTCAGACAGGGATCGTGAATATATAAGTATATCGTCCAGATATACCACAACACAGACATCTAGTAAGTCTCTGAAAATATCGTTTATAAATCGTTGAAAAACTGCAGGGGCGTTGCATAGCCCGAATGGCATTACAAGATATTCGAACAATCCGTATCTGGTTCTAAATGCAGTCTTCCACTCGTGTCCATCACGGATTCGAATGAGATTGTATGCTCCTTTCAGGTCCAATTTTGAAAAATAGGTAGCTCCACGCACCTGCTCAATGAGCTCAGGGATAAGCGGTAGAGGATAGCGATCTTTTATTGTAATAGCATTCAATTGCCTATAGTCGATGATAGGCCTGAGACTTGA
Organism: Pelophylax lessonae; assembly: GCF_965119305.1. Lineage (NCBI taxonomy): Eukaryota > Metazoa > Chordata > Amphibia > Anura > Ranidae > Pelophylax > Pelophylax lessonae. The sequence goes on from NC_138768.1 coordinate 748,305,577, forward strand.
GTCCTTATTGCGGACAAAAAAGAGTCCTGCTGCTGTGGAAGAAGTGGAAGGTCTAATAAAACCTTTTTCCAAATTCTCATCCAAATAGTCTTTGAGATGGGAAAGTTCATCCTGTGAAAGAGGATAAACATGACCGAACGGCAATTTGCTATTTGGGAGTAGATCAATGCTACAATCATAGTCTCGATGGGGAGGTAGTGCTTGAGCATTTTTCTCAAGAAAAACCTCAGAGAGATCCTGATAACATAGTGGTGCAATCTCATCTGTCACCACAGACAGGATCTTCCCGAAAGACGGGAGGTTACACGTACCCTCGCAATAGCAAGAGAGGAAGGTCAGGGTCCGTTCCTTCCAATCTATGGTTGGTTGATGTGTGTGCAACCAGGGAAGTCCCAAAACAATGGGAAAGTGGGGTGAAGGTATTAGATCGAAGGAAGTAGTTTCCATATGAGACCCGTTAGTAGTGACTAGGAGTGCCTGTGTCTGATCAGTGATCGGACCAGAGGATAAAGGAACACCGTTAATAAGACTCACTGAGACAGGTTTAAGTTTAGAAATAATAGGAACTTTATTTAAAGCAGCAAAACGTATGTCAATATAATTTCCACAAGATCCTGTGTCAATCATGGCCTTAGTAGTAATCCTGTTCTGGTCCCACTGTAATGTTAAGCAAACAGAAAGGTAAGGGTTAGTGATTGAAGTTGTCAATCCCCCTAGGAGGACATGTGAACACTCACCCTTCTTTTTGTAGACTAGGGGACAGACGTTTATCTTGTGATCCGGGGATGCACAGTACAAGCAGAGATTACCAGATCGTCTTCTGGCTCTTCCATAGTTGATAGAGGTGGGCGTATGGTTCCTACCTCCATAGGAACGGGGTCAACGGCCGAGATCCGAGAAGAACTGGATAATGGCGTTCCCATTTTCTCAGCCTTTCTTTCTCGTAGTCTTCTATCTATGGTGATACTGAGTTGTATCAATGCATCCAGGGTTTTTGGCAGATCCGCTCGGGCGAGCTCGTCTTTAACGGCCTCTGATAGGCCAAGCCTAAATTGGGATTTCAGAGATGCATCATTCCATTCTGAATCAAGGGTCCATCTCTTGAATTCTGCGACAAAGTCTTCTACAGGTCTCCCACCTTGTTTCAAGGATCTTAATTGAAGATCGGCAGTACTCTGCCTATTGGGATCATCATACAGGCTAGTGAGTTCTGCTAGGAACAAGGCATAGGAGTTGAGAAGCTGGTCGTTTTTCTCAAAAAGAGAGTCTGCCCAGGCCCGAGGATCGCCTGTTAGTTAAGAAATAATAGTACAAACCTTAATGTGATCAGTAAGGTAGGTACGGGGTTTTAGCAAGAAAAGTAACTCACATGCGTTTTTAAATTCGCGAATTTTTTTGCGATCGCCTGTAAATACCAAAGGGGGATTTATTTTGGGTTCAGGGGACTGAGCAGTGGTAAGTTGTGTCAGTCTAATTACCTGCTGCGACAGAGCCTGATTGTCTTCTTTTAATTCAGCAAGTGCGTGTATTAACGCAGTTACTTGCTGTTTTAATTGTGTCATTGAGTGGTTATTTCTGCTGAATTCATTTCTGGTTCGTTCAATCTGTAACGCTCCTGCGTTTTACGTATTTTGTGGATTTTCAGCTGCAGAAATATTCCACTACAGTAGTCATGTAGAGAAACGCTGAGACACCAATCCCAACTCCCAATGACTCATCATGTGTGGAGGATCTCAATTCAGTAAGTAAATACACACACTCAATAAGATGTTTCCTAGAGTGACTTATGTATATAGTAACACAGTGATGATAGGCTGAAGAGACAGGTTGGGTAGAGATGGTAGATGACAGACACTTGAAAGGAAATGTTCTTGAAAGTAAGATAGTAGCAGATGGGATGCAGATAGGTTTAGCAATCATGTATGGTAGCAGATGACAGAGTAGCAGGTGGAGATACAAGAGAGATCAACCCAGTGCAAGAACAGGTGGTAGTAGGCTCAAGAGCTAGCAATCTTAGATAATGCAGATGTAGTAATAGTCCTTAGTATGCAGAGCTAGATAGTGTAAGCTTTAGTATAAAGGTTATAGAGGTTTCCCCTGTGGGGTACTTATCACTAATAGCAATGTAGCAGAGGAGAGGTTCGGCAAGAGCGGATGATCCGGTAGCGGGATACAGGGATCAGCGCAGCGTGGTTCCGACAGCGAGGTATGCTTGCAAGCATGAGAGCTTCAAGACAGGTTAGCATCAAGGCACAAAGCAGTTTGAACGAACACATGTGAGTGAGAGCCGGCGATCCAAATAGCCATCCAGTCCGGCGCTCAGTGATGACAGCATCAGTCTTAAAGGTGTATGCGCACCTTACCAAAAGAGAATGGTGGGGCGCATACACTTATGAAAGAGTAATTAGGGTACCCAAAGGTACCAGAACATTACAGGCAGAGGACAGTGTCTATAGGCCAGTGAACAGTATCAGTAGAACAGTGGGTGGTGGGAGTAGGGCAGAAGAAGATCTTAGTCAGTAGGGTAGTGGACAGTATCAATAGGGAAGTGGGCAGTGGCAGTAAGGCAGTGGATGGTGTCACTAGGACAGTGCATGGTGTCAGTAGGGCAGAGGATGATGTGAGTAGAATTAAGATTTCTTAATTTACACCATTTTGTCACAACTGCCCAAAACTTTTGCACAGTAATACACACACACACACACAGTATATACAGCATTTATACAGTATATATATATATAAATCTGCCTATGCAGCTTGAAGAAGATTGGACTGATGTATTTCTCATATGTGAAGCATAACAAAGCAAGTGACACCATGATAAAGCAACCTCAGGATGAAAGTCCGTAACCTATCTATTTAAGACCAGAACCACACAACAGAAATGTTTTTATAAGCATGGAGGATCACAGATGTTGAATAATCAGCTTTTCTAAAGCATAGGAGGTAGAAAAGGGATTTGAGAGACTGCAAAGTCTGTGCTTAAAATGCAAAATTACCACATTTATTTTTTAAACTAGACTAGGTTATGATCACCTAGAGAACATTAGAAATACAGAAGTATAAGCATGTATATTTTACATTTGGTAGCCAAGTGTCAACAACAGTCTTATTATGCAGTTGTTTGTATTTATAAGTATTTAGGCAGTATAACAAAAGTGAACTTTTGTCTAGCTGATGAATTGGATAAGGATAACCATCAGTTTAATTCCAACCATTTTTTTTTTTAATTTCTTAATGTCTAGTTGTGCTTATAAGTTATTACCCCCTGGCAGAATTGGTAAGATGTGAACCATTAAAAAAACACAAGTGGTCAGACCTAACACATTTCTTTTATTTTTATTGTAAATCAAGTTAAACATGTATTCATCAAGGGATAATACAATCATTAAACAAACCATAGCAATGAAGGAAAATAATAAAATTGGTAGCATTAAAAACATGCAATTGAGCTGTGTTTTTTATCACCTCCTGACTGCCTCCCCTTCAATTGAAAAAGCAGCTGCAAAGGGTTGTACACATACCACAGACACAATAATACATTTTCTGCTGGGGCAAAAACTATAACCCCAGTCGCATTCAAGTAAACGGGGAAGAGCTGCAAATTTACAGTTGCCTTGCAGTTGTGTGGGCTTTTTACCGTTAAAACAGGCTTTGAGGAGGTGATATATCACCTCCCAGCCACCTGTCAAATGCCTATGAAATGCTATCAATCACAGATCACTTTTCAGAGTAGCTGAAAAAATGTGTACCACTTTAGCATCAGTGATGGCTTGGAATCTTATATGATGGTTGTAAATGAGACAATTTATTTCACAATATAGTAAAGCTGCCCACTCTTCCTGGCAAAAAGTCTCTAGATGTAAATCCTTTGGTTATCTATTATTAACTGTATGTTTGAAATCTCCCCAAAGTGGCTCAATTCTCTTGAGGTCTGGAGATTGTGATGGCCACTCCAGGACCTTTCGTTTTTTGTTTTTTTTTTACTGCAGACAAAAAGGGTCAACTTGGGATTAAGTTTCCTACCATTGTCATTTTGGAAAGTTCAAGTTAGCCCCTTGCACAGTTTTCAGGCTGGTGAATGCAAATGTTCCTATAATATTTTCTGACTATATTGGGCAGCGCTGTTAGTGATGTTATCACACTGGATGTTCTGGGTTTATAGTGGTGGAATATGAAAGCACAGTAGCTCTTGAGACATACCACCATCTGGAACCTAATGTTTATCTGCCAACAGGCTAGTGCACACAGGAGTTCTCATTTTAATATGAGTGTTTTCTACTTTTTTAAATTATGTGTTGTCATGTGATGTATTCTATGGAATACACTATGGTCCCATTCATTTTAATTTGAGTTGATACTTAGGATCAAGAAAAAGATTTCATATGGAGGTACAGAGTGATCCCAGTTGCCAAAGAAAAATGTGTTTGATAATAATGTTTTTTATAAGGTCCATCGATTAAGATGAGCAGGTTTCTAACTAAGGGTGGAAGTAGATTGCAGTCAAATTAAGGGTGAAGTTGCATGAAAAAGAGTTCTGCATATTTGACAACTTGGATAATGGAGAAAAGCATTGCATTTAGGAAGAAACGGTGGCACATGATTATTAAGATATTTTTTCATTTTTTTTTTTAAGCTGTTTTTTGATTGCACTTGGTGCTGGTATTTGATTATTATGTATAGGAATTTGATTTGGAATGGTACGGTATAAGGTTAAGCACTGCAATAAATATTTAAAGTTAATCTTCTGATAATAGGCTACAATCATCTTGCCAATCATTTTGACTAAATTATCTGTACCGCTGTAGCTCCCACACCATTAATACATGCTTCTCTTCATAAAATTGTTGATTAGGCTCCACATACAGATGTACATTTAAAAATAAAATTATTTATCCTAGGAAACTGCATGTACTTTCATTGTTTGCAAATCGGGACAAAAATTATATTAGGCTACTTTTTCTCCAGGTTGAATGTCATTTATTCATACAGAAAAGAGTGAATCAGGAAAATACAATATAATAGCCACTAGATGGAGCTGATGAGCATAGGAGATAAATATGTATTTACTGTAATCTTCAGCCATTTTGTTATTTGGCTGTTTCAAGGGCTTTATTAGCAATACATGTTACACTTAAATGAAGAAGGGTACAACTCTTCTTTCAGCTAGAGGCACAAGACCCAGGGTTGTGGGGGCATTAAACCAGAAATTCAGTCATCATCTTTCCCTAGTGTAAAGCTGGGGAGCAGTCTGATGGCATCACCACAGCATGCACTTGCACTTGGAGCACAAATCCCCAAAACTCCTTATGCTTTTACCATCTCTGGAACAGAGAACACTGTGTTTATGCCACATTTTGTAGAAGGCACAAGAAGCTTAATGGTTTCCTTATCTAAACTAAATGTGCCCTCTGTCTTTAAACTCATAGTATAGTAGGCCAGAGGAGGACCTTTCTACCTTCTGCATAAGTAACCACAGGACCATTGTTTGCTATTATGTGAAAACAACCTGAAGAATTCAAGAAGATGAGTGGTTTATTTTGATAAATTGTGCAGTATTTACAAACTATGTACAGTATATAGAACCAACCATAATTATCTAAATTAAAAATAAAAAGTTTAACAAAATAGAGTTCCTCTTTAATAAATATATTATGTCAGCAGAGCGGGGGCTTTTTCTCTCATGGGTTCTTTTTTGGATATTACTATACAGTCAGCATTTCTAGCCCAGCTGTATAGCATATTGTTTGTTTACTTGGCATATTACTTAAGCATATTTTACAGCTTTGTGAGCAAAATCTTAGCTGTAGCTGGAACTGACCTGCTTGAATTCAAACAATGTAATTTTGTAATGTATTTTGTGTCCTTTTTTTCTTTTAGTTTATCATTCCCAAGAATTGCCCTGAGTCCTGTGTTTTATGGAGCATTCTCCCCTCTAACCTTACTTATGACCCCTAGGAACACAATCTTCTCCTGTTAGGAGCCTTAAAGCATAAGTTAAACATAGCTCATTTAATATACCTGGGCAGTTAACTAATGTTTTTAAATATTGTATACCTTGTCACCCTTTTTCTTTCTCTTGCTTCTCCTGAGATCAATACTGGAATCCTCATTCCTCAACAGCTCTGCCAGTTCAAATTTCCTGTCTGATAGCTGAGAAAGCTGTCTGCATTTGTCTTCCAACACAGGCCTCTGCAGGCAGTGTTATGTCAAAGAAAGCATCTCATTTCTATAGTATGATATTGGAGATAACTCAAAATATGTCCTTGTCATATTTTACTAAATAAAATTGTCAAACTCCTGTGACATAATAAATATTTAAATACAATATTTCTTTAAAAAAAATGTATATACAGTAAGTATGTATTAGGTATTAGATGAAAAATTAAAAAATCAGGGATTTTATTATCAAGCTTACCAATGCTGAAAAATAGGGAAATTTACAGGGACTAATCTCCAAAACCTGCAACTTGAACATCCATTCATTCATTACAATTGTCTGATATTATTGTTTGCCTTCTAGGGATTAGCAATAGCATATCTGTGACTTCTTAGATCACAACTGAACTGTGGGTAATCTATCTTTCCTCCTCTTCCTTTGAGGTCCCTTTCATTCACTTTAAAGTGACCCTGTCACATTGGTGCAAAGGCTAACTTATCATATACCTATAAAGAAGAAATAAAATACATCTTCTTCTGATCATACCCCTGAACGCTGCTCTGCTCCATTGCTTTGGAGTCATCAATGAATTCTGCTTTGAAACTGACATTTCCTGAAGTGTCTTTCCTGAATCCCCGGGCACAATCCAAAGATCACTAAGCTCCAGCAACAGCCGTACAGTTAAGTTTCCACTCATAGAAAAAAAAGACAGTGGCACTAACACTTACTTGCTATCCATAAAAAATATGCCATTGGTACCATCCGCCACTGATGCAGAGGGTCCAGTATATGACTCTAGGGCTGAGAGGAAAAATCCCTAGAGGCCTATGTGGAAGTGGCAACAATTATGAATGGATACAATAACCTAAAAATATTAAATGACACCTGAAGTATAACATAAATGATTCAGGACACTGCAGAAAGGACCAACAGACTCTTAGACAGATGTGGTAAGTCACCTATGCACCACATTTGGGCTGTGAACTAAAGGACTTAAAAAATATCCATATGAGTCCCTGAAAGATGTGTTGTTCCAGGATGATGTCCTGCAGAAGTTTGATAGTTTTCTTTTAGAGTGCAAGGTATTGTCTGCCAAAGTGGCAGCAAGATCGACAGATACTTACATCAATACTTGGGTATCTAACCACCAAAAAGCTCCACCTAATGGCCGGAAAGGAGGGAACTCACCAACCGTACCCCTGCTATATCTGTGAGCCAACCCTCCCAGCTGCCAGTATCAGGAGCTCCCAGTGACAAGCTGGCATCAGCCACATATGCTGCACTTGTGGCAAGCCTGAACATGTCCTGAGCAGAAGAAGCCAACATCATCTGGCGAGCCAGCGAGCACCGTTGCTTGGCGCTGTTCATCTGTGGAAAAGTGAAAGGTAACAATACTAATCTACAATCTGTTGCTGTGGATAGCTGAACTGTGACTGGTTTAAAAAAAATCATTGCAGACCTTACACTGGTTTGCTTTAAGCTGGCGGAATAATAAAACATCATCCAAAAAAAGTTTCCTTCTATCAACCTAGTTGGGGAAGCCCATTCTTGTGTGCCCTTTTTTTTTTGGTTTATTTTGATTGGGGGTGAAGAAAGCAGGATGATAGAGGTTGGAGTCTCTAACAGTAGTCACATGCTAATGTTGTTAGATCAGGATGTGGTTTCACATTATGCGCCTGTAGATGACACCCAGTATTCGCCATCGGGACTCTCTGGATATACCAAGGTACTGTGTAAAGATGTGGGATTTACATCTGGTAAACTTGGGGATGGACAGTAGGGTGAAAATGCACACTTCTCCTGGGAAAGGAGAGGAGGCCATCTTTCATACACCGTTGCTCATTAACCTACCTAGCGGTATCCCCGAGCGTGACTCGGGGTGGATTTTCCATGCTGTTATCGGTATCCCCGAGTCACGCTCGGGGTGGATGTGCTGAGCGAGCAGCGGTGTCTTACCTTCTCCTGGTGATCCAGCGATGATCTCCCATTGCTGTGATCGCCAGCTATCTGAGATCCCCGCCGCTCGTCCGTCCTCCGTCGGTCTGATGACTTCCTAGTTCCGTTCCCTGCAGCAGCAATGCTGCATGCTGCATGGGAGCGGAACTAGGGAGGGAAATTCAAACGTTGAACGTTGCACAAAACACAAACACACACATAACATTTATATATATATATATATATATATATACACACACACACATATATATATATACACACACACATATACATATATATATATATATACATATATATATATATATATATATATATATATATATATAATATATATATATATAATATAACGCATGAATTATAATCTAATCAATAATATAATTTTATTTATTATATAATAAATGTTTCAAATTTATCACATCTGGGATGTCTACTAGAGTCTTGTTTTGGTCAGGTTTAAGTCAGTAATTACTAAGAATTGTAGGCCTATAATACATACAATAAATCATAAATAACTGGCGCACCACGGGGAGAAACAGTATCACCAAAAAACTATACCGCTAATACTGGACACATACTAATGAACTGTTGAAAGGAAAATCAATGTGGTATAGAAAGTCCATAAGTCCATATGTGACATAGTCCATAAAAAATTCCAATGTGCACTCCTTAGGCAGCTCTAGTGACAAGGTAGAAGTTTTGCTTGTTGCCAACTGAAAAGAAACACAGGCGCCACTCTAAGTGCAGTAGCTGGAATTTTATTTAAAAGGATACAACTTAATGTTGGGTACTCACAAAGGTGATAAGTAATCAGGCACAGAGGATGCTCCGGTGGAGAGTCAGGATGGCCAGAGCGGTAGCAATGGGCAGGCTGCAGCGATATCGCTGTACTTCCTCGTCCCGGGGACACTCAGATGCCGGTCCGTCGTCACTTCCGAGAGCGTGGGCGTGATTACGTCATGGCGCCGGCGACGCGTTCTCGGAGCATGCGCTCCTTCTTCAGGCCGATATCGCGCCATTTTGGATAAGGGATTTAAATAGGATGGAAGCCGTAGCCTCCCGGTCCTAGAGTCCGCCCTAATATTAAATGTATTTAACAGTTTGGTTTATCTGATAGGTCTGGCAGTGTCTGGTGCATATAAAATCAGCAATTTCATAATACAGTAACGGATATTCAAGCAGCGATTAATATAAAAGCGATTAATATAAAAGCAGTGGTTAAAACAATATACAATATAGGAGCAGCTTATAAGCGAAGAATGTACTTATAGTAACCATTGTTTTAGCCGCAGTATAAAATTGTTAAATAATTGTAAATACAAATAAAATTAAATTCACATAAAATTAAATATAAAAATGAAAAAATATAAAAAAATTTAAAAAAATTATTAGAAAATAAAAAATAATATATATATATAATGCATATAAAAAAATATATAAAAAATGGCAAGATAGGTTCAACAATTTTAAAATTATTAGTTAGAACGCACTAAATGAGCGAATTTGTTTCGACTTCTTCATTTAAGCCACCTGGCACTAACGTGTCCAGGATATATATCCAGTACGCCTCCCTTTGACACAACCGCTTAAAACGTTCGGCTGGTGCAAAGGTGGCTGGTATGGACTCTATGATCCACACTCTCAAGCCAAGGGATGATTTGTCATGTGACAACAAAAAATGACGTGGAACACTATGCTTATCCTCTCCTGCCTCTACGAATCTGCGGTGTTCCCCAAATCTCTTTCTCAAGGGACGAATAGTCCTTCCTACATAGAACTGTCCACATGGACATGTCAAACAGTAAATGACATAGTCCGTTGAACAGTTATAAAATTTTGTAATAGGATATGTTTTACCTTTGATCTCAAAGCTTTTTTGTCCATGATTAACATGCTTACACGTTAAGCATAATGCTTTGCGGCATTGATACATGCCTATGAGCGGAATGAGGCACGGTCTCGCTTGGAAGGGTGTAGGCAGATTTTTTAGTTTACTAGGAGCAACTATGCTCTTGATGTTTCTAGCCTTCCGGTAACTGACCTTGGGTTTCGATGGTAGATTATCCTTAAGATGGGGATCTTCCAGTAAAATTGGCCAGTGTTTGGCTAAAACCTGTTCCATCTTTTTGAATTTAGTATGGAATTGGGTAACAAATCTGGGTACAGTTTAAAAGGGTGTTTTTTTTTTTTTTTTATATATATATATATCTATCATGGAGTTCTTAACGCTAGTAGAATCAGCCAAGTTTGCGAATTTAGATGAATTATATGATTTTTTTCCATCCGGCTTTTTTATTCCCAAATTTAATGTTTCCCCTACAGTATCCAAAGATTCTAGCTTCCTGCTTAGGAAAATTGAACAGGTCATAATATCAGCCAATCATCATTGGTGGGATAAATTCTTCCTGAACCAATATATTTCTAGCATGATTTCTCCTAGAGGCTTGAGAGTTTTTAAAACTTGTTCCCTATTATCCTCCACCTTAGAGAAAGAATGGTGTCAGATCTCGGAGTTTTGTACTAGAAAGTGGATGCAAGTTATTATTGAACAGAGAGACATCAAATATAGTGAAGACATTGCCAAATTGAAAGAACTTATATCCACTTTAATAGCCTTGACTCCACACCTGCCCCTGTCATGGTTACGTACCCTCAAAATTCACACAAAGAAAAGTGAAGATTTAGTTGTACAGACAAAACTGGGTAAAATCCGAAGAGATATAGATGATTATAACTTAAATAGAGTGTTTAATTGGAAAAAGAAGAATGTGGAAAGTAAATTACACCCAAGTTCCCACATTATACCACTTATGGAGTGTAACACACATGCTCCCAATAAAACCTCCCAGTATGGAAATAACCCCAGCTACCCGTTGGGTAACACCGGTAGGCTCGATACCAACCGTAGTAGGCATAAGAACAAAAATAAGAAGGGAAACTATCAGAAGGATAAAAGCATGAATAAACAAGGGGGTAGTTTGGTTCCTCCCAATCATCCTGTTGTGACCAGTGAATCAGGCTTCAAGTCCACTTCGTCTCCCTCTACACCCAAACCGCAGCGTCAGCATAGACCAAAACGTAATCTTAGCACAGCTAATAATGGCCCCAAACAGGTCAATTCGAACCCTAGGCCCCCATCCAGTCCGTTGATATCTGGAGGCCACCCAGAGGAATTAGGGACTTCTCTAGGACAGGACCTTTGTCCCTTCCCGGTGCGCTCATGCAACACCACCTCCAGTGGGTCCAGCCCTTCCGTAGCAAGATCTACCAGTGATAGGCAGAGGTCCAACTCCACCACTACCGTTACTCAGGATGGTATATCAGATACACAGGATTTTTTAGGCCCACCCCCTCCGCCGGCCCAATCAAAGAGAAAACTCGACGAAGAGGGAAGCGGGGGGGAAAGGGAAGAAGAAGAAATATCAACGAAGAAAAGAGTACGGCTTCAGAAACCATAAAAATATTCAATCTATCTTCTCACATTCTATCCCAATCAGAAATTTCATTACTTCATAGAGGTTTAAATTTCGCCCCATCAGCCACCCCCAACCCATTTACGTTATTCAAAGATCTCAATAGTTTTATTCGTACACTCACCCTAAGACGACATTTTCAAATTCAAGAAAATAATAATAGTTCTAATGAGCCACCCCAAACCAGTTTGGAGACAGAATCGGAATCTTCTCTTGATCCGATAGGTCTAAAACTTCTTGAGGAACTATACATTAGTGACAATGATGACGATCTCACTTATTTTACTCAGCACCCCTTTACGTCTCCACCAATACAGCACACCAATTTTCGGTCCAAGTCTACATTTAATCCTGTGCATTCCAAAGGTCCTTATATACAAACTTTTTACCAGGTGGTGTTTTCTGAGATAAAAAAGATGTGCACTCAGAACAAGCCAGATAATAAATCCTTCCCTAAAAACTCCAATTTGAGTCATGGAGAGAGGCAGGCCCTTACTGAATTATCCAACAATCATGATCTGGTCATTAAAAATGCAGACAAAGGAGGGGGTATAGTCATCCAAGATAGAGTAGACTATCTTAAGGAAGCACATCGCCTTCTGGCAGATACTGCCACATACTGTAAACTCCCAACAGACCCCCAACCCAGTTATATCAGTGAGGCCACAGGGCTCCTAACACAGGCCAAGGAAGCAGGTATTATTAACAAATCAGAATACTCCTTCTTTAATAGAGATTTCTTTTCCACCCCTTATTTTTATCACATTCCGAAAGTGCATAAAAATACAAAAAATCCACCAGGTAGACCGATAGTTGCGGCCATGGAGAGTATTACGAATCCTTTTTCACAATACGTGGACCAATTTCTACAACCCCTGGCCCAATATTTGACATCTTATATTAGGGATGGAGTTCATCTCTTAGAACTACTTTCACCATATAGTTGGGAACCCACATACCTGTGGGCCTCCTTGGATGTGGAATCATTGTATACCTCCATCCCCCATTCTATAGGCCTTGAAGCTGTGGCTCGGGCCCTTGCTAACCATCCCACCATCAACCCCTCACAGGCCGAGTTTGTTGTGGAAGCAACCAGGTTTTGTCTCACCCACAATTACTTCCAATTTGATGGGGAGTATTACCTGCAGGTCAATGGCACAGCTATGGGGGCAAATTTTGCCCCCAGCTATGCTAATTTGACCATGGGCATGTGGGAGGACAATTATGTCTGGAATAACAATCCTTATGCCTCCCATATTGTCTTTTATGGGAGGTATATTGATGACATAATTGTCATATGGGATGGCACAGCCACCTTGCTTTTGGAATTTGTTAGCCATTGCAATTCAAATAATTATAGCTTATCATTTACTTCAGTCCACCATCCGGTAGAGTTGGCCTTCTTGGATCTCCTCCTTTACCACCGGGAGGGTAAAATAGAGGCAAAAAATTATTCAAAACCCACAGCAGGGAATTCGTTTTTGCATTTCAAGAGTTGCCACCATCCCAGGTGGATTAATAATATTCCCAAGAGCTAATTCTGCAGACTTCGCAGAAATTGTACTAACGATGCAGATTACGAAGAACAAAGTGCTATGCTAAAGAGGAAATTTACAGATAAAGCTTTTCCAGAACCTTTGTTGAAACTTGCCCAGGACACGTATAAGACTGGTTATGTACGGGATGAGAGTAAGACACCTAACATAGAGATCACTGTACCCAGATTTGTTACCCAATTCCATACTAAATTCAAAAAGATGGAACAGGTTTTAGCCAAACACTGGCCAATTTTACTGGAAGATCCCCATCTTAAGGATAATCTACCATCGAAACCCAAGGTCAGCTACCGGAAGGCTAGAAACATCAAGAGCATAGTTGCTCCTAGTAAACTAAAAAATCTGCCTACACCCTTCCAAGCGAGACCGTGCCTCATTCCGCTCATAGGCATGTATCAATGCCGCAAAGCATTATGCTTAACGTGTAAGCATGTTAATCATGGACAAAAAAGCTTTGAGATCAAAGGTAAAACATATCCTATTACAATATTTTATAACTGTTCAACGGACTATGTCATTTACTGTTTGACATGTCCATGTGGACAGTTCTATGTAGGAAGGACTATTCGTCCCTTGAGAAAGAGATTTGGGGAACACCGCAGATTCGTAGAGGCAGGAGAGGATAAGCATAGTGTTCCACGTCATTTTTTGTTGTCACATGACAAATCATCCCTTGGCTTGAGAGTGTGGATCATAGAGTCCATACCAGCCACCTTTGCACCAGCCGAACGTTTTAAGCGGTTGTGTCAAAGGGAGGCGTACTGGATATATATCCTGGACACGTTAGTGCCAGGTGGCTTAAATGAAGAAGTCGAAACAAATTCGCTCATTTAGTGCGTTCTAACTAATAATTTTAAAATTGTTGAACCTATCTTGCCATTTTTTATATATTTTTTTATATGCATTATATATATATATTATTTTTTATTTTCTAATAATTTTTTTAAATTTTTTTATATTTTTTCATTTTTATATTTAATTTTATGTGAATTTAATTTTATTTGTATTTACAATTATTTAACAATTTTATACTGCGGCTAAAACAATGGTTACTATAAGTACATTCTTCGCTTATAAGCTGCTCCTATATTGTATATTGTTTTAACCACTGCTTTTATATTAATCGCTTTTATATTAATCGCTGCTTGAATATCCGTTACTGTATTATAAAAATGGTTGATTTTATATGCACCAGACACTGCCAGACCTATCAGATAAACCAAACTGTTAAATACATTTAATATTAGGGCGGACTCTAGGACCGGGAGGCTACGGCTTCCATCCTATTTAAATCCCTTATCCAAAATGGCGCGATATCGGCCTGAAGAAGGAGCGCGTGCTCCGAGAACGCGTCGCCGGCGCCATGACGTAATCACGCCCACGCTCTCGGAAGTGACGACGGACCGGCATCTGAGTGTCCCCGGGACGAGGAAGTACAGCGATATCGCTGCAGCCTGCCCATTGCTACCGCTCTGGCCATCCTGACTCTCCACCGGAGCATCCTCTGTGCCTGATTACTTATCACCTTTGTGAGTACCCAACATTAAGTTGTATCCTTTTAAATAAAATTCCAGCTACTGCACTTAGAGTGGCGCCTGTGTTTCTTTTCTATAATACATGCCACAGGACAGTTGATTGGGGCTTGTAGTGCAGCCTTTGACATAGCACTGCACAGTTTGTGTACAACCTGATGCAATCTCTCTCTCAGAAAATGTTGGAAAGAAGGTGCATATTTTACTTTTTATGAGGCCGTACAAACTAAAGAGCACATGAACAATATCATCTAACTAGTACATTTAAAAGAAAGAGGTAGATGATATTGAATATGTGAGTATGCCAAACGCACTATGAAAGGACAGCATATGCCATATCAGTTTGCAGTAGGCCTGAACAGGAATACATAGGTCCACTAAAAGATTTGGTAGCTGACAATAAGGAAGCAGGTACAGACCTCAAGCTAAACTAACACTTCTCTTCCACCCAGGCACCACCTAAGCTGCTGGGAGTTCTGGCAGTATACCATGTTAGATTCACGGAGGAACCTGGGATCATGCATGCGGCAATCCAAAAGGTGGTCAGGAGAGGGGGCTCTGGCATCATCCTCATGACAAATAGTCTGTCTACGTTGTCTCACTGATAGTGCAGGTAAACATGAAAATGGCATTGAGGAAACTGCAGTAGCTTGACTAAACAAACAAAAAAATAACTGCCTAAGATGGCGTCTTGGATATTTCTTCCATAGTATGACTAACCTTCCAAGCCTTAAAGTATGCAAGTCAATGCTTCCATCTATGGCTTAGGTATAGTTCTGAGCCAAGGGGATAAGTCAGGAGAAGAAAATCCCATCCTCTACCTGAACAGGAAGCTACTTCAAGGAGAGGTGGCCAATGCCACCACTGAGAAAGGGCATCTTGGGATTGTGTGAATGTTGAATGAGCTGCAACGCTATCTCTTTGAGTGCACATACAGTAATCACCTATCAAAACCTACTCAGAAAACTACTTCAGTGGAACTTAATTTTCCAGCAATATGATTTTTACCATACAGGACAATAAGGGAAGTAACAGATGGCAATGGAAATGGTTACATTGGGAAGGAACTTGCAATACCTTCCATACAGCCTCATAGGACTGAGGTGTGATGATAATGATTTCTGGGGAATGGGTTGAATATAGAGATGTACAGAACTTTGCATGTTCGCGTTCGCCGCTGCGGGCGAACATATGCGATGTTCGGTCCGCCTCCTATAGATCATCATTGAGGCAAACTTTGACCCTGAACATCACAGTCAGCAGACACATTCCAGGCCAATCAGCATACCTCCCTCCCAAACCCTCCCACCTCCTATAAATAAGCAAGGGCAGCATCCATTTTAGATCATTTCTGTGTTACTGAGAGCAGGGAAAGTGCTGGTGCTGCTGCTGCTGTTATAGCTGGGGACAGTTCCCGGTCTTGTTAGCAAGTGTTCTTGGTACACTCCTGCTGTAAGGACAGCACCCCAAAAAGCCCTTCCTAGGGCTGGTATTTGAGTTTTTTTTTTGGATATATATATATATATATATATATATATATATATATATATATATATATATATCTATTGTCCCCAAAAGCCCTTTTGAGGGCTGGTATTTGTGTATTTTTTTTTGTTCTGTGATATATATATATATATATATATATATATATATTGTCCCCAAAAGCCCCTTTGAGGGCTGGTATTTGAGTATTTTTTTAATATATATATATATATATATATATATATATATATATATATATATATATATATATATATATATATGTAGCATGTCCAGAACCAGAAAAAAAAGATCATATAGGTGTAAAAGGGGTTCCCACCATCCCTGCTCTACTGAAAAATTATCTTTTTTTTCTGGTTCTGGACATGCTACAGAGCTGAAACTTCACAGGTACACTTTTTAGACCCCCTAGACACTAAATCACACAAAAAAAAGTTCTTAAAAATTGTCATTTTTGATAGAGAGCCAATTATTGAAAAAAAAAAAAAAATTAACAAAAAAAAAATTTCTTTGGATTTATTGTTTGGGGGGTCTAAAAAGTGTACCTGTGAAGTTTCAGCTCTGCAGCATGTCCAGAACCAGGAAAAAAAGATCATATAGGTGTAAAAGGGGTTCCCACCATCCCTGCTCTACTGAAAATGTATCTTTTTTTCTGGTTCTGGACATGCTACAGAGCTGAAACTTCACATGTACACTTTTTAGACCCCCTAGACACTAAATCACACAAAAAAAGTTCTTAAAAATTGTCATTTTTGATAGAGAGCCAATTATTGGAAAACTTAAAAAAAAAAAAAACTTAAAAAAAAAAAAAAATCTTTGGATTTATTGTCTGGGGGGTCTAAAAAGTGTACCTGTGAAGTTTCAGCTCTGTAGCATGTACAGAACCAGAAAAAAAATAGAATCAGGGTTAGGGCTAGGGCTAGGGTTAGGGTTAGGGTTAGGGCTAGGGCTAGGGTTAGGGTTAGGGTTAGGGTTAGGGCTAGGGTTAGGGTTAGGGTTAGGGTCAGGGCTAAGGTTAGGGTTATTTTTAGTGCTTAGGGTTAGAGTTAGAGGGGTAGGGGTAGGGCTACTAACTCTAACCCTAAGTATCTCACCGTAACCCTAACCCTAGCCCCTAACACTAAACCTAACCCTAACCCTCTAACCATAACCCTAACCCTCTAACCTTAACCCTAACCCTCTAAGCCTAGCCATAAAAATAACCCTAACCCTAACCCTAGCCCTAGCCCTAACCCTAACCCTAACCCTAGCCCTAACCCTAACCCTAGCCCTAACCCTAATCCTTTATTTTTTCTGGTTCCGGACATGCTACAGAGCTGAAACTTCACAGGTACACTTTTTAGACCCCCCAGATGCTAAATCCAAAGAAATTTTTTATTTTTATTTTTTTTTAATTTTTCCAATAATTGGCTCTCTATCAAAAAATTACAATTTTTAAGAACTTTTTTTTGTGTGATCCCTCTCCGGCATGCCACAGTCCAGGTGTTTGTCCCCTTGAAACAACTTTTCCATTACTATTGTGGCCAGAAAGAGTGGGTTTTAAAATTCGCCTGCCTATTAAAGTCTATGGCGGTTCGCAATGTTCGCCGGTTCGCGAACATTCGCCGATGTTCGCGTTCGCCGTTCGCGAACAGCGAATTTTATGTTCGCGACATCACTATTGACATTATCAAAATTTATATTCAGCCATCAACACAGCCCCAGCCACAGGCAGCAAAAAACAATCAAAGCAAATACACAAACAAGAGGCCTTTTTTAAGCTTCAAAGGATTTTTCAAAACAGGTGCTTGTAATCCTTTAGCAGTTGTCTAAATAATCAGCACTTAGACAAAACACTGAAACCATTGGTTAATTAGCCATTGTAAATATCATCAAGAGAGGGCTTGGAAAAATCAAATGCCTTTTAATGGCTATTGCAAAAACATTCCAGTTCTCCAGGCCCATTAGCAAGGTTTTATGACAAATATTTAGCAGCAGTGGAAAGAAGGCATGTTCTATACTCTTTAGTTCTCACTGCAGAGCCAAAATTGATGTATAATTCATAATTCTTTGAGTGATCAAATTACTTTATTATGGAGCATTCACCTGCAATTATCAAAAAATTACAATCATTTCAGGACTATATTGCCTATATTACAAAGTGCAAGAGGCAATAGGACACCTTATTCCTTTTTAGGGAGCCACACATAATAGATATAACAAATGTAGTTTTGTTCAAAATGTGAGATAATAGTGCATGCTCTAATATGGGGTGTGAGAATGTAGCCTTTGAGCAAAGGGAAATTATGGTACATTTAGAAAACTTTATCTGAAGGAGGGCCTGCTGACTACCTTAGAATGCTTCAAAACCCTTCAGCCCCCTTCTCAAACTAGGGGAAACCTTGTTAAATGCTCCTTTTTATTCCCATTTATTTTGCTGTTGCCTATTGTCTCTTTTCTGTGTTATCTTTTTCTGTTAATATTTTATTGACACCATTGTATTGTCTTTTTTTTGTTTCAATAATTTTTATTCAAGAAATATGAGTGAACATAGCGACAAAATACAACAAAATTTTTGCTTAATTTTGAGAGAGAGGGTGACATAACGTGGAGACAATACAATAATAGCAATACAGGATAATCAATTGAACAATGACAGCATGACCATGTGGTAACATTACTGGAGACAGAGCAACATGGTAATTAAACACTGAACAGTATCTGGGCCACGTTAAAATCAAAGCGAATGGGAATAACATTGGGAGTACAAACAATTTGAGTCCGCTGTCTGGCCCCCCTCCCAGGAGGGGGGTGTATGTGGGGGTCTGTAGGATACAGGCCAGGAGATGGCTTTAAGCACCACTTACATTTCAACATCCTCCTAAGCTGCTATCTCCCATATTAAATGCAGTGTGGTTGCAAACAGTCACCCCTCAACAACTTAGGGGAAAGGCCAGTCGGCCCAAAGAAGAGCAGGAGAGAGGGAGAACAGAGATAGAGAAAGAAAGAAGAAGGAGGGGAAAAGGGAACAGGGCAGGAGAGTGAAGAGACAGCTAGTCCCCGGGAGCCAATAGTGAAACAAACTAATTTAAGGTCACTCCAGGGACCAGTGAGATGCCTACACATGCAGCCCAGGGTTCCCATATCAGTTCAAATTTCGATACCGTGTGCATCAATACGCTAACCATTTTTTCCTGAGTCATAATTAAAGTGATCTTATTTCTTATCTTTCTAATAGAGACCCTGGGTAGTTTCCAGGAGCCTGCTATGGAGAGTTTGGCACCTAGGAAGATAAAGCAAACTAATTTTTGGGTGTGTTTCAGAACTCCAGGAAGATATGAGTGTAGTAGAGCTACTGGGGCAGTGTTAGGAATCCTGTGACCGGTGACTTTGTAAATCATGTGAAGGATTCTGTTCCAAGTTTCTCGTAGTTTAGGACATTCCCACCAAACATGTATAATAGAACCAGTCATCTGGCAACCCCTGAAGCAAAGAGGTGAGGAAGAGGGATACATCTTGTGCAATCTCATAGGTACAAGATACCAGTGGGTCATCAATTTCAGGCCGCTTCCATTAATGGTACAATTCCGATTCCCTGAAAGGAGAGAAAGCAAGCTCTACCCCATTCCTCTATGCTCCAAGAAACCGCCAGATCCCCTTCCCATGCCTGCATAAACAGAAGTTTCTCTTGGTTGGAAACCAGTGACTGATAGATTATGGAGATGCCCCCTCTCTGCTCCGCGGAATTACAGCACCATACCTCATAGTTCGTGAAGGAGAAGGGAGGTGACTCTTCTTTCGAGATGGATGTAAGAAAGTGGGAAATTTGTAAAAATCTATACATTTCAGAGGATGGCATTTTGAGCTTGTCGAAACAATGTTTGAGAGTGAAAGGACCTTTGGGAGTGAAGAAGTGTCATATGCGGTAAAGGCCCTTATCCAGCCACCATTGAAAAGCCTTAATGTCTAAACCGGGGTGAAAAGCCGGGTTATGGAATATATGTGAAAGTGGTCTCATTCGGGAGGTGAGGGAGGAAGACCGTCTGAGGTTATCCCATAAAGCGAAGGAAGATGACAGCACTGGGGATAGTATGGGAGGTCTGTTTCTGGGGGGGGGGCTCCAGAGAAGAAAATCCAGAGTGAATGAGGGAGTTGCCTGTCTTTCAATTTGTATCCAGTCTGGTCTTTCAAATCTGGAGTATACTATTGAAAGCTGGGCTAATCGCGCTGCCTGGTAGTAAAGCCAGAGGTTAAGCACCCCTAACCCCTCCCCCCTGCCTTCTATGGGTAAACAAAACCCTGCGAGAAAGCCTATGGCCTCTGCCGCCCCAAATAAATTTAATTACCGAGTTTTGAAACCTGCGTAATGATTCTCTGAGAAGGGGAATTGGTAAAGCCCTGAACAGATAAAGGAGTCTAGGAAGCAGATTCATCTTTATGGCATTAATTCTGCCTAGCCATGATAAGCGGTAAAGAGACCAACTCTGCAGTTCCCTACCCAGGGATTGGAAGATAGCTGGATGATTTGCTTCATGTAGATCCTCGAATTTGGACAATAGATTGACCCCTAGATATCTGATATGATCGTCGCTCCAGAGGAACTCAAAGGAGGATTGTAGACATTGGGCCTCTTCCTGTTTCACTGAGACATTCAGGATAGAAGATTTCGAAAGGTTAACCCGAAGACCAGAGATTTTCGCGAAGTTCTCTAAAACCTTGCAAATATTAGGAAGGGAAACGGAGGGGGATGTAACAAATAGAAGCAGATCGTCTGCAAATAATGTACATTTGTGTTCTTGGGAACTGCAGGTAACACCCTTTATATCTGGGTTGGTGCGGATTGCGAGCGCAAGAGTTTCAATCGTGATCGCAAATATAAGAGGCGACAGAGGACACCCCTGCCTCGTCCCTTTGGATGTCGGGAACTAGTCAGAGTAATAGCCCTGATATCTTATCCGAGCTTCAGGTAAGGAATAAAGAGCCCTGATGATACCCATGAAATTCGCTCCAAATCCCCATCTTTCCAATATCAAGAATAGATACGGCCATTCAACTGAGTCAAATGCCTTTTGGAGATCTATGGAGAGAAGCAAGACTTCCTGTGGGCCCCCCCCCCCCCCTTCCCATCCTGACTGCAGTATAGAGATGATGTCAATAGCTCGCCTTACCTGGTCAGGGCCCTGTCTGCCAGGGATAAATCCTACTTGATCCTTATGGATGTAAAGATTAATGAAGGACGCTAACCTATTAGATAGTAGTTTGGTAAGAATCTTTAAGTCTTTATTAATAAGCGATATGGGCCTATAGTTGCCAACTTCTCCAGGGTCTTTGTCTGGCTTAGGGATGACTGAGATGAAAGCCTGATTGTTTTGCTTGTCTACCGGATTTCCTTTTTTGAGGGTATTATAGTATCGGGCTAAGTACGGGGAAAGCAGGTCAGAAAATGTCTTGTAGTATATGTGAGAGAAACCATCCGGTCCCGGTGCAGAACCCAGTTTGAGGTCTTTAATCACTTTTTGGACCTCTGCTTTTGTGATGATTGCATCCATGACCTCCCTATGTTTCTTGGATATATTAGGGATAGGCAAGCCATCAAGAAATTATCGCAAAACTTGCACCTTGTCGGAGTGGGAGGCCTGGTAGAGGTTTTGGAAGAAAGTGGCAAATTCCTGCAAAATGCGTTGTGGGTTCTGGGTTTTGTCTTTTGTTTTGTTATAAAACAATATTTTTAAAATCATTAAGCATAATCTCTAATGCACTAAACCAGAACCTAAAGAATTCCTACCCCTTTAATAGATTATATCCTGTATTATATCCCCTGTCTGGCATGACTAACACAAATTATAGATAGCTAACACAAATCTAGAGGACAAGTGTTGTTGATTGTAGTTCAGTCCAGTTAGTGACCATTCCAAATGTTTGTTTTCATCTAAAAGAGCTGAAGGCCTAAGTAACTACATGCAAAGGACAACAATTATGTGTAAAACAAATTCAGTATCTGTAAACATAACATTGATTTAGTTACTAGATTTTAGCCCTGATTGTCTAATACTATATTAACAGTATACATAATAAATAATTAATTAACTACGCTTTTGGTTTATGTACCGAACTGATTGAAATGAAAACTGATAACAAAATGGCTCAAAAGTGCAGCTTTTATTCATAAAAAAGAGTTTAAATTTCTTTAAATAATTTGCTCATTGGATGAAAGATGAACCTTGATTGGTTTGCTCCAGTTATTTTTCCTCCATTTTTCATAAACCAGTATATTTCTAGCAGCTGACGTGAAGATGGAATGTTCCTACTAAGCATATTTAACTTTCACCCGCACAGATAATTGTAAATATTTTTTTTCTTCCATAAAATGTGTTTATTTCAATTTTGCATACAGTATTTTTACTAAATAAGACAAATATAGATTCATAAGTCCAATTTCAGATGAATGTAACAACCATATGGCTACATCATGTTTTCAGCCTCTAATCTGATTAGAGTGAGGATCTCTTTGTTTTAACATTGGTAAGACAGACATAACAGATGCTTGCATGCTAGCAGAAAAAAAAAGAAACATTTGCTTTTGTTGACATATGCAACAAGTGTAAGTGTATTAATTATAAAAATCTTAACTTGAAAACTGGAAAAATAATAACTATAAAAAATAGAAGAAGGGTCTTCCTAAATCAAGCCTACATCATTTGATGCATCGTTAAAGCCTATCTTAGCAGTTGTTAGATAAGGTGACTGCATTTGTTTTATTTTTATATTCTTTTCTTCTTTATTTTCATCTGGTAATTCTGTGAATAACATACAGTAATTTCTGTCCCTGAATGAGTAAGTATACTCCTTCACTGTATCTATAGAAGGAGCGATTGCAACCCAGGTTGAACTTCAAACTGCCTTTGTTCACCTTCAATATGTAGATGCTAATGGGCTTAATAGTTTAAAAAAACATTTGTTATCTGTTCTTTTTTTTTGTTCTTTTATTTTGTTATCAAGGATACTACAGTTGTAACAAGATCCCAGGTATTTTCTGTACTAAAATGTATCTAAAATGTTATTAGCCTGAAAAAAAGAAAACGAATTGCAGCCAGCACACCTGTTAAATTACCCAAATTGATGTTAAAAATTACCCATGTGACTATTGTTCATAAGGAGCTTCATGCTTGGAGGTTTCATATTTGATTACATATTTAACACACAGTTATTTCTGTGGGCTCAAAAATTCAGGTTTTGGCTTTATTAAAAGGCTAATAAAATACAATTGTATCTGTAATAATTGTAAAATGTTATTTTATATATAAAGAAATTGCATTATAAATGAATATAATATATGGATACATTGGAATCACTTATTCACAAGCAATCATTTTTTTTTTTTTTAATATATCTATTCTGTAGTTGTAAATTGTACACCTAATTTCAGCAGTATGCCAGAAAACCCTTGCTTGTTCAAATTTCTTTCACTGCATGTAAATTTATACACTGATGAAGGAGCACTGATGGATACTGATGAAGGGGTATTGATGGGCACTGTTAACCATTTAAGCCCCGGAAGATTTTACCCCCTTCCTGACCAGTGCCTATTTTGCGATTCGGCACTGCGGGACTTTAACGGACAATTGCACGGTTGTGCGACGCTGTACCCAAATGAAATTGACGTCCTTTTTTCCCACAAACAGAGCTTTTTTTTGGTGGTATTTGATCACCTGTGCGATTTTTTGATCAAGCCCTATAAACAAAAAAAGTGCGACAATTTTGTAAAAATAACAATATTTTTCACATATTTTTATATGAAATTCCCCCCCCAAAAAATGTAAAAATCAAAATGTTTTAACATTTTAGGCCAATTTGTTTTCTGCTACATATGTTTGGTAAAAAAAATTGCAAAAAGCGTATTTTGATTGGTTTGCGCAAAAGTTATTAGTTTACTAACTAAGGGAAAGATTTTTGTCATTTTTATTGTTTTTTTTAACGAGTAATGGCGGCGATCTGTGATTTTTTTGCGGGACTGCGACATTGCGGCAGACATATCAGACCCTTGACTGACATTTTTGACACTTTTGGGCTTACCAGTGACATTACTACAGTAATCAGTGCTATACATATGCACTGTTACTGTAAAAATGACACTGGCAGGGAAGGGGTTAACTTTATTTGAGAAGGAGGGGTTAAGTGTGTCCCTAGGGGCGTGATTCTAACTGTGATTGGATGTGGCTGTGTGTGTAACAGCAGAGATCAACGGTCCTACATAGCAGGACCGTATGATCCTTGCTGTTACACAGGGGAGAGTGACAGGCGGCTTTGTTTACAATAGCCGCCTGCCTTTCTCCCGGTGTAACCGACGATCGTGAGTGACCGTCGGGCATCGGGTCCGCCGGTCACTCGCGCGCGGGGGGGGGGGGGCTGTGAGCGAGCGGGAGCGCGCCTCCAGTGGTGCGCGCTCACTCCCTAAACCTTTACAGGCTAGCGACGTAGACCTCTAGTCACTTTGCCTGTGAGGGGCTGACTGCCGACGTAAATCGTCGTTAGGCAGTTGGCAAGTGGTTAAGCTGCACTGTCGGGCACTGATGAGGCACTGACGAAGCTGCACTGATGAGGCTGCATTGATTGGCACTGATAAGCGGCACTGATGAACACTGATAAGCAGCATTGATGGGCACTGATAAGCACTATTTATGGGCACTGATGGGGCTGCACTGATAATTAGGGCACAGTTTTTTATGCTCTTGAGATCGACATTTCAGAATTTTGAAATACCTCTTCCCACCATAAAACCTAAAACAGAGGACAAATTAATAAAATTGGCCATTAAATTACCAAAAATAGTCATGCTCTTCCATCGTATCCATAGTAGGAATACAAAAAAGTAGGGAATATCCTAAAATAAAATAATCATAAGTAATTGAATAAGTAAATGAATAAAAGAATGAAAAAAGCTGCCAGCTTAGTAAAATAATGACAATATTATAATAAAAAAATAACAAATTCATAAAGCAGCATTTAAAACAAGAGGAAGAAAAGTTCATCAACAGGAAAAGTTCATCAGTAACTTCAGTGCAAGTGAAAACCAGTGGCAAGATGAGTAATCCTAGATCTTTACTAGAGAATAAAAAATTGTAAAGCCAGACAAAAGGCTCTCCACCAGAACAAGATCCTCAGTGATGATAACTGAACTGTGCATCCATAAATTCACTCGAGGATGAGGAACATACGATAATCGAGATCCAGCATAAAGAAAAGAAATCTCATAGTGTAGTATTGGTGTAATGAAAAAAATCACATATCCAAAGTCAATGGAAAAAAGAAAGTATAAAGAGACGGATACCAAGGGATCTTGCAGGATTCACTCAGCACCACTGTGAATCTATTTACTGCTTCGGTATCCATAGTAGGGCCAGAAACAATTCTATAATCCATTAAAATTATAATATCAGAAAACTACATACATTATCCCATGGAATCACTCACACTCTGTTCAAATGGTGATATTTCACCACTCTGTCATGAACGCTTAGTCATGAACAGTTTCTGCTACTGATAATGGAACTTGAATTTCATGATTATGCCTTTGGCAAAATATATTATCAGAAGAGAACTTTAACAGGAGCGCATATTAACATGGAGATACATTATCGTGGACTTTATCAGGAATATATATTATCAGAACACACATTAGAAGAGACTATGGACATTAGCAGGGACACACGCTTCCAGAGACACGCAATCCTACAGACTTTTAAGGTGACATAATATGCCAGGGATGTGGTCAAGGAGATTTCCAAAGTAAGATGGTAATTATTGGTGCACTCCATTCCTATCCTATTGACTCACCATCTAATGGAACAAAGAACTGTTGTCTGCCCCGGAAGTTCAGGGATGTTTAACAGGTGTGCACCACTGGAAAAGTATCTTTCTGGTGATGTTATAGAAGTGAGAGAAGTGGTAATCAAGCTTTGAAATATGTGTAGAGCACCCCTTAAGGAGCCGCAAGTAAACGGGATCCCCCACTTCTGCACAGCCAGGCACACTGAATTTTCACAGGCACTCCAGAGTCAGAGAACAATCATTAACTTTGGTTTTTGTTATTTATTGAGGGTTAATAGCTTGAATAAGAATGGGATGCCCACTTGACTTCAGCAGCAAAACTTTGGCAGCTACTTCAGGGGCATCTTCCTACTGTATGTACAGTTTATATGCAGTCTCTATATACAACTCCAGCTTCTTCCTCCAACACTCACTTGCTTGTCCCAATTTTCCAGAAAGAAGGGGAAGCACCAGGGGAGCTGTCAGGACCCAGCAAAGACTCACTGAAGTCTGACCCAGACTCACAGCTCAGGCTTATCCCTGAGCTAGCTACATTTACCTATACTAACAAAACCTACACTACTTCTAGCACACTCACCCCCCCCCCTCCTAAAAAGCAGGTGTGTCCCCATCGGCTGCTAAAAACAACTCCTGAGCCCAGGAAAAAAATAGGGTATCCCATAAAAAAAAGGAGGGGGATAAGGGAAACAACTTGGAAGGGGCTTTGTACAAATAAGTTAGCTGTATCAAAAATATGTACATTCTGTCCAAGAAACATGTATACAACACACATGTACACCCCAACTACAAGTCCCTGTAGCTAACATAATAAGCACAGAATAAAACATACACTTCAGCTGGAGCACCTCTCCCTAGACGGAAGCCCTCCCAGCAAACTGTAGGTAATTTCAAAGTCCATCACTTAGCAGGGGGACAGCCGTCTATACGATACCTGCAAAACAGAAATAAGAAAATACATTCCTATCACTAACTTACTATCTATCCATACATTCTGTCAGCAGGAGGTCATAGGCCAGCTGGCAGAAACAAACAAACACCCAAAGTTCTTCAGAAGGAACAGAATAACCCATCTGGAAAAAGGTCAGGATGTTAGGCTGGCCTAGTCTGTGAATAAAAGAACAACAGAGGCAGCAATCCCTTCCTTGGTGTCCATTTCTGTAACCTGTGAGCTGAATTCACTTTAGTCCCTCCACAGGTAATACTGAGGGTTGAGCAGTCTTTTAAGGTTTCCAAAGAGAAAAAGTGACCGCACTCAGAGGTGAATAAACTTGAAGTGTTTATTCCCATTCATAAAAGACAACGGTGCATTGAACAGACATGGACACGGTTAACGCGTTTCACAACTCTGTAGGTCGCTTACTCAGGCCTTATATATATATACTGTATATATATATATATATAGACCACTTGAGTATATATCAGGCCATTCAGTATCTATTGGTCAGTTCAGTATAGACCCTACATTGCTAACAATATATATATATATATATATATATATATATATATATATATATATATATATACATATGCCACTTGAATATATATCAGGCCATTCAGTATCTGTTGGTCGGTTCTGTATAGACCGTACATTGATATCGCTCTCTCTCTCTCTATATATATATATATATATATATAGGCCACTTGAATATATATCATGCCATTCAGTATCTATTGGTTGGTTCAGTATAGACCATACATTGCTACAAATATATATCTAGGCCAAATGAGTATATATCAGGCCTTTCAGTATCTATCGGTCGGTTCAGTATAGACCATACATTGCTATCAATATATGTATATATATCAATATGTATATAGGCCACTTGAGTATATATCAGGCCATTCAGTGTCGGTTCTGTATAGAGCATACATTGATATCTCTATAGATATATAGGCCACTTGAGTATATATCACACCATTCAGTATCTATTGGTCAGTTCAGTATAGACCATATTGCTATCAATATATATATATAGGCCACTTAAGTATACAGTATCTCACAAAAGTGAGTATACCCTTCACATTTTTGTAAATATTTTTTATATCTGTTAATGTGACAACATTGAAGAAATTACTTCGCTTTGCTACAATGTAAAGTAGTGAGTGTACAGCTTGTATAACAGTGTAAATTTGCTGTCCCCTCAAAATAACTCAACACATAACCATTAAAACCTAAACTTCTGGCAACAAAAGTGAGTACACCTCTAGGTAAAAATGTCCAAATTGGGCCCAAAGTGTCAATATTTTGTGTGGCCACCATTATTTTCCAGCACTGCCTTAACCCTCTTAGGCATGGAATTCACCACAGCTTTACAGGTTGCCACTGGAGTCCTCTTCCACTTTTCTGTGACAACATCAATGAGCTGGGGGATGTTAGAGACCTAGCGCTCTTTCACCTTTCCATTTGAGGGTGCCCCACAGATGATCAATAGGGTTTAGGTCTGGAGACATGCTTGGCCAGTCCATCACCTTTACCCTCATCTTCTTTAGCAAGGCAGTGGTTGTCTTGGAGGTGTGTTTGGGGTCATTATCATGTTGGAATACTGCCTGCGGCCCAGTCTCCAAAGGGAGGGGATTATGCTCTGCTTTAGTATATCACAGTACATGTTGGCATTCGTGGTTCACTCAATGAACTGTAGCTCCCCAGTGCCAGCAGTACTCATGCAGTCCCAGACCATGACACTCCCACCACCATGTTTGACTGTACGCAAGACACACTTGTCTTTGTACACCTGGTTGCCGCTACAAACACTTGACAAAATCTGAACCAAATAAGTTGATCTTGGTCTCATCAGACCACATGACATGGTTCCAGTAGTCTGCTTGTCCTCAGCAAACTGTTTGTGGGTTTTCTTGGGCATCATCTTTAGAAGAGGCTTCCTTCTGGGTTGACAGAAATGCAGACCAATTTGATGCAGTGGGTGACGTATGGTCTGAGAACTGACAGGCTGACCCCCCCCCCTTCAACCTCAGCAGCAATGCTGAAAGCACTCATGCCTCTATTTCCCTTAAGACAACCTCTGGATATAACAATGAGCTCAGGCACTCAACCTCTTTGGTCAACCATGACAAGGCCTGTTCTGAGTGGAACCTGTCCTGTTAAACCGCTGTATGGTCTTGGCCACTGAACTTCAGCTCAGTTTCAGGGTCTTGGCAATCTTCTTATAGCCTAGGCCTACTTTATGTAGAGCAACAATTCTTTTTTTCAGACCCTCAAAGAGTTTTTTGCCATGAGGTGCCATGTTAAACTTCTGGTGACCAGTATGAGAGAGTGAGAGGGATAACACCAAATTGAACACACCTGCTCCCCATTCACACCTGAGACCTTGTAATACTAACAAGTCACATGACACCTAGGAGGGAAAATGGCTAATTGGGCGCAATTTGGACATTTTGACTTAGGGGTGTTCTCACTTTTGTTGCCAGTGGTTTAGACCTTAATGGCCGTGTGTTGAGGTATTTTGAGGGGACAGCAAATTTACACTGTTATACAAGCTGTACACACACTACTTTACATTGCAGCAAAGTGTCAATTCCTCAGTGTTGTCACAGGAAAAGATATAAAAAAATATTTACAAAAATATAAGGGGTGTATTCACTTTCGTGAGATACTTTATATCAGGCCATTCAGTATCTATCGGTCGGTTCTGTATAGACCATACATTGATATCTCTATACTGTAGATATATATGCCACTTGAGTATATACCAGGCCATTCAGTATCTATTGGTTGTTTCAGTATAGAACATATATTGCTATCTATCTATATACTATATATACTGTATATATATATATATATATATATATAGGCAGCTTGAGTAGATATCAGACCATTCAGTATTTATTGGTCAGTTCAGTAGAGACCATACATTGATATCTATATATATAGGCCACTTGAGTATACAGTATATCAGGCCATTCAGTATCTGTCGGTCAGTTCAGTACATATCAGCAGTGCAGTATATATATTACTGTATATATTTATCAACCAGTAATAACCCCCCCCCCCCAAATTGACATAATGTCCGAAAGGCCGACAAGGAGAGACAAACGCTCACAGCCCACGAAAAGAGGGCAAGCAGCCTCTGTGTCCACAGTGAAAAGTGGTGGTCACAGACATGTTGCATGCAGGCAGGGCACGCCCGTCCTTTTTTTCCAGTGTTGGACGTGTTATGCAGCCACAACATGCAGAAGAGTTGCTGGAGTGGATAACTAAGCCGTCCTCATCCTTCTAATCCTCTGTCACACAGGCTCATACTAGTTTGCCTTCCACCGCAGCTGCCAAAGCAGCGCATTCTACAGGCTCCTTCTCCCCAGCTACTCTTTCTGTTGCCCCGCCATCATGCACGGAGGAGTCATCTGAATTATTCGATCATAGTGTCAGTGACATGCTGCTGGAGGATGAGCAGCAATTTGAATGCTCTGATGTTGGTTCCCAGGTTGATGAGGGGAATAACGTGAACCTAGAGAGAGGGGGTGACAATGACGGACAAGAAACTAGCAGTCATGTTTCTACAGCTGCAGCATACTGCCATGTTTGCTCCAGTGATGAGGAGGGAGGGAATGATGAGGTCACTGACTGTGTACTTGGGTGCCTGAGAGAATAGAGGAGGAAACTGATCGGGGGGAGGAGGAGGAGTTAGCACAACTCTAATGAGGCAGGATGTGCTCCAGGGGCCGCTATAGGAATAGCCAACCTATTGCATCACACCACAGAGCTCCATAGGTGCAGGGTGCTGCAAACTCCCCGCAATACCCCAGCAAGGAGTATTATCTCCAAGGGTTAGAAAGGTTGGATTCATCTCTTTTTCATGGATAGTGTAGGACCCACTGATAATGGGGTACTTTGACGCAGTAGTGGGCTTGAGCACGATATGGCCATATGGTGGGACCAAACCCCCATTTTTATTTATGGACTCTCTTCAGATTTGGTAGTAATTTCTTTTGCATTTGCGCGCTATTCTTTTTTAATATACATGTCTTTTGGTTCATAGCTGCAGCAGCTTTGGAAATACATGGGTATGCTCCCCCAAATTTTTTGCCTGTTTATTATGTATTCGGTCTGACCAGACTATCGAGGTTGAGCAGCCCTCCCCACCCCCCACATACACCTGTACTCAATCAGTGTCCACCATCAAGTGGATGTAGGAGGAGTCCCCTGTAGTGCATTTGCACATTTTTCCCAGCAAGGAGTATTATCTCCAAGGGTTAGAAAGGTTGGATTCATCTCTTTTTCATGGACAGTGTAGGACCCACTGATAATGGGGTACTTTGACGCAGTAGTGGGTTTGAGCACGATATGGCCATATGGTGGGACCAAACCCCCATTTTTATTTATGGACTCTCTTCAGATTTGGTAGTAATTTCTTTTGCATTTGCGCGCTATTCTTTTTTAATATACATGTCTTTTGGTTCATAGCTGCAGCAGCTTTGGAAATACATGGGTATGCTCCCCCAAATTTTTTGCCTGTTTATTATGTATTCGGTCTGACATGACTATCGAGGTTGAGCAGCCCTCCCCACCCCCCACATACACCTGTACTCAATCAGTGCCCACCATCAAGTGGATGTAGGAGGAGTCCCCTGTAGTGCATTTGCACATTTTTCCCAGCAAGGAGTATTATCTCCAAGGGTTAGAAAGGTTGGATTCATCTCTTTTTCATGGATAGTGTAGGACCCACTGATAATGGGGTACTTTGACGCAGTAGTGGGCTTGAGCACGATATGGCCATATGGTGGGACCAAACCCCCATTTTTATTTATGGACTCTCTTCAGATTTGGTAGTAATTTCTTTTGCATTTGCGCGCTATTCTTTTTTAATATACATGTCTTTTGGTTCATAGCTGCAGCAGCTTTGGAAATACATGGGTATGCTCCCCCAAATTGTTTGCCTGTTTATTATGTATTCGGTCTGACCAGACTATCGAGGTTGAGCAGCCCACCCCACCCCCCACATACACCTGTACTCAATCAGTGTCCACCATCAAGTGGATGTAGGAGGAGTCCCCTGTAGTGCATTTGCACATTTTTCCCAGCAAGGAGTATTATCTCCAAGGGTTAGAAAGGTTGGATTCATCTCTTTTTCATGGATAGTGTAGGACCCACTGATAATGGGGTACTTTGACGCAGTAGTGGGCTTGAGCACGATATGGCCATATGGTGGGACCAAACCCCCATTTTTATTTATGGACTCTCTTCAGATTTGGTAGTAATTTCTTTTGCATTTGCGCGCTATTCTTTTTTAATATACATGTCTTTTGGTTCATAGCTGCAGCAGCTTTGGAAATACATGGGTATGCTCCCCCAAATTTTTTGCCTGTTTATTATGTATTCGGTCTGACCAGACTATCGAGGTTGAGCAGCCCTCCCCACCCCCCACATACACCTGTACTCAATCAGTGTCCACCATCAAGTGGATGTAGGAGGAGTCCCCTGTAGTGCATTTGCACATTTTTCCCAGCAAGGAGTATTATCTCCAAGGGTTAGAAAGGTTGGATTCATCTCTTTTTCATGGATAGTGTAGGACCCACTGATAATGGGGTACTTTGACGCAGTAGTGGGCTTGAGCACGATATGGCCATATGGTGGGACCAAACCCCCATTTTTATTTATGGACTCTCTTCAGATTTGGTAGTAATTTCTTTTGCATTTGCGCGCTATTCTTTTTTAATATACATGTCTTTTGGTTCATAGCTGCAGCAGCTTTGGAAATACATGGGTATGCTCCCCCAAATTTTTTGCCTGTTTATTATGTATTCGGTCTGACCAGACTATCGAGGTTGAGCAGCCCTCCCCACCCCCCACATACACCTGTACTCAGTCAGTGTCCACCATCAAGTGGATGTAGGAGGAGTCCCCTGTAGTGCATTTGCACATTTTTCCCAGCAAGGAGTATTATCTCCAAGGGTTAGAAAGGTTGGATTCATCTCTTTTTCATGGATAGTGTAGGACCCACTGATAATGGGGTACTTTGACGCAGTAGTGGGCTTGAGCACGATATGGCCATATGGTGGGACCAAACCCCCATTTTTATTTATGGACTCTCTTCAGATTTGGTAGTAATTTCTTTTGAATTTGCGCGCTATTCTTTTTTAATATACATGTCTTTTGGTTCATAGCTGCAGCAGCTTTGGAAATACATGGGTATGCTCCCCCAAATTTTTTGCCTGTTTATTATGTATTCGGTCTGACCAGACTATCGAGGTTGAGCAGCCCTCCCCACCCCCCACATACACCTGTACTCAATCAGTGTCCACCATCAAGTGGATGTAGGAGGAGTCCCCTGTAGTGCATTTGCACATTTTTCCCAGCAAGGAGTATTATCTCCAAGGGTTAGAAAGGTTGGATTCATCTCTTTTTCATGGACAGTGTAGGACCCACTGATAATGGGGTACTTTGACGCAGTAGTGGGTTTGAGCACGATATGGCCATATGGTGGGACCAAACCCCCATTTTTATTTATGGACTCTCTTCAGATTTGGTAGTAATTTCTTTTGCATTTGCGCGCTATTCTTTTTTAATATACATGTCTTTTGGTTCATAGCTGCAGCAGCTTTGGAAATACATGGGTATGCTCCCCCAAATTTTTTGCCTGTTTATTATGTATTCGGTCTGACATGACTATCGAGGTTGAGCAGCCCTCCCCACCCCCCACATACACCTGTACTCAATCAGTGTCCACCATCAAGTGGATGTAGGAGGAGTCCCCTGTAGTGCATTTGCACATTTTTCCCAGCGAGGAGTATTATCTCCAAGGGTTAGAAAGGTTGGATTCATCTCTTTTTCATGGATAGTGTAGGACCCACTGATAATGGGGTACTTTGACGCAGTAGTGGGCTTGAGCACGATATGGCCATATGGTGGGACCAAACCCCCATTTTTATTTATGGACTCTCTTCAGATTTGGTAGTAATTTCTTTTGCATTTGCGCGCTATTCTTTTTTAATATACATGTCTTTTGGTTCATAGCTGCAGCAGCTTTGGAAATACATGGGTATGCTCCCCCAAATTTTTTGCCTGTTTATTATGTATTCGGTCTGACCAGACTATCGAGGTTGAGCAGCCCTCCCCACCCCCCACATACACCTGTACTCAATCAGTGTCCACCATCAAGTGGATGTAGGAGGAGTCCCCTGTAGTGCATTTGCACATTTTTCCCAGCAAGGAGTATTATCTCCAAGGGTTAGAAAGGTTGGATTCATCTCTTTTTCATGGATAGTGTAGGACCCACTGATAATGGGGTACTTTGACGCAGTAGTGGGCTTGAGCACGATATGGCCATATGGTGGGACCAAACCCCCATTTTTATTTATGGACTCTCTTCAGATTTGGTAGTAATTTCTTTTGCATTTGCGCGCTATTCTTTTTTAATATACATGTCTTTTGGTTCATAGCTGCAGCAGCTTTGGAAATACATGGATATGCTCCCCCAAATTTTTTGCCTGTTTATTATGTATTCGGTCTGACCAGACTATCGAGGTTGAGCAGCCCTCCCCACCCCCCACATACACCTGTACTCAATCAGTGTCCACCATCAAGTGGATGTAGGAGGAGTCCCCTGTAGTGCATTTGCACATTTTTCCCAGCAAGGAGTATTATCTCCAAGGGTTAGAAAGGTTGGATTCATCTCTTTTTCATGGATAGTGTAGGACCCACTGATAATGGGGTACTTTGACGCAGTAGTGGGCTTGAGCACGATATGGCCATATGGTGGGACCAAACCCCCATTTTTATTTATGGACTCTCTTCAGATTTGGTAGTAATTTCTTTTGCATTTGCGCGCTATTCTTTTTTAATATACATGTCTTTTGATTCATAGCTGCAGCAGCTTTGGAAATACATGGGTATGCTCCCCCAAATTTTTTGCCTGTTTATTATGTATTCGGTCTGACCAGACTATCGAGGTTGAGCAGCCCTCCCCACCCCCCACATACACCTGTACTCAATCAGTGTCCAACATCAAGTGGATGTAGGAGGAGTCCCCTGTAGTGCATTTGCACATTTTTCCCAGCAAGGAGTATTATCTCCAAGGGTTAGAAAGGTTGGATTCATCTCTTTTTCATGGATAGTGTAGGACCCACTGATAATGGGGTACTTTGACGCAGTAGTGGGCTTGAGCACGATATGGCCATATGGTGGGACCAAACCCCAATTTTTATTTATGGACTCTCTTCAGATTTGGTAGTAATTTCTTTTGCATTTGCGCGCTATTCTTTTTTAATATACATGTCTTTTGGTTCATAGCTGCAGCAGCTTTGGAAATACATGGGTATGCTCCCCCAAATTTTTTGCCTGTTTATTATGTATTCGGTCTGACCAGACTATCGAGGTTGAGCAGCCCTCCCCACCCCCCACATACACCTGTACTCAATCAGTGTCCACCATCAAGTGGATGTAGGAGGAGTCCCCTGTAGTGCATTTGCACATTTTTCCCAGCAAGGAGTATTATCTCCAAGGGTTAGAAAGGTTGGATTCATCTCTTTTTCATGGATAGTGTAGGACCCACTGATAATGGGGTACTTTGACGCAGTAGTGGGCTTGAGCACGATATGGCCATATGGTGGGACTAAACCCCCATTTTTATTTATGGACTCTCTTCAGATTTGGTAGTAATTTCTTTTGCATTTGCGCGCTATTCTTTTTTAATATACATGTCTTTTGGTTCATAGCTGCAGCAGCTTTGGAAATACATGGGTATGCTCCCCCAAATTTTTTGCCTGTTTATTATGTATTCGGTCTGACCAGACTATCGAGGTTGAGCAACCCTCCCCACCCCCCACATACACCTGTACTCAATCAGTGTCCACCATCAAGTGGATGTAGGAGGAGTCCCCTGTAGTGCATTTGCACATTTTTCCCAGCAAGGAGTATTATCTCCAAGGGTTAGAAAGGTTGGATTCATCTCTTTTTCATGGATAGTGTAGGACCCACTGATAATGGGGTACTTTGACGCAGTAGTGGGCTTGAGCACGATATGGCCATATGGTGGGACCAAACCCCCATTTTTATTTATGGACTCTCTTCAGATTTGGTAGTAATTTCTTTTGCATTTGCGCGCTATTCTTTTTTAATATACATGTCTTTTGGTTCATAGCTGCAGCAGCTTTGGAAATACATGGGTATGCTCCCCCAAATTTTTTGCCTGTTTAATACATTCATTATTAGTGGTATTGGTGAAACTTTTCATCATTACAGATCAGTAAAATGTGACTGAATATTATTTATCCAAATCAGCAAGGAAGAACAGAAGGGCATAAAAGACAACTTGGCAGACTTCACTCAACATCTGAATGTGAAACGTACTGTATGTAAAACTTTTTAGTGCAAACTTGCAAATTCTCACTTTTGGCCCTTATTGAGCAAATTTGCTACATCAAATTGGCTACACTCTCAGTTATTAAATCCAGTGAATCTATTACATTATTTCTACCTGCTATGACTAAAAGTAAATAATACCTGCGATCACAGGACTACTTCATGTACTATTGAACTTCAAATGGATTGTTTTTTTACTTTGGATTTAGCAGGTGGTCCAGGACATTTTAATTAAAATGTACAGTGGTTTTGTACATATTTTCTTTCTTCATTTCTTAGGGTCAGAATTGAAAAATGTAAAGATGTAATGCCTTCTCTTTCAGATAAATGCTCTATATTCTTAATTTTAACCACTAGGTGGTGATTTAGACCTCCAGGTAGGCAACTACTGCTCTGCTGCCTATTTAGATAACTCAGAGTGCTCTGGGAACCCTTTACTCTGTATTAAATTGCTATTTGTAAAGCAAAGTTTAGGTACAAATAGTGAAAACAAATATAAAACATAATTTAAAAAATAAATTAATTTGAAAAAGGGCCACAAACCAATTTGATTTATTTGTC
This sequence comes from Pelophylax lessonae, assembly GCF_965119305.1. Taxonomy (NCBI): domain Eukaryota; kingdom Metazoa; phylum Chordata; class Amphibia; order Anura; family Ranidae; genus Pelophylax; species Pelophylax lessonae. The sequence goes on from NC_138768.1 coordinate 748,342,434, forward strand.
CAAAAGTACCGACAAAATCAAAACAAAGCCACAAACTAGATTCAGGGAAAACAATACATCAGATATTTTCATCTCAGAAGTAATTTTTTGCCACTTGAAATGTAAAAAATGCGCAATAATTATTAGTAGAATCAATTGCAATTTCAGCCTGGAGCGGAAGAAACTGACAAGGCAAATCAACAGTGAGTATTTGTACTGCACCTGAGAAAAGCATTCTACAGTTATTATACATATTTTTATACAATAGCTATGTGTAGGCTAATGATATATAAATCCCATGTACTATGTAATTCCAATTTGTTTTCTTGGACCAGCATATTGACACATATTTTTTACCAATGGCATATAAAAGTAAAATTACGATATTATGTGCACTTTTCATTTCCCCTTATACTGTAAGTCTTGTAGTTCGCTGACTGTACCAAGTGCATGGTACTGGGATTGCTACTTGTATATACAGTATATATATATATATATATATATATATATATGCGCATACATAGCAATAAAAAAAAAAGCAAATAGATAAAAATAGGCTTTACTCTTATTTGTTCATATGTCAATTTTCTAAGAAATATTTCCATGAAAACAGACCTCTCTGCTTCTGTACAGAGAATTACACTGTGTGCAGGAATTCACTCTGGAATAGACTTCATCTCCACTATGCATTTTTCATTTGACTTGAGCCATGCTAATGAAGCCATTAGTATAAAAGAAGTATATGCCTACTGACTGCTTTCCTTTTTTATTTGAATACGATGCTTGGGAAAATGCTCTTAAAGATTTATTAAGCTTTTATGGCATTGGCAGCTATTGTTAAAACAAAATAATTTTATGAAAATTAAAACAAAACGCACACACACACTACTGTATATTTACCAGGATATCCAATGGTTGCCATTGCACACAAATCAGGGATAAACAATGGGCCCAGGTGCACAACAAATACTGTAGTGCATATAATACAAAAGAGAGAACCACACTCACGGGTTTTAAAAGGTGAACGCACGATATAGGTCTTATTTTGACGTTACAATGAGGCACAAGCTCGTCTTCCTCCTGTCTTCCCATCAAAATAAAACTACTATTGTGCATTCACCTTTCAAGACCCGTGAGTGCCACTCTCTCTTTTGGATTATATGCACAGTATATACCAATATTACCTCATCATCTCTATATTACCAATATAATTGCTATTTTACCATTATTTTTTCTATAGTATACTACTGCCATAACTATGTCGAGACTATTGAACAGACAGGAATTCTGAGTTAGATCTTACACCAGTTAGGTGACGGTCTCTTACCGCTTGATTACCATTGGTGGGAAAGTGGTGTGCTGTTCCTTTCTATGGCCTGTAGATGTCACTATTTACAGTTGTTACATGTTACTTTCTGTGCTTTGTACAAATTAGTTTCAATACCTGTTCCTGTTATGAAATACTCAGAAGCCTGCATGTGTTTTGTAGATGCCCAAGATGGTTATTAAAGCACTCTATAATTACTTTGCCGATAATACTACTGGACACAACAAGTTGAATAGTGTTTTTGCTCTCCATGCCTTATTGGCATTTCATCAGGTTTGCAGAGCGGCATAGGGAAGTACTTTTTTGCTTCTCAAGCAGAATGCAGATCGGATCTCTTGTGTCCCCTGCAGCACAATCATTCGACCAGTGAGGTCTCTGTCCTCTTAGTCCTAACTGGTGAAGGAAAATATTTTCCCTGCACAGCTCTTAACTACTTAAGCCCCGGAAGATTTTACCCCCTTCCTGACCAGGGGGTATTTTGCGATTCAGCACTGCGTGACTTTAACGGGCAATTGCGCGATCGTGCGACGCTGTACCTAAACGAATTTGACGTCTTTTTTTTTCCCACAAACAGAGCTTTCTTTGGTGGTATTTGATCACCTGTGCGATTTTTTGATCACGCGCTATAAACAAAAAAAGAGCGTCAATTTTGCAAAAATAACAATATTTTTCACATTTTTTATATGAAATTCCCCCCCAAAAAAATGTAAAAATCAAAATTTTTTAACATTTTCGGACAATTTGTTTTATGCTACCTATGTTTGGCAAAAAAATTGCAAAAAGCGTATTTTGATTGGTTTGCGCAAAAGTTATCGCGTTTACTAACAAAGGGAAAGATTTTTGTCATTTTTGTTGTTTTTTTAACGCGTAATGGCGGCGATCTGCAATTTTTTTTGCGGTACTGCGACATTGCGGCGGACAGATCGGACCCTTGACTGACATTTTTGACACTTTTGGGGTTACCAGTGACATTACTGCAGTAATCAGTGCTATATATATGCACTGTTACTGCAAAATTACACTGGTAGTGAAGAGGTTAACTTTATTTGAGAGGGAGGGGCTGTGTGTGTCCCTAGGGGCGTGATTCTAACTGTGATTGGCTATCTGTTGAGCTGTAGAAACAGTGATACATAGTAGAACCGTGTGATCACAGTTTCTACACAGGGGAGAATGACAGGCGACTTGTTTACACTAGCTGCCTGACTTTCTCCCTCTGCAGCGGCGATCGCAGAGTGACCGGCGGACATCGGGTCCGCCGGTCACACGCTCGGGGGGGGGGGGGTCCGTGACCACGTGGGAGCTGGAGAGTGCCTCCGGCGGCGCGCGCTCGCTCCCTAGACCCTCACAGGCTAGCGACGTAGATCTACGTCACTTTGCCTGTGAGGGGCTGACTGCCGACGTAGATAGTCGTTAGGCAGTCGGCAAGTGGTTAAAAGTTTCTAAACAGACTTTCTCCCCATGCAGTAGGCAATCCATGGCACCATCTCTCTCTCTTTCCCTGTGTCTCTCAATTCAAGGAAGTCTTTCTCCAGGCGTATGCTCTCCACATTTTAGGAACACCAAGGCTGTCTTTGTTTCTTTTTCTCTCTCAGCATAGTAGGCTTTCTGGGCGCTCTCTTCATGTGGGAAATTCATTAACTGAGTAGCCACATGGCACTCTATGGACTTTTATGATTTGGTGTTGTCCTTCTGTATATAGCACATTACAGAGTACCCAGAACCATCCGCAGGGAAGGATTACTACCAAGCAGTGAACTAGGCAGGTTGATAGCTTTGGTCCCCCTCCTGAGTGGGGATGGGCTGAACTGCTTTGGGTTCAGATTAAAAGTTTCTGGCAAATGACATTTCATTGCATTTCATTTTTTCAGTTACATATACTGCTTATTCGTTTTGTATAATTACTGTCCTTGTAGACACTAATAAATCAGTAAAAGTGGACATCCAGCCACAATCTTTTGTTGAGTAGAGTAATTGAGGGTCTCAGGTTTTTAAATGCTGTCCTTGACATATCAGGAATGATTTACATCACTTCATGTTCTAGTAATGGTTATCGCCATCACTAGGGAGGAGAAGTGTTTCCACACTTTCAGCAATTGAACCAAGATTCTAAGCCTTCCTCATGCTGTCCAAAACTTTTAGGCTGTATTCACACCGCACCCATTGCATTTAGTGTGCATTGGCGTGTATTATGTTCACTTGGAGGGCAGGGGAAGCCATCCCAGTTGGGAAAAGACAGTGATTATTGCTAGCCACTACCGATAATCGTAGGTAAAACTCGGCATGCTGGTTGTACCCAAGTTGATCGATCAATCAACTTGGTACATTCAGCCTACTCATACAAAGTTGGAATCTCAGCCGGTTCCTGCTGAACCGGCCGAGACTCAAACTATGTATGACCTGCCTTAGATTTTACATTCTGGTAATTGGGTTTACATATACTCAAATGTAAATGTAAATTGAGTAAACTTGCTGTCTTTAGCATGGGAGCTGTGTTTACCTCCTAGGACGAATAGCTCACTGAATGCCTTCACTTGTTGCCAGCTAGGAATCAGTACATTTAGCCCACAATGGTCAACAGTTTTGATTGGCCCAAAATGGGCAATAATGCTGACTTTTTGAAAAGAACAATAAAAATATAAGTCAAGGAACATTAAAAACATGAGTTCAAGGTCATGTCAGGTCAGCATTGCTCATATGTCCCTTTTTTCTATATTAATGGTGTGTTTTTACCCCTGGATATTTTGGACACATACTAAACTGTATTTCTTTCTTAATTTAAATATGTAGTAAAAAATCAAACTGCCCCTCAAGCACAAAACCTTAATATGCAGTGTTGTTCCGAAGATGCAAAGTTCGTACTAAGCTTTGGGCTAATAAGTATAAACCAGACAAAAATTACATCTGACAGAGATTTGTTAATTAAAGCCAGGAACACAAAGCATTGTTCACACAACTATGAAAGACATATGGAAAGAACCAATTTTCAACTCCAGGAGGTCAGAGAGATGGGGGCAACAGAAATAACAAGAGTGAACAAAATAAATTGTTTCTTAATCAAGCAGAACATAACCCTGTGTTCACATGAAATAGAAGAGACCTCAGGAAAACAAGGTAAAACAAAATCAGTGTCACTGCCAGTTCCATCAAAATTAAAAAAAAAGAAGAATATGCAGTGAAGTGTCTGGTTTATTTTTTGAAAATTAGTATGCATGTGTTTATATTGTAAATGTAAGGTGGTCATTTAAACATACTATAACAGTGTAAATATAATGTCTCTGTTGTGTGACTTTAAAAAATATGTTAAAAAAACGTAGAACCTCTTTTGGGTTTTTTTAAGTTTTTTTTTTTTTTTTTTTTTAACATAATCTGCCAGAAACTCACTATGTGAGTTCAGTTTTTTAAAAGTCCCTGGTAGTTCAAGCAACTCTAATATACAAAAAATACACTCAGGATGTGTTAGATGTGTCTCCCTGCATTGAACTATGGTTCCTCCCACTGGGTTGCAAGTACTCACCAGTGACATAGTGGCTGGCAGTGGGGTGGATCAGCAAGTAGGGAGATGCAGGCATCAAACACAGCCAGAAGGTTTGGATGCTAAAGATTATTTTAGTGTGTCTAGCTTTACAAGAGTATCCTTTTGCAAATGACAATATATGCAAAAACATTCTTCTTTAGACATGGTCTGTGCAGACAGTATTGAGACCTGCTGATTTGGCCTAATCCACAAGCAGGTTAACTCTTCAATAAGAGGTGCAATCTGGCACAATTTTGTTTTAGATTTGTGTAGCAGAGAGGATGTTTTTCTAATCTTTTAAAGCGTAAGGCTGCATTCCCATGGGCATTTAGCTATGTTGAGAATCCCAAAATGGTGCAGGACCCTTTTTTTTTTGGTTCGTACTGGAATTGGATCGCATGGGGGATCACACTTATGTGATCCGATTCCTGCACCATTTCACAGTTCGCACTGCGATCTGCTAACCAATCTGGGGGTGCCATTAACTGTACATTAACACCCCCAATGATTCACAGATCTCAGTGTGAACCACTGTGCGATTCTGGTGCAATGTGGGAAACCGTGCCATTCAGTGCTGCTTCTGGTGTAATGCGGGAACCAGCACCGAATCACAGGGTTTCCCGCATCGCACCAGTGTGAACCGGGAGTGCGGAAAAACTGTGGGGGGGTTTGTTCGCCACCCCCCAAAAAAGGAGGTTAGCACCAGTCGCCACTGGGTCTTACTATATTTTTTTTGTTTTACTTTTTACATATTTTTACAGTTATATTTTTTAATCTTTTTTTGTATTTTTTTTTTCTTTGGGGAGATATCAGAGGCCCAAAAAGACCCCTGTATCTCTATTTTGAGACAGAGAAAGAAACTAAAGATAGTCCCTTTCGCTGCAGCACGTTACATGAATAAATAAGGAGTCTGTATGGAGACTCCTTATCCATTCATAAACTGACAGTCTGACATAGTAAACACTTGGTTTGCTATGATCAGCAGTCAGTGGACATAGGAGCCATCCAAAGCGATGGCTGCCTCAGTCCACTGTTCTATAGGGAGGGGGCTGGTAAACAAATGTTTACCAAGCCCCCCAAGCCCCAGCTTCAGTGCAGGCGGTCGGGAGGGGAAGGAGGGATGACACAGGGAAAGAGAGAAAGAGGGATGCCGCTAATGAGCAGGCATAGATCGGAGGGGCCGGTACGAGAGGGGTAACAAAGTGATGGGGGGACACGACTGGATCCCCTCTAAGCCCCATGCAGCACCTGAAGACGGTGGGAGTGGTAGAGGTGGGATGCCGGCTTATGAGGGTAGCTGAAGGGGATTGGGTTTGCTGGGGGGGGGTGGGATTGGATCGGGTGTGGGGATAGGAAAGGAAAGTGGGGGAGCAGTTTTAGGTGGCAGGGAGCTGCGGAAGGTGGAGAGACTTGGCAGGAAAGGAGCAGCATGGGGGGGGGGCACATTTTAGGCTAATAACTCTGATCAGCAGATTGTAATCCGCTGATCAGAGTTATAGAGTCTGCTGAACAATTCTGCTATAAGTTCATGGTCATTGAAGTGACCATGAGCTTATAGGAGAGGGAGAAATTAGGTCTGTACGGCGTATGGATCTGGCCAGCTGCAATCAGTGTTGTAGGTCTGTACGGCGTATGGACCTGGCAGTGAAAGGATAAGTAAACCCTAACAATGAACTTTACCTATTTAATCCCTTTTGCACTGCTAAATATGCAATTTAAAGTCTTTTCTGTTATACTCGTGTGATATTTGTAAAATACCTGTTGTTTTTGCCTGAAATCTTGTGTGCTGATGATAACTTCTTGTGCTCTCTGCCTGTGAACAATAAGGGGTTATGGTGATGGGGAGTGTTCTTCATGGAAATATGAAATAATAAGGCTGACAACACATACCTTTGAATTCAGAGCTAAAAATACACTCTGCTGTCATAAAAAAAAGAGGCAGAGCACACTTTATTTCTGGCACAACAGATATTTTTCTGTAGTGTATTTCAAGGCAAAACGAATCTCTGCAATATATGCATATTTCCCAGTGTCCTATCCTGTTCTCCATTTAAAAATGCAGAATAGGATAGGACACTGGGAAATATGCATATATTGCAGAGATTCGTTTTGCCTTGAAATACACTTTAAAATGGTTATTTTCTGCATAAAGGTTAAAAACCTTCTGTGTCAGGATCCCTCCCAGACCCTTTTATATTTATCTGAGCCTTTTGAAAGATGGAAGGGGCTGTATCAGGTATAAAACTTGGAATTTCATCAGACACTGAAATCTAAAATTCATATTAAAAGAAATGTGAAAAAAAGAAATCTATTTATATACTTCAGTCATTGATCTGAAACACAGAAACTCTGAGTTTTTGAAACTCGAGAATTAAGCATTTCCATTATTTTTCCACACAATTGGTTCTTTAACCACTTGCCGACCACCAGCAGAACGTATACTGAGGCAGGTCGGCTTTGTCCCACGAAACAACGTAACTGTACATCGCCACGGGGGGAGCCAACCAGCGGGTCTGGCGGCCGCGATTTTCGCCAGGCACCCACGATCGCTACTCGTGGAGACAGAACTGCGGTCTGCCGTTGTAAACAAGGCGGGCCGCTATTCTGTCAGTAATGAACACAGAGATCCTGTTTTCCTCTTTTTTAGGAACAAAGGTCTCTGTGGTCATTCAGTAAATACAACCCTCCCACAGTTATAAAGAACCCCCTAGGGACACATTTAACCCTTTGGTTTCCCCTGGTGTTAACCCCTTCCCTGCCAGTGCCATTAGTACAGTAACATTGCATATTTTTAGCACTGATTACTGTAGTAATGTCACCGGTCTCCCTAAAAGTGTCAAAAATGTCAGTTAGGTGTCCGATCTGTCTGCTGCAATGTCGCAGTCCCGTTAAAAATTGCTGATCACCGCCGTTACTAGTAAAAAATGAATAAATAAACAACAATTGCATAAATCTTTCCCCTAGTTTGTTGATGCAATAACGTTTGCGCAAACCAATCAATATACACTTATTGGGATTTTTTTACCAAAAATATGAAGCAGAATACAAATTGGCCTACAATGATGAAAAAATTATATTTTTACATTTTTTTATTGGGAATGTTATATAGCACAAAGTAAAAAAATATTGTTTTTGTCTTTAGAATTTTCACTCTTTTTTTGTTTATAGCGCAATAAATATAAATTGCACAGGTGATCAAATACCACTAAAAGAAAGCACTATTTGTGGGAAAAAAAGGACATCAATTTTATTAGTGGTATAGCGTTGCACGACCGTGCAATTGTCTGTTAAAGTAAGGCAGTGCCGTATTGCAAAAAAATGGCCTGGTCATTAAGGGGGAAAACCTCCTTGTCCAGAAGTGGTTAAGCTACTTTTTCTGTTTATAACCTCTTTTTCCCCTTGTTCTTCTGTTACGCTGCATAAGCGCAGAAAGAACAATTGGTGATATAAGAGTCCAGTGATTTTCTGCCCCTGAAAATAGGGATGAGTTTTGGTTTTGAATTTAACTTAAATTTGTAAAGATTTTCCATGATTTTAATAGGAATATTAGAATTTTAGGCAAATTCATATTTGGCAAATAACAGGCACCAACCCCCAATGCCCTGCATAGCCCCTTTGACCCTGATTGGAGCCTCAGGGCAACTAAAAGGTATTGTGGCTGGCTTACGTAGCCCGTTACAAAAAGACTGGACTGAGAATAGCCATAAAGTGTTGGAGACCCAGTATATGTGCCCTGCATCTTCTGCTGGGTGGCATGCTTCTTAAGTCACCGTGGGGCTGCAAAGGTTAGGAAATAAGAGAACTGGACTATTTCCACTAGTGGCTATGGGAGGCATTGCAACACTAGTAGTTTGGCCAATATTGTGTTCAGATGCTGGATGTGGGGTTTATTTAGAAGGTAATTTTTATTTACTTTCAAGTAACTAGGGAAAAAAAACCTCGTCGGCTACAACAGCAGCAGAAAAGGGGATGCATACCTAAAATTTTAACTTTTCCATTTATAGAAGCTTAAAAAGTGAAGCAATGATATTTGTGTTGACATGTGTATGCAAAGGGACAGCTGCTTGAGTAATGCATTACCACTGCTGAAGGTGGTGATGGGGATAAGAAGTGATAGCAGAAACATTGTAATTCTACTGCAATATGTCTTTCAGCATTCTTTCATGGATGTACCATCCCCAATATGCATAGAAAATAGCAATTGCTGTGTCTGATGAGCCATCCTTTACCAATTGGCTACTACAAAGTACAATAGTCAGAAGAGATACTTAAAGGACAAGCAAAGGATTATCAAGGAGCCTGCTAAACATGCCAGTACTATCCATGTGGAGGTAAATGTTGCATTGAATTTTTGCCAAACAAATGCCAAATGTTTACAGACTTTCAGTGTTCAGAATCAGGTAGAATCCCAAATTGAGTTCAATCAAAATGTGGGCTATTCTTCATGAGCATGTTTTCTTTAGTATAATCTACCCCAACGCCAAATTCATGGAATCCTTAATATAAGATAACTGCAATTCTAACTAATAATATCCCATCTGGTACTAACTGAACATCAAACATACTAGAATTTAGATATTGTAGGTTTTGCCACTTTTAAAGGTCTTATGATTTTTCCAATTACATACAGTGTTAGATTGTTTGAAGCTTGCAGTTTCTCTTGTCATTCCAGTCTGACAGCTATCACGGTGCTTGCATATGATTTGCATTTAATATACTTTGATCTTTCTTTGATGGTGTTAATTGGCATATACTTTTTTATCATTAATCTACCCATGAGGCCTCATTTACTCATAGCTGTCTAATCATTAGCATGGAACTTTGCCTATAGATCCACAATAACAAATTAAATTATTTTACTTTGAAAAATGATATAATTGCATCTCCGTGAAGGGTGGCAAGCATACTACAACAAGTTATTTACAATTGAGTACAATTTTTACAAAAAGTTTACAAAAAGTAACCACAACAAACTGAACTTATGGGCGGTATATAGGTATACCGAGTTTTTTATCTAATAATCTTGTTTGCAAAATTGTTTTGAATATTAAAAAATTCCTTTTTTTTCTTCTATGAAGTTGCTATGCACCAAAAAATTACCACTGGGTTCATAATACTGTAGCTATTATACTTTGTTTTAAGACCCTTGGTACTAAAGTGCTAGTACTAAAAAGGACAGTTTAAAATAGGGTACTGCCATATCACTCAACAAAGTACAATTTTTACTTAATTGGCTCAAGATTTTGATTCTAAATTTTTTTTTACAAAATCTGCTTCATTGGTGATTTGGCAGAGAGGAGGTTGAAATTCTCCCCACCAAGTAGATATTTGCAATCCACCATATGACCTTGTCTCACATCATTTGTTTATACGTTTAAACATATTTAGTGCAATATGCTTTCAGTGCGATACAGCTTTGACATATTAATGATGTGACGTGTCCTTATACTGTATATTAACCAACATTTAAACTAAAAAAATTGTTTCTGTCAGTTTCAGTCAGTACCATTACAGTAATATCAAGACATTCCAAGCCTTATGAAAGGCTGCTGTCATCTCTTCCCTTTACCACATAAAGGTGTGGAAAACCATTCTTTATCATTAAAAAATAAAATAATTGAAATCATTTACACAACTATTGAAAAAGTCTTGGAAAAGAAAAGATTAAAATGCAGAGAGGGATCCAGAGATTAACAGCAAATTTGCATACTTAATATTTTCCTTGACCAGCCAGCAGGTGGAGCTCCAGAGCCTACTGATTACAAAATGTTGGCTGTTTTTATTTCTCTGCCAATAGCTATTTCTCTGCTGTTCAGCTCTATTCAGTATACAGATATAACCAAATTTTTGCGGGTGGCGCCTATTTCCCACCTCCTTTGGCAAAATAACATAAATTTGAGATTCCCTCAAAGGAGATCTGTACTGAAAGAAAGGATAGAATATTGCTTAAAGCAGGTTACTAGCTCTCATGCTGCTCTTATAGCTTCAGTTAACGAACAGTCTAAAACCACTCAAAATCCACTGTCAGTCTTGGCGCCACTGGGTTCAGTGGTGAACCAGACACTCCACTTCAGTGTTGTTCAACATAAAATTATGAACAGTCTTGCAATCACTGACAAAGTTCACAAAAAATTCTTATTTATTTATAATATGTTGCAGAAAAAACCTATAATACATAAAAATACATAATAACTTCAATATATTCTGAGGTTCTGACCTGTTACAAGCATGCAGATAAGAACCTCAGAGTGAATTCAGAGGTACTAATCTTGTTACAATTTAGTAAAATATTAAACTACTGTATTGTCGTAATAGAAGAGTAAAATATTCCCTAAAAAGTTATTCCTAAAAACTGATTTAATGATATTGTATAAATATTTGAGTCTACTTTTCATTATTGCTCCAAAACCATTTTACTTGAAGTAATGTAATTCTTTTTTCTTTCCTTTTTTTGTGTTTTTGAGTGGGTGGTTGGCAGCAGAAAGCAGCACACAGTAGCACTAATGATAGCATTCCTAAAATTAAATGCCAAAATTAATTGTGGTAGAAATGTGAAATCGAATTAACAATTTGACAGATTTTTATATTTTATGTTGTTGTTGTTCAATAATTTAGCCTCAAGTGAGCAGGTTCATATACCACACTGCATCTAAAAAATGCTAATATGATTAAACTCGGAGAAGCATGTTAATATAATTATCAATACAGATCATATTCTAACTGCTTAAAAGTGATAAAACCCGACAATTAATGTTTATGCCACACATTTTGAAACACTTATTGTAAAATATTTCCTGCAAGTCAGGATCAGATGTTATGGGATGACTGCAGGGTGATTTTATCATGGGACTTACATTCAACCATGCATATGACATAAATCCATGGGAAACCAGGTCTTATTATTCTATGACTTGCTGGGACTTGCTGTATAATAGGCAAAAAATATGGATGACTGAATATTGAATAACTGCCCATGTGGATGCTAACAGCATGATTACTAGAAACCACTGACAACTAAAAGAGTCAGTCAGATGATGGATTGAATGAATCCTTATATACTGTAAACAGGCTTAAAGGATTGAAAACATTGAATCAATTGTGCGAAGAATACCTAGCCTCTATCCTCACCTTCCATGTGAATAAATCTAAATACCATTAGGAAAATGTTCATAGGCTATTTTATCATGGCTAAATAACAAGCCACAGCAATCAAAACTGGAATTATTCACTGACCTGTTAACTGTATTTATTGAAAACGATTGATTGTGTCTTCAGTAAAGCAAAGGAAAGGTCTTTTGAAATTAACCTCTTGGCGCTAGCGCCTCCTGGGCTTATAGGGGGATTAGGATGCCAGGAGGTGGGGTTTATGATCATGTGACCACCGTGATTGGCTGTCACGGCGGTCACATGATCGGAAAGCTCCCCATCACTACTTGCTAACTTTCCATTAGCCACCGGTAGCTGTGCCAGAAGTGTGCAGGGAGCGCACTCTCGGCACAGCTTTATTTGCACCAATTCACGCAAATATGCAGCCACTCACCCCCCCCCCCTGCTGAGAGGCCACATATTTGTATGCGGCTGGTGCCAAGGAGTTAAAGTTCAGTTGTACTCAAGAGCTCCAATGCCATCCTAGGCTTCACTGTTATTTCCTATACCTTGATCTGGGAATGTCCACGGAAAGGTTAAAAAATGCATCTTATTCTTTGCCCAAGAAGAAAAATAAAGTAGAATTAAATGAAAAATGTTTTTTTTTTTTTTTGGATTGTATAAGAGAGCGTTATAACCCATCAGTTTTTTTTTCTGTGTCTCATTGTGGAGATATTTCTTTACTTCTTGTACCATAGCCACGACAGGAAGTAAGAAAAATCCCTCCAAAGTAAGGGAACACCTTGCTGTCACCAAGGTCACCGATACTAGTAATCCAGTTGGAATATTTCCCCTCTATTCCTGCTCTGATGACAATACAAAATGTTGGATTTTCTTTTCTATTTTAACTTTTGAGGATAATCGTAAACAAAGCAATTAGAGAAGCCGAATTTCCCCATTCCTCTATCAGATACTAAAAAAAATGTTCCTTTAGTTATACTGTAAATATATTGAAGCTTACCGGTACTTAGATGGGGTGGCTGCATCATTGTTTTTCAGGCTGTTTTCCCTTTATTTTTACTTGGTGATATTGTAAGTAACTTTATTCCTGTTCTAGGGTGATGCTATGAAAGAAAGTGTGTTAGGGTTAAATATTAAAAAAGAATAGCGCACACATGCAAAAGACTATCAAATATGGGGTACTTTGATGCAGTGGTGGGCTTGAGCACGATATGGCCATATGGTGGGACTAAATCCCCATTTTTATTTATGGATTGTCTCCATATTTGATAGTCATTTCTTTTGCATGTGTGCGCTATTCTTTTTTAATATACATGTCGCTTGGTCCATAGCTGCACCGGCTTTAGATATACATGTTCAGGGTTTGCTCCCCCAATTTTTTGCTTGTTAGGGTTAAAGAACACCACATAAGGAAAAAAAGGGGGGGGGGGAAGAAAGTGAATATTATATTCAGAAAAATATAAATTAATAAATAATGGTAATAACTACACAAACCACCCACTCACTCAAAAAAATCTCTCAAAGAGCGAGACTCAAATGGCAAAAAACAGCATATAAACAAGAAAGGACCACTAAGGAAGAGAATGGCCCAAAAGGGCCATAAATATGAGTCGCAGGGGTATGGATACTAAAATAAGGTAAACAAAAAAAGAACCACTGAAACTGCAGTATATCATTAAAAAATGTTAAAATGTATTAAATCAACAGGGGACATACAGTAACAGTGAAATAAAATATGAACCTTTCACCTCACCACTAAACAAGTACCACGTGGTAATTAAAAACAGAAGGAATAAACCAACATACACATGGATCAGCTGCAGCTGCCTAAGTATATCAATGTAGAAACCAAAATAATAGTGAATGGTTCACAGTCCACTGTGATCAAGGTGGAGCAGAAAAAGGAGAGGGGGCACAGAAAAGCTCAACTGGGTGTAACCACTGAATGACTCGGCCAAATCTACCGAGCATCAATCAAGAACAACCAAATTGAGAAAATCTTCAGCCACACATTCATGAATGATTAACAGTGGAGAAAATTGGATAATAAGTCAGGGATACGGCATACAAAAATTAGCCAAAAAATAAGCTCATGACTACAGAAAAAAATCCACTAGTGTCGTCCTTCACGAACGTGAGCCACCCAGCCCAACGCCTAGAGCAACCTGTGAAAAATGAAATGAAATGATAGTACACATACCATGGTGAATGAAATGAAAGATCAAATCAGGGAAATTAATGCACACAGCGGTAAGCATAAATAACATGACAAACATGAATGAACATCCCAGGAAATGGGAATGACCGCTCTAATGGAACCAAATAAAGGACCCAAATAGGAATCTTGGATTGTGTGAGAGGCACCCACAGCACTATCCCCAAGGATGCGCAGTAGGAGCATCCAAAGCACGATCAGAGAGTGAAAATTAAACACTAATCAGTAGCTGTGACACACATATTCAAATTAAATGGGTAAAATAGACATGAATGCAATTTCTGATAAATGATCAAATCAAATGTAGCAATCACCCCCCTTAAGGAGTGGAAGGTAAATCACGGGCGGCTCTGCCCTGTATGGGGATGATGATGAAATGACAGTTCTCATTGCCGATCAAATCGCCTGGTGTATGATCAGGCAATGTGAAACACGCTGTCCATGAGAAGTGGGGAGTGGTTGCAAAGTGTGAGAACCCTCACTGAAAAGAGAAGGGAAAGAATGTCCACCCTGAAAAAACGATAGTCCAAGTCTAGACGGATATCAAACCAAATGGAATGAAATATCTTGATAGATGAAACAGACATCTAGATCCCATGAATATACAGACAGGACACATAGACTCTAAATCCCTATGCTCCACTCCAGCTACAAGCAGTAGCAATAAAGTTCAGACGAGCTGTTAAATAGGACAGCATATACAAACATCATTTGGTATTAAGTAGCAGGGAAATGAGAAGGACAGTCATTTCAACCATACCGGATAATGTATCAACCGGTCATCCTCAGAAATGTAAAACAGTGGCAAATATAACAGATCGGAGAAAGTGTGGTTACCAGGCACTCAGCACAGCGAAACATGGGAGGAAGGGAATGATACGTACACAGCCGACAGGTATCTTCAACCCTCCATACAGCAAGGCGTGGTTCAGTTAACATCAGGTGTGTAGTGATGTCGTGAACCTAAAATTCGCCGTTCGCGAACGGCGAACGCGAACATCGGCAAATGTTCGTGAACCGGGCGAACCGCCATAGAGTTCAATAGGCAGGCGAATTTTAAAACACACAGGGACTCTTTCTGGCCACAATAGTGATGGAAAAGTTGTTTCAAGGGGACTAACACCTGGACTGTGGCATGCCGGAGGGGGATCCATGGCAAAACTCCCATGGAAAATTACGTAGTTGACGCAGAGTCGGGTTTTGATCCATAAAGGGCATAAATCACTTAACATTCCTAAATTGTTTGGAATAACGTGCTTTAAAACATCCAGTGTGTGAATACGATCAGGTATGATGTTTTATCGGTCAAGTAGTGTAAGGGTTACGCCCGCTTCACAGTGACAGACCAAACTCTGACAGACCAAACTCCCCGTTTAACAGTCAGTCAGTCCATTTGCACAACCGCAAACTCCCCATTTGCACAAGGTTGGATACCAAGCTAGCCATGTCCCGTTCCTTGTCCTCACTGACATCATTGAAGGTCTCTTCCTCCACCCAGCCACGTACAACACCAAGGGTCCCTGAAAGGTGACAACAAGCCCCCTGGGACGCTGCTGTGGCTGGTATTCCACCTCCTCAAAGCCACCTTCCTCCTCTGACTTCTCTTCTTCAGACTCCTCTCTCTGCGTTGCCACAGGTCCAGCAATTGACAACGACAAGGCTGCTTCTGGTGGTGATGGGGACCACAACTCTTCCTCTTCATGCTCATTTACAGCCTGATCCAGTACTCTTCGCAGGGCACGCTCCAGAAAAAACGCATATGGGATGAGGTCGATGATGTTGCCTTGGGTTCGACTGACCACCAGGGTTGTCACCTCCGCAAAAGGACGCATGGCATGAGCCTACAGCCATTGTTCATGAGCATTCAGTAACGCGGCCAAAAAATACCCAGCTCCGCAGAAAGAATGAAAGAAAATGAATGTTTTTTCTATGAAAAATGATCCTGCGGATCGCTTTTGGTCTGTTCACAATGAAGCAACGACCTTATCATCTGGGGTGTGCCAACACACTCCTAGAGGTGATCGCTTCATTGTGATACGCAAGCCCCTTCACCACGACAAGGTAACGATCACGAAGGGGAATTGACACATGTATGTGCCTTTTTTTTTGTTTTTTGTTTTTTTGCAGCCACAGTGTAGCACCAGAGGCCAGAAAAATTAGGCATGTACACATGCATGAAAAAGTAGGTATTGTTGCTGTTGCTGCTGTAGCAGCGGCCTGAAAAATTTAGGTTTTCAAGGCAGAAAGTGCACTAAAACATTGCGGCTTGAACCGTAGTTGGTGGCGGAGACGTCACGTAAGTCATCCGGTATGCAGAGAATGATTAAATACAGCAGCGTGTGGACCATTTTTAGCCCAAGGCATCTCAGTCATCACCAGGCCTTTTTTAGTCAAATGCATCCCCCACTGTCAGTCCCTTCGGGATCCATGCCTCATTCATCTTAATAAACGTGAGGTAATCAAGACTTTTTTGACCTAGGCGACTTCTCTTCTCAGTGACAATATCTCCTGCTGCGCTGAAGGTCCTTTCTGACAGCACACTTGAAGCGGGGCAGGCCAGAAGTTCAATGGCAAATTGGGATAGCTCAGGCCACAGGTCAAGCCTGCACACCCAGTAGTCAAGGGGTTTATCGCTCCTCAGAGTGTCGATATCTGCAGTTAAGGCAAGGTAGTCTGCTACCTGTCGGTCGAGTCGTTCTCTGAGGGTGGACCCCGAAGGGCTGTGGCGATGCATAGGACTAAAAAAGCTCCGCATGTCCTTTATCAACAAGACGTCTGTAAAGCGTCCTGTCCTTGCCGGCGTGGTTGTGGTGGTAGGAGGAGGATTACTTTCACCTCTTCCCCTGTTGGATTCCCGTTGTGCTGTGACATCACCCTTATATGCTGTGTAAAGCATACTTTTCAATTTATTTTGTAGCTGCTGCATCCTTTGCGACTGCCGGTAATTGGGTAACATATCAGAGACTTTCTGCTTATACCGGGGGTCTAGTAGCGTGGCCACCCAGTACAGGTCGTTCTCCTTCAGCCTTTTTATTCGAGGGTCCCTCAACAGGCATGACAGCATGAAAGACCCCATTTGCACAAGGTTGGATGCCGAGCTACTCATGTCCAATTCCTTGTCCTCACTGATGTCATTGAAGGTGTGTTCTTCCCCCCAGCCATGTACAACACCACGGGTACCAGATAGGTGACAATGAGCACCCTGGGATGCCTGCTGTGGTTGGTGTTCCTCCTCCTCAAAGCCACATTCCTCCTCTGACTCCTCTTCCTCACACTCCTCTTCCAGTGTTGCCGCAGGTCCAGCAAGCGATGGTAAGGCTGTTTCTGGTAGATGTGATGGTGACCACAACTCTTCCTCTTCACGCTCATCTACGGCCTGATCCAGCACTCTTCGCAGGGCACGCTCCAGGAAAAAAACATATGGGATGATGTCGCTGATGGTGCCTTCGGTGCGACTCACTAGGTTTGTCACCTCCTCAAAAGGACGCATGAGCCTACAGGCATTGCGCATGAGCGTCCTGTAACGTGGCAAAAAAATACCCAGCTCCGCAGAGGCTGTCCTAGCACCCCGGTCATACAAATACTCGTTGACCGCTTTTTCTTGTTGGAGCAGGCGGTCGAACATTAGCAGTGTTGAATTCCAACGTGTCGGGCTGTCGCAAATCAAGCGCCTCACTGGCATGTTGTTTCACCGCTGAATATCTGCAAAGTGCGCCATGGCCGTGTAGGAACGCCTGAAATGGCCATACACCTTCCTGGCCTGCTTGAGGACGTCCTGTAAGCCTGGGTACTTCTGCACAAAGCGTTGCACAATCAGATTCAACACATGTGCCATGCACGGCACATGTGTCAACTTGCCCAAATTCAATGCCGCCAACAAATTGCTTCCATTGTCACACACCCCTTTGCTGATCTCCAGTTGGTGCGGGGTCAGCCACTGATCCACCTGTGCGTTCAGAGCGGACAGTAGTGCTGGTCCGGTGTGACTCTCTGCTTTCAGGCAAGTCAACCCCAAGACAGCGTGACACTGTCGTATCCGGCATGTGGAATAGCCTCTGGGGAGCTGGGGGGGGTGCAGTTGGTGTGGAGCAAGACGCAACAGCAGAAGAGGACTCAGCCGAGGAGGTTAGCAAAGAGGATGGAGTAGGAGGAGTAGAGGAGGTGGCAGCAGGCCTGCCTGCAAGTCGTGGCGGTGTCACCAACTCCTCTGCAGCAGAGCCACGCATTCCATGCTTGGCAGCCGCCAGCAGGTTTACCCAGTGCGCAGTGTAAGTTATATACCTGCCCTGACCGTGCTTTGCAGACCAGCTATCAGTGGTCAGATGGACCCTTGCCCCAACACTGTGTGCCAGACGTGACATGATTTCCTTTTCCACAATAGAGTACAGGTTGGGGATTGCCTTTTGTGAAAAATAATTTCGGCCGGGTACCTTCCACTGCGGTGTCCCAATAGCGACAAATTTTTTGAAGGCCTCAGACTCCACCAGCTTGTATGGTAAAAGCTGCCGGGCTAAGAGTACCGACAAGCCAGCTGTCAGACGCCGGGCAAGGGGGTGACTCTGTGAGATTGGCTTCTTACGCTCAAACATTTCCTTGACAGACACCTGACTGTGGGCAGGTGAGCAGGAACTGCTGAAGGTGAGAGGCGGAGGGGCGGGTTGTTGATAGGGGGCATGGAGGACAGCAGTGGTTAACGTGGCTGAAGATGCTGGACCAGGAGGAGGATGGTGGCTTTCAGTTTGTGTGCTGCTTTTACTCATGTGTTGATCCCATAGGCGTTTGTGATGTGAGATCATGTGCCTTCGCAAAGCAGTTGTACCTAGGTGGGTGTTGGACTTCCCACGACTCAGTTTCTTTTGGCACAGGTTACAAATGGCATCGCTGATATCAGAGGCAGACACACAAAAAAAATGCCACACCGCTGAGCTTTGCAAGGACGGCATTCTGGTGGTGGCAACAGCTTGCGTTGATTGGCGTGCTGTCAGGCTGACCCCGGGTGCCGAATCTACATGCTGTCTGACTGCGCCACTAGCTCCTTGCGATGACCTCCTCCCCCTGCTTTCAACTCGTCTCCTCCTCCTCACAGTCTCCCCATCTGAACTTTCCCCTCTTCTTCTGCTCTTCGAGCAGGCACCCAGGTGACATCCACAGACACATCGTCATCATCAGCCGCTTCACTTGACAACTCAGCAAAGGCAGCAGCAGCAGGTACAACATCATCATCATCATCACAATGTACGTCCATGTGTATAATGCTGCCTGACTGAGACATATCCCCGTTATCTACATCCTCTGGCACTAATAGTTGCGCATCACTTATTTCTTCCAACTGATGTGAAAATAACTCCTCTGATGGATCAAGTGAAGCGGCTGTGGTGCTAGTGTTGGTGGTGGTGCTGGTGGGCTGGCGAGTGGTAAATTGAGAGGTGCCCGAAGCTGATCTGGAGGAAGATGGTGCATTAAGGTTCCGAGCGGAAGCTGTAGACGATTGGGTGTCCTGTGTAAGCCAGTCAACTATGTCCTCAGAATTTTTTGAGTTCAGGGTCTGTGGTGGCCTCTGAACACTGGGCATTATTCCACCAGACCAGCTGTATACTTTGTACTACAGGCGCATTAACACCGCTATGATGTAAGTGCAATTTATCTTTTAATAAATCCAGTATCAAACGGTATTATACTATTGGAGTTTCCTTTATCTTTCTTTGCACCCTAAATGTCCGGAGATCCGGAACCTTGTCAAAGCATTTGGGCAAAGTCCTTTGAGGTGATAACAGCGATGTGGATAACCTTGAGCCAGTGTGGAGTGATATGCCGTGTTTGACCCCCTGTAATTAAGGGGTCATCGCATTCTGGTAAGGAGTATATTATCTGACCACTGGGTGGAGGTGTTTTGTGGTGGAGGTTACCATCAAATCCAAGACTGCTGGAGATTAGAATTGCACAGTTTGCACAGAGCACTTTAAGGACTTTTTAGCCTAATGAATGCCAATATTTATTTATTTATTATATATCACTGTATTTGCATATTTATAGATTGTGATTCATCACCTATACACTAATGCACCAATAGCACTTTTTATTGCTGAGCGCAATTTTCACTTTTGTTATCAATTTTCACGTTTTTACGTTCAGATTGCAGCTCGCAGTGTGGAAGCAATTCCCGGAAGTTATTTATAAATTCATAATTTAATACACAAATATATTTAGAAGTCCCTGGTGTCAAATATATCCTTTGCGCAGGTCTTCTTGGTTAGCACCAAATTTTTTTCGTCATTATTCTAGGGCCTAAGGAAATCACAGCACCACGACCACGACGGCCCTTGCGGGGTGGCCTGCCTCTGCCTGTTATTTTTTTTTTAATGTGTTGTACTATGAGTGCAAGGTGCTGTGCCACCCTATAGGAGTGTTGGGCAGTGGGTACAGTACACTCTGTGGACCTGACAGTCACTGGCACCCAGGCAACTGCAATTATAAAAAAAATATATATATTTTTTTTTACTTTGCAAGCTGCTGTGCCACCTTATATATCAGTGGTGGGTGGGCAGTGGCACAGTACACTCTCTGTGGACCTGACAGCAGTCACTGGCACCCAGGCAACTGCAATTATAAACAAAATATATATTTTTTTACTTTGCAAGCTGCTGTGCCACCTTATATATCAGTGGTGGGTGGGCAGTGGCACAGTACACTCTCTGTGGACCTTACAGCAGTCACTGGCACCCAGGCAACTGCAATTAAAAAATATATATATATATTTTTACTTTGCAAGCTGCTGTGCCACCTTATATATCAGTGGTGGGTGGGCAGTGGCACAGTACACTCTCTGTGGACCTGACAGCAGTCACTGGCACCCAGGCAACTGCAATTAAAAAATATATATATATATATATTTTTACTTTGCAAGCTGCTGTGCCACCTTATATATCAGTGGTGGGTGGGCAGTGGCACAGTACACTCTCTGTGGACCTGACAGCAGTCACTGGCACCCAGGCAACTGCAATTAAAAAATATATATATTTTTTTGTACTTTGCAAGCTGCTGTGCCACCTTATATATCAGTGGTGGGTGGGCAGTGGCACAGTACACTCTCTGTGGACCTGACAGCAGTCACTGGCACCCAGGCAACTGCAATTAAAAAATATATATATATTTTTTTACTTTTCAAGCTGCTGTGCCACCTTATATATCAGTGGTGGGTGGGCAGTGGCACAGTACACTCTCTGTGGACCTGACAGCAGTCACTGGCACCCAGGCAACTGCAATTAAAAAATATATATATATTTTTTTTTACTTTGCAAGCTGCTGTGCCACCTTATATATCAGTGGTGGGTGGGCACACAGTGGCACTGCAGTGGGCACAGTACACTCTGTGGACCTGACAGTCACTGGCAGCCCAGGCAACTGCAATAATAAAAAATATATTTTTTTTCAATTTGCAACAAGATGCTGTGCCACCGTATATATATCAGTGGTGGGCAGTGCACTGCAGTGGGTACAGTGCACTCTGTGGACCTGACACAGCACTCACTGCAATTATGACAGAGGAAAAAAAAAATATTTTTTAAAATGGAAGGTTCTGTGCCTGTGCCACCCGAAATGAGTGTGGTGTGCACACAGTACAGTCTGTGGTAGGTCTGTGGCCTCTCACACACAGCGGGCAGGCAACTGCAGTGTACAATAGATATATATATATATATATATATATATAAAGAAAAAACTCTATTACCTTACCAGCCCTTAAAAGGGCTTTTGGGGACACTAGATATATATATATATATATATGTATATATATATATATAAATAAAAAAAAATCCTCAATTACCAGCCCTTAAAAGGGCTTTTGGGGACGCTAGATATATATATATATATATATATATATATATATATATATATATATATATAAAAAATACACAAATACCAGCCCTTAGAAGGGCTTTTTGGGGTGCTGTCCTTACAGCAGTAGTGGACCAAGAACACTGCAAGACCAGGAACACTGACTAACTGTCCCTAGCTTAACAGCAGCAGCAGCAGCTCTCCCTGCTCTCACTACACACACTGCTTCAGAATGATCTAAGATGGATGCTGCCCTTGCTTATTTATAGGAGGTGGGAGGGTGTGGGAGGGAGGTATGCTGATTGGCTGGAAATGTGCCTGCTGACTGTAAGTTCAGGGTCAAAGTTTGCCTCAATGATGTATTATGGGGGGCGGACCGAACATCGCATATGTTCGCCCGCAGCGGCGAACGCGAACATGCTAAGTTCGCCGGGAACTGTCCTCCGACGAACAGTTCGGTACACCTCTACAGGTGTGCAGATAAGACAGGGGTGGGTGGATAGTCTCCAGACCATATACCAACAGCAAACACACGGATAAAGTCAATTCCATGTAACGCTTACTTTAATTGCTGCATCTGCCACACAGTAGATATTTAGACAGAATTCGTCACACATTCAGGATTTATAACCACAATCTCATTCGGCAATATCACACTCCATTAGTCTGACCATGCCTGGTGTAGGGGGAGTCCCTTAAGGCTGCCAAATCATCACTCCAAGTATTGTATAGCCATGTCCGCAGTGAATACAAAGCTGAGGGAGCTCAGATGGTCATGAGCAATACCCAGGCTAATATTACTGAAGCAGAAGTGGGAGGGATAGCTTGGTTGGCTCCTAACTGTGGAGACCCAGCTCTAGCAAGCTGCAGCAGCCAGCTAGCGTACCGTCTACGCGTTTCACTGAAAAACTCAGCTTCCTCAGGACTTAGCGCCCCCCTGGCTGTAGGCTGCCTTAAATACACTTAGCAATCAAACCAATCTTTATTCAAATTGGACAAATAGCTTGGCCAGGTGAAGCACTTATACGTGTTAAACCTTGAAGATAAAACATACCAATAGTTAGAATTTTCTCAGGGCATATTCAAACAAAAAGGAATTAGAGAAGAAAGAAGAGAAAAAAATGTATTTGAAAATAAATAAATAACACAACAGCTATGAAAAATAAATCTAAGAATACTTGTAGATTAATTTCTTTATTCAAACCTCGGGGCCATAATGTCTTTAATTTGTATATCCAAAGTTTTTCTTTCTTTAAGAGCACCCCATCAAAGTCACCTCTCCTGGGGCTTATCTTAAGGGCAAAAATACCCTTCACTCTGAGACCATCTATTTTGGAGTCATGGAACTCCAAAAAATGTTGGGCAAGGGGACTTTCTGGTTCTTTTTTCTGTATGTCTCTCAAGTGCTCCCCTATGCGCACCCGCAGTTGTCTTTTGGTTTTACCAATATATAATTTGCCACACGGGCAAGTAATATTGTAAATAACACACTCTGTAGCACAATTTATGAGGGTTTTTATTGAGAATGAATTTTTACCCTCTGCATCCATTAATCTATCGGTCCTATCAACATGGGGACAGATTTGACAATGTCCACATGAGAACATGCCGGTGGTTCGGGGGATGGACGAGAGCCATGTGCGGTCAAAAGAACGGGCATATTCAGATTTTGTAAGTCTATCAGACAAATAAGGAGCCCGCCGGGCCACCATCTGGGGGTAGTCACCCACAATTTTGTTCAGAATTGGACATTGTTTTAGTATTTGCCAGTGAGAATATAATATACCCCTCACTTTGCCCCACTGGGCTCCATATCTAGTGATGAACCGAGTTGGCTCCCGTTCATCTCCGTCCCCACCGGCTAGTTCATTTTTGGTTAGAAGGGAGCTGCGGTCTCTCTGAGAGGCCTTTTTTTTGCCAATTTTGAGGACCCTATTCAGATACCCCCTCTCCTTGAATCTCTTATACATCTCAGACCCTTTCTGAGAGAAATCTTCATCCCTTGAGCAGTTCCTTCGGATACGGAGGAACTGCCCAACCGGGATTCCCAGAATCAGCGAGGGTGGATGAAAACTGTCTGCCTGGAGTAATGTGTTGGCTGCTGTGGGCTTACGGAAAGTGGATGTCAAAAGATGACCCCTGTCTTTGGTGATCAGGAGGTCCAGGAACGAGATCTTCTTCTGATCAAACTGATATGTTAATTTGATATTGCAATCATTATGTTGCAATTTATCGATGAATCCATTAAAATCTCGTTCTTGGCCCTTCCAGATCACCAGGACATCATCAATATAACAGACCCAAAAGGCAACTGAGTACTTGAAATCAGGTAGTTCGTACACAAATTTTTCCTCCCACATTCCAAGATGGAGGCACACATAGGCAGGTGCCCAGGGTGCCCCCATGGAGGTGCCAGAAATTTGTTGGTAGTAAACTCCATGAAACTGGAAAAAGTTGTTCCTAAGAACCAACTCCAGAATCTCCAGAATTAATTCATTTTGATGGGCCATGATTGGATATTATTTAGATAAAAAGTACTCAACAGCTTGCAGACCCCACTGATGTGGAATCAAGGTATAAAGAGATTCTACATCTATACCCACTAAAATCCAATCCTCTTCTACCAAAAATCCCTCTAGTTTACTCAGGACATCCTTAGTGTTCTGAACAAACAAATCTAACAATGGAACCATGGGTTTGAGCAGTTTGTCCACATATTGGCCTATCTTTTCTAGGGGGCCATTAATAGCAGACACAATGGGGCGTCCAGGAGGATCAAGGGAACTTTTATGGAGTTTGGGAATGATGTACAATACCGGAATATTGAAGTAATTTTTTGGAAATAAGATCTGCTTCCTGGGCCATGGAAAGAAAAAAGTTCAGATTATTTTTCAAATCCGAGAAGGGCGAGGCGGTCAGCTTAGAATAAACCTCTTTGTTGGCCAATTGGCGCTTAACCTCCTTCACATATTTTTCTTCCTGTAGTATAACTACATTACCCCCTTTATCGCTCTTTTTTTATTACAATGTCCTTAGCATCCTGGAGCTCACGTAGGGCCAATCTCTCAAGTTTAGAAAGATTGTCCAATCCCAGCGAGTTCCAATCCAGAGATCTTAAGTCCAGGGCAACTCTATCAAGAAATTGATTAATCCATTTGTTTTTAGAAAGGGGAATCATTCTTTTAGATTTTAAGTTCAAATTTGGAAGGCTTAGAACCAAAGGTTCTTCTCCATCATCACTACTGAATTCATCACTCCCATCCATCAGTTCCACTAGATCGTTCAGGGCCTGACGATCTACTTCATCAAGAACTGCCTTCTCTTTGGACTGCCCTTTATCCTTGAAGTCGTGGAGAAAGCGTAACAGGACCTTGCGTAGTAAGAGGTTGAGGTCCTTGAAGACCTCAAACTCATCCATATTAGTTTTGGGAGAGAAAGAGAGACCCTTACTAAGAAGGGCAATATGCCTTTCTTTCAAAGGAAAAGTGGAGAGATGAATTACTTTATTGTCCCTAGTTAATGGCAGTATTTCAATATTCAGTTTCTCCTCCTTTGGCTCCTGGTTTGATTTTTGTATTCCGAATCCCGTTTTTCTTGATTTTCTGGGGACACTTCGATTTCCTTTTAGAATTCCCTGGCGTCCTTGGATGTTCTTTTTCTTTGTGGAGGGGTGGGGAAATTCTCCCCACTATGGGCTAAAAAAACCTACCGATTTGGCGTGCCCTTCACTATCTGTGTCACTGACAGTATGGTCAGGACCTGATTGTGAGTTACTCCTGAAACATCTTTGTCTTGAACGATTACATCCTCTTTGAGAGGATAAACCAAGCATTTCCCCCTTCTCCCAGTCTATCAGATCTCTTTTGAATTTGGCTTGTTTAGTGTTCTTAAGGTTACGCTGGGCTTTTTCTACCTCTTTTTTAAGGATCTCGTTTTGTCTACCAAATTCCTTGAAGTCCTTAAACAGGTCAAGTTCGGCAATGCTCCTATTAATCTCCAATTTGAGGTCCTCAACTTGAATCTTTTCTTCCTCCACAATTAACTGCATTAACTGAACCCTATGGGCTATGCAAAGCTCTCTCCACTTGGACAAAAACCTTTCATTATGTAGATGTTCAGCTGGTATCACTCGCTCCCTTAGTCCCCTAGGAATCATTTTTTGATCAATGTAGGTCTCTAATGAAGTATGGACTCTAATGAAGTAGGACTCAATGAAGATACGTCCCACTTTCTATTGAGGTGTCTATTCAAAAGTTTTTTAAATTTTCTTTTAATTTCATCTTTTCCGGGTCCTCTGTATTAGTGGATCCACTCTGGAGTACCGCCTTTATTTCTAAGTCCAATTCATCTCCCAACACATATACCATATTGAGAAAAGAAAAAAAATAAATTAAAAAAAAAAAAAAGGGAAGGGAAGGGAAAGAGAGAAAGCGTAAAGGAAAAAGAAGAATAATAGCTATCACAAATTGATTAAAGTTTGGTCCATAAATCTAACCCTATATGTATCGGTGGAAGAGGTGGAAGGTTTTAAATATATTTGTAAACCTCTTAACTTTCCAAGAAGGAGTCACCAGTACTCCATACTGAACAGCGCATAAGAAAAAAAAAAAAAGATTAAAGAACACCTCCGTCTTTCCTCATCTCTATAACATAGCGGGGATGTGTTATTCTATTTTGCAGACTAACTACACAGGGCTAATGATGTTATTTAGGATTCTATGTCAGACACCCACACAGAGTGCAGGGAGTAATGAGCTCATACGATTTCTGGCAGGATCAACTGGTATTAATGCACTTGTTAGGATTTCCATCAATTCTAACTCCCAAAGCTCGTTTACTCTTGCTGCTTTTTATTTATTTTTTTTTATTTTATTGATACCACAGCTTACATTGCTAAAGGCTTAATGCACAAAGGTACATACCATGCTTTATTTAGCCTGCTGTGTTTTATCATGACTAGAGCTAATATAACACTGTCAGGGTTATTTTACAGCCATGTGATTAAATCAATGTAAAAGTCAATTCACTAGTACTACTGTACAGGGTTTCACTCCCTATATTAACAATAGCTTCAGGCTGGCAATAACTGTGAGTTTCTATAGGAGTATGCTGAGGAAAGCAGGAAATAGGCTGTCGGATGTGATGAAAACACACTTTGTGAGGTAAAATAATAATATATGAAAAATATGCCTTTCAATAGTTGAAGCCCAATTTTACTTTATCAGTTGAAGCCCAATTTTATTAATATAGATGTGTTTTGAGTCACATCCACAGCATTGCATTTAGCAGGAAGTGTGTGCAGTGCCAGTGAGGGAGGCAGAAGCCGGAATAACAGGCCTCTATAGAGAGACGGCAGCTTTCACAAAGAATGCAGTAGTCTTTCTCTTCAGCATACTGCTGAATAGGGATGATCGAACGGTTCGGGTCGACCATCGGTTCGGCCCGAACATTGGGTGTTCGAGGTTCGGCCGAATTTAGAACTTTTTGCCCAAAAAGTTTGGAATTCGGCAACCAGAACCACCCAAAATGCAATGCTTCAGGAAATGGGCTTTAAAAGCCCGTGATTGGACCAGAACCATTAGCAAAAGCCAATTGAGGGGGCAGGAGAATGCTAGGAATGTGATTGGAGTGACTAGGGGGTCCCTAGATCAATCATTAGTGAATACGTCCCCCAGTATATAAGATCGCCCCCGCCATATTCCTAGCATTGTTATACTGGACATGGAAGAGAGTGGAAGCAGTTCTGTTAATTTTACTTTAAAAGTGTCATTTAGCTATTTTTAGTGTGAGGAAAGGGATATCTAGTGTAGTTAGAGTGCTCCTTTACACTTAAGTTAGCTTCAAAAATTTAGTTTCTGTAGGGAAAGTGTTAAGTGTAAGGGGACCGTAGTGTAGTGTAGGGTTAACTGGCAGTGACTGCTATGGCAGGGTGACAAAACCCTCTTTGTTCATCTTACGTTGGCCTGAGCAGTTAAAAGGCCTCTTCTCTTTCTTAAAAATACAGCCAATCGAAGTCCCAGACTGGTTGGGTACTTTTTCAATACCTAATCAGTCGGGGGAGATTATTAAGGAATAGAGGCATAAGATGCAAGTAAATAGGGACTAATGGAAGTGAACTAAGCATAGAAGGTCGATATGTAAAGTTGGCTATGTTTATTGACATGCTTAAATTGCTGTGTTTTTGGGTCAGGTATGGGGTCGGTGTGTGAGCGGGCCAAAACGAGGGGGGTGGCTATGTCAGGGATGGTGAGGTGGTAAGGGGGAGGGGGGTGGTGTAAAACGGGAACAGATTCAACAGAATCAAGAATGGGCTTTGTGATAATAATGTGAATTAATTCTTAAATGCATAAAAAGCCAGGTTAGCACCCCCCGACCCCTATCCGCCCATCTCAGTTGGGTGATAAGGGTGGACGCCCAGGGGAGCACGGACCCACAGTGGTTTGTCGCAATATACACTACATTTTTCTCCCTTTTATTTATTTTTTTCTCTCCTTCTCCCCTACCCCTGTTTTTATCCGTTGGATTTAACAGGACGGGGAGAAGAAGGAATTTTTTTTTTCTCTCCTTCTCCCCTACCCCTGTTTTCATCCGTTGGATTTAACAGGAAGGGGAGAAGAAGGAATTTTTTTTTCTTTTTGTGTGTGTGTTGTTACATTCTTCCTCACGGTGAGCGTCTTCAGAGTGCCAGCCCAATTAGGCCGCGTCTTGTTACGCACGGTCAAGTTTTGACCAAATTAGTTGATACACACTGTCACACCGGTGATAGAAAGAGCGAGGGGCCCCCCTTCTCCCCCTTTCTTTTTTTTTTTTTATTTTATCTTCTTATTTCCCTACCCTCTAGTCTCTCCTCATTTCCTCCTCCCCCCTCCCGGCTTTCCTCCTCCGGTTTCCCTGGAAGATAGTATAAATATTATTGGGGGTTAACCTAGGGGGGAGGAGAATGCAAGGTACAAAAATTTCGTCTTTAAATGTGAGGGGGTTATCTACCCCCCAAAAGAGAACGAGGGTATTGCGGGACATGCGTCGTAGCCGAACTCAAATTGCATTTTTTCAAGAAACGTATTTCAAAAGTGAAAAAATTCCGAGATTACATAATAGGGACTTCCCTTGGGCATATCATGCTCCATCGCCAGTTGCAAAATCCAAGGGAGTCAGTATGATTGTAGCGAGAGAGGTAGCCTGGACTTATATAGACTCACGAGCAGATCCAGAGGGAAGATACCTAATGGTAAAAGGAAAGATAGGGAAAAAGACGGTTACGATGATAAACATTTACTTCCCTAACAACAATCAGGTGGCGTTCTTAATGAAGTTGACACCAATGGTATTGGAGTTTCAGGAGGGCTCGTTAATTATGGGGGGAGACTTTAACTACGCTCCAGAGCCCTTATTGGACACCTCAATGGGTACATCCCATTTGCCATATGCTCGTTTGAAAAAATTAAGCCGGGAACTCTCTCTCCTTGATCTAATTGACCCTTGGAGACTCTTGAACCCCCAGGAGAGGGATTACACATATTACTCAGCAATACACAACAGGTACTCTAGGATAGATCGGATTATGATTTTGCAGGCGGATCTTTCCAGAGTGATGTCTTCTCAGATTGACTCTTTCTCCATGTCGGATCACTCTCCGATACATGTTACAATAAATTTTGATGAAGGTCCAATAAGACCACCGACATGGAGACTGAATGAATCTTTATTGCAGACTATAGATACAAAGATGGAGATAGAGACAGAACTGGTAAACTATTTTCAGGAAAACACGAGTACACAAATATCTCCATCGAATATCTGGGAGGCCCATAAGTGCGTTATTAGGGGAGTATTGATGAGGCTGGGCTCAAAACGTAAACGTGAAAAAGAAAGAGAGATCTCAGATCTGATGTCCCAGATAGAGGCTCTGAGTTCAGTTCATAAAAAGTCAGTGGCGAAAATTCACTTAGTACCCCTCACTAAGGCAAGGGAAAAATTAAATGGTCTGTTATATGAGAAAGTGATGAGATCCCTAGTGGCACAAAGGAGGCATGTTTATGAATATGCAGATAAGCCAGGCGCGATGCTTGCGCGGGCCCTAAGGGGCCCTCAGAAGCGTACGGTAATCTCGCAGATACAAGGAAGAGGTGGACAAAGAAAATATGATACGGCAGAAATAACAGAAGAATTCTATAGATTTTACCAGGATCTATATGATATTGCCTCCTCTGGACCAACAAAGGGGGGGGGTGCTGACATCGATGAGGCGATTGAATACATTAAAAAGTCAGAAATGCCCTCTTTGGATGCAGAACAGGCGAGAGCTTTAGAGGAGAGGGTTTCAGAGGAAGAATTAAAACTGGCATTAGATCAAACAAAACCACATAAAGCCCCAGGCCCGGATGGCTTTTCATTAACATATTATCAACAGTTTTTCAAAGTCCTAAAAATGCCGCTACTGGCACATTTAAATCATATTGGGGACAGGGGGGACATGCCAGTAGATTCTTTAAGGGCCTATATCACCCTGATCCATAAAGAAGGGAAAGATTCCACGATATGTGGAAGTTACCGCCCAATTTCATTGCTAAACCTCGACACTAAATTATTCGCAAGGGTGATAGCGAATCGGATTTTGCCTTATGTCCCGAATTTAATCCATCTTGATCAAGTTGGATTTGTCCCCACAAGAGAGGCGAGGGATAATACTACCCGGGCAATCGATCTGGTCTTTCATATGCGACGACAAAAAATACCAATGATGCTTCTGTCCATTGATGCCGAAAAGGCTTTTGACAGGGTGGCCTGGAATTTCATCAGGGCCACCCTGTCACATATTGGCCTAGGAGGAAGAATGATGACGTATATTATGTCATTATACTCTAGCCCCACAGCAGCGGTAAGGGTCAATGGATGGAATTCCAAATGCTATCAAAGAGTATGGGAAGGTGTCTTTTTTCAGAATGAATATTTCAAAGTCGATAGCATTAAATGTGTCCATACCTATAAGAAAATGGAGAGATCTACGGACATTACTCCCCCTGCAGTGGAATAATCAATCAATAGTATATTTAGGGATACATATCACTCCAAATCCGGTGGATTTATACAAGGAAAATTTCTCCCCACTTCTGAGGACACTTAGGGGCGATGTACGAAAATGGCAGACATTGGCCCTGTCATGGTTTGGCCGTTGCAGTGCTTTGAAAATGAATGTACTGCCTCGTTTGCTGTATGTTATACAGGCTGTGCCAATAGCATTACCGATGGTATTCTTTGAACAGGTGAAGGCATTGTTTCGATCCTTCATCTGGGCGAAGAAATCTCCGCGTATAGGCATTCAGACTCTGACCCTTCCAAAGGCAAAAGGAGGGATGGGATTACCTGATTTGCTTCGGTACTACAGGGCAGCCCACCTCATGAGAATTTATCATTGGCACTGCAATTATTCTCATAAACAGTGGGTGCAGATGGAAAGGGAAATTATGAACTCCCCCTTACCAGTGGCCCCATGGACTCCTATTGCGAAATCGGAGATGATTTGGGAGCATCCGACAATTGGGGCAACGTTACATGTAGCATCAAAAATACAAAATTATAAAACAGTGGCTCCGTCGATCTCTCCATTGACGCCCTTGGTGGGGAATTCACTCTTTACCCCTGGGAATACTAATGCGAGAATTATAGATTTGGCCAAAGAGGGTAGAGCAAGATTATGTGACGTGTGGACTCAAAAAGACCCTCCCACTGTGGAGGAGATGGTATCATGGGCCGAAGGAAAGCTAGATTTGTTCAGTGCGTTCCAACATAGACACTACTGTAAGCAGTTACAGAATCAGGGCTATTTACCACGCCCGTTATCAGTATTTGAGGCCCTTTGCAAGGGAGAAGAGAGAATCTCGCGTGTACTCTCTTATCTGTACTAGATCTTAGGGGGAATACACGTGCCAGACCCCCCGAGCTTTGTGCGGAGGTGGGAACAGGACCTAGCGGTCTCATTTAACCAACAGCAAGTAAATAAAATTCTAAAACTAGCGCACAAGGCCTCATTAGCCAGTAGATACCAAGAGGTTGGTTACAAAATATTAACCAGATGGTATAGGGTGACATGGACCCTTCACAAAATGGATCAAAAACATCCGGATAAATGCTGGAGGTGTGGGGAAGTAGGAGGAACATTGGTCCATATATTCTGGTCATGCCCCGCTATTGGGGACTTTTGGAATGAGGTGGCCTGGATAGTTGAAAAGTTGACATTGAATAAGGTGAGAGAAGACCCGGCTTTATGTTTATTACATTGCACAAGCAATTCAATTAAGCGATATAGAAATTCGATTTTGATACATCTATTGAACGCGGCTAAAGCATGTATACCCGCAATGTGGAGACTAACACAACCACCAACACTAAGACTATGGTATGCTAAGATTAGGGAAATTCATAGGATGGAGGCATTGACAGCAGCACGATTAAATATGGAAGAAAGACATAGGTTGAGATGGCAAACATGAACGAATTTCACATGTTCTGAAGAATATTTACAGGAGGTGAGTTAGGTGGCGATGGGGGATGGTGGGGGAGGTGGATCGAGGGGGGGGGGGGACTGGAGGGAGGGGGGTGGAGGGGGGAATTTTTCTTCCTGTCTTTTTCCTTTCTCCCCCCCACTCTTTTCTTCCCTTTCCCCCCCTCCCCTTAATTTTTTCTTCTTTTTTTTTTTTTGTAAAGCCCTCAGACCCTCTCTCCAGCGGTGTGGCAGTGGAGGAAACAACAATATCTCGTCTGTCTGTGAGTGTGTATTGTGAGGTAATGGGGTATTTGTTGTAATGAGTGGGCATATTGCCCCACCCCCCCCCCCCCCCTTTTTCTTTTTTTCTTTTTTTTTTTTTCTCTGGTGGGTGGTGCTGAATTTAGCAAGTTAATCCTTCCTCCCATATTGGGAGGA
This sequence comes from Pelophylax lessonae, assembly GCF_965119305.1. Classification (NCBI taxonomy): domain Eukaryota; kingdom Metazoa; phylum Chordata; class Amphibia; order Anura; family Ranidae; genus Pelophylax; species Pelophylax lessonae. The sequence goes on from NC_138768.1 coordinate 748,375,330, forward strand.
AGGTCAGAGTACACTATATATAATGTTGGTTGTATGAATTAATAGGATGCATAAATAAGGGGTGTGAAGGGGTTGCAATAGGTGGGGATGGGAACTATGATAAACACTGAGATTGTGGGGGGTTTTCCCCACCCCCCTTTCCTTTTTTTTTTTCCTTTTGGGATGTGGTGTTGAATTTAGCAAGGGAATCCTCCTTCCCATATTGGGAAAAAGGTCAGAGTACACTATATAAAAGTTTGCTGTATGATGCAATATGTTGAGTAAGTAAAGGGATATCAAGGGTACAAAATTGTGTGGTTATTGGATTTAGAATAAGCACAGTGTTGGTTTTGTGTTTTTTTTTTTTTTTTTTTTTAGGTTTTTGAAGTGATGCATGGTTTAAGGATCACAATAATGAGGAGGGGGGTTGTGAGGGATGTGATTGTAATTGATGTATATAAATGTATAATATGTAATGTATTGAAATCAATAAAATGGTTGAATTAAAAAAAAAAGTGTAAGGGGACCGTAGTGTAGTGTAGGGTTAACTGGCAGTGACTGCTATGGCAGGGTGACAAAACCCTTCCATAGCAGGGTGACCGCTATAGAGAAATGATCATTTCTCTGAATTGCTTCGGCACACCCATATGGCTTCTCACCAGCCAAGCATTTTTTATGCTGCAGGGGCTGCCACTGCCAGTGCTTTTTTGAGGACATGTTTTATGTCAGACATGACATCTGAACATGTGTATAGGGGGTATATATACACATATATGTCTGAATATATACCCCTAGACATATATAGGTGTGATAGTAGCAGAAATAAATGCTTGCGCTAATGAAATCATTTACAGTAATATATTTCTGCTACTATCACACCTATATATGTCTAGGGGTATATATTCAGACATATATGTGTATATATACCCCCTATACACATGTTCAGATGTTTTGCCTGCCTCAAAAGAACCCAAAAAAAAATGCCAAAAAAACGCTAGCGTCAAAAAAAAATGCCCAGGTGTGTTTTTGCTGGCATTTTTTGGGGGGTTTTGGAGGCAGGCCAAACATCTGAACTTGTGTATAGTGGTGTATATACACACATCCATATATTTATATACACACCTAGACATATATAGGTGTGATAGTAGCAGAAATATATGCTTGCGCTAATGAAATCATTTACAGTAATATATTTCTGCTACTATCACACCTATATATGTCTAGGTGTGTATATAAATATATGTATGTGTGTATATAAATATATGTATGTGTGTATATATACCACTATACACAATTTCAGATGCCAAAAAAACGCTAGCGTCCAAAAAAAAATGCCCAGGTGTGTTTTTGCTGGCATTTTTTGGGGGGTTTTGGAGGCAGGCAAAACATCTGAACTTGTGCACAGTACCACTATACACAAGTTCAGATGTTTTTCCTGACTGCAAAGAACCCAAAAAAATGCCTTCTATTAAACCGGCAAGGTGTGAAAACCGAGAAGCCATATTGGTGAAGATCTGAAAGTTTTCTAATACAAACAATCTTTTTTTTTATGGTTCTGGACATGCTACAGAGCTGAAATTTCACATGTACACTTTTTAGACCCCCCAGATACTAAATCCAAAGTAAAAATCAAAAAATCGCATTTTTTTTTTAATTTTTCAATAATTGGCTTTTTTATCAAAAATTACAATTTTTAAGAACTTTTTTTGTGTGATTTTGTGTCTGGGTGGTCTAAAAGGTGTACCTGTGAAGTTTCAGCTCTGTAGCATGTCCAGAACCAGAAAAAAAGATCATATAGGTGTTAAAGGAGGGTCCCACATCCCTGTTCTACTGAAAAATTATCTTTTTTTTTCATGGTTCTGGACATGCTACAGAGCTGAAACTTCACATGTACACTTTTTAGACCCCCCAGATACTAAATCCAAAGTCAAAATCAAAAAATCTCTCTCTTTTTTTTTCAATAATTGGCTTTTTTTATCAAAAATGAAAATTTTTAAGAACTTTTTTTTGTGTGATTAATAGTTAATGGGGCATGACCCAGAACCCTAGGCACTTTTTAGGGGCATTTATTGGGTTTTAGGGCTTAAAAATTGTGTTTTTTCATTACCGAAGTTCGGGTCCCATTGATTTCAATGGGGTTCTGAAATCCGGGCCGAACTTTCGGGAAGTTCGGATGTTCTGGCCGAACCAAACTTTTCAAAAGTTCGATCATCCTTACTGCTGAACATAGGACTCTTCTACTGGGGATGGGGAAGGTCTATAAGTATAGTCATCTGTAGCACAGCATGGGAAGAGGACATAGGAATCTCCCTCTCCTCTGATGAATGGGATTCAGTGTGCGCTTTCATACACAAAAGCTCCCCAAATGTGGCCTCACAGGCAGGGCTGCTGATAGGGGGGGACCACCAGCCCTCTTGTAGGGGACCCTAGCACACAGGGGGCCCACACAGAGAGGGGGATTAGTGATGGACAACAAATACAGAAATCTTCCTCCAGCACCTGAATCTGATCTGTCCCTCTCCCTGCTATCAGCTTTTATCTGTTGAGAAAGAGACAGTTGTCCCTCACTAATCCCCCTCCCTTGTGTGGGCCCCCCTCCCAGCACTTATCTCTGCTCAGGAGTTTATTTGTAAATTGTAACTTTGTTTCTCTCTCTCTCTGATCACTGAGCTCCAACTGACCAGCCTGTATATTTTTCTTATCTCATCTTTTAACATAGTTTTTTTTTTAGATTTAGCAGGAATTATGCGAGTTATGTTATATTTGTGTCTGCTAGTAGTGATTTTGATGTAATTTTAGCTAAATATATCTTTAATATTTTCTTGGGGGGGACCTGCCAGGTAGTCTGTACGGGGCCCTGCAATTTCTAACAGCAGCCCTGCTCACAGGAATGTGACTACAAGATCTATACGCGTTGATACCATCTCTCCTCCACACATGCTATCCCACTGTCTCTAGCCTCTGTTGGACGTGCCAGCAGGAGGAGGGAACTTCGATTCACATCTGGTGGTCGTGCTCCAAAGTATTGCCCTTCTGGGAAAAAGTACATCGTTGGTAAGATTGAAAAAAGACACCAGTCTATCCAGTTTAACCTATGGTGCGTGTGTGGGTGTATGTGTTTTTTTTTTTTTTTTTTTTTAAATAAACTTTATTGAAAAATTTTTTTGCAATTAACAAAGTAGCAGAAAGTTCAGTAAACAAACTCAAATGAGCAAATATATACTGCAGTTAAACCAGATATCCAGAGTACCAGTAAAATCTAGTAAAATCAAATCAGATGGCAAGAGGGACTGGGATAGGATATCATGTGGAGAGGGGGTAGGGGTGAAGGGGGGAGGTGTGGGGCGGAGAGAGAGATTAGGGTAAAGGTAGGCTGGTAAAAAGAGGAAGGGGGAAAGAGAGAGAGAGAGGGAGAGAGAGGGAGGGAAACCTATGAGAAAATATATGGGAGGCACGTTCACGTCTGGAGAAAAAACAATATATAGCATAAACATTATATGTCTTAGTTCACCGTGTATAGATAAAGAGGCATGAACAGCATTCCCAGAGACACTCTGCATCAAAAGGGGAAAGTACCGGTGCACGGAAAGGCGCACCCGCACCATAAGACACGGCAGTGGTGGGGCACTCAATCTAAAGTACCTAGCAGTGAAAAACAATTGTTTGTAAGGTCAACTCAGACTCGAAGAGGGGAAATGTTCAAGGGCTATAGCACATTAACCGAAAGGCATTGCGGAATGGCAAGTGTAGAGAGTCGGGTAGGCGTACAGGAAATGGATGAAAACTTGGGGGAAGATGCGTGAAAAAGAGAGTCAATCCAGGATGAGCAGGAGAACGTTGGGTATGTAATAGAGATATAGGTGTCCCATTTCATGTAGAATTTACGAGTAAGGCCAGTGAAAATCCGAGCATCGATGGAGTCTCTATTGAGAAGCTTCGCAAGTTCTGAAGTAACTTCTTGAAGGGTAGGAGGGCTGTAATTTATCCAGTTACGAAGTATGGCTCTCCTGGCTATCATGTATAGAGTTGCCAGCCATGCTTTATTTGCAGCAAGAATTGCAGATTGGGAATTGTCAAAACCCAGTGATCGTCCATCTAGATAGCCAAATAGAAGTAGAAGTGGGTGTCCAGTTGGAATAAGACCTGTGATCCGTTGGGCAAACAGTTCCACCTCTATCCAGAATTTTGAGGTGACGGGACAGGACCAAAACCTGTGGGATAAAGTTGGTCTGTTCTTCAAGCACCATGCACATTGCTGTGGAGCATTAGCGGTAGGTGAAAAAGTAAAGGGAGCATATGCCCGGTGAACTATTTTCAGTTGCTGTTCCTTCCAGAACTCATTTGCGATGATTGAGCATGTTGACCTGTACCCTGCCAGAATGCAGGATGGAAGGTTTGAAAAGTGGAAGTCTTTTTCCCAGGGTGATGTAAGAGGCATTGCTTTTTGCAGAAGCCGGTGACGTTGGAGTGGCTTGTATATGTTTGAAATGCTCGGCTTGGGAATGCTCACGAGGGTATCCAATAGAGAAGGTTTGAGGCTCTTGGCGATATCTCGGCAGAGATGGGTAGCAAAATCAGTGGCCTGATGAACATGAAGAAAGTCAGCAAGCGGAATGTTGAACTTCGAACAGATCTCCTGTAGCGGGAGAGGGCGGCCCGAGGACGTATCAAACAGTTGGGCAAAGTTCCTGAGGTTGTGTGAAGGCCAGCGCAAGTATGCAGCATATTGGAGAGGTTGATGGAACAGAGGGTGGCCTACTATGGGCAGGTATCTTGTAATTTTGTGAGATAGGGTGAGAAATTTACACGTTTCTCTCCAAGCAATTATAGTGTCTCTGAGGAGCAGATTGTTTTTGAGTGCAGCAGGCAAAGAGGAAAGGGAGCAGTGCAGGAGGGCTCCCAGGGTAAATGGAGCAACCATTTGCTTTTCAATGTCATAATTAGAGAAGTGGGAGTGGCCTGACACCCAATCCAAACCTATTCGGAGAAGACAGGCTATATTATAAAGTCTGATGTCGGGGATGTTCGCCCCACCCTCACCCCTTGGTAAAAACAATTTTTTGAGGGCTATTCGAGGTCGCTTCCCTCTCCAGAGGAACTTTTGGAGTGATTGATATAAGAGTTGTGTATCTTTGTGTTTTAACAATAGTGGGATCGTTTGTAAAGGGTAAAGGAGTTTTGGAAAGCACATCATCTTGAAGAGATGACACCTACCCAGCAAAGACAAAGGCAACCCAGACCACGCTTCCAACTTTTTGGTGATGTCCCTAAGTACCGGCGGAAAGTTCAAAGTATATATAGAAGAGGGGGTTTTACCTATGTTAATTCCAAGGTATTTGATGTGGCTTTTGGCGATCTTAAATACTGACTCTGACTCCCAGGAGGGGGGATCGATCTGTCCAAGAGGTAATATTTCGCTCTTGGAAAAATTAATTTTCAAACCCGCGCAGGAGCGAAAGGTGTTGAAGATGTTGTGGATCAGAGGGATGTCCTTGGCCGGATCCGAGGTAAAGATGAGGATATCATCTGCAAACATGGCCGACCTCACCTCCTGATCTCCCACTCGTACCCCATGGAGACCAGGGTGGGATGTCAATAATCGGGATAACGGCTCAATGGCCAAATTAAACAACAGGGGAGATAGGGGGCATCCCTGACGAGTTCCCTTGAAAAGGGAAAAAGATGGAGATGGGTGGCCATTCGTGATGACCGTGGCAGTAGGGGCAGAATACATGGATTGTATGAGATGCAGAAAAGGCCCTTCGAAGCCCAATCTCTCCAACACTTTAAGGAGCCATGTGAAGTTGACATTGTCGAAGGCCTTCTCTGCATCTAGCGTGATAATGGCCATGTCAAGTAGTGGATTTGTTTTCGCCATTTCCAGTACAGATAAGACTTTCCTGATGTTAGAGGTCGCCGAGCGTCCTTTTGTGAACCCTGCTTGGGCTGGGTGGATAATGCTCGGCATAATTTTCGCCAGTCTGTTAGCAATGATTTTTGAGAGTATTTTGGAATCTAAGTTTAAAAGGGAGATGGGTCGGTAGGAACCCGGTTCCAAGGGATCTTTGCCCGGTTTGGGAATCAGTTTAATATGGGCTTGGAAGCCCGAGGGCAAGTATGGATCACCATCTAAGATCTTTTGATAAACCGAGGTCAAAGTTGGGGAGATTACGTCCGAGGTAAGTTTAAAAAAATCTGAGGTGTACCCGTCCGGGCCAGGTGCTTTGCCAGGGGATAAAGTGTGGATAGTGGCAGAAACTTCTGCAAGTGTGATCGGGGCATTAAGGTCAGATAAGGCTGTAGGGTCTATCCTGGGGAGCGAAACCCCATCCAGGAAAGCATTTGCTTTCTGTAGGTCGATGTGGTCTCGACCATAAAGAGAGGAGTAGAAGTCATGCATCGCTTGGGAGATGTCCTCCCGCGATGTACAGATCTCGCCTCTAGAGTTCTTGATTGAAGCAATGTGCGTTGGGGTGTATTGAGTTTTACAAAGCTGTGCCAGCAATTTCCCCGATTTATTGCCAAATTTATGTAATGCAAGGTCCCGAAGAGAATGACGGAAACATTCGGACATTTCTGCCCAGTGGTCAAAGTCCTGTTTAGCCTTCTTCCACTCGGTTCTGTGAGTAGCGGTATTCGAACGAGAAAGGTTTACTTGTGCTCGTCGTAATGCGTCGCTGGCTTGGCAAAGATGGGCAGAGGTCTTACGTTTATAAGCCGTACTAAAGGCGATGATGTGGCCTCGCAGCACTGCTTTTCCCGTTTCCCATAGGAGAGCCGGGTCATGTGTATGTTGAGCGTTGTCGCTCAAAAAGTCTGTCCAGACTTTTTTTAGCAGGGACTGCAATTCTACGTTGTTGGCCAGGAAGGAGGGGAACCGCCAGATTCTAGTGGTGTTGGGTGATTGGTAGTCAGAGAACAGAAGAGATACTGGAGCGTGGTCTGAAATCGCCATATCCCCAATGAGGGGATTGGATGACCTCTGGAGGAAGAAGTGATTGCAAAAAAAATAGTCAATGCGAGATAAACTGTCGTGGGGGTGGGAAAAAAAGGTATACTCCCTGCCTAATGGGTTGGCTTGACGCCAGACATCAGTTAGGTCTAGAGATGCCGCAAAATCAGGTAGGTATAGCGGCTGGGACTGATGGGGGGACGGTTTGCCCTTGTCCTTAGATCTGTCTTCTAGGGTATCCATTACCGAATTGAAGTCCCCCCCCACCAATAGAGGTAGATGAACCATGGGGGCTAAGGAGGAGGTAAGTAATTGAAAGTACGATTTGGAGAGTGAATTTGGGGCGTACACATTTGCTACAACTAGCGTGGTGTCCCTAATCTTGAGTGTCAAAGTCAGCAACCTGCCCTCGGTATCCGCCTCCTCCGCCACAATTTCACAAGGTAGGGCTTTATTAATCAGCGTGATAACTCCCGCCTTATGATTTACTGCCGCTGAACCGCGTACCTGTCCTACCCATAGTTTTTTCATACGATGGAAATCTGAAGTCGGTAAGTGGGTTTCCTGCAAAATAGCGATATCCGCCTTAAGTCTTTTCAAATGACGTAGTATTGCCATTCTCTTGTGAGGGGACCTGAGCCCTTTGGTGTTCCATGATATTATTTTAACATCAAGGAGGATCAAATAGAAGGGGAGTACATAGTGGTTCTATTAGTAAGAGTAGAGGGAGGGGGGAGTCTGTGAAATGTAAATGTGTAGGTTGAGTGCCTAGCGGAGAAGCAGTGCCTGTCTTCTGCCGAGATAGATGTAGATAGGTATTCCCAAGAAGGAGTAAACATGTAGATACAATATACCGTGATAGAAGTACAAAAAAACATACCAAAGAAGTCTGGGACTTGGCTTTCTTCCTGACAAGCTGCATCTCACCAGCACGGCGTTACCGGATCGAGCAGACACTAGCCCAGCTCCCACGACGCCACCCTCTTGTGGGTGAATCAGGATTCGCAGGGTCCCATGTCTGAAAATGACATGATCGCTGAGGCCTCCACCTAACCAAAGTAGCAAACCTTCTGGTAGTAAGAGTGGCGCCAGTGAGGCTTGGCCGGTAAGGCTGAGTGAGGGGAGATGCTGGTTGCAACCAGGAGTGATATAAGAAAAGAAGACATTAAAACATTGAACCAATACAGCAATAAATCAATAAAACAACAGGAATGAACCTCAGTTTTTCCCTTGCTTGGTATTAGAGCCGTGTGAAAACTTTGGATAAACCGCAATAACCCCCTAGGGGGGGACATATAAAGAAAGAAAAACTCTGCCCTGGCAATGATAACTCAGGAGCCTGGTGCAGAGTAGGGATCACCCGGGCATATTCCCAAAGACTTAACTATATACCTGGGGGGTAGTGGAGCAAAAGTGTTGCAACCGACCAACTCATATGAAAGAGAGTAGATTGTGCTGTTAGCGCTTCCGGTCTCCATTAGAATTATGCGCGTATCTTGCCCTTTTAGAGGAATCCTTCCGTGGACCACGTGTGTCCCTGGCGCCCAAGAACGGGGAGACTGGAGAGGACTCTTGGGTCTCCATAGCCATTTGCATGTGTGCTTGAAGGAAGTCAGAAGCCTCGTCAGGATGCGTGAAAGATTTAGAGTCTCCCGCTGGTGTATTAAATCGCAAGATCGCTGGGTAGGCCAAAGTAAATTTAATACCCTTGTGGTATAGTGCGGAACAAAGTGGCTGGAATGCTTTTCGTCGCCTTGCGACGTCTTGTGAATAATCCGCAAACAATAACAATTTGTGGCCTTCCAATTGCAGCGCTTTGGCATTGCGGTACGATTTGAGAATGGCATTCCTGTCAGCATAGTTTAAGAAACGCACGATCACTGGGCGCGGTGTGCGCCTATCATTCGAAGGTGGACCCAGTCTATGTGCCCTTTCTACTGTGCATGGCGTTGTAATCCCCAACGCCTGGGGGATGCGGTTAGAGCACATGTCAGGCAGGGCAGCAGCAGTAAAAGACTCTGGGATTCCTATGATTCGCAGATTATTCCTGCATGAGCGATTCTCGAGATCTTCCAGCTTGTCCAATATGTATTGCTGAGTCTGTGCCGTTTTTTGGTCATTGGAGAGATTCGATTGAACCTCATCCTCCACTTCAGAGAGCCTGTGCTCTAAGTCTGTGAGCCTCCGAGCTTGTTCCCCCACCTCCCTGCGTATCTGTGTGATGCCGTCCGTGACAGCTTTGTCCACTGCAGCCGTGATGGTGGGAAGCAGCAGAGCAGCTACTGCCTGGGCTATGCGGGTATACTGATCTTCCGAACAAGGGAGAGCTGCGGCCATCGGTGCCGGGGGGGGCGGGGAACCCGCGAGGTGCTGTGCAGCTGCCGCGGCCATATTGTCTGCTGGTGCGGCGGGAGGATCCGCATCCGAGCGGGTCTCTCCTGGGCTCGGAGCGCCGTGGATGACAAATCGGTCCATACCTGGGATGTCCCCTGAGGATTAGGAGGTGGAAGGGGTGCAAGCCTCTGGTCCCGGGAGCTGGTAAGCCGATGTTTTAAGCAGGTGTGTCCGGAGCCGCCGTTGCAACCGCCTAGCTTATCAGGCGCCGGAACCGGAAGTCGTGGGTGTATGTGTTAATGTCAAGAGTACTTTGTATATCCCTGTGTGTTGTGCTCATTAAGGTGCCTATCTAATCAGTTTTTTTTTTACTTTTGACACTCCCTGCTTATACCATTGCTTGTGGTAGAGAATTCCACATCCTTACCGCTCTGACAGTAAAGAACCCTCTATGCAGTTTAAGGTTAAACCACGTCTCTTCCAAATTCAGTGAATGGCCACGTGTCTTTTTTAATTCTCTTTTACCCTATGCAAGGGACACCAGTACAGTATTTGTACATCGCTATCATATGCCCTCTCAAGATTCTCTACTCCAGAGAAAATAAGTTCAAAGATTGCAGTCTTTCCCCATAGCTGACATCCTCTAGTACATTTATTAGCTTATTTGCCCTTCTCTGTACTCTCTTTAGTTCCAGCACATCCTTTCTGAGGACTGGTGCCCAGAACTGGACTGCATACTCAAGATGTGGCCAGACCAGAGTCTTGTAGAGAGGGAGAATTATCAATTAATTCCCTTTTTACTGCATGCCAATATTCTGTTGACTTTGCTTTCAGCAGCTTGCATTGGATGCCTTTGCTAAGCCTGTCGTCCATTAGGAACCCCAGGTCCTTTTTCCATCCTAGCTTCCCCCACAGGTTCTCCCCCTAGTGAGTAACTTGCATTCTTATTTTTAGCACCCAAATGCATTACTTTACATTTTCAACATTAAACCTCCTTTGCCATGTAGTTGCCCTTCCCATTATTTTATTTAGGTCTTCTTGTAAGGTTTCCACATGCAGCGCTGAAGTTATTGCCCTGCTTAGCTTTTGTATCATCTGCAAATACTGAGATTGAGATGTTTTTTCCATCCTCTATATTGTCTATGAATAAATTAAACAGAATTGGCCCCAGAACAAATCCCAGGGGGACCCCCCTTACGACACCGGACCATTAAGAGTACTCATAATTTATCACCACCCTTTGGACCCCCCCTTTAGCCAGTTTTCAATCCTGGTACTCACCCTATGGTCAATGCCGGCAGACCTCAATTGAGGAACTGTATCAAATGCCTTTGCAAAATCCAGATACACCACATCCACAGGCCTTCCTTTATCTAGATGGCAGCTCACTTCTTCATAGAATGTTAATAGATTGGTCTGGCAAGAACGATTGCCCCGAATTTCCACACCGCGATCATGTCTGTATTGTTAGTAATTAGTAGGTCTAGTACTGCGTTACCTCTTGTTGGTGTGTTCAACAACTGACCCATGAAATTATCCTCAAAACATTTAGGAAATAGTGAGCCTTAGACGAATGCACGGTTTCTTCTGCCCAGTCTATATCTGTATAAAAAAAAAAATCCCCCATTATAAAATTAATTTCCCAGCCTTGCTGCCATTCCAAGCTGTGATAGGAGGTCCACCTCCCTCTCCTCCCTCAGGTGAGGAAGCCTGTAGCATATGCCCACTATTACTTTCCCATTTTTTGCCTTCCCTTTGGAGCTCCTCCCACAAGGATTCCTCCTACTCCCTTGCTCCATTAGTAATGTCATCCCTCACGTTCACCTGCACATCACCTCCCCCTTTCCTACCCTCTCTATCTCTACGATATAGGGAATACCCCTAAATGGTTGCCAGCCAGTCATGTGAGCTGTCAAACCAAGTTTCTGAAATTCCTACAAAATCAATATTTTCCTCATACATTAGCAGCTCCATGTCTCTCCCATCTTATTAGCTAGACTTCTAGTATTGGTATATAAGCCTCGTAATTTTGTCCTGTCTCATACTATTTCCTTGTTAGTTGTTAGGAGACTGGAATGTGGATTTGCCAACTTACTTACTTTGGGTTTTGGTATTCTAGTTGCCCTACCACTAATGTCCCCATTATTTCCCACTGAACCTTGCTCAGTGCTGGCTAGCTCTACATCTGGACCCTCACCCCCAACACCATTTTTAAAAGCCTCTCTACCTTTTTGGTCATCTTTTCTCCCAGCCAAGAAGTAATACTTGAGTTCTCGCCAGCAAGGTGATTCCAAGGAACGTCTATAATAAATCCTTGGCGATGTTCATGATCACAGCAGCATGGCACTGCATCCCCTGCCACTGGTGTACTGCTAAGGTACCAACAATATAGGAATAGTCCTGGAGAATAGATAGAATGGAAGAGATTAAAGAACTAATTGAGATCTCACGAGAACAACTGTCCAAACTCACTTTCACTTGGTTCTGTTGGACTTACATTAAAACAACCTCAAGGTATCGAGACCTATACCCCTAGGTGCTGTTTGTTGGAATGCCCCTTGGGTCCCTATGGTTCTTCATTGCTTACACCATTGGAAGTCCTCCCTTTTATCCCTGTAACTTAAAAAGGCAACTCAATTGCCGTACTGCAGGGGGTGGGAGAATTAATTAATCTGTATCTCCTACCCCTCAACCCTACCTTGATTCCAAGGAACGTCTATAATAAATCCTTGGCGATGTTCATGATCACAGCAGCATGGCACTGCATCCCCTGCCACTGGTGTACTGCTAAGGTACCAACAATATAGGAATAGTCCTGGAGGATAGATAGAATGGAAGAGATTAAATAACTAATTGAGATGTCACAAGAACAACTGTCCAAACTCACTTTCACTTGGTTCTGTTGGACTTACATTAAAACAACCTCAAGGTATCGAGACCTATACCCCTAGGTGCTATTTGTTGGAATGCCCCTTGGGTCCCTATGGTTCTTCATTGCTTACACCATTGGAAGTCCTCCCTTTTATCCCTGTAACTTAAAAAGGCAACTCAATTGCCGTACTGCAGGGGGTGGGAGAATTAATTAATCTGTATCTCCTACCCCTCAACCCTACCTTCAGCTTTATGACTGATCTCTCCATGTGTTCTTTCCATGCCCCTCTCTTTCTTCCCCTCCTCTTCTATTCCCCCTCCCCTGCAATAATACATTCTCTTACTCTTTCCCTCCTCTCTCTGTAATTAACCCTGTCAATGACACTACTGTATTGCAATAGCTTATGCCCAGACTCTGGGCATTTCTGACAAAGTATGTCTACATTTCTAATCTGGCTGGACATCATGAGATGTTATAATTCATTTGCTTGAGGACTGCCAGATTCCCCTTGATTTTGCAGACCATGTTGGTTTTCCCCTTTTGTTTTTGTTTTATGCGCTTACGGCTTGAACTTCCTATCCTGCTATGTGTATACTGCTTCAGTAAGCCTGATGTTTTGAATGTATCTAGTTTATACATCAATAAAATGCTTATGGAAAAAAAAATAGTTATCTGTAGGAAACTCATCACTTACTATTTTAAGGCATGCTGATTTGATTTGGTATTTGCAGATCATTTACAATTAGGGTTTAAATAGCAAGTTTGTTTGGAAAAACAACAATTACACACCTAAGCAGCATATCATGTTTATGAGTGAACACTTTTAAAAGAAAACTATTGTGAGATAAAATATAAGTAGGAGAGATAAATTAACTTATCCATCTCAATAAGTTGAGCCAGTTGGTCATTTTTTGAAAAAATAAACGAAGAATCTGCGTTCATTCTAAGTACAGACATAATAAAAAAGCTAAAATTTGTTTTGTACCTGATTGGATCATTGAAGTGAACTTTCTTAAAGGTTAATTCTACTTGCGTAGAAGTAAAATATAGTAAATTAAAATAAAAAAATTATAGTGTTTCCCTTTTAAACTGCAGTGCTGTAATTTTCTGTAAAATTCAGTGCAATACGGCAAAACAGAACTTACCCAGAAATGTCATGTCCTGCTTGTGTGAAGAACTCTGAACTAAGATATAAGTCAGATTGTAAGCATCCTCTGCAACAAAAATGTAATTTTCAGTGAGATTCTCCCTAAGATTCAGACACTGCAACCTTTCTCATTAGAACATTTAAAGTGCACCATCTGATTAAAATTAATAAGGTCACTCCCATTTAGAATCTCTGTGCAAATGATATTGTCTAACAAACAGCTTTTCCTTCAGAGCAGAAATGGGTGTGACTCTGCAACAAACTTTGTTAAAATCCTTGCAATGTACATGGATCACCCAGATGGGATTGTTGTTTTTTTTTTTCTCAACAAGCGTGGAGGTACTCTTTACCATTTACTCCTCCTTTAGTAAATCAGCCCTTACAATAAACATATCAATTGCAGTAGGTGTGTGTGATTGGAGAAGAGCATTTGGAGGACTACATTGACATATTTGGTCAGGTAAAAATGTTTTCCACAGATCACTAGATTTACCATTTTTAGGTTCTGACAATCAAGAAGCCACAGTAGGTAAAATACCAGGTGCAGCTATGAGTGAGAGCCATGAGTGACACCCCAAAAGCTGGGCTGGAAAACTCCCATTGTAAGCAACTGGCTAGAAGCTAGGATGCACCATACAATGAGCACTTGCCCTTTCCCCAGCATCACAAAATGACTACTCTCACTTATTCAAAACCTGTACATTCCTGCTCTTCCTTCCCATGTAGAAACAGTGGCCAAGCTCAACCATGATATATTTGTTTTTTAATTAAAAGTGCCTATTTAACTGTTTAGAAGATTGAAAACATTTAAAAAAGCAGATAAGAACATGGTTTATCAATTGTATGTGATACTGATTTACATGCAGTCTACTATAAATAAGAAGATAGGGTTTAGTGATCATGGTAGGACTGCATAAGCTACTGTACATATTTAGAATAGCAAACTGTTTGTATTAATATTGCAGTAAATTCAATACGTAATTGTTAGGCAGTTGTTTCTCTTGCAAGATAGTTGTGATTTTTGTCAGTTTGATCTATAGAAAAAATGGAATTGTATTTACACAAATATGTGGATACTTGTGTAAACCTATTCCTTTTTAACCAGTTGCCAACCAGCCGCCATACTTTTACTGCGGCAGGTTGGCTCTGTACCATGAAACAACATACCTGTAGGTCGCTTCATGAGACATCTAGTAGGGGGCGTGCATGCGCTGCCGATTGGCCACAGGGGGAGCTAATGAGCAGGTCCGGCGGACGCGATGTCCGTCGGGTACCCGCGATCGTTCCCCATGGAGACAGAACAGTTCTGTCAGTGATGAACACAGGGATCATGTGTTCCTCCTATTTTGGAACACAGGTCTCTGTGTTGATCTAGCAAGACAATCCCCCACACAGTTAGAAAGCACCCCTTAGGGACACACTTAACCCTTTGATCGCCCCTGGTGTTAACCCCTTCCCTGCCAGTGTCATTAGTACAGTAACAGTGCATATTTTTAGCACTGATTACTGTAGTAATGTCACTGGTGCCCCCAAAAGTGTCAAAAGTGTCAGTTAAGTGTCCAATCTGTCCACCAAAATGTTGCAGTCCCGCTAAAAATCGCAGATCGCCACCATTACTAGTAGAAAATTATTAAATAAAAATTACATAAGCCTTTCCCCTAGTTTGTAGACGTGATAACTTTTAATATACACTTATTGGGATTTTATTTACCAAAAATGTAGCAGAATACATATTGGCCTAAAATGATGAAAAAATTAGATTTTTAAATTTTTTTTATTGGGAATGTTTTATAGCAAAAAGTAAAAAAATATATATATTTTTTTTTTTTACAGAATTGTCGCTCTTTTTTTGTTTATAGTGCAAACAATAAAAATCGCAGAGGTGATCAAATGCCACCAAAAGAAAGCTCTATTTGTGGGAAAAAAGGACATCAAATTTATTTGGGTACAGCGTCACTCGACTGCGCAATTGTCCGTTAAAGTAACGCAGTGCTGTATCGCATAAAATGGCCTGGTCATTAAGGGGGTAAAACCTTCCAGTTCAGAAGTGGTTAAATAGAGACTCCATTTACTTCAAAATGCATTATAATATTGTTTCCCAGTATGAGCAGAAATGTTGGTTTTTAGAGTCTTGACAGCCATGTGGTAGCTGAATAAAATCCTCAAGGGTAATTCAAAGAAGGGGCAGTACCTTTATGAAGATTAGGGAACAACCCCCTGTTTCATTCACACCAGAACTTTCGAACATCACGAAAGTTCAGAAACGAAAAAAGAGCCCCATTTAAATCTATAGAGCCTGAAATGGAAGAATCAAAAGTGCTAATTTTGAGGATTTATATAAGTAATTGGGCATACAATGGTTATGGGGGTCTGGGTAATGCCCTGGGGGACATGTATCAATGAAAAAAAAGTTTGTAAAAAACCTCATTTTTAAAAAAGCAGTATTTTACTGATGCTTAAAGTGAAAGCTCCAAAATGGGAAATAACAATAAAAATGAAAAATTCCTTTCAATATAGTGCCTGGGGATCCCCTTAGTCTACCTGTAAAGTGGCACATCTGTACTGTGTATAGAAGCTGCTGCAGAAATAATTGCATTTATAAAGCCCAAAAAAAAGGAAATTTTCCCCGCAAGCTTTCTTTATTTTGTAAATAATGGTTTGGGGAGCCACTCTGTATAATGAGGCCACAATGTAGTGCACTGGAAACAAGATTAGAGATTTTTTGGATAAATTCTGGTGTCTCTTCCGCAGACTTTGGATAGAAGTAAAAGGTGTGGAAAAATTGGTCTTTGTGTGTCCAAGGTGACTTCACACCATAACTCTATAGAGGAACTCTTGATGAAAGGAAAACTTGCCTTGCTGCCAAAAATTTAAATGATATGCATCTGTGAAACAGGTGTTGAAAAATTGGCCTTTGGGTATCTGTGGCACCTTCACAATGTAACTCTATAGAGGTACTCTTGATAAAAGCAAGAATTGGCCTTGCTGTCAAAAATGTAAATGATATGCACCTGTCAAACAGATGGAGAAAAATTGGTCTTTCATGTTAATTGTGCCCATGAAACCCACACCAAAAAAAATCTTCCAGATGAAATCCACACCCACAACACTAGGCAGCCTAGAAGTCTTGTAGAAATTCCACATCCCAAAAACACTTAATCAATTACATCGGCATCAAGGGCTTTATAGCTGCAGATAATCCAGGACTGATTCATTTTGATAAATGTCAGACGGTCCATGGAGTCAGTGGACAGAATCATTCTACTATCAGTAATAAAACCTCCAGCAGCACTGAATGCCCATTCAGAATGCACGCTGGATGCAGGGCAGCCCAGCACCTCAATTGCATACTGGGAAAGTTCTGGCCAGTTGTCTATTCTTATGACCAAGAAACCCAGTGGATCATCAACTCGAAAGCTCTCCATCTCTGTTTTCGTCCCTAGATAATCGTCCACCATATGATGCAGATGCTGCTGATGGGATGTGGAAGGTGAGAGTCCTGGGCGGCGAGGACTAAAAAAATTGTGAATTGCATCACTTAGGCGGCCCGCTTCTCCGCCGCTCCTCTCTTTACCAAAAAAAAAGCCTCAAAACTATGTTTTTTATGACACTGTAACCTACTAGAGTCGGAAAAAGCATTAGATAAACTCCTCTTTAAGGTGTCCTCAAGAGATTTTATCTTCTGCACCCTCTGTTGAGACGGGATGAGTTCTGAGACTTTCCCCTTGTAACGGTGGTCAAGAAGGGTCGCCAACCAAAAGTGAACCTTCTCCTTGATGCCACTTATTCCTGGGTCCTTTCACAGGCTTTGAAGCATGAGGGAGGCCATGCACCGCAAGTTTTCGGAGGCATAAGAAGCAGACTCTTCAGGGTCAATGAGAATTACAGTATCTGGAACTGCCCCCAGCCACGTACTACTTCCAAGGATTCTGGGGATGGAAAACCATCTGTTGAGGGTTGACGTATGTCTTCCTCTGCTTCAATGCCTCCAAAACTCCCAGAATCCTACTTCTCCTACCTCTCCTCTTGTGTGTTCTGTGGCATAGGAAGAATGGTATCTGCATAAAGCGGGCCTTGAGAGGAAAGGAAGTCCCCCTCTTCATCCTGCTGCTCTGCCTCGAGTGTCCTGTCCATAATGCCATGCAGAGTCTGCTCCAGCAGGAACACAACAGGGATTGTGTCCCTGATGTATGCATTGTCACAGCTCACCATCATTTTGGCCTCCTTGAATAGTGAGAGTACAGTGCATGCAGCCATTATCAGTAGCCATTGGCATGGGGGAAAAAAAGCTGAGCCGGCCTGGGGCTGTTATTGTGCCATACTCACACATGTACTCGTTGACGGCCCCCTGCTGCATGTGCAGCTGCTAAAGCATTGCCAAAGTTGAGTTCCACCTGGTGGGCATGTCACATACGGGCAGGTGCTATTCCCACTGAATTCCAGTCGACGAGCACTGGCTGTGTATGACCGCCTGAAATGGCTACACTCTTCTGGCCTGCTTTAGCAGATCTTCCAACCCTGGGTAGCTATTTAGGAAACACTGCACCACCAAATTGAGGTAATGTGCCATGCATGGCGCATGTGTCAACTTTCCCAGTCTAAGGGTGGACAGTATGTATTATTGCACACCACCATTCCTGGCTCCAGCTGGCTTGGCGTGAACCATCTCTGGGCCTGCCCCTGCAGAGCTGCAAGAATCTCTGCTCCGGTGTGGTTCCTAAGGATGGGCTCGATGTTCGAGTCAAACATCAGTTCGACTTAAACATCAGCTGTTCGTGTGTTCGCTGAACACACGACAATTGATTACATAAATTAGGCCATTCAGTATCTATCGGTCAGTTCAGTATAGAGCATACATTGATCTCACTATATATATATATATATATATATATATATATATATATATATATATATATAGGACAATTGTATATATATTAGGCCATTCAGTATCTATCAGTCATTACAGTATAGACCATATATTGATTTCTCTCTATACAGTATATAGGCCACTTGAGTATATATCAGGCCATTTAGTATCTATTGGTCGGTCCTGTATAGACCATACATTGATATCCCTATAGATATATAGGCCACTTGAGTATATATCAGGCCATTCAGTATCTATTGGTCATTTTAGTATAGACCATAAATTGATATCTATATAGATATATAGGCCACTTGAGTATATATCAGGCCATTCAGTATCTATCGGTCAGTTCAGTACATATCATCAGTGCATTATGTATATAGATTATATATTGATCAACCAGTAATAAACCCCCCCTCCCCCAAAATCCACATCATGTCCGAACAGGCGCTCACGGGGCACAAAAAGAGGGCAAGCAGCCTCTGTGTCCACTGTGAAAAATGGTGGTCACAGACATGCACGCCCTTCCTTTTTTTCAGGTGCTGGCCGTGTTATTCAGCCAAAACTTTAGAAGAGTTGGTGGAGTGGATAAATAAGCCGTCCTTATCCTCCTCGTCCTCTGACACCTACGCTCATACTAGTTTGCCTTCCACTGCAGCTGCCAAACGGCCCATTCCACAGGCTCCTTCTCCACAGCTACTCCTTCTGTCGCCTCACCATCATGCACGGAGGAGTCATCGGAACTATTCAATCATAGTGTCAGTGACATGCTGCCGGAGGATGCGCAGCAATTTGAAAGCTGTGATGTTGGTTCCCAGGTTAATGAAGGGGAATAATGTAAACCTAGAGCAGTGTTTCTCAATTCCAGTTCTCAGGGCACACTAACAGGCCCGGTTTGCAAGAAAACTGAAATACATCTCAGGTGATATAATTTGCTGCTCAGTGATTGCAGTATTCTAGTCTGCATCTCCCCAAGGTAATACTTAAAATCTTGCCTGTTAGTGTGCCCTGAGGACCGGAGTTGAGAAACACTGACCTAGAGAGAGGGGGTGACAATGACGGACAAGAAATTAGCAGTCTTCTTGCCACAGGATGAGGAGGCAGAGGATGATGAGCTCACTGACTGTACTTGGGTGGCTGACAGGATGGAGGAGGAAAGTGAGGGGAAGGAGTATGAGGAGGCACAACTCCAACGAGGCAGGATGTGCTCTAGGGGCCGCCAACCTATTGCATCACAGCACAGAGCTCCACAGGTTCAGGGTGCTGCAAACTCCCCACGGACTTCCAAAAGTTCATTAGTGTGGGCTTTTTTCAGCACTTGTGCAGTAGACCACAGCGTTGCTGTTTGCAACATCTGTCTGAAGCGGATCAAGCATAGCCAGAACACCAGCACCTTGGGCACCACATGCTTGACAAGACATATGACGACCTGCCATGTAGTGGGTTGGCAACAGCACCTGAAAGAGCCACAAGATAAAAACAAGCATACTTCACCTTGCTCCTCATCTGGGATCTCTAACCCTACTAAACCTCATGTCTTCTCAAATACCTACATTGAGAGGGATGATGGTATAGCAATGAGTGCCACAGAGACTTGCACCCAATCTGCTAGCAGTACACCACAGCTTGATTTGAGCAGCAGGCAAATTGCACTACCCCAGTTGCTGAACCATAGAAAGAAATACTGTCCCAGCCATCCACATGCTCAGCGACTTGAAGCTAGCTTGGCCAAATTGCTAGCATTATAATCTCTGCCTTTTCGTCTGGTAGACTCTGCTCCCTTTTGTGAATTTGTGGAATGTGCTGTACCACAGTGGAAGGTACCAAAAAGGCATTTCTTTTCACATAAGGCCATTCCGGCTCTCTACCGTCATGTGGAAGGTAGTGTTTTGGCCTTGTTGGACAGAGCAGTCAGCAGGAAGGTTCACATTACTGCTGACTCTTGGTCCAGAAGGCATGGGCAGGGACTTTATATTTCCTTCACGGCCCACTGGGTTACTCTGCTGGCAGCTGGGAAGGATGCAGGACAGGGTTCAGTGTTGCAGCTTGTTTTGTCACCACGCCTCCAAAAAGCTGGTGCTGGTTCTGCCACATCTGGCTACTCCACTACCTCTTCCTCCTCTTCTTCTTCCTCCATGTCTTCTTCTGCTCAATTGTCCTCTGAAGCAGCAGTGCTCACTAAGCGTTCAAGGGGCTACGGAAGCAGTCAGGCTAAAATATGCCATGCCATGCTTCAATTGGTATGTCTAGGGGATAGGAGTCACACCGGGGCAGAGATTCTGTCAACTCTGCAGGGGCAGGCTCAGAGATGGTTAAAGCCATTACAGCTTGAGCCAGGAATGGTTGTATGTGACAATGGCACCAACCTTCTCCGCTCTCCGACAGGGACACTTGACACATGTTCCATGCTTGGCCAATGTCCTGAATCTGGTGGTGCAGCGTTTCTTGACTAGATACCCGGGCTTCCAAGATCTCCTGAGGCAGGCCAGAAAAGTCTGTGGCCATTTCCAGCGCTCCTACAATGCAGTGCTTGTTTATCTCACATTCAAGGGAAATTCAACCTGCCCACCCATCGCCTCATTTGTCACATGCCCATCAGTTGGAACTCAACATTGGCAATGCTGCAGCAGCTGCACACGCAGCAGAGGGCCATCAATGAATACCTGTGTGAGTATGGCACAAAGACATGGTCAGGGGAGCTTGGCTATTTTTTGCCACGCCAGTGGCTTTTGATAAAGGATGCATGCACCGTTCTGTCACCATTTGAGGAGGCCACAAGGATGGTGAGCCAGGATGATGCATGCATCAGTGACACTATCCCTCTTATCTACCTGCTGGAGCACACACTTTGTGGAATCATGGACAGGGCACTTGAGGCAGAACAGCGGGAGGAAGAGGAGGACTTCCTTTCCTCACAAGGCCCCCTTTATACAGATATCATGCCTGCAGGGACACAAAACACACAGGAGGAAGAGGAGGAGGAGAATTGTGGCAGCATGGATGTAGAGGATAGCATACAGCAGTCTTCAAGGGATGGTTTTTATTCCCCAGAAACCCCAGGAGTTGTACATGGTTGGGGAGAGGTTGCTCCTGACAATATCATCCTTAGTGACCCAGAGTACTCAGAAGCTCATGCCTCCTCAAACTTACTTTACATGGGCTCCCTGATTCTGCAAAGCCTGCGAAAGGACCCGAGGATTCGTGCTATCAAGGAGAGGGATAATTACTGATTGGCAACCTCCTCTTGATCTACGTTACAAGGGTAAAGTTGCAGAGCTCATTCTGCCTTTGCAGAGGGAGCAGAGGATGAAACATCTTGAAAAACAATTTGTGTAACACCTTTCCAGGCACTGGGAGGTCAACATTCTCTGTGTTTCTAAGGCATTGTTCAGCCAATGGAGGAGCGGTGGAGAAGGCGGCTGGCTGACCGATGCCTTTAAACAGTTGTTTAGTCCTCAGCAACACCTAGGGCTGTTAGGTTGAGGCAACAATCGGCAGTATTTCCATCATATGGTGCATGATTATCTAGGGTCAAGAGCAGACTTGGAGACCCTTCTAAGTGAGCATCCACTGGGTTACTGGGTCTTGAGGATTGACCACTGGCCAGAACTTGCTCAATATGCAATGGAGCTACTGGCTTGTCCTGCTTCCAGCGTGCTTTCCAAACAGACGTTCAGTGCTGCTGGAGGTTTTGACACGGACAAAAGAGTGCGTCTGTCCACAGACTCTGTTGACCAGCTGACTTTTATCAAAATGAATCAGTCCTGGATCAACAGCAACTATCAAGCCCCTGATGCTGATGTAACTGATTGAATTATCTAGGGGTCTGCCATCTCTTGAAGACTGCATATGCTGCCTATACTATTCCTCAGCCTTGATCCTCAGCCTTGATTCTGCTAGCATTCCAACAATATTTTTGGTTTAGGTCACCACCAACCCCCAAGGCCTAATTTTTAAGCACTTGTATGACAGGTGCATACAGTTTAAATTTCGTATGTAATTTTTAACAGCAGGCCCTGTCCCTGTGCCCTACACCCAGCAAGAGTATCTGTGAGGGGTTATGGTGTTCGGGAACCACCGACACCGAAGGCCCAATTTTTGCCACCTGTATGATAAGTACATGCGATTATAAATTTGTATGGAATTCTTACCAGCATGTCCTGTTCCTGCGCCCAGCAAGAGTAACTGTGAGGGTTTATGGTGTTCGGGCACCACCAACACCAAAGGCCCAATTTCAGTTTCAGTTCCTGCCGATACTAACCTTCCAGGTCCCATCACTCCAGAAGGTTTGAATAGCTGACACCCAACCTTGGCCAGGTCAAGTGACATCACAGAGCCCCCACTTCATCACTGATAAGAACACATACAACTCTTGATCTTTGCCAATTTCAAATTGGTATGCAATTTTTACCAACAGGGCCCATTCCTGCGCCCAGCAAGAGTAACTGCGATGGGTTGCAGTGTTCAGGCACCACCAACAACCAAGGCCCAATTTTTCTGCAACTATATGACAAGTACATGTGATTTAAAATATTTATGGAATTTTTAGCAGCTGGGCCATTCCTGCGCCCAGCAAGAGTAACTGAGAGGGGTTACAGTGTTCAGGCACCACCAACAACCAAGCCCCAATTTTTCTACACCTGTGTGACAAGTACAAGTACATTTGAAATTTGTATGTATATTTGTACATGACATTTTTTCCTTTAGAAATTTCAGTATTGCTGCAGCAGGCTACATACATCGTACAGATGCGCTACTTTACAGGCACAATAAGGGGACCCCCCCAGGCACAATATTTGAAGGAATTTTTCATTTTTATAGTTTCACTTTAAGCCTCATTAAAATCAGTAAATCACTGCTCCTTTAAAAACGATAATTTTTAAAAAACATTTTTGCATTGCTACATGTTCCCCAGGTTAGTACCCCATACACATTTTTGGGGCAATAACTTTCATTTAAGCCTTCAAAATGAGGCCGTTGGATTTTTGACGTTCAAGTCCCATGGACTTCAATGGAGTTCACTTGTTTGAGCAAACTTTTCCCCTGTTCGTGGTGTTCTGGTGTGAACTGAAAAGGGGGGTGTTCTGCTTATCACTACTTTCTAATAAATTTTTGCTATTGCCCACTTTGTGAACTTAAGGTAGAAAGATATCTTTTTTGTGCACTGAGGTTCTGGCTTGCTGCTTTGTCTTAACTTCCACCTTGATGTGACCCATTTCACTGCCTCTGCCGAAAAGGAGTGAGTTTTCTTGCAATAAGTCCAGGTTTGTTGGTCTGTCTTTGCATAACCAACTTTGTCAGTGCTTCTAGAAAAGTGTTATTTGTGTTTTTATAAAACACGTCCTGGCTTGGCTTGATGTCTGACATGGCAAAACCCACTGTCTGAACTGCATTGGAAAGGTGTTAGTTTATCTTTAGACTGCTCCATGAATTACTGGTTCTGCAAACTAGACCAGTGGTCTGAATTGACCTATTTAGCCACAAACTTGCTTTCTTGTGCACTCTTCATTTTTCCTACAAATTCTTAATATGCCTTATTATATATTTTTTTTTAATTCACACGGTAAGTCTTTGTTGGCAGAGTACATTTTGGGATCCAACTTTTCCCCCCAAAAAAAATAAAAATAAAAATTGTAACACGCATAATGTAAGTGGGGCTTTCCCCGATTTACTTTGAGTGAAATGTTCTGTAAGTCAGAGAGAAATTACAGTAGTTAAAGTTGCCTTTGGGCTGATTTCCTAAAGGAATCATTTGTTAATCTCCACTTTCATTGCAAGAAAGGAACATCTATTGTATTTAGGGACTTCAGTCACATTTAACATAGCGTCCTGATTTTTACTATATAGATTAAATAGTTGCAATCTTTTAACTAGTAAAACTTTTTTTAAAAATGGCAAAGGGCCAAGGATCTTGAATTATTGCAGCACATTCAGACCTGGAAATGACGACATTGGTTAACTAGTCCTAATCTTTTTAAGAGGCTATTTATGTGCAGAAACTTCAAAGGGTTTAGCTATTATTCCTTTTAACCCATTATGGTTTGAAAAATAACACTGTAACAATGAAATAGGCATGTATTAAAATTATAAGCACACCACATGACAAATAGATAATGAGCTTTATTGATCGCTGCTCCATGCTGACATACATAAATCGATTGCTATGTTTGTTAAACACAGAATGAATGCAATTATGCTTTACAGGTTATTTACACTATTACTGTGACATACAAGTTTGTGTGAAAATGCATTGCTATTGCTACACAATGTAGAAAAACTCAAAAATAGAAAGCATTTTAATACATTGTTAACCACTTACCGACTGCCTAACGACTATTTATGTCGGTCGTTTAAAGCTAAATACCAGGGTTATGGCAGCAGATAGCTACCATAACGCTGGTATTTTTTTTTATACGGCGGGCGGTCGACTTTCAGATAAGGGTGGTCCCAGTGGATTCGCCGTGGGATCACCCTTACAGTGCAGCGTAAGAGGTGACCTCCCCTCCTGCCGCGTCCCGGCCGTTTTCCTCGCTTCCCGGACCCGCTGGCAGCGGGGAAAACGATCCGGTCCCGGATCCTCTGAAAAAGGAAGTCGAGTGAGGGCAAGATGGCCCTCACTCAACTCTATGGTCTTTGAGGACAGGAGCGACATCAATTGTCGTTGCCTAGCAACCGGTTTAAAGGGCTGATTTTTTTTCAATGTTTTTTTTTTTTTCTTTATTAGTGTAGTTGTGAGGTCTGAGGTCTTTTTGACCCCAGATCTCACATTAAAGAGGACCTGTCATGCCTATTTCAATTACAAGGGATGTTTACTTTCCTTGTAATAGGAATAAAAATGACCAATCTTTTTTTTTAAATAAAAAATAATAAATAAAATAAATAGGAAAAAAAAATAAAAATTAAAGTGCAGAAGTGAATGCACACGGAAGTCCCACCCAGATATGTAAATGGTGTTCAAACCACACATGTGAGGTATCGCCATGATCGTTAGAGCAAGAGCAATAATTTGAGCTCTAGACCTCCTCTGTGACTCTAAGCTGGTAACCTGTAGAAATTTTTAAAATATCGCCTATGGGATTTTAAAGTAGCAAAGTTTGTCGCCATTCCACGAGCGTGCGTAATTTTGAAGCATGACATGTTGGGTATCTATTTACTCGGCATAACATTGTCTTTCACATTATGGAAAAAATTGGCCAAACTTTACTGTTTTCTTATATTTGATTTCAAAAAATTTAATTTTTTCCAAAAAAATTGTGTTTGGAAGACCGCTGCGCAAAAACGGTGTGGTAAAAAATTTTGGTTTCTGCAAAAAAAAAAAAATATTATATTTGGGGGTTCTATGTAGTTTTCTAACAAAAAAAAAAAAAACTGATTTTAGCTTGTAAACACCAAGTGTAAAAAATAGGCCCAGTCTTAAAGTGGTTAAACACATATAGTTTACTGTATAAAGCATGGATCACACACAATGAAATACGTGTCTTCTATATAGTTTTATCTACATGCATTATTTTGCACAAAAAGACCCTAAATAATTACTTGTATATTCTCTCTCAGTGGATGCTGGTCACAGGTGCAGTGGGAAACTGCATCACACTGGATATTAAAATAAGTTAATTACAATGTGGTTGTGATTTATATAAATTCCCTGACTTATGTAGGGGTTATGTTCTGTAATGCTTAAAAATGGGTTTCAGTCAAGTATGTATTGTCTTATGGTGCAAGTGCAGCTAAAGCAATTAAAAATTCCTGCACTGTTTGTGCAAGAATGTGCAGCAAAATAGTGTTATATTAGAGCTTGGCTTCCAGAACAGTGGTGGCAACATGGATCCTAACTGGAGCTTGGAGCATCAAAGGTCTACTGGGGAAAAAAGAAGAGAGTATTTATTTGTCAGATCTGGAACAGCTATGTCTCCAGAATAAATGTTCCATTCTACTTGTAGAAAGTTCCACCCCAGCAATTATTGTTGACGCTGGATTGTCATATTTACTTCCTCCATGTCATGCAGAAAAGCAGGGCTTCACTGTCCTTCAGAAGCAATATAAAGTGAAACTTTAGTTAGCAAATTAAGTCCTGATAGATTACTTCAGACTGGCCACTTTTGTAGGTATAACTATATAAAACATTAAAAATAAGTACCCATGCTGTTTAAAATTTAGTAAAGTCCTGTCGCATCATACTTTTCACAGCCTCAAATGTCCTGTAATCTCTGAACTGTGTCAATAATCACTGAGTCACTTGAGATTGATCTGGTGACAGGCTAAAGATTTACTGCTGCTGAGAAGGGGGGGGGGGGGGTATCAGGAATGACAAAGACTGTGCCATGGAAAGACAGATTACAGAGGGGAAAATAAAGGCAGATATGAAAGGACAACCTCTGCTTCCAGGGAGACACAGGAGAGTTAAACTTACAAGGACAGTGCATTATCGTATCTCCCTGATATTCTTTTATTTCTCCCTTGGCATTGTCATTGGCAGCTGTGGACCTAAGCACTGTTTTTCGAGCACTCTTGGGATAAGAATACAAGAAAATCCTGGGTGCCTCTGCTATCTACCTGTGTCTCGGAGCAATGCTGGGAAGGCTTGTAGTGCTTCCTGTACTAATATTTGCTAGCAGGTAGCATTGATCATGGGAATTTAGTGGAGCTTGTTATTCAAGCTAATAGAAGGTTCAATCCCCCTAGATATTGGTCAAGGAAGGCACAAATGTAATGGCCTTGCAGAAGTACATGGGTGCTCACACTTCTACACGGTGTAAATTGAATAACAATGATAAACAATTGAACACCCCAATAAGATTAAAATTATGCCTTCCACTTGTGGTAGTTCTCTATTAAGTGACACATTGATGTTCATATCTGGTCCATTTCTGGGGATGTTGACTTCTACAACCACTTCTAAGTGCAACTGCATTGCTGCACATTTTTATTTTGGACTGTATTTTTAGTAAAGAGAGAATGAGGTTCAGTAAAGGCAGGATTTTGTATCTGAAAAGAAGCTGAGAGTTTCAATTGCCAGTCTACAAGAAAGGATCAGCTCTCATTAAGTCTAGTACAAACTACTATTTATTTTTTCTTCCAACCCAGCGGCATGAATGAAAACAAAAATATGCAGGTCAGGAGGAGCCACTGTACTAGCTATCCAATGTTAGAACAGCGATCTCCCCTGCTGTGCTGTTGTGTTCTTACAGGGGGACCGTCTCCCCTCCAGAACACTCCAGTCGATGCTCTCAGCCATTAGAAGCCGATCAGAAGACTTTTTTCAGTCATGCCCCGTCTTCTGTCGGGCCAGCTGCAGAAAACATGGGCCGAATGTTTGCTGATTTCTGTTGAACCAGTCAATGCCATTTTACATTTGGCCCATGTGGCAAAAACTCACGCTCTAAAGGCCCTTAGAAAAGTAGAGAAGCTGCTGTCTCTGTGCTACTTTCCAAAGGGACTGGGTCTTCCTGGTTCTTAAGGGGCTTTTGCATTTTTGATTATCAGAGACTGTCAGTATCCAAGAAGGAGAACAGTTCAGGATCATGTACATAGGGAGGATGTTGTCTCTGTTTATTGTTGCAGACAAGCTGGGATCCCATAATTTATATTTCCCACCCAAGTTATTATCCCTAATAAACAACATAACCAAGCTCAAAGACCGTTCCTTGAGTCTGGATGGAAGTGTAAAAATGCTTGTCATCTGGTTATTTAGGAGTGGGGAGACCAGTTGCAGGGGTAGTGCTACATATAAATATGCTGAAATTTCCAGTTCTTGTAAAATTATGTATTTATGATAAGAGGCTTGCTGGGAGATGTCTTCTTCTTGGAAATAGATTCTAATAAATAATGTGGGTGTTAAGTTTAGGGGAAAATATATAAAAATAAATCTCTTAGCACAAGTAATACAGATATTTATTAAGTATGTTATAGGCAAAGCAATGCATCCTTTTAACCTTGTGCAGCTCACGGATTGGCTAAAATAACTTACTAAGTGCACTCTGTTGTTGCTACAGTGTGATAAACCATAGTAAGCTACCAGTATCACCAAATGGCCCCTTTTCAGGAACAATTTTTGTCCTGGGGGCAAGCCATAGACAGACAATTTTATTTTCTGTAACCATGGGCACAGACAATGTTGACAAGGGAATGCCTCCCCCAGAGCCACTGGGGTTGATTTACTAAAGGGAAAAAGACTGTGCAGTTTGCAAAGTGCAGGTGCACTTTGCAAGTGCAGTTGTTTCAGAGCTTAGTAAATGAGGTGAAGCTTCACTTTGCAAAGAATACCTAATGCAAGGAAAATAAAAAAAAACTGAATTTTTGCTTGCACGTGATTTGATGATGGAAGTCACCAGAGCTTCTGCTTATTTACTAATCTCTTGAGCAGCAAAGTGTATAGCCTAGTTGCCTTTGGTAAATCAACCCCATTGTGTTCTCCTGGTGGGGGGTGTGGCAGGGGAAGCTGCCCCTGCAAGGAGAACATAGTGATCATTGCTAGCGGCTGTATAAGCCCTTAGCAATAATCACATGTAAAAATCTGACAGGATGGTTGCACCCAAGTTAATTTATTGACTAAAAAAGCAAATTCAGCTTGCCCATACATGGTTCAAATTTTGGGCCATACCTGCTGAACCAGCTGAGATTCGAAATGTCTATGGCTGGTTTGAGTTCTTCAAAGTACCAACACTTGTTCAAGATAGATTAGATAGATAGAAAAATGAAGATGAAGAGATCCTTTTGAGACAGCTCTCTCACACTGCACTGGGATCAGACAGACCTTCACTTGGTGGCAAGAAATCACGGGGGAAACATGCCTCAGTTCTGGTCAAGTAGGAGCTCAATGCTGGATATTACTGGCATAATATAAGCCAGGAAAATGCCTTGCTTGTTTACACATCCTGGAAGTGAGCAGTGCCAAGGTCAAGGTAGAAACATTGGTCAGCCAAGGAAACTTAAAGCAGCAGATAAAAGACACATCATGCTTACTTTCCTTCAACATTGGAAGATGTCCAGCAGTGTCATCGGCACAGAACTGGTGGAAACCAGTGAGATCCAGGTATGCCCATCTACTGTCCAGAGCAGTATGGCCAGAAGCTGTCTTCACGGAAGAATAGCAGCCAAAAAACTTTACCACCAGCATGGAAACAAGGCTAAGTGACTCAACTGTACATAAAACATAGGAAAGCAGAAAAGTGGCAGCAGGTGCTCTGGACTGATGAACCAAAATTTGAAATATTTGGCTGTAGAAGGAGGCAGTTTGTTTGCTGAAGGGCTGGAGAGCAACATTAAAATATGGTGGAGGTTTCTTGTATGTTTGTGGCTTAATTTCTGCAAATGGAGTTGGAGATTTGGTCAGAATCATTGGTGTCCTCAATGCTGAAAAATACAGGCAAATTTTTATCCATCATGCCATACCTTTAGGGAGACATGTGATTGGCTGCAAATGTATTCTTTAGTGGGGCAACAACCCCAAACATACAGCCTAACTATAGTTACATGATCTTCCTGTGTGGAGGAGCAGCAGTAAACACTCAGGGTCCAGTTGCAGAGTAGAGATGGCCTTGCGGTTCGCCCGGCGGTCGGTTTGCGGCGAATTTTGCTTGTTCGCTACCCACCAAATTTTCGGACACATGGCGTAGTTCGCGGCGGCCTTATTTGTTTACATTGGGGAGAACTTTGACCCATGACAGAGCCGTCAGGTGGAATGGGACAGCCAATTGAAACATTGCAGCACATGGACAGTCCCCCTACCCTATAAATAGACCCGATCTGGCGGCCATTTCACATTCCGCTTTCTGCCAGTGTAGGGAGAGGTCTGCTGTGCTCATCAGGGAGAGTTTGCTAGACACATATAGAGCTGTGAAGATCCACAAAAGTCCTTTTGAGGGCTGGTATTTCGGTATAGGTCTAGTATCTTTTGTGCTTAGGGAGAGGTATCCTGTGGTTGCTTTAGGGGCAGTTAGAGATCAGCTGCAGTCACACAGAAATCGCTCTGTCAATGTCCACAAAAGTCCCTTTGAGGGCTGGTATTTCGGTATAGGTCTAGTATCTTTTGAGCTTAGGGAGAGGTATCCAGTGGTTGCTTTAGGGGCAGTTAGAGATCGACTGCAGTCACACAGAAATTGCTCTGTCAATGTCCACAAAAGTCATTTAAAATGCTCCAATGTCGTTTTAGGGTCTATTACAGTCTCTTTACTATAGGGAGAGGTATCCAGTGGTTGCTGTAGGGGCAGTTAGAGATCAGCTGCAGTCGCACAGAAATCACTTTGTCAATCTCCACAAAAGTAATTTAAAAAGCACCAATGTTGTTATAGGGTCTATTACAGTCTATTTGCTATAGGGGCAGGTATCCAGTGGTTGCTTTAGGGACAGTTAGAGATCGGCTGCAGTCACACACAAATTGCTCTGTTAACGTCCACAAAAGTCATGTAAAGGGCTGCACATTTTTTGGTATTGCTGTGCAGTGCACTAAAAAGGGGGGTGGGGAGGGGGGTAATCCACAGTATAATATACTTTGTAGAAAGCATATTATAGTGGAATAGTACTATAATTATGCACTGTGCAGCATTGTGACAGGTGTGGTGGTGAGATTGAGTGTTTCTGCAGCAACACAACACACAGTGACAAAAGCACTTATAATGTATTATAACTGGTGTGATAGACCAATTGCCCCCCCCCCCAATGTCACATATTGAAGTGGGGTGTTATCTGATTAAACTTTTTCAAGTGTATTTGTGTCATGCAACAATATTGCCTAGTTTGCTGAGTGAAGTCTGGTACACACAGCGCCAAACTCACTGGCCAATTTTTTGAACTGGTGTGCTACACCAATGCCCCCCCCCCCCCCAATGCCACATATTGAACTGGGGTGTTATTTAACAGTATACTTTTCTAAGAGTGTATTTTAGTCCTGCAAAAATTTGGCCTCTTGCTGTGTAAACAGTGCTACACACAGTGACAACAGTTACTGTCCAATTATTTGTAGAACTGGTGTAATAAACCTGTGGACCCCCAATACCACATATTGAAGTGGGGTGTTATCTGAGTAAACCTTTTCAAGTGTATTTGTGTCATGCAACAATATTGCCTAGTTTGCTGAGTGAAGTCTGGTACACACAGCGCCAAACTCACTGGCCAATTTTTTGAACTGGTGTGCTACACCAATGCCCCCCCCCCCCCCATGCCACATATTGAAGTGGGGTGTTATTTAACAGTATAATTTTCTAAGAGTATATTTTAGTCCTGCAAAAATTTGGCCTCTCGCTGTGTAAACAGTGCTACACACAGTGACAGCAGTTACTGGCCAATTATTTGTAGAATTGGTGTAATAAACCTGTGCCCCCCCCCCCCATGCCACATATTGAAGTGGGGTGTTATTTAACAGTAGAATTTTCTAAGAGTGTATTTTAGTCCTGCAAAAATTTGGCCTCTTGCTGTGTAAACAGTGCTACACACAGTGACAACAGTTACTGGCCAATTATTTGTAGAACTGGTGTAATAAACCTGTGGCCTCCCAATACCACATATTGAAGTGGGGTGTTATCTGAGTAAACGTTTTCAAGTGTATTTGTGTCATGCAACAATATTGCCTAGTTTGCTGAGTGAAGTCTGGCACGCACAGCGCAAAACTCACTGGCCAATTTTTTGAACTGTTGTGCTACACCAATGCCCCCCCCAATGCCACATATTGAAGTGGGGTGTTATCTGAGTAAACTTTTTCAAGTGTATTTGTGTCATGCAACAATATTGCCTAGTTTGCTGAGTGAAGTCTGGTACACACAGCGCCAAACTCACTGGCCAATTTTTCGAACTGACAACAGTTACTGGCCAATTATTTGTAGAACTGGTGTAATAAACCTGTGCCCCCCCCCCCATGCCACATATTGAAGTGGGGTGTTATTTAACAGTATAATTTACTAAGATTGTATTTTTTGGTTGTAGCCGACCAGACTTGTATAAAGTACTCTAAATTTCTACTTGAGTAAAAGTACAAGTGCTCGATCAAAAAGTGACTTGAGTAGAAGTGGAAGTGCTCGCAGAAAAAGTACTAAAGTATTCAACATTTTTTTTACTTAAGTATTGCAAGTAGTTTTTTTTAAAAATTTGCTACTTAAGTACTAAAAGTAAAAAGTACCAGTAGTTTTGAAAAAAAAATTCTACTCAAGTACTGAAAGTAGAAGTACAAGTACTGTGTTATGTAGTTATTAAAGAAAGAAGTCAAAAGTTTGAACATCATATTGTTTTTTATTATTTCAAATGATTTATTCAAATGATTAACCTAAAGGACAATCACAATTCCTTAGGCTGTAACTTATTGTAAACAAAAAACAGATAAAGTATGTCCCTCCCTTCCCCTTTTAAAGCATCCACCTTTTAAAGCCAGGGGTGGTCTCCTTCCTGAGCTTCCTCACTCTCACAGCCAGGCAGATCACTTGAAGTTGAAGGGCCAGGGGTGGAAGGTGGTGTTTTTGGTTCATCCATCTTTTCAGCTGATCAAAAGGCAGAACAGGAGCATGCGCGTCTTCTTAATCGCGGTTTGATTTGATTTGCTCAATTGATGATGATGTGCCAGGCCAGCTTCATCAAACCTACAATGCTTAAAGTGAAAAATGCATCAAAAACTACTAACAAAGTACCTGCAATTATATATATATATATATATATATATATATATATATATATATATATATATATATTCTTCTTGTATTTAAAATCATCGCCCACAGTATCAAAAATAAAGTGACATGTCTGTGCTAAATGCAGTGCAAATTATTCCCACAATGTAAATTTAATTCATATAAAATATATATGACAATATCACAATAAAATAAGTTGTGATTGTGAATAAGTTAGGTGCAAGTTTAAGTGTGTAAACTAAACTTTATAACGAAAAGTCCATAACTGAATTCCAGTGTGCAATCTAAGGAGTGCTTGTCACTTGCTGTCAGATGCTTCCACCTTTCTTCTGTGATCTGCTCAAGTAAAGTAGTGGACTGGATAGCCTCTCTCTCTGCCTCTCACCTTAGTAGCACTGGCACTGCACTGGTTCACAAAGCTGTCTATATTATTTTCATTATAAGAACTTGTCAGAACATGCTTCCACCACCTGTCCTTCACACTAGTAGAGCTCATTTGCTTTGCTCAAGTCTAGTGCCACTGCCAGTGGCCACTGCAGTGCAGGCACAGCCGCACAGGCAGAGGCAGGCCGCAGGAAGCACAGGCACCACCACAACACTTATGGTCCATGGACCATGGATGGTCAGATAATCATCATAGCCGTCAGTCTCACTCTTCTTGGTTCAAAAAAGCCACCCATGACCCGTGTGTATATAATATATTAATATTTTATATTATTTGATTCTCAAATGGCACATTTGCCATGGCAAGGATTAGACCCTCTCCACGGTCCACCTCACTCACCTCATAGAGAAGAAGATGAGATAACGAAGAAAATGCTCCAAGTCCTGCTCCCGCGTCCCACCGCCCGTGTCACAACTCCTCTCAGTAAGGGCCCTAAGGGGTGGAGTCTGAGTGACACACAACACGTTTAGAGGCGGAGACCTCGAGCGGGAAGACGGCAGCACGGCTCCTCCAGTGCAGTCTTAACTTGATGATCATGACAGTGATTCCGTGGGCCGCAGCCCGAGCGAGGCTGTGGGATTGATTGAATTGAGTTGTGCTGCCTACTGCTACACGCTACCTACTACTACTACTAAATTGTGAGTCAGTATATTTTATTTCATTTTTATATATAAAAGCGGTATTGTTGAGCACTACTAGCCACTAGATCTCCTGGCTGTCACTTTGTCACATTTTGGGGAATCACAGCGGCTCGGCTCCAGAAGTGGCGGGTGTCCCCGTCATCCTGCCAGGGCCGCCAAGAAGTTCATCACCTAATCTTAAGTTATTAATATCTTATGAGGAGAGGACCTATGAGATTGAGAATTGAAATAATTAAATATATATGGCTTTTTGAACCAGTGCAGTCAGTGCCAGTGCCACCCAGATGCTATCCACCAGTGCCACCACCATTAAGTGTGTTGGTCGGTCACTCGAGCACTGAAGGAGGTGGAAGCATCTGACAAGTGAAGTGACACTTTAGATTTGCACACTGGAATTCATTTATGGACTTTTCGTTATAGATAGGTTTACACACTTCAACTTGTTGCACGCACCTGACCTAACTTATTTCATAACTTATTTTATTGTGATTTATTGTCATATTTTATAGGAATTGAATTTACTGTTACATTGTGGGAATAATTATTTTCACTGCATTTAGGCTTTAGCACATTCATGTCACTTTATTTTTGATACTGTGTGGAGTGTGGGCAGGGCACTGGGGGGCAACGATGATATTATATTGATTGCACAGGCACTTTATTCACACAGCCAAGTTGTGTTTGTTAGTAGTTTCTTGATGCACTTTAAGTGCTGTAGCACCATTTATTTGTTTGTTTCATATTTTCTTTTAATTGGAAAGATTTGGTATAGCAGCTTTTATTATACACAGCCTTTATTTTCGTATGCGCTGATTTACAAATGACATTATACACATTTGTTTGAGCTTTATGCAACCTGCCATCTACTGTTCTGATAGTGGTAATTTTTTTAACAGTAACGAGTAACGATGCAGCACAAAAAAAAAATATCGGAGTATCAGTATCGAAATCATTGAAAAAATGTAGTGAAGTAAAAGTAGAAGTAGGAGAAAAAAAGTTGTAAAAGTAAAGAGAGAAGATCTCCTAAGGAATAAAAAGAAGAAGAAAAAAGAAAACTCTACGTTTGAATTGGCTTTCATCACGGGTTTCAACACACAATATAAAGAAGTTGAACACTGTATAAAGAAAAATTGGCATATTCTCCAAAGGGATGACACATTGAAAACACTCCTTCCAAAAAAACAGAAATTTATCTATAAAAGGGCCCCGGGACTGCGCAATATCCTATCCAAAAATGTACCGGATCCGCCAAAAAGACAACAGATGTTCTTCACAAGAAATGGCTTTTTTAGGTGCAGAAGATGTAAAGCTTGTAGGACAAGCAAACATTTTTTTCTTCAGATAATCGAGAGTTCGAGATTAAACAATTTATTACTTGTGATACAAGATTTGTTACATATATGTGTATTTGCCCCTGTGGGCTAAAATACATTGGACGCACTACCCGCACCTTAGCAATAAGAATAGGAGAACATGTCGATAAGATAAGGAAAGGTTTCAAGAAACACAGTCTATCCAATCATTTTAGAACACACCATAACCAAGATCCTTCCCTCCTTTGGTTTTGTGGAATTGACAAAATATTCAACCATTGGTGAGGTTCGGATATGAGAAAAATGATATCGCAGAATGAAACATTATGGATACATAGACTGAAAATATTAAAACCAATGGGGTTAAATGCAGATATAGATCGTAACTGCTTTCTTAATAATTTTTAAAGAATTTTAAAATTTTGATTAATGAATAACATCCCTTGCAATTTTAATAATATGGTTAATGATATTTTATTAATGTTTTACTAATATTTATATAATTTTAATATTCATGAATTTTATGAATTGTCCCTTTTATATATATTAATAAAAATGGTTGTTCATTGGAGTGGTGGCAGATCACTCCAGCTTTGGCTCTCTCATAAAATTAAAAAATAGGAACAAAACTTAAATTTTTCCCATTAATGTCCACTAGATGGAGTTATGAACACAGTTAGCACCTAAAAGAAAAAAATAAGTAAAGATATAAGTTGAAATAATTTAAAATAATATTAATGACTTTTAATAATGATTTTATCTTGTTGATTGAGATATATAATAGGATGTATGTATTTTATATTAAAGCTGTAATGGTTGATGCGGGTAATGGGAATATACCACCGGGAGATCTACAGCAAAGTTTTATTATAAGGCTAATTTTAAAATAGCTCAAATGTATTAAAGAATAGATCGATCCCATAATTTTGATTTTTGGCAGAAATAAAGGTAAAGTTCTATTCAGTGTCAGCTGGCAATGAAAAGTAAAATGAATGGCAATAATAAGGAAGGAGTTTCCCGGAAAAATCCAGTATCAGCCAATCAAAATAATGCCAGCGATATTTAGTGACGATAGTCCGGGTAGCAGGAACCGCCTGATGACGCAAGCATAAGCGAAATGCATTGTGGTCTCTGCTAAACCCGGAAGTAGAGGCATTTGGAGCAGTGGCTGGGACGCACGCCGACCGCCGCAATTAAACAGGGGAAAGGAGATACAGGAGGGTACTGCAGATCCTCGGACGGTGTCTTCCTAATACCCGCACGATATTAACTGCCGAATTGCCCAGTGCCAGGAGGGCACAACGAAATGTAAGAAGCCAATTGTTACTATATTGTGTAACTTTGATACAATAAACAGTATTTCACTATTGGTGGCTATCTTCCATATCTTTATATGTGCGGACTGCATTGTCCACGTACGAGTAACGTAGGAGCAGGATATTCTGGATAAGAAGCAGAGGAGAGGTCTGATCCACCCATTTAAAGGGATCACAGGCGTTGGGGGTCCTTGTGACCTGCCATAATCTGGTAAGAGGCAACGTGTGGCACACCCCAGCACCTGGAGCACTATAGATCTAAACAATCAAGTTTACACAAGCACTCCTTTGTTGCATGAATTGCTCAGGACTACCAAATATACTAGAGACACTTTAATCACATTTTTTAGAGCACTGTAATAGTGAGCACGAATAATCTAATGTTGATATAATTTAAAGGTATATATCACTTGTGATTTAATTTATTTGTGGATGCACTATGAAACACTTTTCCTGATTTGCAATAATCTTTGCACAAGTAAAGGTTAGCACTTGCACCTTAATATACTAAGTTGATGCACTAGTAAGCACTTTGATTTGCAATAATTTTTTTTGCACCAAGTACAGTATAGCACGTGCACTTTTACTATAATATTGATTATATAATTTTATTGGATTTTTATGAAAATAATTTAGTATTTGTATTTAGCACTATAAAAGATTACCAGCGCCTTTTTACCAATTATATACACCTATTTATTGTTTTAAAACAATTAAAAGGGCAGCAGGTTTTAACATCTTTTTTAAAGGGCTAGGCTCCTTCGCAAAACTTTTATTAAGAAAAAAAATTGTACTCCAGGAAAGTACAGATACCGCATTTCGGTACTTAAGTACAGTACTTAAGTAGTTCTACTTCGTTACTATACATCTCTGTAGCCGACAACCAGAAGCGAGTGAGACCTGGGTATCCAGGAAGATGGCTGCTCTGCTCTGATCTGTACATCAGACTAAGGACATCTCCTTCACTTTCTTTTTTCCTCCTTAGACCTCAGTGGTGACCGATCACAGGACAGAGGACAAAATGGCAAAGCGGATTCAAGCCCAGAGGCAGGAGGGAGTGGATGGAAACATTTGAGGAGCTTTACCAGTCCACAGGACCGCCTAAAGGGGAACCTTTTGGCCCAGGAGGCCACCAAAGCTTGAATGGTCTTAATGTCATACGACATATGAGACCCACTGCATTTGGTAAGTGATCCAATTCTTTCATTCACTTGGGAGAAGGAATCGACACCATAGCCAATCAAGTCACTGCATTTGCACCTTCCAATTGTGAAGAATCATTCTCACTAAGGACATTATTTTGAGCACAAAGTCACTACTCAATACTGGACTGTTCTATTATTGAATTGTAATACGATAACGTATACTGCAGATTGCAATTATTTATTGTTTTATATTTATATTTGAATTTTATGTCACAGCCACTCATGCACAAAGGGATACAATTTGAGCACAAAATTCCCCTTTCACTTTTTATTGTTTTTTACTGTGGATTTCATATTTTATCAAGTCATTTATGCATTTGGTTTAATCAATATTGGGAATCTCCATATATATAATGTATTCTACCTACAGCTAGCAAGCACTGTATTTGGCCTTTTTTCCCAAAAAGACCATTCTTTTACACTACATCTTTTATTGTACAGCAGCTGCTTTTACCTCTTTTTATTAGATTCCTCTATTTATTTATTTATATATCCACCTGGAACCCCATCTTTGGCGCGTGGTATATACTTCATATATTTTTTCACAAATCCTGGTCCTTGGCTTCGCTACATACAGCGGCATAAAAGGCATTTCATGTCCATTGAATGGCAAATTTTTGGGGCCTTTCAGGGCCGACAATTATTTTTTCTGTGAATGCCTAATGTACCTCCAGCCACCAAATACTAAGTTCTTTGCTGTCACTTCAAACCATGTGAGCTAATTTTTGGAGCCTATACAGGCCGCCACTTACTTTTTTATCCTGTGAATGCCTACTGTACCTCTAACCATCAAAAAATAAGTTCTTTGCTGTCAGTTCAACCCATGTGAGCTAATTTTTGGGGCCTATACTGGCCGACACTTACTTCTGTTACCCGTGAATGCCTAATGTACCTTCAGCCAAAGAATACTACGTTCTTAGCTGTCAGGTAAACACATGTGGGCTAATTTTTGGGGCCTGAAATGGCCGACACTTACTTCTTTATCCTGTGGTTGCCTAATGCCTAATTTTTCAGACTGGAAATGAAAAACAATGGGTTTGTAAAGGTTCTGCCAAATTGTGAAATGGATGCGGACCCATTTTACAGATATGCGAATAGACCCTATATGTATTAGACAATGTATTTACCGGCTGCTGTCAATTCTGGCTGATTTATGAAAAAAAAAATATAAAAAAAAAAAAAAAGAATTTAGGGCAACTTTTTCAATTGCAATACTTCTGTTATGACATTGTCCATGTGCTGGGACTATTTGTGCACAGCTAGTACGTCCTTTGTGGCTGCAAATATGACCTAAAGGTTTTTAAAGTTCGCCTCCCATTAAAGTCAATGGGGCCCGCCGCGAACTCGCGGTTCGCATACTTTTGAGAAAATTTGCAGCTGGCGTTCACGAACTGCCTCGGCCGATGTTCGTCCCTCACTATTGCAGAGAACAGAAATTATATTACTGTAGAATACAGTAATTCACTATAATCCCAACGAGAAGGCATCTGACTGGAAACACTTATGAGATACAACAGCAATGTGTAGCTGAGCAGGTCTCAGATGTGCGACAGTGTCTGTCTTGATGGGTGGAATGTGGTCTTGCCAGTCCCTATTATAATAGAGAGTTTTCCAGAAATAATGGCATGTCTTTCCTCACTTGTCTGGAACCTCTGCCTACTGTTCATTACTATTTCTGTCAAACGGGTGACCTGTCCCTACACTACCCACATGCAAAATGTGCTCCCAGCCCGAGAGCCAAAGTCTTAATCAGACTCTGCTTGACCCAAGATAGTTGCCAGAGTCACATGGGGAGACAGCATCCAACTGGATAGGTTCCCCAGTAATACAGAAATCCATAGAGGAACCATGTTACTCTTGACTTCCTCTACCCTGCAGTGCTGCTGTTGTTGAGTGCAGTAGAAAAATTAGACTGCATCTGCCTACATTCCTTTATTGGTATTGGGGAAATTGTGTCTGAAAATGTTCATTCCAAGAACACTGATCTTTGCACTCATTGGAAGTTTACAGTAGGACAATAAGAGGAAGAGTAATGGAAGAGCATAGAGTATACACATTTCCAGTTTTCTATATCGCAGGTAAAACTAAATCTAAATTAAAAGCTTGACTTTAGCCATCTTTTTTAAGTTTAAGAGAAAAAGTTACAGTTTCTGGCAAGTTCTTTTTTTCAATTTACCAGTTGTCACAACATTTCCTTAAGGAAACGGCATTTGAATTAGTTGCCCTTTTACCCTCCACCACTAACATCCCCCCCCCCCAATCCTCCCTGCTACCCTCCCCTTCTTACCTCCCATATTCCCTCCTCTTTCCCAATATCTATCTTCCTTACCTCCGCCTCCTGTCATCTCCGCATATTTTCATGTTTTTTTTAATTCAATCCGACAGTACAACGCAAAGGTTCCATTTTGTATCTATAGTCTACTTTTCTTAGCCATACTCCTACCGACGGGCACTCTTGTTCTTGCCAACATTTAGGAATTAGGCTTTTAGTTGCATTCAATAACTGGGGAATTACAGTATTTGTATAGTGTTTTATTGGAATTTCTATACCACTGAATAAACAGACCCACGAGTCTTCAGGAATTTCTAAATTTGTAATCATCTTTATCAGTACTAATACCTCTCTCCAATATTCCTTTTTTTTTGGACAGTCCCACCATATGTAGGCCATGTTCCCAATTGTTTCACAGGCTTGCAAACAGTTTGGTGATTTTCCTATTTGATACTTATGTGCCTTATCAGGTGTAATATACCATCTAGAAAAATATTTTTAATTAATTTCTATGGTGCTTTTGTCCACTGCGGAGCTATGTACTATTTTTTTAATGTTTCTTAACCACTTGCTGACTGCTCACTGAGCTGCTACTGCGGAAAAGTGGCTCTGGCGACGTAGACCTACGTCGGGCGCAATTACGGCTCGCAGGGCGCGCTTCCGCGCGCTCCTGCGAGCCAATCCTGGTCTGATTCGGCAGAGAACCGATCAGTCACCAGATACAGACCAATGATTTTTGGTCTGGATCTGGTGATCGGTTCTAGCCAATGGCATCATGTCCCCTGCCTATGTAATGTAAACACAGGCAGGGGAAGTGATGTAACTTTCCCTTCTGGAGCCTTGTCGGTTCCAGGAGAAGACAGAGAGACATCAAAAACGTGAGTTCCACCAAACACTACACTGACACTACCTCACATAGGCACATTTAACCCCTTGATCACCAACACCCCCCCCAACCCCTCACAGGGAACACTATATACAGTGGTATACAGATCTTTTACTGGTCACTGTATTAGTGTCACTTGTGACCCTAATTTGCGCTTGCGTTAGGCCCAAATAGGGTTAGGGCACCCGCCATCTATCCCCTAATAAAGTTTTAACCCCTTGATCAACCCCAGTTAACCCTTTTACTCCCTATAAATCTGTGCACTAAATACAGTATATAGGTAAATACTGATCACTGTATTTAGTGTCACTTGTGACCCTAATTTGCGCTAAGCCCAAATAGGTTTAGGCCACCCGCCATCTATCCCCTAATAAACTTTTAACCCCTTGATCTCCCCCAGTTAACCCCTTCACTCCCTATCACACAGTGCACCAATATATACAGTATATCAGATAACTACTGATCACTGTATTAGTGTCACTTGTGACCCGAATTCACGCTTGCGCTAAGCCCAAATAGGTTTAGGCCACCCGCCATCTATCCCCTATAAAGGTTTAACCCCTTGATCTCCCCCAGTTAACCCCTTCACTGCCCTGTCACAGTGTTCACTATATACAGTGATTACCGATCACTGTATTAGTGTCACGGGTGACGCTACTTAGGCTAGTTAGCGTCAGGGTCCCACCACACCACCGTTATTTAGCGTCAGTTAGAGTCAAGTACAGTAACACACATACACACACACACACCTCCATTACTAGTATAGTGTTTGAACAGATCAATATCTGATCTGATCAGAACTATACTAGCGTCCCCATTGTTTAGTGTTCCCAAAATGCAGTGTTTGCACAATCAGCACTGTTTCCTGCCAGCACCTGCGTTTAGCCCCTCTGCCCAGCCCACCCTACCCAGGCAAGTGCAGTAATCAATAGATTACTGTCACTTCCAAAAAACACAAATCACACAAAACCGCTGCGTTAGCAGAATCAGGCCTGATCTCTGCTAGCACTAGCAGTTTTTTTTTTGTAGTGACCAAATAGTCCTTGACAACCAGGTGCTTTTTTACCTGTTAGTCACACTACTGTACCAGTAAATTTAGTTACTAAAATGACCAAACATTGGTATAGTAGTGCAGAGTCTTACAGTATACTGACCATGTCAGATGAGAGCGATGGGGAAGCCTCACTGGCAGAATCAGGGTCAGTATACGAACCTGATGACAGCAGCGGCTCCCTGACAGATAGCTCCGGCGACAGAGGGGTCCCTGCTAAGGTCAGGCGTACCCGACCCCATTCTGGAGTTGCTGAGATGCAAGGACCGGATGTTTCTCATATGCAGCAGAGCGCTCACACTTCTCGTGATCTGGCAAGCACGAGCGGCCTAGTACACACTGGAACCTAGTATAACCAGCACTGCAGTAACACTTGGTGACGTGGCGAGTCCAATAAGTGCAGTTGAAGCTGGTGCGGTAGCTAGCACGAGTAGTGGCCCGCAGCCACCGCATATTCGAAAACAGGCCCGTAGAGCCCATAGTGCCCTCCCTGAAGCGCTGGCATATCCTAATCAGCAGCCCACAGATTCCACAGCGCCAGTACTTCCCCCATTCACTGCACAACAAGGAATTTGAGTGGAAACAGCTGGTTTTAATCCCCTTAACTTTTTTGAGCTGTTTTTCACTGAAGATCTTTTCAGATCTATTGTGGATCAATCAAATTAATACGCACAACAATTCATCGCCACCAACCCAAATTCACCCCTTGCCAGACCAATCGCCTGGAATCCTATAACGATTCCCGATTTTAAAATCTTTCTGGGCCTATCCTTCAACACGGGCATTACAAAAAAAGAATGAATTGCGGTTTTATTGGTCCACTGACCCAATTCATCAAATGCACGTGTTCTCTGCTGCTATGTCCAGGGCTCGATACGAACAAATATTTTGGTTCATGCAGTTCAGCGACAATGAACTCTGTCATCCTCGGGGAGACCCTGAATATGATCGGCTCCACA
Source organism: Pelophylax lessonae (assembly GCF_965119305.1). Taxonomy (NCBI): domain Eukaryota; kingdom Metazoa; phylum Chordata; class Amphibia; order Anura; family Ranidae; genus Pelophylax; species Pelophylax lessonae. The sequence continues at coordinate 748,418,181 of NC_138768.1, forward strand.
AAATTCGGCCCCTCGTAGGCCACTTCAATCAGCGGTTTTCAGCCTTGTTTACCCCCCAACAAGATGTCTGCGTTGACAAGTCCATGATAAAGTTTACTGGCCACCTTGCTATCAAACAGTATCTCCCCAGCAAGCGTGCCAGATACAGGGTCAATCTGTACAAGCTTTGTGACAGGGCCACAGGCTATAGAGTTAGTTTCCGTGTCTACGAGGGAAAAGATAGCTCTGTGGAGCACCCCAACTGCCCAGACTACATAGGGAGCAGTGGTAAGGTAGTTTGGGACTTGGTGTCACCCTTATTCGGAAAGGGGTACCACTTGTATGTGGACAATTTTTATTCAAGCGTGCCACTTTTTAGACACCTCTTTCAATTGCAAATTGGTACTTGTGGCACCGTGCGATCTAATCACCGGGGCTTCCCCCAACGGCTAGTAAATGCCCCACTGAGCCTGCTTGAGGTGCGATGAATTGCTTGCAGTGAAGTGGAGGGACAAACGGAACGTTTTCGTTCTGTCCTCCATTCACCCAGACACGGCAGTCGAAATTACTATGGTCACCGGTGTTGTTGTTGAGAAGCCCCTCTGTGTCCACGACTATAACCGTAAAATGGGAGGGGTGGACTTCAACGACCAGATGATGGGACCGTACTTAATTGCCCATAAGGCCAGACGCTGGTACAAAAAAGTGTCTGTATACATTTTTCAATTGGATATTTACAATGATTTTGTCTTATACAAAGCGTCTGCCAGAACATCATCCTTCTTTCAATTCCAAGAAGAGATAATCAGAGCCCTTCTGTATCCAGCTGGTGCTCCTGCCCAAATTCCCCAACCAAATGCATGAGAGGCATTTTCCGGAATTCCTCCCGAGTACCCCTACCCAAAGATACCCCTAAAAAAGATGCCGTGTCTGCAGCAAGCGCGGATTTAGGCATGACATCTGTAATTATTGTCCCGACTGTCCTGACCGACCTGGTCTTTGCCACGGTGACTGTTTCCGTAGCTACCACACACTAGTGGATTATTAGCGTAGCGTACAGCATGGCACAGTTTAGGGCACATTTACACAGGGTCTCAAAAGATGTTCGATGGCTATCGTCATTTTGAGAGGCCCTAACCTAGAACCTGTAAGTCTAACGTTGAAGAAAAAAAAAGTGTAAAAAAATACATAAAAACATAAAATAAAAAAGCCAAAAATAGTTGTCGTCTAAGTTATTTTTATGTTCTTCTACACTTCCTACTGTACTTTTACTGTACTTTGTTTGTTTTTCATTCTTTTGTTAACCTGTTTCTCTTGCAGGTACTCGTCAGCTGCCACACTGATGTTATATATTCTGACACAAACAGCGTTTGCGCTCAGCATATATGGATACCTCTGATGGCAGCAGCTGTGGTAGGCTGATTTCACCACTGCAGTTAAAATACCTTCAGGTAAACGTGGAATATTGTCATGTATACCCACCATTAAATCAGTGGGTTTGGCTGTTGGGCGGTTAACCTCCCTGGCGGTATGATTATGTCAGGAATTACATACCAAAAGCGGTACAATTGTTTTCAAGGAAATTTGGCGTTATGTATTATAGGCCTACAATTCTTAGTAATTACTGACTTAAACCTGACCAAAACAAGACTCTAGTAGACATCCCAGATGTGATAAATTTGAAACACAAACACGTGAATTATAATCGAATCAATAATATTATTTTATTATTTAATATATGATATATATATTAAAATGATATTATTGATTAGATTATAATTCATGCATTATATATTTTATATAGATATATGTGTGTGTATATATAACGCATGAATTATAATTGAATCAAGAATATAATTTTATATATATGTGTGTGTGTGTGTGTGTGCATATATATATATACCGGTATATATATATATATATATATATATATATATATATATATATATACATATATGCATATATATATATATATATATATATATATATATATATATATAATATGAAATGTGTAATGTGTTTGTGTTTTGTGCAACGTTTTTTTTTTTTTTTTTTTAATTTCCCTCCCTAGTTCCGCTCCCATGCAGCATTGCTGCTGCAGGGAATGGAACTAGGAAGTGATCAGACCGACGGAGGGATGGAGGAGCGGCGGGACTCTCTGCTGGCGATCTCAGCAATGAGAGATCATCGCTGGATCGCCAGGATAAGGTAAGAGAACACCGCTGCGCTCTCTGCAATCCACCCAGAGCATGACTCGGGGTTACCGCTCCTGATATGAAAAATCAACCCCGAGTCACGCTCGGGATTACCGCCAAGGAGGTTAATGGTGTGTAATACTATACAATATTCCTGTGGTGATTTCTGTTAGGTTCTCTTTTTTTTTTGTTCAGCCCACAGGCTGCATGACAAAAAAAAAAAACTACACTATATGCCAAACAAGGACCAGCAATGTACTGGTACTTTGCTGGACTTTGAGTGGTTATACCAGGATGATGCCTGCAGATTTGGGCATCATCTTGGTGTAGTTTTTTACAGCCAGCGGTCGACTTACATGTAAAGCAATCCTAGTGGATAATTGGCTGCTAGACTGCTTTTACATGCAGTGGGAGGGGACCCCCCCCCTCCTGCTGCCTTCCGCCCCTTCCACTTTTTTTTCTAGGGCTCTCCTGTCCCACCGGTTAACCCGAGAGTGCAGTCGGTGGTTCAGTTATCTAACCATAGAGCTGATTGGAGATGAGAATGGCTCGAATCATCTCTATGGCCTAAGATACTGGAAGCTACGAGCATTTCATGACTTCTGTTTCGCCAGAAATAGACAGCGCCATTGGGAAATTGGGAAAGCATTTTATCACACCAATTTTGGTGTGGTCAGATGCGTTAAGGTCAGAGGAGAGATCTAGAGTCTAAAAGACCCCAATTTTTTTAAAAAAAGAGTACCTGTCACTACAGATTGCTATCATAGGGGACATTTAAATTCACTGTGATAGCAATAAAAATGATTAAAAAAAAAATGAAAGAAAAGGTGTCAAAATAACATAAAAAAAAAATCAAGCCCCCCTGTCCCCCCGTGTTTGCGCGCAAATGCGTACACAAGCGTTGGTCTAGTGTCATATGTAAACCGCTATTGCACCATGCATGTGAGGTATCGCCATGAACGCCAGGTCGAGTGCAGTAATTCTTGCAGTAGACCTCCTCTGTAAGTCCAAAGTGGTAAAGACTTTTAAATGCTTTTAAAACCGTACGTAGTTTGTTGCCGCGGCAGGGGCGTGCGCAATTTTTAAAGCATGTCGTGTTTAGTGTCTATATACTCGGCATAAGATCATATTTTAAATTTTACCAAACAATTAGGAATTGTATAGTGTTTTTCTGCATTAAATAAAAAAAGTGTTTTTTTACGCAAAAATTGCGTTTGGAAAATCTTTGCGCAAATACCGTGTGACAAAAAAAATTGCAACATCCGCCATTTTGTTCTGTAGGGGCCTCTGCTTTAAAAAAATGTATAATGTTTGGGGGTTCAAAGTAATTTTCTTGTAAAAAAAAATATTTTTTCATGTAAACAAAAAGTCACAGAAAAGGCTTGGTCTTCAAGTGGTTAGAAGAGTGGGTGATGTGTGGCTCAGATTGAGCATAAAATGCCAGGACTGTTCAAACACCCCCCTAATGACCCCTTTTTGGAATGTAGACACCCAAAGCTATTTTCTGAGAGGCATATTGAGTCCATGGAGTATTTTACATTTTGCCCTAAGTTTCAGGAAAATGACAATTTTTTTTTTTTTTTGTACACAAAGTTGTCACTAAATGATATATTGCTCACGCATGCCATGGGTATATGTGAAATGACACCCCAAAATACATTCTGCTGCTTCTCCTGAGTACAGGGATACCACATGTGTGAGACTTCTGGGGAGCCTAGCTGTGTACGGAACCCTGAAATCCAATCCCCACCTTCAGGTTTTCTAATGGCATAAATTGTGTATTTTACCTCTGCACTATCTGTCACAGTTTCAGAGATCCTAAGATTTCAAGATAGCACAAAACACCCCCAAATGACCCCATTTTGCAAAGTAGACACTCTAAGCTATTTGCTGAGAGGCATGGTGAGTCCATGGGAATAGTTTAATTTTTGCCACAAGTTTCGGGAAAACTATTATTTCTTTTTTTGTTTGTTTTTTTTTAAACAAAGTTGTCACTAAATGATATATTGCTCACACATGCCATGGGTATATGTGAAATGACACCCCAAAATACATTCTGCTGCTTCTCCTGAGTACAGGTATATCCCATGTGTGAGACTTTTTGGCAGTCTAGCCGGGTACAGGACCCCAAAAACCAATCCACACCTTCAGGCTTTCTAAGGGCGTACATTGTTGATCTCACTCCTTATTACCTATCACACTTTTGAAGGCCATGAAATGGCAAGATGGCACAACCCCCCCCCCCCAAAATGACCCCATTTTGCAAAGTAGACACTCCAAGCTATTTGCTAAGAGGCATGGTGAGTATTTTGCAGCTCTCATTTTTTTTGGAAAATGAAGAAAAAACAGAAAATGCATTTGTTTTCCTCTTTTTTCAATTTCCAAAACTTTGTGACCAAAAGTGAGATCTGCAAAACACTCAACATGCCTCTCTGCAAATAGCCTAGGGTGTCTACTTTCCAAAAAGGGGTCATTTGGGGGGGGGGGGGTTATGATGTCTTGGCATTTCATGGCCTCCGAAATTGTGATAGGTAGTCAGGAGTGAAATCAACAATTTACGCCCTTGGAAAACCTGAAAGTGGTGATTGATTTTCAGGGTCCTGTACTCGGCTAGACTGCAAAAAAGTCTCACACATGGGGTATCCCTGTACTCAGGAGAAGCAGCAGAATGTATTTTGGGGTGTCATTTCATAAATACCCATGGCATGTGTGAGAAATATATCATTTAGTGACAACTTTGCGTAAAAAAAAATAAAAATAAAATAATAATATATTTCCCGGAACTTGTGGCAAAATATAAAATGTTCCATGGACTCACCATGCCTCTCAGCAAATAGCTTGGGGTGTCTACTTTGCAAAATGTGGTCATTTGGGGGGGGTTTGTGCTATCTTGAAATTTTAGGGCCTCCGAAACTGGGACAGGTAGTGCGGAGGTGAAATGCGGGGTCCTGTACAGAGCTAGGCTCCCAAAAAGTCTCACACATGTGGTATCCCTATACTCAGGAGAAGCAGCAGAATGTATTTTGGGGTGTCATTCCACATATACCAGCATGTGTGAGAAATGTATCTTTTAGTGACAACTTTGTGTTAAAAAATTTTTAAAAAAAACTGTAATTTTCCCAAAACTTGTGGCAAAATATAAAATATTCCATGGACTCACCATGTCTCTCAGCAAACAGCTTGGGGTGTCCGCTTTCCAAAATGGGGTCATTTGGGGGGGGGTTTGTGGTATCTTGACATTTCAGGGCTTCCTAAACCATTACAGGTAGTGAGAAAATGCAATGAAAAATGTACACCCTTTGAAATTCTGATTGTGGGGATTGGTTTTCGGGGTCCCGTACACAGCTAGGCTCCCAAAAAGTCTCACATATGTGGTATCGCTGTACTCAGGAGAAGCAGCAGAATAAATTTTGGGGTTTAATTACACATATACACATAGCATGTGTGAGCAATATATAATTTCAATGACAACTTTGTGTAAAAAAAAATTATTTTTTTTTTTAGTCATTTTTCAAACACCTGTGACAAAAAAATGAAATATTCAATGAGCTCAACATGCCTCTCAGGACATTCCTTAGGATGTCTACTTTCCAAAAAGTGGTAATTTGGGGGGGTTTGTACTGCCCTACCATTTTAGCACTTCGTGAAATGAGATAGGCAGTCAGAAATTAAAGCTGCGTAAATTCCAGTATTTGCACCATAGTATAACTTTTGTGCAAACCAATAAAAATACGCTCACTGAGATTTTTTTTGTCAAAAACATGTAGCTAAATACATTTTGGCCAAAATATATGACATAAATTGAGTATATTGGATATTTTTGAAAAGACAAATTTGAAAATGTCCTTTTGTCTCTAAATTTTCCCTCTTTTTTTATTAATATCGCAAAAAATAAAAAGCGCAGAGGTGATCAAATACCACTAAAAGAAAGCTTTGTTTGTGGGAAAAAAAAAGAACTTAAATTTCGTTTGGGTACAGCATTGCATGACTGCAAAATTGTCAGTTAAAATAATGCAGTGCTGAGTGGCAAAAAGTGGCCTTGGACGTAAAGCAGAAAAATCCTACGGTGGTAAAGTGGTTAATTGCTGATCATTCACACATGCCTCTAATTCCGCTTCCCATTTTTAGATGAATGGCGGTCTCTCCATTTCCGTTAACATCTGCAGAATCTTATAGATTCGTGAGATGCTATGTCTAGTATATTTTGATATATGTAGCTGTTTTAGAGGTAACAAATTATATCCCAATCTTATCGGTTGCAGCAACAATGCCTCAACTGGAAATACCGCCACCCATCAATCACCATCATTTTTTGTTTTTGTGCTTTAATTCCTGTAAGAAACATATTTCCCAATTTGTCATTATATCTTTCAACTGTGCTTTTCCATCTTTTTTTCATTCCCCAAATATTTCCTCTTTCCCTGGTGTGAAATAATACGTCTTTTTTAACCACTTGCAGACCAGCCACCGTAGTTTTACTGTGGCAGGTTGGCTCTGTCCCACGAAACGTCGTACATATATGTCACTTCGCAGTACAGCTTTAGGGGTGGGTGCACACGAGCCACCAGATTTGCGCACATGTGCCGATTGCCCACAGGGGGAGCCCATCACCGAGTCCAGCGGCCGTGATTGCTGCCGGGCACCTGCGATCTCTCCCCATAGAGACAGAATGTAAACACGGCAGACCGCTGTTCTGTCAGTAATGAACACATGTATCCTGTGTTCCTCTTATTTAGGGACGCAGGTTTTTGTGTTCATGAAGCAAGCCCACCCCCTCCCCCACAGTTAGAAAGCACCCCTAGGGACACATTAAACCTTTGATCGCCCTGATGTTAACCCCTTCCCTGCCAGTGTCATTAGCACAGTAACAGTGCATATTTTTAGCACCGATTACTGTAGTAATGTCACTGGTCCCCCCAAAAGTGTCAAAAATGTAAGTTTGGTGTCCGATCTGTCTGTTGAAATGTCGCAGTTCAGATAAAAATCTCTGATCGCCACCATTACTAGTAAAAAAAAAAAAAAATAAATAAAAATGACATAAATCTTTCCCCTAGTTTGTAGACACGATAGCTTTTGTGCAAACCAATCAATATAAGCTTATTGAGATTTTTTTTACCAAAAATATGAAACAGAATACAAATTGGCCTAAAATGATGAAAAAATTAGATTTTTTATTTTTTTATTTGGAATGGTATATAGCAGAAAGTAAAAAATATTTTTTTTTTTTTTTTTTTTTTACAATTGTTGTTTGCTTATAGCACAGACAAAAATAATTGCAAAGGTGATAAAATACCACCAAAAGAAAGCTCTGTTTGTGGGAAATAAATTACTTCAATTTTATTTGGGTACTGAATCGTGCAACTGCGCAAATGTCTGTTAAAATAACGCAGTGCTGAATAAATAAAAATGGCCTGGTCATTAAGGGGGGTAAAACCTTCCGCACTAGAAGTGGTTATTGGGATTAGTGGTGAATTATGTTTCCAATTAGTGATGAGCCGAACACCCCACTGTTTGGTTCACACCAGAACATCTCGAACAGGGGAAATGTTCTATTGAAATAAATATATAGTGTTGCGCAAAAAATAAAATAAATTTGTGCTTAAATGATTAAAAACCCAAATATTTATATGTGACATAATATTAAAGTGCCAATAGTGCTAATAAAGTGGTAAATATAATATAATATAAATAGAAAAGAGAAAATATATAGATATAAAAGTCCAGTGTGCAAAGTGCAAAAAGCCAATAAACAAAGTCCAAAATGTAATCCTAAAGTGATCTGTGCTCCCAGAGAGAAGTGACCAGAGTGTCACAGTGGTCAGCCAGCCATGCACCCCCTTGTGAATGGGTGCTCACCTCAAATCCTTAAAAAAAGCGCATAGATTGTTATCCCAAAAAGATCATCCATCCATATCCTTCAGGGCTCCTCTCATTCACAGGAGTTGCAGCGTCAATCAATGCAGTATATATGCAAACAAAAAGACTTGCAATAGTGTATGAAATCCTTAAACAACCAGCTTTTATTAAATAAAGGTGGATAAATCTCACTCACATTTGTAGGTGCAACACATGCACTTGGACAATAGCATCAAGTAAATGGTGGAAATCGTGGTGGTATAGTGGGAGAGACTGCACAGCGCCGCCGGTCTCCACAGCATGCGCCAATAGCTGACAGCCTCACCTAGACAGTATCGCTCCGTTCGTCCTTTCCCCTCCCCTATGCGTGACGACACAGGGATCACGTGTCTTCCTCAGGGGAAATGTTCTAGCGAACATGCAAACTCCATTAAAGTCTAAGGGAAACAAAGTCCTAATTTTAAAGGCTTAAATGCAAGTAATTAGCCTAAAAAAGTATGGGGACCTGGGCACTGCCCTGGGGGACATGAATCAATGCAAAAAAAATGTTTTTTAAACGATAATTTTTACAGGAGCAGTGATTTTAATAATGCTTAAAGTGAAACAATAAAAATGAAAAATTCCTTTAAATATATCGTGCCTGGGGGCCCCCCTTATTGTGCCTGTAAAGTAGTGCATTTGTGTGATGTATGTAGCCTGCTGCAGCAATACTGACATTTCTAAAGGAAAAAATGTAATTTAAACTTGCTCGCCTCTGTAATGTATTATCGGCTCCCAGCAATACCGATAAAAAAATGAATAAAATGGTGTGGGGTCCCCCCAAATCCATACCAGGCCCCCCGGGTCTTGTATCGATATTACGGGGGAACCCCACGCCAAAATTTAAAAAAAATTGCGTGGGGTTCCCCCTAAAATCCATACCAGACCCTTATCCGAGCACACAGCCTGGCTGGCCAGGATGGGGGTGGGGGGCAAGTGAGCGAACCGTACCAGGCCACATGCCCTTAACATAGGGGGGTGGCTCTGCCTCCCCTCCTCAAAGCACCTTGCCCCCATGTTGATGGGGACAGGGGTCTCTTCCCAACAACCGTAGGCTGTGGTTGAGGGGGTCTGCAGGGGGGATGCTTATCGGAATCTGAAATCCCCCAGATCCCACCCCCCCCATATGAATGGATATCTGGTACATCATACCCCTACCCATTCACCAAAAAAGTGTACAAAAAAATGAAGAATAGAAAAAAAAGAAGCTCCTGCTTCTCCGGATGTTTCCCGCACTATGAGCTGTTTTGAGTTTGACAGCTCTTTTACAGGGATCTGACGTCACAAGTCGCCCCACAATGCACTGCTCAGGTGCACTGAATAAATTACATGATGTCAGTAATTTATTCACTGCACCTGAGCAGTGCATTGTGGGGCCGCTCGTGACGTCAGATCCCTATAAAAGAGCCGTCAAACTCAAAACAGCTCATAGCGCGGGAAGCGTCCATAGAAGCAGGAGCTTCTTGGTTTTTTTTTTGGGCAGGTGGGTGACTGATCATCAGGGGACACTATTTTGTTATTTTTTATTAAAGGACTTTTCCAAAACTGGGGGGCTGGGATCTGGGGGCCCCCTTTTTAAAGGGGGCTTCCAGATTCTGAAAAGTCTCCCCCCGCAGACCCTCACAACCACAGCCCACAGTTGTCGGGAAGAGACCTCTGTCCCCATCAACATGGGGGCAAGGTGCTTTGGGGCAAGGAGGGCAGGGCCCCCCTGCCCCAAAGCACTCACCCACCTCCCAGGTTGAGGGCATGTGGCCTGGTATGATTTAGAAGGGGGGCGCTCGCTCGCCCCCCCCATCCTGGCCAGCTAGGCTGTGTGCTCGGATTAGGGTCTGGTATGGATTTTAGGGGGAGCCCATTGCCGTTTTTCTTATTTTATTTTGGTGCGAGGTTCCCCTTAAAATCAATACCGGACCTGAGGGGCCCACGCTGTTTTTTTTTTGCAATACTGACATAAACTGAAGTGCTGTATATACATACATATACAAACTTTGTGGTATACACTGCAATATCTGATCTCAACAAACTGTAAAAAGCAAAAATCTCTCTCCCTGCCAGCAATATATAATATTAGCTATAGAATTCCACTTATAAATCACCTGCTGGCCAAGAGAATTGAACCCACAACTTCGCAATTGCAAGCCTGGTATTCTACCAGCTATACCACCGTCAAGCATGCTTAGGCTGAACACTGTAACGCTCCTGCGTTTCTTATATGGTGTGGATTTTCAGCTGCAGAAATAGTTCCACGTCAGTTGTCATGTAAGAGATATGCTGAGATACCATTCCCAACCTCAATGACTCATCATGTGTGGAAGGTCTTATTTCAGCCAGTAAATACACACAATTAGCAAGCTGGTTCCTAGAGTGACTTTATATATGTGGTAACACAATGATGAAGGTTTGAGGGATAGGTTGAGTGGAGGTGGTAGGTGATAGACACTTGAAGGTGAGACAGTAGCAGATGGATGCAGGAAGGTTTAACAATGTTGTATGATAGCAGATGATAGAATAGCAGATGGACATACAAAAGAGATCAACCCAGTGCAGAAAAGTAGCAGTAGTCTCAAGAGCTAGCAATCTAGTTTATGCAGATGTGATAAACAGTCTCTACTATGCAGAGCTAGATAGTGTAAGCTTAGTATAAGTTTATAGAGAATTCCCCTGCGGGGTACTTAGCACTATTAGCGATACAGCCGAAGGGTGGTTCAGGAGAGGCGGATGATCCAGTAGCGGGATACAGGGATCAGCGCAGCGAGGTTCCGTCAGCGAAGTAAGCTTGCAAGCATGGAAGCTTCAAGCAAGGTTAGCATCCAGATAAGGGTGTTTGAACGAACACATGTGAGTGAGAGCCGACGCCTTAAATAGCCATCTAGTCCGGCGCTGAGTGATGACAGCTCCAGTCTTAAAGGTGTATGCGCACCTTTCCAAAAGTAAATGGTAGGGCGCATACACTTGTGGAAAGTGTAATTTAGGGTACCAAAGGTACCAGAACATTACAATACCCCCCCTTTAAGGCCTGCTCCTGAAGGCCTCTGGAGCTGGTTTGTCTGGGTATCTCGCATGAAAATTGCGGATTAATCTAGGGGCATGTATGTCAGAGGTGTTTAGCCAGGTGTCGTCTTGGGGCCCATAGTTCTTCCATCTAACCAAGTACTGAAGTCTTCTTCTGTAGATACGAGAATCCAGAATCTCTTTTATCTCGTATTCTTCTCCACCTTCAACTTGTACAGGAGGGGGAGGTGGAATATTAGGCCTTATTCCTTGGTCCGGAACATGGGGTTTTAGTAGCGACACATGGAAAATGGGATGGATTTTTAGGTCCATTGGCAATGTAAGCTGCACTGCAGCTTTTCCAATAAGTTTCTTGATTGGGAAAGGTCCCAAGAACAGAGGTCCAAGCTTTTTGCTAGGGATCTTCAGTCTCAAGTTTTTTGTTGAGAGCCAAACGAGGTCCCCGATAGTATACTGTGGAGAAGGTCTTCTACGAAGATCATAGTACTTCTTTTGTTGACTGTGAGCGTGTGCAATGGTAGTATTTAGTAAACCCAGAGAATCCTTTATTTGGGAAAGATAGTCTGAGGCTACTGGGTTATTTGAAGGAAGAATGCGTGGAGGGAGAATAGAGGGATGGAACCCATAGTTCAAGTAGAACGGACTCTGCTTGGTTGTACTGTGAGTTGCGTTGTTGTAGGCAAATTCTGCCAGGGGGAGAAGATCCAACCAATCATCCTGTTGGTAAGAAGTGTAACAACGTAAATACTGCTCGATGCATTGGTTGACTCTTTCAGTCTGTCCGTTGGTCTGCGGATGGTAAGGAGAAGTGAGCTTCCGCTCAATCCGTAGTATGTGACATAGTTCTTGCCAGAATTTAGAAATAAATTGGGATCCATGGTCAGACAAAAGAGTTTTTGGGATACCATGTAACTTAAAGACATGTTTCATCAGGAGTTCTGCCGTTTGTTTGGACGAAGGTAGTCTGCGAATAGCAATGAAATGTGCCATCTTTGTCAGATGGTCCACTGACACCAAGATGGTATTAAATCCTTTGGAAGGAGGCAATTCTACGATGAAGTCCAATGACAGAACCTCCCATGGAGTTTGGGGTATTGGTAGACTGCATAGTAGGCCGGATGGTCTCGTAGTGTCAATTTTGGACCTGGCACAGACATTGCATGAAGAGACGAATTTTTGTATAGATGTTTTCATGTCAGGCCACCAGAATTGCCAAGAAATCAAATTGAAAGTCTTTGTCATACCCATATGTCCTGCCATAGGCACATCATGCGATAATTCCAAGATCTTGGTGCGTAGGGTAGGTGGTATGTAAAGTTTGTCGTTGTAGTAGAGGAAGCCTTCTGCATCGGTATTTAGTTGTGGTGGGGGTGAATCCAACCTTATACCATGCAGAACCTCTTCCTTCAAGGAACGGACAACTCCAATAATGCGTTTGTGAGGTATTATAGGAACGGAAGGAATTTCAAAGTAATTTTCTTCAGTTAGTCGTGATAGTGCATCCGCCTTTTTGTTCTTATCTGCAGGTGTGTAGGTCATTAGGAAGTTAAACCTTAGAAAGAATAGTGACCATTGTACCTGTCGATGCGAGAGAGTTTTGCTAGTCTGAAGATATTGGAGGTTTTTATGGTCCGTGTATATAATTATTGGTAATTGGGTGCCTTCGAGTAAATGTCGCCAATTCTCCAGAGCCAATTTTATAGCAAGCAGTTCCTTCTCACCCACGGGGTAATTTATCTCGGGACTGCTCAGGGATTTAGAAAAAAAGGCGACTGGATGAAGTGGTGAAGTGGGGGTAGGTCGTTGGGAGAGTATTGCTCCTACTGCCAGGTTTGACGCATCTACCTCCAGAATGTATTGGAGGGATGGGTCTGGATGGCGTAATATGGGAGCGGAAGTAAACCTTGTCTTTAACAAGTGGAAAGCCTTATTTGCTTCTTCTGACCATTTAAATGGTATTTTTTATGCTAGTGAGCTGTGTGAGGGGTCTCACAATAGCAGAAAAGTTTTTTATGAACTTCCTGTAGAAATTTGAAAATCCCAGGAATCGCTGTAGCGCCTTGCGTGTAGTTGGTGTAGGCCAATCCTGAATGCAGGATATTTTACTCATGTCCATCTCGATTCCTGTTTTGGATATGATGTAGCCTAGAAAGAGTACCTCATCTTTATGGAACAAGCATTTCTTCAGCTTCACATAAAGATTATGTGCAAGCAATCTCGATAATACAAGTCTTACATGTCTTATGTGTTCAGACAGGGTCCGTGAATATATAAGTATATCGTCCAGATATACCACAACACAGACATCTAGTAAGTCTTTAAAAATATCGTTTATAAATCGTTGAAAAACTGCAGGGGCATTGCATAGGCCAAATGGCATCACAAGATACTCGAACAATCCGTATCTAGTTCTGAACGCAGTCTTCCACTCGTGTCCATCACGGATTCGAATGAGATTGTATGCTCCTTTCAGGTCTAATTTTGAAAAATAGGTAGCTCCACGCACCTGCTCAATGAGCTCAGGGATAAGTGGTAGAGGATAGCGATCTTTTATTGTGATAGCATTCAATTTCCTGTAGTCGATGATAGGTCTGAGACTTGAATCTTTATTGCGAACAAAAAAGAGTCCTGCTGCTGTGGAAGAAGTGGAAGGTCTAATAAAACCTTTTTCCAAGTTCTCATCCAAATAGGTTTTGAGATGGGCAAGTTCATCCTGTGAAAGAGGATAAACATGACCGAACGGCAATTTGCTATTTGGGAGTAGATCAATGCTACAATCATAGTCTCGATGAGGAGGTAATGCTTGAGCATTTTTCTCAAGAAAAACCTCAGAAAGATCCTGATAACATAGTGGTGCAATCTCATCTGTCACCACAGACAGAATCTTCCCGGAAAACGGGAGGTTACACGTTTCCTCGCAATAACAAGAAGGGAAGGTCAAGGACCGTTTCTTCCAATCTATGGTTGGTTGGTGTGTGTGCAACCAGGGAAGTCCCAACACAATGGGAAAGTGGGGTGATGGTATTAAATCGAAGGAAGAAGTCTCCCTATGAGACTCGTTAATAGTGACTAGAAGTGCTTGTGTCTGATCGGTGATCGGACCAGAGGATAACGGAACACCGGTAATAAGACTTACTGAGACAGGTTTGAGTTTAGAAATAATAGGAATTTTATTTAAAGCAGCAAAACATATATCCATATAATTTCCACAAGATCCTGTGTCAATCATGGCCTTAGTAGTAATCCTGTTATGGTCCCACTGTAATGTCAAAAAAACAGAAATGTAGGGGTTAGTGAATGAAGTTGTCAATCCTCCTAGAGAGACATGTGAACACTCACCCTTCTTTTTGTTGACTAGGGGACAGACGTTTATCTTGTGATCCGGGGATGCACAGTACAAGCAGAGATTTTCATTTCGTCTTTTGGCTTTTTCCATAGTTGATAGCGGTGGGCGTATGGTTCCTATCTCCATAGGAACGGGGTCAACGGCCAGACTCCGAGAGGAAACGGATAATGGCATTCCCATCTTTTCAGCCTTTCTTTCTCGTAGTCTTCTATCTATGGTAATACTGAGTTGTATTAATGCATCCAGGGTTTTTGGCAGATCCGCTCGGGTGAGCTCGTCCTTAACGGCTTCTGATAGGCCAAGCCTAAATTGGGTTTTCAGAGATGCATCATTCCATTCTGAATCAAGGGTCCATCTCTTGAACTCTGCGACAAAGTCTTCCACAGGCCTCCTTCCTTGTTTCAAGGATCTTAACTGAAGATCAGCAGTACTCTGCCTATTGGGGTCATCATATAGGCTAGTGAGCTCTGCCAGGAACAAGGCATAGGAGTTGAGAAGCTGATCGTTTTTCTCAAAAAGAGAATCTGCCCAGGCTCGAGGATCGCTTGATAGGTAAGAAATAATAGTACAAACCTTAATGTGATCAGTAAGGTAGGTACGAGGTTTTAGCAAAAAAAGTAACTCACATGCGTTTTTAAATTCGCGAAATTTTTTGCGATCGCCTGTAAATACCAAAGGGGGATTTATCTTGGGTTCAGGGGACTGAGCAGAGGTAAGTTGTGTCAGTCTAATTACCTGCTGCGACAGAGCCTGATTGTCTTCTTTTAATTCAGCAAGTGCGTGTATTAACGCAGATACTTGCTGTTTTAATTGTGTCACCTGAGTGGCTATTTCTGCTGAATCCATTTTTTAGGTTCGTTCAATCTGTAACGCTCCTGCGTTTCTTATATGGTGTGGATTTTCAGCTGCAGAAATAGTTCCACGTCAGTTGTCATGTAAGAGATATCCTGAGATACCATTCCCAACCTCAATGACTCATCATGTGTGGAAGGTCTTATTTCAGCCAGTAAATACACACAATTAGCAAGCTGGTTCCTAGAGTGACTTTATATATGTGGTAACACAATGATGAACGTTTGAGGGATAGGTTGAGTGGAGGTGGTAGGTGATAGACACTTGAAGGTGAGACAGTAGCAGATGGATGCAGGAAGGTTTAACAATGTTGTATGATAGCAGATGATAGAATAGCAGATGGACATACAAAAGAGATCAACCCAGTGCAGAAAAGTAGCAGTAGTCTCAAGAGCTAGCAATCTAGTTTATGCAGATGTGATAAACAGTCTCTACTATGCAGAGCTAGATAGTGTAAGCTTAGTATAAGTTTATAGAGAATTCCCCTGCGGGGTACTTAGCACTATTAGCGATACAGCCGAAGGGTGGTTCAGGAGAGGCGGATGATCCAGTAGCGGGATACAGGGATCAGCGCAGCGAGGTTCCGTCAGCGAAGTAAGCTTGCAAGCATGGAAGCTTCAAGCAAGGTTAGCATCCAGATAAGGGTGTTTGAACGAACACATGTGAGTGAGAGCCGACGCCTTAAATAGCCATCTAGTCCGGCGCTGAGTGATGACAGCTCCAGTCTTAAAGGTGTATGCGCACCTTTCCAAAAGTAAATGGTAGGGCGCATACACTTGTGGAAAGTGTAATTTAGGGTACCAAAGGTACCGAAACATTACAAACACACTGTAGGTGTAGGTGGTAGAATACCAGGCTTGCAATTGAGATGGCTGTGGGTTCCAATCCCCTGGCCAGCAGGTGATTTAATGACGTTAGAGGTCAGAATCCATGATAATGCAGGAACTCTAAGTTCCCACAAAGAAGCCCATTTGTTTGTCATTCAATGAACGAGCGAACAGCCAATGTTCAAGTTGAACTTACGTTCAACTTAAAGCTCATCCCTATTTCCAATTTGCTTTTTTTGTCTAATGAGTCCAAAATTTTTAATGCTTCTCTAGTTATTGTGTGAGTATTTGTGTCCAATTCTCTATAATATGGTGGGATCCACACAAGCTTACCTAATCATTTTTTCTATCCAAGAGATGGATCTAGCTGTTTAGCTTTTTATTACTGTTTTTATTTCATTTAAGAGTGGTATATAATTTATTTGATATATTTTCCCTAGAGATAATGTTAATTTTATTCCTAAATAATTTAGTTCTGTTTTCTGCCATGTAAATGAAAATTCTCATTTTAACTCTTATTCTTCTGGATTACTAAAGTTTATATTTAAAATCTCTGATTTTGCCAAATTAATTTTTAGGTTTGACAAGTCTCCATAAGTTTTCAGAAGTTTCATTAAAACCACTTGCTGACCGCTGCACGACTATATACTGCGGCAGTCAGCCCCCTATAGGCAAAGTGACATACCGGTACGTCGCTCGCCCACGAGCCTGTAGGGGGCGAGCGCGTGTGACCGGCGGCTCCAATGTCCGCTGGCCCCTCGCGATCTTCCACAGGAGAGGGAGAAAGACAGACGGCTGATGTAAACACTGTTATTACTTCACTAGCCACGCCCCCTAACAGTTAGAATCACACCCCTAAGGACACACTTAACCCCTTGATCACCAATAAAGTTAACCCCTTCCTTGCCAGTGTCATTTTTACAGTAACAGTGCATATTTATAGCACTGATTACTGTAGTAATGTCACTGGTACACCAAAAAAGTGTCAAAAATGTCAGTCAGGGGTCCGATCTGTCCGCCGCAATGTCGCAGTCCCGCAAAACAAATTAGAGATCGCCGCCATTACTAGTTTAAAAAAAACAATAAAAATGACATAAATCTTTCCCGTAGTTGGTAAATGCAATAACTTTTGCGCAAACCAATTAAAATACGCTTATTGCGATTTTTTTTTACCAAAAATATGTAGCAGAAAACAAATTGGCCTAAAATGTTAAAATATTTTGATTTTTACATTTTTTTTTTGAGAATTTCATATAAAAAATTTGAAAAATATTGTTATTTTTTCAATATTGTCGCTCTGTTAATAATGCTCTGTTTGTGGGAAAAAAAGGACATCAATTTCATTTGGGTACATCATCGCACGACCGCGCAATTGTCCGTTAAAATTATGCGATGCCGAATCGCAAAATAGGGCCTGGTCTTTGAGCAGCCATATCCTCTGGGGCTTAAGTGGTTAAATTTGGTAGAGTAATCCTTGGGTTGGAGATGTAGAGCAAAACATTGTCTGCGTATGCTGCGACTTTATGTTCCTCATCTCCAACCCTGAAGACATTTACATCTTTACATTTGAATCATTGTTAGTAGGGGCTCTAAAGTCAGCAAAAATAATAGCGGCTACAGGGGGCATCCCTGTCTGGTTCCATTACTCATTTTGAATGGAGCCGACAATGTCCTATTAATCTTTATTATCGCCATTGGGTGTCTATAAAAGGACATAATCCACTTGATCATTCTCAGACCGACTCCAAATGCTTCAAGTGTATTCAACATAAATCCCCAGTCCACTCTCTATTGACAGAAGTAGAGCTGGAGTCCTCCCGCTAGTTTTTTTTAACAAGAGAATGGTTCTCATCCCCTTATCTCTACCTTCTCTTCCCGGGACAACCCCTACTTGGTCTACAAGTACCCATTCTGTCATCAGATCTTTCATCCTTGTTGCCAATATTTTGGTGAGTAGCTTGGTGTCTGTATTTAATAAGGTTGCAGCTTTCCCTTCTTTAGGTATGACAGTTATTGATGCCAGTAATGCTTCCCTTCTCCTCTCAAAATGTATTCCCAACCCATTCATGTATGAGCATATTTTTGTTATTAGTTGTTCTTTGAATTTCCCATAATATTGGGTTGTAAACCCATCTGGGCCTGGACTCTTTCCTATTGCTGATTCTTTTAGTGCCCTATTGATCTATTCTTCTGTAATGGGCTTCTCTAATGCCTTCAATTTTTCTTCTGATATTTTTGGTAATCTAGCCTCTTTTAAATATTCTCTAGTTTTTTTCAAGTCTAAGTAATGCTTCTTCCTATGATCCCATTTTCCTTATTGGGCACTATAATATTTTTGAAAAACCTCAACAATTTGTTTTTTACTTTTCCTCACTTTTGTTTTTGATTTTTTCTGTAAAATTAACAGATTTTTTTTCTTCCTTAGCAATCTAGCTAGGAATGTATCTGATTTATTCCCCTATTGGTATCTTTCCTTTGTTAATCTATTGTAAGCCCATCTGGTCTCCTGTTCCATTAATTCATTTAACATGTCTCTTTTTATCACTAGGGACTGCTGAACCTCGAGATCAACTTTTTGCTTATGCTTTTGTTCAAGTTCATAGATTTCTTTTATTAATAATTCCCTTTTCTTTATCCTTTCCTTTTTTTTGCGTGTCTAAACCTATCAGAATATCCCTTACATAGGCTTTATGTGCCTCCTATACCGAAGACTTTGAAACCTCCTTAGTTTAGTTTATTTTCAAATATTGATCTAATTATTTCCTAAACCTCCCTTCTATTTCATTATCTTCTAGTAGATCCTCATTTATTCTCCATATATTCATTTTATTTGTACTCTCAGTATTCCCATCTTCATTATTACTGGGGCATGGTCTGATATTGTTGACATCTCTATTTTAGTTGTTACTACCAATTCTAGTAATCTGTGTTCTACCATTATATAGTCAATCCTAGAGTATGTCCCATGCACCAGGGAGTAAAATGTAGTCTCGTATTTTCGGGTGTTGTACTCCAAATATCTATCAGTTGGTTTTGCTGCAATTTCCTTTTTAATCATACTCAGTTGTTTTACTCCTGGTGCATGTGACATACTGTCTATGGTCAGATTCATGTTGGAATTGAAATCACCTGCCAAGATCACACAACC
The DNA here is from genome assembly GCF_965119305.1 of Pelophylax lessonae. Taxonomy (NCBI): domain Eukaryota; kingdom Metazoa; phylum Chordata; class Amphibia; order Anura; family Ranidae; genus Pelophylax; species Pelophylax lessonae. Next base: position 748,437,438 of record NC_138768.1, read on the forward strand.
CTTTTTAAAATCCATTAATTTCCTCAATGCTTCTTCTAAATATCCTGTTGGATTTTTATAAGTGCAATATATATTTGCCAAAGTACATTCTAGGTTGTGTAATCTTCCTTTTAGAAACAGGCATCTACCAATCAGGGTCTACCATCCTCTCCTTCAGAGTGATCTGTATCTCTTTAGCCATCCCTATAGCTACACCATTTGTTCTTGTTGTGTTTGAATCCCCATAATACCAGATTGGGGGATCTTTAAAATATAGTCTTATTTTTGAATCATGAGAGATATGTTTCTCCTGTAGGAAAATTATCCCAGCCAAGTGTTGTTTAATTTCTTTTTACATTTAAGTCTCTTCCCTGGTGTATTCAGCCCCTTCACATTATAAGTTAGAAAGTTTTACTGTTGTCATACTGTGTCTTTACCTGCCCATCTCCCCCACCCTCCTCCCTTAAATTTTCATCTCATCCTTCTGAAAAAAAATATTTTAGAGAAGAGGAGGGGTGGACCGCCACTGGGGAACGAAGAGTAAGGCTGGAAGCACCCTGGAAGATGATCTAGTACTTTTGTTGAGGGAATCCCTACCCCCCACCCTCTCTCTCCCTCCCTGCTCCCCAAACCCCTCTCCCCCCTCTCTTTAATCATCCCCCCTCCTTTATAACCCTTTTATTGGGGGGATTTGACTCTCCTCTGGTCCTAGAATCGAGTGCAGGTTCCTCTATCTTGTTCAGCCTGCCTATCGACTTTCTCCCCTTGAGGTGGAGCTCTGTCCGTGCACGCCCACTTGGACACACTCCTCTTCCTCTTGGAGGTGAGTATCTCAGGCCCAGCTCAACTCCATGGTTCCCATCTGACCTTCATTGTTTGCTTTTCTAGCCTCTCATCTCCTCCAAGCTCTCCTCTTTTCCTCTCTCGCCCTCCCCCCAAGTGTCCATTCCACTTTTCTCATTGTCTGTTTGTTTTATTTATTTTTGTTGCAATTTTCTTTTTCAGGACTAAGTGCCATTGCTGATCTTCCGTGCTTGGTTCATCACTCCTTAAATTTGTCCAACCAGAGATATCTGGTTTAGGCAGGTCAAGTTTTTTACAAAATTCTTCTAGTTCTTCTGGGAATTTTAATTTTGCTGATCGTCCATCTTTTGGTCCTATCAGACATGCTGGAAAACCCCAAAAATACTTTATACCGTATACTCTCAGTAACTCCAGTAGCGGTTTCCAGAGTCTTCTTCTTGCCAGAGTTTCAGGGGCTAGATCTGCGAATATCTGGAGGTGTACCTCTTCATATTTTGCAGGGTGTGAGGTTCTCAATTCCTCCCAGATTTTATCTTTATAATAATGAAAACTTACTATTACATCTTTAGGGCTTTCCTTGGCAATGTTTGGGGGTTTTCTTAACCTATGCACTCTTTTTACCTTTATAGTCTCTAGTGATGTTTTTCCAAGTAGCGGACCAAACACTTTATCCATTATACGTTTTAGATCTTCTTCTTGCTCTATTTCGGGAAGGCCCCGAATTCTTAAAATTTTCCTTGTGTTTCTATTTTCCTGGTCTGCTATCTTTTTCATTTGTTTCCTCAGGTCTTTAATTTCTTGTGCGTGTGTATCCAACTTTTTTTTCTTTGTCTTTCACTCTTTTAATATCAGTCCCAAATCTCCATACAGGGTTGCCATATCTGTCTTTAATGATTGTTCTAATTTTGCGAACATATCAGCCATTTCTGTTCTAGTTGGAAGATGGGTTTTTCTACTTTAATCTTCTATATTCTTTTCTTCAAAGTCACTATCAAGCTGGGACTCTTCAATTGATTGGTTTGAGCTACTTGCCCCCCCCCCCCCCGATTGCCTATTCTGTCCATTTTTACCTGTTCCTGCTAATTGTTTCCCCCGCGCTCCTGGTTGTTTTTCCAAAACTGAAATGTCCTGATTTCCTTCTTGGGTCATATACATTTTGATTGTGCCTGGGCTTGCACTTATTTTTGTGGGATTTGCCCCCGCTCCCTTTACTGGTTTACCTCTCATTAGGTTTTTTTTTCTTTTTAGAGTATCTCCTGTTATATTTCAAAAACCTGCAGGATAATCCACCTTGTTTTTTTTATCCCTCTAAGTGAAATGTGTTATCTGTTTAGGGTTTTGGAGGCTATAGGTAAACATAGAAACATAGAATGTGTCAGCAGATAAGAACCATTTGGCCCATCTAGTCTGCCCAATATATCTGAATCCTATGAATAGTCCCTGGCCCTATCTTATATGAAGGATAGCCTTATGCCTATCCCATGCATGCTTAAACTCCTTCACTGTATTTGCAGCTACCACTTCTGCAGGAAGGTTATTCCATGCATCCACTACTCTCTCAGTAAAGTAATACTTCCTTATATTACTTTTAAACCTTTGCCCCTCTAATTTAAAACTGTGTCCTCTTGTGGTAGTTTTTCTTCTTTTTAAATATGCTCTCCTCTACCGAGTTGATTCCCTTTATGTATTTAAAAGTTTCTATCATATCCCCTCTGTCTCTTCTTTCTTCCAAGCTATACATGTTAAGGTCCTTTAACCTTTCCTGGTAAGTTTTTTCCTGCAATCCATGTACTAGTTTAGTAGCTCTTCTCTGAACTCTCTCTAGAGTATCTATATCCTTCTGGAGATATGGCCTCCAGTACTGCGCACAATACTCCAAGTGAGGTCTCACCAGTGTTCTGTACAGCTGCATAAGCACTTCTCTCTTTCTACTGCTTATACCTCTCCCTATACATCCAAGCATTCTGCTGGCATTTCGTGCTGCTCTATTACATTGTCTTCCCACCTTTAAGTCTTCTGAAATAATTACTCCTAAATCCCTTTCCTCAGATACTGAGGTCAGGACTGTGTCAAATATTCTATATTCTGCCCTTGGGTTTTTACGCCCCAGGTGCATTATCTTGCACTTATCCACATTAAATTTCAGTTGCCAGAGTTCTGACCATTCTTCTAGTTTTCCTAAATCCTTTTCCTTTTGGCGTTTCCTTCCAGGAACATCAACCCTGTTACATATCTTTGTGTCATCAGCAAAAAGACAAACCTTACCATCGAGGCCTTTTGCAATATCACTTATGAAGATATTAAACAAAATTGGTCCCAGTAAAGATCAATGAGGTACCTCACTGGTAACATGACCTTGTTCTGAATGTTCTCCATTGACTACAACCCTCTGTTGTCTGTCACTCAGCCACTGCCTAATCCACTCAGCAATATGGGAGTCCATGCTCAATGACTGCAGTTTATTGATAAGTCTTCTATGTGGGAAAGTGTCAAAAGTCTTACTAAAATCTAGATATGCAATATCTACTGCACCTCCACCGTCTATTATTTTAGTCACCCAATCAAAAAAATCTATAAGATTTGTTTGACATGATCTCCCTGAAGTAAACCCATGTTGTTTTTCATCTTGCAATCCATGGGATTTAAGATGTTCCACAATCCTATCCTTTAATAGGGTATCCATTAATTTGCCTACTATTGATGTCAGACTCACTGGTCTAGTAGAGTGGGTAAAGCAGATGGTGACTGTTTAGCTCCTAGCAGCTGGACTTTAATTAGCCTCACTTTAGTACCTTCAAGTCCTTCCCTGTCCCAACATTTTTTAAAGAGTTATGCCTTCCACCATCCCTTCTTTCCTTAGTACCTTCCCCCTGTGATGTGTCACCAGCCTTCCTGTGTTAATGCTCTTCCATGTATCTTCCTTCCACTTGATTGGGTTATATTAATTAGCAACTTCAATGTGTAACTTCATTTTAAATAGGCAATGACACAGCCAAGGGTAAAGAACAATGAAGCAAGTGTAACTCAGCACGTTAGCAGGGGGTCAGTTTCTCTCACCTGTCCTGAAGTCCCAGATCAAGTCAGAGGCTGCTTCCTTTGATTTCACCATTACTCCTTTTGGGACACTTTAGGGCGCACTGCTATCCATCAGGATCTATTTAGTGGTGTAAATGGTGTTGTGTGGGATCGACGGTGGGGGTATAGGACCGTTAAGCTGGGAGCAGACACCACGCTTTTCCCACACACTCCACAGGCATGCTGCTTCTGCCCTTCTACCTATACTCTTGAGCCTCCAGCTGGTTCAAGGCTGTCAGTCAGACCTAGCCAGTGCACCCTCGTTGGGACTATTCGAAGGCATTCTGAGTCCTGCCAAAACCGACCGAACGTTGGCCGGCCTTCGATGCTCCTCCTGCTTTGGCCATCCCTGTGCATCCCTGGGTCACGGTGTCAGCCTCAGTAACCGCTCTGCCCTCATTCAGGCTCCAATTGCACTTGGAGCACTCGGCACCCAGTCCCTACTTACACAGGATGGATCCTAGGATGGGGAGGCTGTCATACCACCTGGGGGCTGAGCGTCAGCATGGATGGGGAACCCTCGAACTCAGCATCAGCTTCCTGCTGGCGCCATCTTCAGGCCCTCCCTCATATCAAAAGGCTCATTCTATGCATGAAGGTAAAAAAAAACTCCTCTGTGTAGCCCCCCCAATACTTACCTGTGTCCCAATCTCAATCCAGCAATGTGCACGAGAGCCTCGGCTCTCTGTTGACTCTTCCTCCTCATTGGCTGAGACAGCAGCGGGAGCCATTGGCTGTCAATCACAGCCAGTGAGTTAATGAGGAGAGAGTGGGGGTGGAGGCTGAGCCGCGGTTCTGTGTAAATGCACATGTAAGAAGCCTGCTTGGGTGCCCCCATTGCAAGCTACTTGCTCTGAGGGCACTTGACAGGAGGGAGGGCTCAAGAACGCCGGTGAGGGACACAAGAAGAGGAGGGTCAGGGCATACAAAACCACTGCACAGAGCACAGAGCTGGTGAGTGTGACATTTTTGTTTGTTTTTTTTTTTTAAAGAAAGCCCCTTCTTTTTGGAATATTTTATGAATAGCAGACTTCTGCTGAGAACTATGAATCCTATATATGTGGTGGATTAAAGTCTCCTTATGATTCAGCATGAAATTATTTTAAATAACCAGCAATTCAGCATCACGTAGTTTTACTGCACATACTGCAGTCAATAATGAACGTTGTTTGAACCACTTTTGACAGTTTTCTATGGCATAGACTAAGCATATAATGTATTTTTCCAGTGGAGTGAATATTGTGGTCCACTCTGCTGTATCATTGGTTCGGACAGGTAGATGGTAGTTGTGTAGGGCCTAGTCCCAAAGTCAAGAACTAGAGCCTTAGGAAAACAATAAAACAGCCGAAATCTTGAGGTACCTTTTCTTAGAGAGGACTCTTGCTTTTATAATGAAGAATGGCTGACAAGCTCACTTGAAATTAGGACTCCAGATGTAGGTCAGCCATCTAGTGGTAATAAGAAGTACAGTAGGAGACATTACTGGAGTGAAGATAAATATTGCCACAAACACGGTTTTTATTTTAACAGTATTTTTTTGCAGAAGAAGAGGGAAGGGATGTGGACAGGTAGCGTTCTGAAATAATACTAAATTTTAGGGAGGAGAAGCATTTTCACCGCCGCTAGTCGACCTGACCATGACATAAAGAATTTCTGCAAACGGTTTATTTCCAGACGTATGTCTCGCAACAACGGCCAAAATTTTAACACAAAATGAGGTTGAAGGATTACAGGCCATGCCCCATACATAAAATCCCTTCCTATCTATATGCTGCATTCACCAAGGGGATGGAGGTGTAATGCTTTTCAGCTGGTCTTTTCCAGTTTGCACCATGGTTATAAACCTAATTATTTGAGTCTTTGAGACAACAGCCAGTTGTGGATGGGGATGGGTTGGGGGAGGTTGGGCTGTCTCCCTCTCACCTGTTCCCCCATCCACCCATTAGCGGCCATGTGCCTCCAGTGTGAGGACACTAAATTAAGAGTGTAGGACTGCAGATATAACAGGGTGCCGTGTCGTGGCTCTGCAGCTTTCACATGCGTTTGCAAATGTGTGTCAACTAAACCCCTGTTCTTTGTACCAAGAGACAGGTTTTATTTGGTTGGTGACAGACTGGAGGGTGAGTACATCAGACTGGGGGCTGGCTGACTTTCATGCACCTCTTACAATCCTTCAACCTCATTTTGTGTTTTGTTATAGGGATGGAGACGCCGGGCAACACCAGCTTGGGTCTCATATAAAGTCCCACCTAGTCCAATATGTTATAGCCAAAATTTTAACAGTATTTTTTTAAATGTTTCATTTTAAGTGATATCTAACACATCCTGCACTCAACCCAATTTAAGTTTTAATAATGTCAATTTTCTCAAGACAAAATTAAAAATAAAATTGTGCTTTGGAACTGCCTGTTTAATATACAAATTGCTAGTGCTGTGTCACTTGTCAAATGCCCTGGAATCATTTATGACTACACCTTTTAGCTTACTATTAGCAAATTCAGCTCATTAGCACATTGCATTAAAAGGGATGCATACTGATCTATTACAGAACATATTGATTAATTCACCTTTAACAGAAGCATTTGCTTGGCAATTTAAAAGTTAGAGATAAAAAATCAGTCCATGCTCATAGGGAAATAAAACATTATATTGCTTTCTTTTTTGCACTTCTAGGTGGTTAAAATGAAACAAAGGAAAGTTTAGGTGTATAAACAGTACAAACATCCTGGATTACAAACAGAATGCCAATTTGACACATTTTATTACATAGTTACATAGTTAGTCTGGTTGAAAAAAGACACAAAGTTCATCTAGTTTAACCAAGAAAAAGGGGAAAACAAAACAAAATAAAAAAAGCAAAAAAAAAAAAAAAATATATATATATATATATATATATATATATATATTACAATCCTCTATACACAATCCCATACCCACAGTTGGTCCAGAGAAAGGCAAAAAGCATGATCCAATTTGTTCTAGTAGGGGAAATAAATCCTTCCTAAACTCCCAAAAGGCAATCGGATAATCCCTGGATCAGCTCTTTTTGTACTTGACGTGCACCGGAAAATCAAAAGGTATTTTTATGTGCTTAGGTTTTTTAACCAGTTCAGTTCTTTGGACATACTGTACTACGTACGTTCAAAGAGTGAACTTTTAACCACAAGCTGATGGCTGTGTGGGTTTTGTTCAGCCAGCTCCAAAGGGAAAGTGGATGGGATCATTGGCAACATGGTGTAGGGTGATGAGTTATTTGATTACTATTTATTATCATAAGCATATGTTGTTAACCAAGGTCGCTTCCCCCCAGGGTCTCACTTTAGGGTATCTTGTATGTGTATCCCCCCCCCCCCCGTAGGAACACCAGCTCTCTGGTAGTGTCTGGTGACATTTTTTTGAAAAAGTTCAATTTTCTATTGTTTCTCGGGTTTTCCCAGATCCAGATAGAGTTATCTCTCTCCCTCCTCTAGTTTTCCCTTTTTATCTTCTCCCTGTTTTATCTTTTTTTTCTTCTTTGTTTTCTTGCAGCCAGGAGATGACACCAGATCACTCTTCGACTCTCCCTCTGAAATTTGTTACCCACAATATTAATGGCCTCAATAACCAATCGAAAAGAGGTCAGATCCTATATGCCCTTCATAAATCTAGCGTAGACATTATTCTTTTTCAAGAGACTCATTTTTACGAACAGATTGCATGCCCACATGTTTCAGCAGGTGTTACTCCAGCTGGCTTTATAGCACTATGTCCTTCTCCAAGGCTAGGGGGTCTCCATCACCATCCTTATGAGTTGATCAATACGCTCCCTGGAACATGTGGCTGACCCCAATGGCCAGTATTATTTCCTTAAATTTCAGCTTTGGAATACAGCTCTTAGACAAAACCCATCTATTACTGGTTTATAAATAGACAAACAGGAAGTGAAACTTGCCGTATTTGCTGATGACTTGTTACTATATGTCCCTAATGCACATGTAGATGACCTGAAGATGGGCCACGCCTGAAACGCGTCATCATTATGACAGCCTTCTGAGAGATTGCTCCACAGAACATTGTTGCTTACCCCTGGTGTCTCAACACGCACCGCATCCAGTGACCACAGCGGCCATGACATTGCATCTGGTGCGCCGTCCGGAAGTTTTGGCTACCCATTCTCTGCCTGAGTCTCCCAGGATTGTCCTAGGTTTAATCGGCTAGCCCCTGGCCTTACTGCACAGCCTCATGCCATCTTTGGCTGCCATATACATCCCTGGCTTTTTGTACCTTTTTGCATCCTTACCTGCAAAATACATCCCTGGCTTATGCACATTGTGCCAGTAGTCCATCATAGCGGTACACATTCGGATTTTCACCATATTCTTTATAAAGCATCTGCTTTTTTCCATCTGGGAGAATGAGTGGTTTTACCTGGGAAAAAGATCTCATCTCTCCCCTCCAGCACTTGCTTGATTAATGGTATGTATTTTCAGCTTTTCAAGTCATGTCCATGTGAGATTATTGCAACATGATTGACACTTACACAGTCCAGTCTGTTCACACAGGAGCCTTTTTATCTATTTTAAGTTTATTGTTGGACCAATAAACATTTTATATGTTTGCATTAACTGTGGTTTTGGTCTTTCGCCCATGTGGAACTACAATTACCAGCCACCAGCTCTCACAACACTGGTTTGTGGCTGTAAAGACTGATAGAATCCATCAGTGCTTTCGTGTGATCAAATGTCAGCTAATGACAGCTGATCACGTGATGTAAACAGAGCTGGTAACCAGCTTTTTTTTCCTCACGCTGGCACCGTGAGGAGAAAAAGAAACCGATCGCTGGCTGCTTTTAGAGGGATATCGGTCCCAAAGAGGAGGAGCCACTGCTGCCTCATGTGTGCCCACCAGTGCCATCTACAATTGCCCACCAGTGCAGGTCAGTGCCACATACCAGCACCCACCAGTGCCACCTACCAGCGACCACAGGTGCCACCTACCAGTGCCACCTATCGGTGCCCACCAGTGCCACCTATCAGTGACAATCAGTGCCCCATCATCAGTGCTGCCTATCAGTGTCCATGAGTGCCCATGAGTTCCAATTATCAGTGCCACATATTAGTGCCCTTTAGTGCCACCTATCAGTACCCTTCAGTGCCACCTATCAGTGCCCATCAGTGACACCCATCAATGCCACCCATCAGTGCCACCTATTAGTGCCCACCAGTGCCACCTTATCAGTGCCCATCAGTGCCACCTTATCATTACCTATCAGTGCCTATCAGTGCAGCCTATCAGTGCCTATCAGTGCAGCCTATCAGTGCCCATCAGTGCCGCCTCATCAGCGCACATTAATGAAGGTGAAAATTAAGTGTTTGCAAAATTTTATGACAAACTATAAAAACTTTCTTTTTCTTTTTTTTCAAAGTTTTCAGTCTGTTTTTTGTTTGTTCAGCAAAAAATAAAAACCCCAGTGGTAAATAAATACCACCAAAAGAAAGCTCTATTTGTTTGAAAAAAATGATAAAAATTTAATTTGGGTACAGCGTTGCATGACTGCGCATTTTTCATTCAAAGTGCGACAGCGCTGAAAGCTGAAAATTGGCCTGGGCAAGAAGGGGGTTTAAGTGCCCAGTAGGCAAGTGGTTAAGGTAAATCTATCTAAGTCAGAAATTATTAATATATCTCTTGCATCACATCAAGCTCAGGCTCTTATGAATACATTTCCATTTAAATGTTGTTCTTCTGTGCTCAAATATCTAGGTATCAGAATTCCATCTGATCTTACCCAATTGTACAAGGTATCATCGTCTCATGCAACGCACATTACAAGACCTCAAAAGTATGATTGAGGTCTATATTCTTGCTTTGGGAGGATTAATATTCTTAACCACTTGCCGTCTGAGTACGGTAATACTACTGCTGCAAAGTGGTTCGTTATCGTCTGACGACGTAGTATTAACGTCGTCAGACACTCCCCCTTCTGGGCGGCGCTTGCGAGCCGGCGGAGGCTCGCTCCCGCTGTTTTCATTCACAGCGGGAGTCGGGCCAGGGGAGGAGCAGCGGCGATCGCCGCTGCTCTGCCCCGATCGCCGGGGATCTAGTGTGGAGATCCGCCCGCCTGTGTAAACACAAGCGGGCGGATCTCCATAGTGACAGGGAGTGACAGATCGGACTGTTCAGCATAGCTGGACATCCGATCTGTCCATGACTCACTCAGTCACCTCCCCCCCTACACGTCAGTAAGCACCAGGCATACATTAACCCCTCCCTCTCCAATAAAATTAACCCCTTCCCTGCCAGTGTCATTTTTACAGTAACAGTGCATATATATAGCACTGATTACTGCAGTAATGTCACTGGTACCCCCAAAAGTGTCAAAAATGTCAGTCAAGGGTCCGATCTGTCCGCCGCAATGTCGCAGTCCCACAAAAAAAATCGCAGATCGCCGCCATTACGCGTTAAAGAAAAAAACACCAAAAATGACAGAAATCTTTCCCTTTGTTAGTAAACGCAATAACTTTTGCGCAAACCAATCAAAATACGCTTATTGCGATTTTTTTTTTACCAAACATAGGTAGCAGAAAACAAATTGGCCAAATTTTTTTTTAAAAATTGGTTCTTACATCTTTTTTGGGGGGAATTTCATTTAAAAAAATGTTAAAAATATTGTTATTTTTTCAAAATAAACGCTCTTTTTTTGTTTATAGCGCAAAAAGTAAAAATCGCACAGGTGATCAAATACCACCAAAAGAAAGCTCTGTTTGTGGGAAAAAAAGGACGTAAATTTCGTTTGGGTATGGCATTGCACGACCGCGCAATTGTCAGTTGAAGTCGCACAGCGCCGAATCGCAAAAAGTGGCCTGGACGGAAGACAGCAAAATCCTCCGGTGGTAAAGTGGTTAAAATGGACATAGTACCCCGTTTCCTTTATTTTTTCCAAACTATACCCATTGCGGTTCCCTGATTTTTTTTTGCTTTTTCAAGGTTAATTTGGGGGAAGGAATAGACCCAGATTACATATAACAATTCTATCCCTCCCTAAAGCAAAGGGAGGTGCAGGTGCATTGGACCTCTATTATTACCACGCTGCAGCAGTTTAAACCAGTATGGTAAACTGGTTTCACCATTCCCACTCTAAGCATTCGGTATCTAGTATAGAGTGATCAATTACTATTTATGACATTCAGGCTCACCCATGGGCATCTGCAAAACTATTCTCAGCGGTATATATGTTTCTTCTCATGAAACTCCACCCTGAGCTCACAGAATTTACAACAAAATGGGCAGTCGATCTTAAAGAGGAAGTAAAGTCGAAAAAAAAAACGAGAAAAAAAAAGCCCTGTAAAGAAAAAGGCATAATGAGCAAGTATGCATCGCATACTATCTCATTATGTAGTACTTACCTTAAAACGAAGCCCCCGTCGTGCCGCCACCTCAGCGACAGGACGGTGACATGTCCTGCCGTCCTGCTTCCGGGTTCGCGTCCTCCGGCCATCTGATTGGCCGGAGGCACGATTACATCACTCCCGCACCTGCGCGTGGGAGCCGCCGTTCACGGCACTGAGCTCTGAAGGAACGGCACGGGTGGCCGTTCCCTCAGAGCGCCTGCGCTGATGACGTCATCGGCAGTTTGCACTGTAAATATCTCCTAAACGGTGCAAGTTTGGGAGATATTTATAGCACCTATAGGTAAGCCTTAATATAGGCTTACCTATAGGTAAAAGTTATACAAGTGGGTTTACAACCTCTGTAACATTCAAATCACAGAAGAGGAGTGGGAAAAATTGTTTATGCTCAATCATTGTCTGTCATCAGTGACTAAGGCACACAAGAAGAACTTTAAACTCCTTTCCCCTCGGTATCGGTGCCTGACTGCTACTCCATTGGATAATTGCCAATGATTTGGCTTTGTGTTGGCGCTGTCATTCTTCCAAGGGCTCCCTCTTGCATATTTGGTGGGAATGCCCCCTTTATTCATGACTTCTGTGGCTCTATACTATTGTTAATGCAGTGACTGCCTCTAACAAGCCACACATCACTTCGCTTTCTACCCTACCTGGCCATATTAAGTGTATTCAAAAAGATCTCCTCCTCAGGCATTGGCTAACAGCAGCAAGATCAGTCATACAGCGCAATGGGTGAACAGCACATGTTCCCCCTTTAATTCAGTGGGTTGCAGAAATGGATTACATTCAGAGGATGGAGTTCCTTCTGGCAGATTATATGGACACATATGAACAATGCCATTAAATATGGTTCTTCTGGAAGTCATTTAGGGAGTCATCTGAATTGCAAAATCTTCTTACGGGACAACTGTAGGACCTGAAGTTGGCCTAAAGTTGTGTGAAATCTCTTCTGATTGTCCACTCCTGGTGACTTTTTTTTTTCTATTCTCCTCCCTTCTCTTTTTTCTTAACCTTATCATTTCAAATTACTCCAACAATTATTTTTTTTCCCCCTTTTTTTTGTGGTTGTTCTATCACCCACACCCTTTCTGGCATTGATAATTACCACTAAAGAACAAAGTACTATGAATCATAATTTTTGTTGGTAATATGGGGCCATGATGCCATTGTATCTGGGTAATGCTATTGTGTCTGGGAGCTCACACTTGGAAGATCTGTTTGGCCTTCTCTCTTGTGCATTATAGATTTTCCTTCTATATTGGATTTTCTGGTTTTTGAGATTCTGGCTGTGTCTCAGCCTATGCTGGAACCCTTTTTTAGAAAGGGGCTGGCAGGCTTCACATATCTATTTTTTGTAAGTATATATACTTACTTTCATCTCGCACTCACTTGATGGCTTCTATTCGATGGCGCTCTGTTTGATCTGTCTCAAACACATACAGTCTGTTTGTTGTGAATCTTAACACACCTATTTTTTTCGAGCGTGTGTACTCAACATGCAAGCTATTAGCTCTAAAAACATTTGAAAAGTGAAATCCTGAAGAAGCCCTCATCTTGGGCGAAAGCGTTTATCCATTAAACTTTTGGGATCTATCCCTATGTGTATAAAACACAACATGTTTTTTTAGATGATCTGTATTCTTTCTTGTTTGTATAAATAAAATGTATTGATTTAATATGGATTTTTCCTGAGTTATTATCTTTTTCTGGGCACCTTCAAATTCCTATCTCCCACGAGTCTCCTGTTATAGGGGATTCATGGGAAATACCCCCTCTCTCCTATGGGGCCGTGATGTGTTCAACTTTCACCTAAATCAAACAATTGATGGGATTTACTACATTATAGTTTGTTATAGCTATGTCATTGTACTAGTCCATCCTTTTCTTTCGCAATAGTCTTTACCTTATACTTGTTATGCTTTCTGTGGGGTGTTTTTTGGTGTGTTTCTGTTGCTTTTGTTTGTATGTATATACCACTTTTGTAAAAAGATTCTGTATGTTAAAATAACTCAATAAACTTAGATTGTAACAAAGTGAAAGTGATGTAGCAGCTCCATAACTGCCGATCACGTTTACAGAGTCGGCAGCGTGGTGCATCCCCCCTCCCGCTGGTGGCCCCCTCCTCCCTTGGCTCCCGAACTCTCCCACTATTACCAGTGTTGGGGAATACAGCCACCGGCAAGGGGAGAGGGATTGCAGTGAGACCAAGGCAAATCCAGGCCTCGATCGTACATGCAAACAATGATGCACCCTTTCCTGGCCAGTACAGTCAGGAGAGACATCTAACCAAGACATTCTGTGCTTGATTAGATGGTGTGAAGGGCAGGTGAGACATTGGGGTCTATCAGACCCCTAATGTCTCCATAATAAGTACCTATCACCTGCCCAATGCTATCACATAGGGGGTTTATTATTGTGATAGCAATCAAGTACAAATAAAAGAATAAAAAAAAAATATTGCAGAATCATGTAATTTTAAGACATGGAATGTTTGGTATCTATTTACTCGATGCAACCTCAGAAAGGAACATTCAGATTTAATAAATATTGTAAATATTTGGATGAACATAGACATCTGGTATTGCCAAATGGTCATCTATTTATTGGCAAACATTATGCTGGTTGTAAAATTATCAGTGATTCCACATACTGTCACCTGATTGTGGTTTTCTCAGTCAGAGTGAAATACCTTCTTTCTGAGATTTGTAGTAGCAGCCAACTGAGTCATCTTCCTTCTCATGGTGGGTGGGGCTAGCAGGACTGTGATTGGCTTAACGGTGGCCAATCACAGTCCTCCTCCTCCTGGAAACAGGGACCGCCCCTCTAGCAGAACAGCACCCAATCTCCCCCCATCACAAGAATGGATTTTTTCTGCGGCTGCGAGTGCAGATTGCAGCAAAGCTAGAAAACCAAACCATTTTTCCCATTTCGTACAATGTGTAGGGGCACAGTGCCCCATTTCCCAAGTATGCCACTGGGAATTCTTAAAGAAGGGCTCCCCATTGACAGGTGAATGTAAAAAAAAGAATTGCCGGCAATTAAAAATATGAAAAAAATGCAGTGCGGTATGGATTTTGAGGGGAACCCCCACACCAAAAAAAAAAATGGCATGTGGTCCCTCCCAAAATCAATACCAGACCCTTATCTGAGCATGCAGCCCAGCAGGTCAGGAAAGGGAGGGATCTCACCAGGCCACATGCCATTAACATTGGGGGTTGCTTTGAGGCAGGTGGGACCCCCCAAAGCACCTTGTCCCCCTGTTGATGTGAGTCTGAGGGTGGGGGGCTTATTGGAATCTGGAACCCCTCTTTAACAAAGGGACCCCCAGATGTAAATGAGCATGGGGTACATAGTATCCCTACTCATTCACCAAAAAATACCTATAGTGTAAAAAAGACCTTTATTGAAAGAACAAAAATATTTTTCGCAGCCACCTCCCAAAAATAATTTATACAAAAGCTCCACTCCTGACAAGTCATGAAGACCCCCATGTTGAGGGCATGTGGTCTGGTTTAGTTTGGGGGGGCTCGCTGGTCGGATAAGGGTCTGGTATGATATTTGGGGGCAACCCCACGCCTTTTTTTTAAAAAATCAATACCAGACCTGAAGGGCCTGGTATGGGTTGGGGAGGGACTCCATGCTATTTTTTTTTCCTATTTTTTAATTGCAAACAATTCTTTTATTTACATTACTAATGACTCATTCGTTGTTAAGGATGCAGCGAGTCAACATCACTGAGGTCCCAACATCACTTTTCAAAGATGCTCAGGACATGGAATCCCTTGCCACTTTGCTGCTGATGCTAAGTAATGGCCCCAATGGAATCAAGACAATCCATCAGCCAAAAAATTCTGGACACTTTGAATATTTACTGCTTTAATCAAATAATTGAGATGCTGTCAGGGTGCCAGGAAACCATACTACATGGGGATGCAGGTAAAATAATGCAGGTTATTAGGGCAACAACAATCAGGAACAGCTGGGGTCAAGTCCAGAAGCAGGTAGACATCCAAGCCGGGATCGAGTCTAGAAGGGGGTAGACATCCAAGCCAGGGGCGAGTCCAATAGCAGGTAGCCTGCCGATGCGGGATCGTCTGCCGATGTGGGGTCGTCTGCCAATGCGAAATTGAGAGCCAGGAAAGTGGTCAGCCAAGCCAGGTCATGCATGGAGGAACACGGAGAACAGAAGACAGCTAGCAGTGATGCACCTTGGAGCACAAACACAAGAGCAAGGACTGCAAGCTATCAGGTGATAGATATAGTCAGGTGTGCAGCATCATCAATGTGTGATGCCCAGACAGCAGGCAAGTGATGATGCAAACAGAGTTTACAAGAGACAGCAGTCTGCACATGTCCAAGATGGCTGCCAACAGAAAGGCAAGGAAAGACCTTGACAGATGCAAACATGCAAAACTAAATGTCTCATTAGCCTTACTTCTGGAGGGGATGAAGCAAGCAATCCGTTCACTGCTTCCACTACTTTTATGTTATCTTTTTTTAATGCTTTTGCACATACTGTAGGATGAGTGCTAAAACTTGACTGTCACTAACAGCTAGTGGGTGAAACACCACCTATTTTGAATCCTACTAAGACTGCTTGAAGCTATTATTGTTTTTAAACAGTGCAGTGGCACAAGACAAGCCCTGTAGAGCATTTTCAAATTGGCATTGTTGGTTAAAACAAACCTATCTTAATATGTTTATTGCCAGAGTCACAAATGTGTACAAAAAAGCTATTTACGTATGAATATGATCCTAAGAAAATTATATTCTAAATAATTGCTACATAATACATCTCATTGTTGTTCCTACATCAGTTCCATCATCTTGCTATTGCATGGCAATCAGTGGGTACCCTTTGGCCTGCACATGTTAAAAAATGGCTGTTCTGTCAACTTGGGAAGGAAAGACCACAAGACAAAAACTGCTCAAAGCAGGAAGGAAGAATACCTAGAAAGTGAGTCAGCAACAGGGAGGAGAAGGGTAGTAATGTTTTATTAAACCTGAAACCAGATTTAAAAGATTAAATTTAATGTAGCTTTGTATTCATTAGCACATCATTAAATGTTATACATTCATAGCATCAGCCTCTCCGGCACAGTAGAGCTTACACTGGGAGAGAAAGAAGCAGCACAAGAAGCCAATGGCATGTTTCAGTGTTCATGTGCTAACAAGGAACAAGCTAACAGGCAGAGAGAGCAGGGTGACAGAGGGATAAATGTATCAATCTTCTGCTTCTCATTTCACTATCTACCGGTAGTTACAGGAGGGAGAAGCCATGTAAAAAATCCCAGAGTGGAGTTTTAAGTAAGAAGGTAGATTTTCCATGTAACTACAGAAGCCATTATCTCTAGATTATCTGTGTACATACAACTTATATTTGCAGACTGGTTTAACATACTCTTCTCTGTTGTCTTGCCATTTGTAGCCCTTTACCTTGTTTGAATTTCATGAGTTTGTGACAGGTATACTATCAGTGGTTAATAACATTTTTGGCACAGAGTAGCTTTATTCTCAAAATAGCTACACTGCAGGTAAATTTGGCTTACTGAGGATATTAAGAGTGTGTAGTAGCAGTTTTGAAAATGTGGCATTATTAATCTGCTTTAATGTCTTGGCTGGACTTAAGCATTGCTGCAGTTTTAAGTGTCGTCTTCAGCAGTTTTTGAGAAAAAAAATTGGAAAGCTTCCATTTCTCTTTTGTTGAACACAGATGTCTTGAGTTTATGTCTTTATGTAGCTTTTTTTTGTTTTGCTAATTAAATGTCAACATTTTCTGTTATTTGCAAAATCTTTTTATTTAAACATCAAATGACAGTTAACAAAATTAGTTAAGTAAATCATTTGAATATTTTTTGCATGTTACATTAGGCTTGCAGTAGGCTTTCTGAAACTATTTAAAGCAGTATACGTAAATACAGATGTACAGTATGTATGGATATTTGAAATAGACATCAGTGATAAAAGAATAATCAAAATCCCTTAGTATCTGTCTCATTTTAATTTATTTATTCTCCTGTGCTACTATTCAAATACTGTACAGCAAAAAGCAGTTAAAGTAAAATAATGCCTCGTTTCCACTGAGTGGTACCGTACGGTTCGATTCAGTACGGTACGGTTTGGTACGGTTCGGTACGGTACACCTTGCGTTTCCACTGCCAATAGTACCCTTTCATGATAGGCGTGGTGTAGCAGGAAAGCTGTGATAGAGAATTCTCTGTCAACCAATCAAAGTTCTGCAGAGTGTAGCTCCACCCAGTTGGTACGGTACTAATGTTCTTGGTACCCCAACGAAACGGTACCAAAAAAGTGGTATGGTACGGTTCGGAATTAGGGTACCATTCATAATGGAAACGGCATAAATATCGTACCGTACCGAACCGAACCGCACCAGAAAGCTCAGTGGAAACGGGGCATAAAAGTCCATTTAAAGTCACATGCCTTTTTATATCTCTATTGCTAAATACCCTCACACAGGACATCATGGAGCCATGTGCAGCCTACCTAACAGGTTTCACCCCATCTGAGAGGGTCAGGGGCATAGCCAGATCCCCCCTCTTCCTATCCTGCAGGCAGCCAGTGGAGAAGAAGGAAGCAGCATGCACTGTGCATCACAGAGAAAATTGGGAGCGACAAAGTTGCACAGGGGTTTCAAACTTGTACACAGCCCAGGTGTCACAATTCCTGAACATACAGAGTGCAGGTATCTGAAGTATTTAACATACAGAGTTCAGGTATCAATTGTATATAATGTACACAATGCATATGTAATGTACACATTGTAGGTTTCAGGAGTATGTGCCGTACCATGTGCAGGAGTCATGGGTGGGTGACGTACATAGTTCAGGGTTCAGGAGTGTTTAATATACAGAATACAGAGGTCGGGAGTGTACAGTTCTCAGTAGTCAGGCGTCAGTAATGTACAGAGTACAATAATCATGTACTGTACAGTGTGCAGGGGTCAAAAGTAGGTAACCTACATAGTTCATTGGTCAGGAGAAGGTAATGCAAAGAGTGCAGGGGTCAGGAGGGTGTAATGTACATAGTTCAGGAGTCAGGAGTGGGTAATATTCAGAATGTAGGGGTCATGAGCGGGTAATTTACATTGCACAGTTCATGGGTAAGCAGTGCGTAGTGCATAGAGATTGGGTGTCAGAATTTTGTAGTACAGGGATCAGGAGTGCACAATGTACATAGTTTAGGTGTTCGGAGTGAGTAATTTACAAAGTGTAGGGGTCCAGAGTATGTAAATGACAATTTGCAAAGGTTAGAGGGGGTAACACAATGGCAACAGCTGGAAAAGGCAGACCCCTGTTCTCTTGTGAAAACCCTTACAGCAAGCAGTGTCCACTCAAGCGCCAAGCACTACACTATGAAAGAGCAGCAGGATAGTATACCCCGAGCCTCCAGCAGGTGTGGTGATGAAATAAGTCATTGAAATGTGCTTCAAATGTGACTCGGGTGTGGTTACCATCATCCCTAATTATGCATATATATACAATTTCTAAAGCTCTGAAATTGAACTTTTAAGGTAACCATTCAAAAACATTGTCAGTTCAAATATAACTTTTTATTACTTATTTATTTTAAAAGAGAGAAAAAAATATCCACAAAGGATTTCTATCCATAAAGTAAAAGAGAAAGAGACTCCTTACTAACGGGGCAAGGGTTTTTTCTGGGATCTTCATTTCATCTATCATACTCAAGAGACATATTCCAGGCTCTAATAGCAGCTCTGTTTTAAAAAGAAAGTTAATAGTAAAAAAACCCCCTTGCCAATATTGGTGGAGTTTGGAGCATCTCCACAGCATGTGTATTAAATTGGCCGATCTCTGATTGCACTTAGGAGTCGGACATGGGGGTGAATCTCTATGCTGCCACCTAAATAACTTGTCCGGTGTATGGTAATTTCTATGTATAATAAATAATTCAGTTAATTTTTGTGTGGGGGATAAAGAGACCATAGGCACTAGAGAGGGCCTTGCGGTTCGCCTGGTGGTTGGTTCGCGGCAAATTTTGCTTGTTCGCTACCCGCCAAATTTTCGGACACATGGCGTAGTTTGCGACGGCCATATTTGTTTACATTGGGGAGAACTTTGACCCATGACACAGCCGTCAGGTGGAACGGGACAGCCAATTGAAACATTCCAGCACATGGAAGTCCCCCTACCCTATAAATAGACCCGATCTGGCGGCCATGTCACATTCCGCTTTCTGCCAGTGTAGGGAGAGATCTGCTCTGCTCATCAGAGAGAGTTTGCTAGACACATATAGCGCTGTGAAAATCCACAAAAGTCCTTTTGAGGGCTGATATTTCGGTATAGGTCTAGTATCTTTTGAGCTTAGGTAAAGGTATCCTGTGGTTTTTTTAGGGGCAGTTAGAGATCGGCTGCAGTCACACAGAAATCGCTCTGTCAATGTCCACAAAAGTAATTTAAAATGCTCCAATGTCATTTTAGGGTCTATTACAGTCTCTTTACTATAGGGAGAGGTATCCAGTGGTTGCTGTAGGGGCAGTTAGAGATCAGCTGCAGTGACACAGAAATCGCTTTGTCAATGTCCACAAAAGTCATTTAAAATATCTCCAATGATGTTATAGGGTCTATTACAGTCTCTTTACTATAGGGGCAGGTATCCAGTGGTTGCTTTAGGGGCAGTTAGAGATCGGCTGCAGTCACACACAAATTGCTCTGTTAATGTCCACAAAAGTCATGTAAAGGGCTGCAAATTTTTTGGTATTGCTGTGCAGTGCACCTAAAAGGGGGGGGGGGGTAATCCACAGTATAATTTACTTTGTAGAAAGCATATTATAGTGGATTAATACTATTATTGTGCACTGTGCAGCATTGTGACAGGTGTGGTGGTGACACTGAGCGTTTCTGCAGCAACACTACACACAGTGACAAAAGCACTTATAATGTATTATAACTGGTGTGATAGACCAATTGCCCCCCCCCCCCCCCCAATGCCACATATTGAAGTGGGGTGTTAGCTGAGTAAACTTATTAAAGTGTTTTTGTGTCATGCAACAATATTGCCTAGTTTGCTGAGTGAAGTCTGGTACACACAGTGCCAAACTCACTGGCCAATGTTTTTAACTGGTGTGCTACACCACTGCTGTCAGTTCTTTGCTGTCAGTTCAACCCATGTGAGCTAATTTTTGGAGCCTATACAGGCCGCCACTTACTTCTGTATACTGTGAACGCCTACTGTACCTCTAGCCATCATATACTACGTTCTTTGCTGTCAGTTCAACCCATGTGAGCTCATTTTTGCAGCCTATACAGGCCGACACTTACTTCTGTATACTGTGTGAATGCCTAATGTACCTTCAGCCACGGAATACTACGTACTTAGCTGTCAGGTATACCCATGTGGGCTAATTTTTGGGGCCAATACTGGCCAACACTTACTTCTGTTACTTGTGAATGCCTAATGTACCTTCAGCCACAAAATACTACGTTCTTAGCTGTCAGGTAAACACATGTGGGCTAATTTTTGGGGCCTGAAATGGCCGACACTTCTCTATCCTGTGAATGCCCAATTTTTCAGACTGGAAATGAAAAACAATGGGTCTGTAAAGGTTCCGCTAAATTGTGGAATGGATGCGGACCCATTTAACAGATGTGTGAATGGAACCTATATGTATTAGACAATGTATTTACCAGCTGCTGTCAGTTCTGGCTGATTTATGAAAAAAAAATATATATATTTTTGCTGTAAAAAAAAAAAAAAAAAAAATTAGGGCAACTTTTTCAATTGCAATACTTCTGTTATGACATTGTCCATGTGCTGGGACTATTTGTGCACAGCTAGTACGTCTTTTGTGGCTGCAAATATGACCTAAAGGTTTTTAGAGTTCACCTCCCATTAAAGTCAATGAGGCCCGCCGTGAACTCGCAGTTCGCTGACTTTTTACAAAATTTGCGGCTGGCGTTCGCGAACCGCCCCGGCCGATGTTCGTCCATCACTAATAGGCACTGCTGACAGTGGGGCTTCCCGTTGATCATCCGCTATAGGCCCTACGTCCCATACCCTTAATGGTATATTCACGGATTCTTGAAACTTATTATAAAATACACAATATAATTGCGATATGAGACCTTTCTTAACATCCCTTTTAGACAACAGCAAGAATATTATAGACTTAATAAATTCCAATACATGGGAGGGAGCCTGTGCCTGTAGAGCATGCCTAAGCTGGAGATATTGAAAAAATCTTTGTTTTGGGATCCCTTATTCAATACACAATTGTGTAAAAGTTGTTCACACATTGTTATGAAATAACTGGGATAGATACCTCACCCATTTAGTCTTCCATAATTCAAACCCCCTCCAATTTCTGTGGTTCTACATAGCTGGCGTTAATCCACAATGAGGTGAATAAGGTATACCCCTTCAGAATTGGTAATATTTTTCATTTCCTGCCACATTTTATCAATTAATTTTGCCCGTTAAAAAACCCTTGACCCGTTGCAGGTTTCTTGTCTCCAATAAAGCTATTAATGGATAATCATCATACACAGATAATAACAGACCCTGTATTGGGTCAGAGTCTGTCATTTCCATCCATCCAACAAAATGCTGTAGTTGCAAAGATAAAAAAATAATTTTTAGCATGAGGGATAGCTAGCCCCCCTGCATCTTTAGCTAGCATTAATGAGGATAATTTACTGTGGGGTTGTTTTTTCTGAAAAAAAGTTCTAAAAAAAGAGAGTCTATTTTCTTAAACCAATAGAATGTAATCCATATGGGGAATCATAGAGTATATAAAGGGATTGCAATCCATATTATTTTAATAAGATTGGCTCTACCAATCACTGTCAATGGTTTACACCAACTCCGACATTTATCTGTGAATTTAGATAATAGTAGCTTGAGATTAAATTCTTATAATCCTTTAATTTCAATAATTTTTAATAAAGTTTTGGCATGTACAAGTTATGCAACACATAACAGGAAAAATGAGAATAACAACTGTAGTGCATAGGTGATATACAACACTTCCAGATGACCACACACCGGGGCCTCAGCCTGCATCTGGAAAGCTAGCATATTCATTAAGGAGTGGTGGTGTAACAGCCGAGCACAAAACAAAGAAGGACATAACAATAAAAACAAAAAACAGTAGATGATAAAGAAAACAATAGGTAGCTGAACTGTGAGACAGCAAAGTCAGGTTACACAACCCATACAGTTCTATAACAGTGTAAAATAACATTACGGGTTCAGAATAGAGTTATACCAGTTGGTCCCATTGTTCAGCTGCTCGAGTCTCAGAAAATTAGGCTTTTGCAAACATGTTTTCATAGGAATATTGTTGGTGTACTTGGATTGGCACCTCTGTAGTCGCAGGAACTATTTGGGATTTCCAGTGTCTTAGTAGAGTAAGTCTGGCCGCTAGCAGGATATTGACTATGAAATTTTAAAAAGGAGTAAGATATATGCTCTATGTTTAGATTGGGTAATGCCAGATCAGGGGAAGGTGGCATAGAAATTTTAGTGATTACCGAGATGATATGAAAAATGTAGGGCCAAAATTTGGCCAGGGCTCAACAGGTAGAATACGGTGCCTGTTTGGCCACAGTTCCTTCAACAGAGATTGGGCACGTGTGGGTAGAATTTAGAAAGTCTAAAGGGGGTAAGGTACCAACGATGAGTAATTTTATGTATCATTTACCACATATTAGCATTTCTAGTGTAAGAATACGTTGCTGATAGAGCCTGTTTTCATTGATTAGGTAGGTACGCCTTACCCAAATTTCGCTCCCACGCTAAGCTTGTCAAAGTTAAGTTTATCTCCGAGTTGAGCCTAGAAAACGGATATGCCCCTTTAGCTACATTACAAGATATTTCAAAGATCTCGGTGTAGAATTAATGTATTGCCAGTACAGGTCACATATGTTCAAGCAGGGGCTCAGAGCTTCAACAGAAGCTGCTTAAAAGAGCAGGTTGTGTTGAACTGAGGGCATCTTAGACAGCCTGATATGGGGCCGCTTCATCTGTTCCTTTGTAACAACCATAGCCTTTTCACCAAAAACTACCTAAAAAGTAAACTACCTGGTAAGATATACAGAGTAACAGTTGATGCATAACTTCAAAAATAGCTTTGTATGAAGTGCTGACAGGCTTGATGGCCACACTCATCGTGATAGCATTCTGGGATTGGTGGAATAGGGTCATCAGTGTCTAGAATCTCAATATCCAGAAGCAATCCTGGATGATGTGCTAAGTGATGAAGGATGCAGCAGGCCAAAAACATGTTGCCAACTTTTCCAGGGCTATAGCGCAGAAAACCACTAGATAGTAAGATACAGCTGAACCTGCTTTTAGGAACCCCAAAAGCCCCAAGCGCTGGGTCTCTATGGCCAACCACACTATTTACTGTCCCAAACCAATCCAGTGCAGCCATCAGAAATTGGTACAAAATGACCATCCAACAAGCACCCAGTGTAGATAGCGATATCCGGATGTGGCTGATGTAATGGAAGCCTTCAAATGTTAGAGAGCCAGCAGAAAATTGAAAGTATTTATTGAAAACACAGTTGATATAGATAAGAAAAAAAAAATCAGTATGATACCAGGCCGGCCTGGACAATTGGAGCTCGGCCAAGTCTGCTGGGTCCAATGGACTGGGTGAAAATGGCCACTGTGGTTTAACGTTGTATCGCTGAGTAGAGCCACGGGCGGTCAGGGAGCCGGGCTGGGTCTGCTTGCGCTCCTGCATGATGTCACCGCAACTCAGAGACTAGAAAGCATAAGTGGCAAACCCGGATGCAGGAAGCCGATGCAGGAGGCCTGGAACACAAAGGTCGAGCATTGCCATGACAACGCGTTTCACACGCATGCACTTTCTCAAGTCACCTTTTTTGTGATGCGTTTTGCACACATTCGCTTGCTCAAGTGACAGAATAGGAGTCAACAATGTAAGTTAAAAAGCCATGAATGGGGTTGGCGTGGAGTGGACGGAGCCAATTAGCGTACCGAGTAGACATTAACCCATTACCATCTATAGAAGGCTCTAAACTATCTGCAACAATAGTAAAACATCATTAAAAAATAAAAACATGTGTATCTATGTATATATGTGTATCTAGACACTTAAAGTAAAAAATAAAAAAATAAAATAAACGAAATGTCAATATTACTGTTAAGATATAATGCAGACTTAACGTGAAAATGAGACAGTAAAAAAAAAAAGAAAAAGAAAAGGAAAAAAGATAAACAAATGTAATAAATCAAAAAATAAGTAATAAATAATAAGAGATAAAAAATAACCAGTAAAAAATAAGAAATAAAATAAATGAATAAATATATATATAACATAATAACAAATAATGAAACGAAAATAGAGTGTGCATATTGAAGCTGGATATCTGGGAGATGAATTGATACACCAAATGTAAATGTGTGAACACATAAGTACACCCACCCACAGACATATATGCCAAATGCACCACAAAATGTCACAAATTGTGGGTGGGCCAAGCTATAATGATGAAAATTAAGGTAAGGGTTTGGAAAAAGAAAGCTATTAAGACCCTCGGCTGACGCCCATTGAGGCCCAGTGTATACAAAGGTGCGCTATGTTTACACAATAGTATGCACTTCAAGCTCCTCATTAAGGCCACCAGGAGACAAAGACCCACATTTAAAGATCTAGTTAATTACCTAATTACTTATATCCTTAGCACCTAATTACTTATATCCTTCTATGAATTGATTTAAATGATTTTTCA
Organism: Pelophylax lessonae; assembly: GCF_965119305.1. Lineage (NCBI taxonomy): Eukaryota > Metazoa > Chordata > Amphibia > Anura > Ranidae > Pelophylax > Pelophylax lessonae. The sequence continues at coordinate 748,462,420 of NC_138768.1, forward strand.
TGCGGTATTTGCAAAGTGTTTTCAGCATTTTCCATAAAAAGGTCTAGTAAATTGACAGTTTCAGGATCGCCTGCAATATTTAGGCAAAATGTGTCTAGACAGCTAAATATCTCATGCAAGTTCATTCTGTAAATGGAGCCAAGTGTTTGTAAACTACTCTTCACTAAGGCTTTATTTTGTAAACCTAAAGAATTTCTAAAGTCATTTTTTTTATTAAAATAATAAACATAGTTACATAGTTAGTCAGGTTTAAAAAAGACACAAGTTCATCTGGCTCGACCAAGAAAAAACAAAAAACAATAAAAAACAAACAAAAACAATAAAAAAAACAAATAGTATGCTTACCTGCTCTGTGCAATGGTGTTGCACAGAGCACCCCCAAACCTCCTCTTCTAGTGTCGACTTCTTCTCTTCTGTGTCTGGCCCCATAGCAAGCACTTGCTATGGGGGCAGATGCGCAGGCTCGATCCCAAGCTGGGTTGTGTGTGTCTATAGGCACACAGCGTGGTTCTGCTCTGCCCCCTTCTTTCTCCTCACAGGATTTAAATGACAGTAGCAAGAGCCAATGGCTCCCTCTGCTTTCACTAAGTCCCATGAAGAGAGAGAGCAGCAGTCTTGGGCACAGCACTGGATCGAGATCAGGTTCAGGTAAGAATATTTGGGGGGTGCTTTACTTTGTTCAAAAAAAAGAAAATAACATTTCTTTAAACTAGGCTCCCAATATAGCAAAAGCTGAACTTCAGCCTTACCTTCCATTTAGCACATTTGTACAGACTACTCTCCTGTACCAAAATTGCTCATTCCAATTGAGTTTCTCACAGTGTGCAAAAGATTCTGCAAAAATAAAATAAAGCCTGTCTCATTTCCTGGCTGGAGGCATTCCAGCTTTACAGGTGCATGTCAAAAAATTTGAATATCATCAAAAAGTTAATTTATTTCAGTAATTCAATTCAAAAAGTGAAACTCATATATTTTATAGATTTATTACACACACAGTGATATATTTCAAGCATTTCTTTATTTTAATCTTGATGATTGTGACTTACAGCTAGTGAAAACCTAAAATTCAGTATCTCAGAAATTTAGAATATTACATAGGATTTTTATTACAGAAATGTTGGCTTACTGAAAAGTATGTCCATGTACAGTATAGTATGCACTTGATACTTAGTCGGGGCTCCTTTTGCATGAATTACTGCATCGATGCAGTGTGGCATGGAGGCGATCAGCATGTGGCACTACTGAGGTGTTATGGAAGCCCAGGTTGCTTTGATAGTGGCCTTCAGCTTGTCTGCATTGTTGGGTCTGGTGTCTCTCATCTTCCTCCTGACAACATCTTCCTCCTGACAACATCTTCCTCCTGACAAATGAAATCAGCATCTCCACAAAGCTGGTCAGCAGAGGGAAGCATGAAGTGCTCTAGAATTTCCTGGTAGAGGGCTGCGCTGACTTTGGACTTAATAAAACACAGTGGATAAACACTAGCAGATGAAATCATCGCTGACTGTAGACCTCATGCAACTTCTGCCCCTCTCCACTTTTTCTCCAGACTCTGGGACCTCGATTTCCAAATGAAAAGCAAATTTTACTTTAACCTGAAAAGAGGACTTTGGACCACTGAGCAACAGTTCAGTCCTTTTTCTCCTTAGCCCAAGTAGGATGCTTGTGATGTTGTCTCTGGTTCAGGAGTGTCTTGACACAAGGAATGCGACAGTTGTAGCCCATGTCCTGGATATGTCTGTGTATGGTGGCCCTTGAAAGACTGACACCAGCTAAAGTCCTCTCAAGGCTGCGGTTATCCCTGTTGCTTGTGCATCTTTTTTTAACACACTTTTTCCTTCCACCCAATTTTCCATTAACATGCATGGATACAGCACTCTGTGAACAGCCAGTTTCTTCAACTGTCAAGTCAGCAGTCTTTCCCACGATTGTGTAACCTACTGAACCAGACTAAGAGACTATTTAAAGGCTCAGGAAACGTTTACAGGTGTTTTGAGTTAATTAGCTGATTTTAGTGTAAAACCATGTCTACAATATTGAGCTTTTTCACAATATTCTAATTTTCAGAGATACTGAATTTTAGCTTTTCAATAGTTGTAAGCCATATTCATTCACATTAAAATAAATAAATGCTTGAAATATATCACTTTGTGTATTAATCTATATAATATATGAGTTTCACTTTTTGAATTGAATGACTGAAATAAGTTAACTTTTTCTTGTTTAAAACTTATATTGACGTTTTTTAGAAAGAACAATAAAAGAAGGTGAACAATATTTAAAATACCTTGGGACACAGGATATAGGCTCGTATGAATTAGTACAAATGACCAAACAATAATTATAGACATGCATGAATATTGTAATCTATTTTGAGGGCTAAATATAATATAGGGATTATTGTCTATTATCCCCAGGCACCCCATATGGGGGCAAACTGTGTTGTGGGGGAAGAAAACATGACCAACCTTAACTGTCATTAGTTTCCCTCTGTTAGACAATTATATTTGAAGGTATAAGGTAAAGTATAGCAAACAATGGTCCAAGTGTGGACCAATCATGAATTAGAAACAGTAGAACAGCTAGTGTCAGAAAGCTATAAGATATATCCTTAAGGGGGTTAGAGAGCATTCATTCGACCTAGGGGTGAAACCCCAGAGATCTAGTAAACTATTGCATTTACTAAATTTCAAAACTGTACCAGAACAGTGTAAGGAATAAACACATATTTAAAGTTTAGCAACATTGTGAGTCTGACCTGGCAGCAAGTTTGAGTAAAGAGATGATTGGTAAGATGTTACCTACCTAAAAAAGAGAAGTAGAGTGCACAGAAAAAGAAAGTAGGATGATGAGGGGGGGAAGGGGGAGAGTGTTAGGAGTGTAGAGTGGGGGAGAGGGCTGAGGAGATGTGTGAAAACCCAGGTGTTTCTAGTTTGTATCAGTTAGGCTGGACAAGGGATATGCTGGAGAGGACACCTCTTATGGGAGCAAAAGGGATTCATTTAAATTGGGTAGGAGAAAGTGTGTCACCCAAGGGGACCAGAGGGCTTCGTATCTGGAAACTCTGTCTAAAATTACAGCATTCAATTTTTGCATGGATCATCGCTTGTGTGACCTTGTTTTTGAACGCAAAGACACAGAGACTGTGATCCTCCCAGTATTAAGCAATGATTTGTTTGGCCGCAGTTGTGACCTGCAGGAGAAGTTTAAACTGAAGCTGGGATAAGTTTGGCGGCTTGAGATTTAAAAGTACTATAGATGGGTCTGGTGATAAAGCTGTATCGAAGTGGGTGGAGAGCATTTTGAACAGGTTGGACCAAAAAGTTTGCGCAATTGGGCAAGACCACGAGATATGGTAAAAATTGTGTTGTGTGGAACAGCCTCTAAAGTAAGTGGAAAGGTATTAAGGAACATATTTGGCAATCCTGGCTGGGACCAAGTACCAACAGGTCAGGACTTTGTAATTAGTTTCAAATGCCACAATGTTTTGGGAAGAGGATTTTGTGGCTAACCAAATGTGATTCCAATCTGCACCTTCTAATGTGATTTCCAAGTCTCTTTCCCTTCTAGAGGTGTAGGAGGGGATGGGAGAGGGTCCTGTGTTAAGCAGTTGAGTGTAGAGAGCTGAGATTAGGCCTCTCCAGTGTGGGTCACTTTTACAGGCTTGTTCAAAGAAGGACATGGAGGGAGAAGAGGAGTCTTTAGGAATTAGGGGTTTAAAGAAATGTTTGATCTAAAGGTATGCAGGCATCAGCCTAGTACCATTCTTTAGAGCCGACGGGCTGGCTTTTTAGAAGATGACAGCAGATGTGGCTCGGGAGCTGCTCAGCCGTTATCCCAGCGAGCTGGAGGGGATGTCCCCCCCTCCTGCTGCCTTCCGTGGCTCTGCCCGGGTCTCCCCCGGTAGGATGGGACGAGCAACCAGCCGGCACATCCCCTGGCTGGTTGGAGTCCCGAACAAAGCCAGATTCGGCTTTGATCGGGTCTCCGATGTAGTAACCCAGAAGCGATGTCATGACATCACTTCCAGTTTACTCGGTGGCTAACGGCGTCAGATTTAAAAAACTCTCAGTATTCAAAAATGCTGATTTCAGCATTTTGAATACATTGAAGTGCAGTGGAGGGGTCTGGGGTTTTTTAGACCCCCGATCCCTCCATAAACATAAATAGAAAAAATTAAATAAAATAAATAGGAGAACATTTTTTTTTTTTTTTAAAGTGCCCCCGTCACAGTGAGCTCGCACACAAAAGAAAAAGCATATGTAAACGGTTATCAAACAGTAGCTAAAAATACTGATTTTAACTTGTAAACAACATGTGTCAGAAATAGGCTTGGTCCTTACATGGTTAAGAAGGTTGGGTGCGGAGGTCAGTGGAGATGACATAAATAGGAGGACATTGTCTGTAAACAGACACAATTCATGGTGAATTTGGTGAATTTTGCATTTGCGAGCCAAATGAGTGAGGAGAATAGCACAGCGAATGTTGTCCCCTGCCTGCCGAATCGGGATGAAGCCTTCTTGATCTTTGTGTATTAAGGAGCCAATGGTATGGTTACGTCTAGTGGCTAGAATTTTAGCTAACAGTTTGATGTCCAGGTTGAGGAGGGATATGGGTCAATAATTTTTTTTTTTTTCAAAACAATTTATTGAGAAAAGGTAAAGAGCATTACAGGAAGTGAACGCCATACAAAAACAATACACTCGGAAACGGCATATTCCAATATAAAAGAAACAGTACAAGGAAATATACATCGGCCTACAAATAACATGAGAGGAGGGAACCTCCCTAACAGGTATAAACATCATGAGGTCCACAGGAACAGAGGGCAGCATAGAAAACAACTCAGTAAACAAAACAAAACCCCGCAAGCTGTCCAGGTGGGGCAGAGTATAGCCAGGGACACAGGTAGGACATTTACAGGCACAACTGGTAAGGCCACAGGGATCAAGTGTCCCATAGGGGAGGGACCAGGCACAACGTCCTCCCCCATCATGGGGTCTGGAGACTGGGATCGTGAGGGGAGGAGGTGGGGAGGGAGGGATAGATCCAGACGGCCTAGCGCAAGGAGGCGTTCAGGGAAGGCGGGGGGGGGGTTGCTCGCTATTTGGCATAGCCAACCAGCACAGAGCACAGAGACCAGGGGAGGGAGGGCAAAGCATGATAGGGACTGGAGAGAAAGGGGGACGGAGGGGGGGAGGGGAGAGAGGAAGAGGAGAGAAAAAAAAAAAAAGAAAGACCCCCCACGCACACACATCAAACGAGTACATACCACGACACCAGGGTGGGGTGGGGGGGGGGGGGGGGTAGATGGGTAAGCACAGGCAGACCGATTAATATATGGGTCAATAATTTAACCAAGAGGAGTCATCTGTCTGAGATTTTGGAAGCATAGAGATGGCAGCTGTCAGCGTTTCAGAATGGAATGTGTGGCCAGAAAGGATAGCATTGAATGCCCTAACTAGTACCGGGGCTATTAGGTCAGAAAATCATTTAAAATATGTGACAGAGAACCAGTCATGGCCTGGGCGCTAATGGGTTTTTAGAGATTTTATAGGTAGTAAAACCTTCTCAGTTTCAATTGGTTTCTCGAGACTTTAACGTTGTAGAGATAAAAGAGAAGTTGAGGTAGTAGATTAGAGAAGGGATTCAGTACGAGTGCAATCAAAAGTATCATCGTGGAGGATCTTGATAGGGTTGCTAGTAAAGTCATCTGGGTTTAGCTTTATTCTGATTGGTTTAGTAGTATGGTCAAGACATTGAAGAGATAGGGCCAGAAAAGTATCAGGTTTGTTGGCTTTAGTGTAATTCTTGTGACGTGAGTGGCGTAAGGTGTTTTCAGCAAAGTCCATCAGGAATAATTCAAGTTCTATTCTAGCTTTTTCCAAAGCTTGGCGATTAGACGTTGAGTGGTTTGCCTGAAATGTCATGTGGGCAGTGTTAAAGGATGTTTCTAAACGTTGTTGGGTAAGGCGTTTTTCTTTCTTCAAGAAAGACGCCTGACTAATACAGGCACCCTTTATAACTGGCTCATGGGCTTCCCATAGTGTGAGAGGGAAGATGTCTGGAGTAGAGTTAATGGATAAGTATTCCTTAAATGTGGTTTCTATCTTATTGCAGTGTGATGCGTGAGATAGGATTTTGTCATTGATGGTCCAGGAAGAATCCTTTGTGGAGGGGATAAGGGTGGCTATGGTGGTAAAAACAGCGCTAGGGTCTGACCAGGAGATTGGAAGAATAGTTGAGGAAAGAAGTAGGGGTGTGGTTCCTGTTGTGAGGACTATATGATCAATCCGTGAAAATGTATTGTAGGAGTGAGAATAAAATGTGTCGTGCTGGTTTTTGTTCACGCCATGAGTCAACTAGGGAGTGGCTGTGTAGGAAATGTGGGAAGCCTAGTTTTGTAGTACCAGGGAGGGGAGATTGAGGGGACTTGTCCAGAAAGGGGTACAGGGACTGGTTGGAGTCTCCATAGAGGAGGAGCATGTCTCTTTTGTGGGAGTCAATAACACCTAGTAGATGGGAGAGAAACGGTAGAGGTTTAGAATATAGTGCGTGGTAGGATACTACTGTTACTTCGGAGTCAAGCAGCATTCCAGACACAATTAGGTAATGGCCCTCCAGGTCCTTGATTTCAGCCAGGCGTGTGAAGGCAGTAGAACGGTGGAAGGCTTTAAGAACTCCCCTACTTTTGTAGCTAGTGGATGCTGTACATACTGGTGGATATGCTTGATTAAAGAATTTAGTAGTGGATAGTGGGGTGACATGAGTCTCCTGTAGACACACAACACGTGCCTTAGTGGTGGTAAAGGTTTAAAGGTTTTAAAGGCTTTGGTCCATTTGTGCCGAGAGTTAAGTACTTGTATGTTGAGTGTTAATACATTTAGGGGTCCCATTGTGAGGCTAGGTGTGTATTATGGCTGTGGTTGCATCCAAAAGTGGAGTTTGCTAGGTAACACTTAAGGAAGGGACGGGGGGGGGGGGTGGAGAGGGAGGGGAAGAAAAAGTAGGAAAGAAAAGAGAAGTACTGTGTGGTACAGTAAAACTAGTAACAAATGCCAACAACAGAAATATGTCACATAATGGGTGTATGGTGTCCCAAAGACGAGTGTAATCATGAGCTTGGGGGACAGGAATAGTGCCATGGAAAAATACCAATAAAGAGTCTATGGTCTAGGTGGTGACAAACTCTAAGGTTTAAACAGCCCAACTAAAGTTTATCAATTAGCAACCAATAAAGGTTTACAGGTTGTATGTGTTGCTTCATCCGGGTGAACAATAGCAACAGCGGCTCACGTGAAATCTAACAGTGAACTGTGGTAACCGTAGTTCGTGAAGAAAGGAAAAAAAGAAAAACACAAAACAGAAATAATATAAAAAGTATTTCAAGTAGACGCTATGAGTTCATGAAGTCAGAGTGTTAGGCTGTAGGGAATAGGGGGTGTCAAGCTGCAAAGATATGCGTTTATAGGAAGGGCTCAAGAGGCTTTGGGCTCCAGGAAAGTCATAGGATCCCACTACCAATGGAAGTTATTAAGAGATCGCATATGTTTAAGCATAGAGTAGTTGTGGCATATAAGGGCCGATTCATGTATGACATACACGAAGTTGACTACTTGATGACGACTTCCGGTGATATGCATTGAAGTCTGACTAGTGGCAGAATTTATGGGTCTTTAACTGACGTCACGTCTGACTCAGGTGGAACATACGCTGGTTTAGAGAGACAAATGGCGGCGAGGATTGTATACTGAATAGGCTCTAGAAAGTGGGCGTTGCAGTATTAATGTGAAGCACTGTTATGTAAGAAGGGCACGCATTACTAATTCACGTGTGATGGAAAAAGAAGTGCAATAGAAGATTTCATTATTTTGCATGAACTTTTTAATATTGCATATTCATGTTTTGTTGGTGAACAGTTTTGTAAAATACTATTGGTTTCATGATTTTGTTTGTTTATATGTAGCACCCTCCAAGGTAGGAGCTAGGTAAAATATAGTGGGGCCTTGCCTGCTTAACAGCAGGGCCATATTGTTCAGCTAGGCTGGCATGTGCTCCCAGGTGTGTCTGTTGTGCTGGGAGTCTTTCCACTGTATCCCAATGAGGGCTCTCATTGGGCAGTGGAGGAAACTTGGCCAATAGCACACCATGGCTTGTATCCATCCTAGAAGGGCAGATTCTGCGGCACAGCATTCTGGGAGGGGGTATAAGTCCGTGGAGCATGCATGTCAGATTGTCTTTGGTGGGAAGCAGAGGCCCAGGAGAGAGGTGATGGCTGTCTCTCCTCCTGTCAAGAAGAATCGGGTGTCCCAGGCAGCTGGCCTGAGTGGACACAGGGCTGAGCTGAGCTGCAGTGAGGATCCAGGTGTGCTGAGGACCAGCGGAGCGTTGGGGTCAAGTTTCAGGAAAGCATTCTCAGTCGTGAGTACTGCAAACTGCCCCTGGGGTCTGCATAGCAGAGGGGATCACTCCGGAGAAGGTCATAGGGATCCTAGCTAGCTAGCCGGTTCAGGATTATAGTAAAGGGGGTGCCAGTGATAACCCTGAAGAGTAAAGGGGGTGCCAGCGGTTGGGCCCTGAAGTGTAAAGTGTTAAGTGTTGCAGCAGCAATGAAAGTAGCTACCTCAGTCAGTGAAGACTACAGGGAGCAGTGTAAAGGCCTTTTGAGCTGTGAAGGAGTAGCAAAAATCAAGTTTCAGTTCACAGACCGCAAGTCAGATTTACAAGCGCCAGTGAGCATTGGTCGGCCTTCAGCCGGCGCCAAGACAGCGCTAGGTGGCATTTTTCTCAAGTGTCCCAAATTTTTACCTAGTTGAGCCAGAGGAGTATCCCACTCATTCCCTTCTCCCACCCAAGTTCCTACAATAAAACTAAAAACCAAAGATGCCGGACTGTTCATTGTTTCAGATCTCACACTTGGGCAACAAGCTTAAATGCATAAATGGTATTGGAGGAATTTCACATACACACTTGTAATAAAAAGCTAGAGCCTCAACAACTACTAATATACTACATTATGCAAAACAGCAGAGGTTAGATGCAAACACTTCACGTAAATAAATTGTATGTTTATTATGAATACATGTATATAAATGGACTGAGAAAAAATATTCCTTTTAACCATTATGTTTGTGAGAAGCAGAATATGTTATTTTTAGGGATGAGCAAACCTGGATGGGTTTGGATCAAGCACGTTTCATCTAACCAAGTGAGAAGTCCACAAACCCTGAACTTACTGCCACATCCCTTTGGATTCTATGAGAGTTGAATCTTGCCAGTTTATTCTGGCCTTTTTCAAGGGTGATGGGCTAAGTATTGTTGAAAAAAGAGCATTGGTAGCTGGGCTTTGCGATGCGATCCACTGATACTGCTTCCCTGCCACACTCTTGTTACCCGATGACAGTTGATGGTCAATGACCAAATTAGCTCAATGACATTGCCTGTGATCCCAGGCTGTTTGTTTTAATAGACAGTCAGGGATTTGTCATGTATCAACTGATGTATTGTTGATGAATGTACATTGCTGGATGATGTTAAGTTAATGATAATTACAATTTTTATTGTATTTTTTGTATTGTTATCAAAAGATTTCTCAAAGTGTTTATTTACATTTTTTATTTTAGAAATAAGTAATAAGGTGTCCTTTTTTAAAGCAGGCTTCCAGGTTTTTTTTTTTTTTAATACATCCCCTCACAAACCCCCAATATCCTTTTTTTCACCAAATGTGGGGAATACTCTTGTCTCTCAACATTGGAACAAAGTGCCCTGCAAGGTTTTGGTCCACCCATATCTCAGAATGCACTTCTATCCAGAGTGACTGATATGTCATTAATTATGTAAAGGTATATTGCTTTATATGTAAGAAAGAATGAGATATTGTTATTGACATCACCTGATAATGTTAACCACTTTACCACCGGAGGATTTTGCAGCTTAAAGACCAGACCCCTTTTTTCAACTTGGCACTTCGTGACTTTAACTGATAATTGCTCGGTCATGCAATGCTGTACCTAAACGAAATTTTTTTTCCCACAAACAGAGCTTTCTTTTGGTGATATTTGATCGCCTCTGCGCTTTTTATTTTTTGCGATATTAATAAAAAAAGAGCGAAAATTTTGCAAAAAAATGACATTTTCAACTTTGTATTTAAAAAAATATCCAATATACTCAATTTATGTCATTTTTTTTGGCCAAAATATATTTAGCTACATGTCTTTGACAAAAAAAATCAATGAGCGTATTTTTATTGGTTTGTGCAAAAGTTATAGCGTCTACAAACTATGGTGTAAATAGTGAAATTTACGCAGCTTTAATTTCTGACTGCCTATCTCATTTCATGAAGTGCTAAAATGGCGGGGCAGTACAAAACCCCCCCCCCCAAACTACCACTTTTTGGAAAGTAGACATCCTAAGGAATGTCCTGACAGGCATGTTGAGCTCATTGAATATTTCATTTTTTTGTCACAGGTGTTTGAAAAATGACTAAAAATTTTTTTTTTTTTTTTTTTACACAAAGTTGTCATTGAAATGATATATTGCTCACACATGCCATGGGTATATGTGTAATTACACCCCAAACTATATTCTGCTGCTTCTCCTGAGTACAGGGATACTACATATGTGGGACTTTTTGGGAGCCTAGCTGTGTACGGGACCCCGAAAACAAATCACCACCATCAGAATTTCAAAGGGCGTACATTTTTCATTGCATTTTCTCACTACCTATAACGGTTTAGGAGGCCCTGAAATGTCAAGATACCACAAAACCCCCCCCAAATGACCCCATTTTGGAGAGTAGACACCCCAAGCTGTTTGCTGAGAGGCATGGGGAGTCCATGGAATATTTTATATTTTGCCACAAGTTTTGGGAAAATTACAATTTATTTTTTTCTTTTTTTTTTTTACACAACGTTGTCACTAAAAGATAAATTTCTCACACATGACATGGGTATATGTGGAATGACACCCCAAAATACATTCTGCCGCTTCTCCTGAGTATGGGGATACCCCATGTGTGAGACTTTTTGGGAGCCTAGCTGTGTACAGGACCGCAAAAGCAAATCAACACTCTCAGGTTTTCTAATGGCGTAAATTGTTCATGTCACCTCTGCACTACCTGTCACAGTTTCGGAGGCCCAAAAATTCCAAGATAGCACAAAACCCCCCCAAATGACCCCATTTTGGAAAGTAGACACCCCAAGCTATTTGCTGAGAGGCATGGTGAGTCCATGGAATATTTTATATTTTGCCACAAGTTCCGGGAAATATATATATATATATATATATATATATATATATATATATATATTTTTTTTTTTTTTACACAAAGTTGTCAGTAAATGATATATTGCTCACACATGCCATGGGTATATGTGAAATGACACCCCAAAATACATTCTGCTGCTTCTCCTGAGTACAGGGATACCCCATGTGTGAGACTTTTTTGCAGTCTAGCCGAGTACAGGACCCCGAAAACCAATCATCGCCTTCAGGCTTTCCAAGGGCGTAAATTGTTGATTTCACTCCTGACTACCTATCACAGTTTTGGAGGCCATGAAATGCCAAGACAGCACAACCCCCCCCCCCAAATGACCCCTTTTCAGAAAGTAGACACCCTGAGCTATTTGCAGAGAGGCATGTTGAGTGTTTTGCAGATCTCACTTTTTGTCACAAAGTTTTGGAAATTGAAAAAAGAGGAAAAAAAATGCATTTTCCTGTTTTTTCTTCATTTTCCAAAAAAAATGAGAGCTGCAAAATACTCACCATGCCTCTCAGCAAATAGATTGGAGAGTCTACTTTGCAAAATTGGGTCATTTGGGGGGGTTTTGTGCCATCTTGGCTTTTTATGGACTTCAAAAATGTGATAGGTAGTAAGGAGTGAGATCAACAATTTATGCCCTTAGAAAGCCAAAAGGTGCGCATTGGTTTTCCGGGTCCTGTACGCGGCTAGACTGGCAAAAAGTCTCACACATGGGGTATCATTGTACTCAGGAGAAGCAGCAGAATGTATTTTGGGGTGTCATTTCACATATACCCATGGCATGTGTGAGCAATATATCATTTACTGACAACTTTGTGTAAAAAAAAAAAAAAAAAATTTCCCGAAACTTGTGGCAAAATATAAACTATTCCATGGACTCACCATGCTTCTCAGCCAATAGCTTGGAGTGTCTACTTTCCAAAATGGGGTCATTTGGGGGGGGGGGTTGTGCTATCTTGGAATTTTAGGGCCTCCGAAACTGTGATAGGTAGTCAGGAGTGAAATCAACAATTTACGCCCTTGGAAAGCCTGAAAGTGGGGGTGGGATTTCGGGGACCTGTACTCGGCTAGACTGCAAAAAAGTCTCACACATGGGGTATCCCTGTACTCAGGAGAAGCAGCAGAATGTATTTTGGGGTGTCATTTCACATATACCCATGGAATGCGTGAGCAATATATCATTTAGTGACAACTTTCTGTAAAAAAAACAACAAAAAAAAAAAAATAATAATTTTCTCAAAACTTGTGGCAAAATATAAAATACTCCATGGACTCACCATGCCTCTCAGAAAATAGCTTTGGGTGTCTACTTTTCAAAAAGGGGTCATTTGGGGGGTGTTTGAACTGTCCCGGCATTTTATGCACAATCTTAGCCACACATCACCCACTCTTCTAACCACTTGAAAACAAAGCCTTTTCTGTGCCTTTTTGTTTACATGAAAAAATATTTTTTTTTTACTAGAAAATTACTTTGAACCCCCAAACATTATATATTTCTTTAAAGCAGAGGCCCTATAGAATAAAATGGTGGATGTTGCAAATTTTTTTGTCACACGGTATTTGCGCACAGATTTTCCAAACGCAATTTTTGCGAAAAAAATAATACATTTTTTTAAAATTTATTGCACAAATACACTATATAATTCCAATTTTTGGGTAAAATTTAAAAGATGATCTTATGCCGATTACGTAGACACCTAACATGACATGCTTTAAAAATTGCACATGCCTGCACAGCGGCAAAAACATACGTACATTTTTAAAAACCTTTAAAAGTCTCTACAGGTTACCACTTTAGACTTACAGAGGAGGTCTACTGCAAGAATTACTGCACTCGATCTGGCAATCGCGGTGATACCTCACATGCATGCTGCAATTGCGGTTTACATATGACACTAGACCAACGCTTGCGTGCGCCATTGCGCGCAAGCGCAAGCACGGGGGGAAAGGGGGGGGGCTTGATTTTTTTTCTTTTTTCTTTTGCTTTTTTATGTTATTTTGACACCTTTCCTTTAATTTTTTTTTTAAATCATTTTTATTGTTATCACAGTGAATTTAAATATCCCCTATGATTGCAATCTGTAGTGACAGGTACTCTTTTTTTAAAAAATTGGGGTCTTTTAGGCTCTAGATCTCTCCTCTGACCTTACGCATCTGACCACGCCAAAATTGGTGATAAAATACTTTCCCAATTTCCCAATTTCCCTGTTTATTTCTGGCGAAACAGAAGTCATGAAATGCTCGTAGCCTCCGGCATCTTAGGCCATAGAGATGATTGGAGCCATTCTCACCTCCAATTAGCTCTATGGTTAGATAATTGAACCACCGGCTGCACTCTCGGGTTAACCGGTGGGACAGGAGAGCCCGAGAAAAACCACGGAAGGCTGCGGAAGGCGGCGGTGGGGGGGGGTAGGCCCCTCCCACTGCATGTAAAAGCAGTCTAGCGGCCAATTACCTGCTAGGATTGCTTTTACATGTAAGCCGACCGCTGGCTGTAAAAAACAATACCAAGATGATGCCTAAATCTACAGGCATCATCCTGGTATAACCACTCAAAGTCCAGCAACGTACCAGTACATTGCTGGTCCTTGTTTGGCATATAGGTTTTTTTTTTTTCCATGCAGCATGTGGGCTGTACGGAAAAAAAGAGAACCTATCAGAAATCAGCACAGGAATAATGCGTAGTATTACTCAACATTAACCGCCCAAACAGCCACCCACTGAATTTAATGATGGGTATACACGACACTATCCACCTATACCAAAATAGGATTTTAACTGCAGTGCTGAAATCAGAAAATCACCACAGCTGCTATCAGCAAAGGTATTCATATATGTTGAGCGCAAACACTGTTTGTGTCAGAATATATAAAATCAATGCGTGGTAGCCGACGAGTACCTGCAAGAGAAACAGGTCACAAAAGAATGAAAAAACAAACAAAGGACATTAAAAGTACAGTAAGAAGAGTAGAAGGACATATAAAATGACTGACACAACAACAGTTTTTGGATCCTTTTATTTTTCTTTCTAACTGTTTCTTGATGTCTTGATTTGGGACTGCGATCTTCAAGCTTGGGTCTCTCAAAATGTCGATGGACATCCAACATCCTTCGAGACCCTGTGTTTGTGTGCCCTACACTGTGTCGTGCTGTACCCTACACTAATACTCCACTAGTGTATGGTGGCGCTCAAAACATTCCCCGATGCAGAGACCAGGTTGGTCAGGACATTTGGGACAATAATAACGCGTGTCACGCCTACATCCGCGCCTGCTACAGACACAACATCTTTTTTGGGGGTATCTTTGGGTAGGGGTACTCGGGAGGACATAAGAAAAATGCCTCTCAAGCAGCGGGCTCACTGCATCTGGAAAGGGAAGTTGGGCAGGCATGCCTCCTGGGTACAGGTAGGCAAGGATGATCTCTTCCTGGAATTCCCAGAAAGATCCATGTCATCCTGACGCCCTGTATAGGACAAAGGCTTTCAGCATAGCCAATTGGTAAAGGTAAACAGACACTTTTTTGTACCAGCGTCTGGCTTTACGGGCAACTAAATACGGCGCCAAAAGCTGGTCGTTAAGGTCCACCCCTCCCATGTTAAGGTTATATTCGTGGACACAGAGGGGTTTCTCCACAACGCCAGTTGCCGTAGTTATTTGGATCGTCGTGTCTGCGTGAAGGGAGGACAGAACATAAACATCCCGTGTATCCTTCCACTTCCCCGCAAGCAATTTGTCCGTTTTCAAGCAGGCTCTCGCCCCCCGACTAAGACGGGAATTTACAAGCCGCTGGGGGAAGCCCCAGCGATTAGGTCGCACAGTGCCACATGCGCCAATTTGTAAATCGAGAAGGTGACTAAATAGTGGCACGCTTGTATAAAAGTTGTCCACGTACAAATGGTACCCCTTTCCGGATAAGGGTGACACCAAGTCCCAAACAATCTTACCGCTGCTCCCTATGTAGTCTGGGCAGTTCGGGGGCTCCACACAGCTATCTTTTCCCTCATAGACCCGGAAACTAACTGTATAGCCTGTGGCCCTGTCACACAATTTATACAGTTTGACCCCGTACTTGGCACGCTTGCTGGGGAGGTACTGTTTCATAGCAAGGCGGCCAGTAAATTTAATCAGGGACTCGTCAACGCAGACAACTTGTTCGGGGGTAAACAAGGCTGCAAACCGCTGATTGAAGTGGTCTATGAGGGGCCGAATTTTGTGGAGCCGATCGTATTCAGGGTCTCCCCGAGGACGACAGATTTCATTGTTGCTGAAATGCATAAATCGCAGAATTTGCTCGTATCTCCCCCTGGACTTGGAGGCAGAGTACATGCGCATATGGTGAACTGGGCTAGTGGACCAATATAGCCGCAATTCACTCTGTTTAGTTATGCCCATGTGGAGGGAAAGGCCCAGAAAGATTTTAAATTCGGAAACCGTTATAGGTTTCCAGCCGAATTGTCTGGCAAGGGGCGAATTTGGGTTGGCGGCGATGAACTGTTGTGCATATAAATTTGATTGATCCACAATAGATCTGTAAAGATCTTCCGTGAAGAACAGCTCATAAAAGTTCAGGGGCGTAAAACCAGCTGTCTCCACGTGGATTCCAGGTTTTGCGGTGAATGGGGGAAGTACTGGCGCTGTAGAATCAGTGGGTTGCCAATTGGGATATGCCAGCGCATCAGGGAGGGCACTATGGGCTCTACGGGCCTGTCTACGAATACACGGTGGCTGCGGGCCACTACTTGTGCTGGCCACCGCACCAGCTTCAACTGCACTTAGGGGACTCGCCACGTCACCAGGTGATACTGCAGTGCTGGTTGTACTAGGTCCAGGGTGTACTAGGCCGCTGGCGCTTGCCAGGTCACCAGAAAAATGAGCGGCACTAGTAACCACACTCTGCTCCATACAAGCACCCTGCGATTCCTGCATCTCAACAACTCCAGAATGGGGTCGGGTACGCCTGGGTCTAACAGGGACCTATCTGTCGTCGGAGCTATCTGTCAGGGAGCCGCTGCTGTCATCTGGTTCGTATACTGACATTAATTCGGTCATTATAGCTTCCCCATCGCTATCAGATGACACGGCCAGTATACTATAAGCCTCTTCACCACTGTACAAACGTTTAGACATTTTGGTAACTAAATTTACCTGTACAGTGGTGTTGACTCACAGGTAATAAAAGCACCTGGTTGTCAAGGACTATTTCAAGCGCTACCAAAAAAACTGCTAATGCTAGCAGGGATCAGGCCTGACTCTGCTAACACAGCGGTTTTGTGTGTTGTGTTTTTTTGTAAGTGACAGTAATCTATTGATTACTACACTTACCTGGGTGAAAGGGTTAAACGCAGGTGCTGGCAGGAATCAGTGCTGACCGTGCAAACACCGCATTTTGGGAACCCTAAACTATGGGGGCACTAGTATAGTTCTGATCAGATCAGATATTGATCTGTTCAAACACTATACTAGTAATGGAAGTGTATGTGCGTGTGTGTGTGTGTGTGTGTGTGGTAATCAAGGGGTTATTTCTAACTATGCGCCGGGGATCTGGGGGGGGGGGGGTGGCGGGGACCCTAAACCTCCTTTGGGAAAGAAACAAACTCGCTAGCGCAACCTCAAGTCACAATCACACTAATACAAAATACAGTAAAATCACTATATTATGTGTGTATTAGTGTGCAATGTGACAGGGGGGAAGGGATTAACTGGATGTGATCAGGGGGGGATCAGGGGGTTAAATCTTTATTGGAAGGGGCTGGCGGGTATCCTAAGGATAAAAGGAACGGTGGCAATCACTAAACCTGGTCACAAGTCACACTTATACGGGTATATAGAAAATGCTATATACTGTATACAGTGTGTGTTGTGGCAGGGGGTGTAGGGGTGATCAGGGGGGGTCAGGGGGTTAAATCTTTATTGGGTGGGTGGGGGGGACCCTAAACCTCCTTGGGACAGAAACTTAGTCTGTATATTACGTTTGTATTAGTGCTGATGTGACAGAGGGTGTAGGGGTTAACTGGCGGTGATCAGGGGGGGGGGGGGTCAGGGGGGATCAGAGGGTTAAATCTTTATTAGGGGGTGGCGGGTAATTCAAGTGGAAAAGGGGGGGTCGCAAGCGCTACACCTGACCACAAATCACACGTATACGGGTATATAGCAAAATGCTATATACTGTATACGGTGTGTGTTATGGCAGGGGGTGTAGGGGTGATCAGGGGGGGGTCAGGGGGTTAAATCTTTATTGGGCGGGTGGCGGGGACCCTAAACCTTCCTGGGACAGAAACTTAGTCGCCTGCGCTAATTCTGATCACAATCACACTAATACAAAAATACAAAAACACTGTATATTATGTTTGTATTAGTGCTGATGTGACAGAGGGTGTAGGGGTTAACTGGCGGTGATAAGGGGGGGGGGGGTCAGGGGGGATCAGAGGGTTAAATCTTTATTAGGGGGGGTGGCGGGTAATTTAAGTGGAAAAGGGGGGGTCGCAAGCGCTACACCTGACCACAAATCACACTTATACAGGTATATAGGTAAATGCTATATGCTGTATATAGTGTGTGTTGTGTCAGGGGCTGTAGGGGTTAATCGGGGGGGGGCAATCGGGGGGTAAATGTGCCTATCTAGCTGTGTGTGACTGTGTTTGGTGCAGTACTTACAGTTAGATGTGCTCTCTTCTCCAGATGAATCCAAAAAGGATCATGGGAGAAGAGGGAACGTCTTTTCTGAGTCTGTGTTTACATTTCACAGACTCAGAACAGAAGCTGATTGGGCAGGACCGATCTACAGGTCCAGGCCAAAAATCATTGGCCTGGACCTGATGACTGATCGGTTCTGAACCCAATCGAGCCATCGGTGTCGGCGGGGACGCGCGGGAGCACGCACAGGACCGGCGGCAAGTAGCGACGTAGACCTACGTTTCTCTGCCTGGCCGGGGCTGACTGCCACAGTAAATATACTGTGCGCAGTCGGCAAGTGGTTAAAGAGTTTTTAAATA
Organism: Pelophylax lessonae; assembly: GCF_965119305.1. Lineage (NCBI taxonomy): Eukaryota > Metazoa > Chordata > Amphibia > Anura > Ranidae > Pelophylax > Pelophylax lessonae. The sequence continues at coordinate 748,480,674 of NC_138768.1, forward strand.
GCTTCAGGCAGAGATCGCAAGCAAAAGTTTTTATGAACATCCCTTAGTTAACCCGATGAGCACCAGTCAATTGATTAGCAAAAAGAGACAACCTTGGCTGACAGAAAAGTATAGCTTGAGATATTAGTCCTGGTTGTTCTGATGACAAGAGTTATAGATGCTATGCTTATAGGACCTTTTGTTATTAACCTCCCTGGCGGTATGATTCTTTCGGAATTTAGGTGCTGAAAGCGGTACCATTATTTTGCATGTAATTCTTAAGAATGAGCAGCCCAAACCAACTATTTACATATGATTTTTTTTTTAATATGCGTTCTTCTTTATAACATCTCGGGTATGATAAAGTTTGAAACAAAAAATCATAAATTATAATATAATAAAAAACTACAAATAAGTTAAAGTATGTATGTATGTATGTATACATATCTATATACTGTATACATACATATATATATATACATATACATCCAGTATACATAATATATATATATATATATATATATATATATATATATATATATATATATATATATATACTGTATATATATATATAAACATACGTGTATGTGTGTGTATATATATATATATATATATATATATATATGTAAAAAGTACAGTAAAACTGCAGGAAAGGGCACTGGGGGGCAAACTAATGTGACTATATTTTATTTTGCATCGTATCAATTTGTTTGGTGTGTTTTACATTTGAATTTGCCGCCGGTTCCACCCCCCCTGCGAACGTCACGTCGCAGGAGACGGAAGCCGGGGCTCACAGAGGATCAGGAGGAAGCTCCGCAGCCGCACACTGCCGGGATACATCGCTGGATCCCGGTGACAAGGTAACCCCTCTACCAGGATCCAGTGATCTTCCTAGCGGTACGAGTGTGGCTCGGGGTTACCACTTTTGGCACTGAAATTTAACCCCGTGCCACGCTCGGGAATACTGCTAGGAAGGTTAAATGGTCAAAGAGGTCCAATAAGGTTATTTCTATCTTAGCCCTGTTTTTGGGTAGAACATTGAATTTACACTTTATACTACTTCACATTACTTTGCCTATTCAATTGTTTTTTTTTTGCAGGCTCTGAGAACTGGCTGCTTGATTTAGATGTTTTAATCTCTCCTAAAAGGATATATAAAGAATATGCAGTGTCACACCTTTTATGACCCCACCCAATTCCCTTAACTTCTTACCACATTACAGTTTAACAGAGATGTGCCCCATTTAAAAAAAAAAAAAAAAGTCCAATGGGAAAGTGTACCTTATTTTAAGCCTAAATGAGGCAATAAGATTATATTGTTCTACATTACTTTTCTTTGAAATTTCTATAAAATGTAAGATTAACTGATTAAATAAAGACATATTCAGAGAAATTTGCAGCACTGCATAAAATGCAGTCTAACAAAAGTAGTGGTTTCCTAGGTAACTGCCATAACTGAAAACTGAAAATTGAAATAATTATCAGTATGATAAGCACACTTTGTTCTATCAGTGATGGAAACATTTGTTTCCAAAAACAAGCTTAGTTGTTGCAGAATGCCTCTGAACGAGAGTTCAAATTGTAAGGACACAAATACAAATTATACACTACATTGTTGTGTGTGTCTATGTGTATTAATCATTAACAAAAGTAAATTCTATCAACATTTGCAGAGTAGTACATTTTCTTCTGAGCACTTTCACTCCTTCCTGCCCAGGCCAATTTTCAGCTTTCAGAGCTGTAGCACTTTCAATGACAATTGAGCGGTCATGCAACGCTGCACCCAAACAACATTTTTATAATTTTTTTGAGACAGAGCTTTTCTTTTGGTGGTATTGAATTGCCACTGGGTTTTTTTTTTTTTGCTAAACAAACTAAAATTTTGAAAAACAAAAGTTTTTCTAAATTTGTGCTATAAAAGTTTGTAAATAAGTAATCTGTCTCCTTCAGTGATGTGCGCTGATTTGGCTGCACTGTTGTGCGCTAATGAGGCTGCTCTGATAGGCACTGATATGCTGCACTGATGGGCACTGATAGGCACTGATATGGCTGCACTGATGGGCATTGATGAGGTGGCACTGATGAGGAGGCACTGATATATGGCACTGATGGGTACTGATAGGTGGCACTGATGAGCACTGATTGGTGGCACTGATAGGTGACACTGATGGCCACTGATAGGCGGCACTGACAGGCAGCACTGATGGGCACGGTTAAGTGGCAATGATAGGTGGCACTGATAGGCATCACTGATAGGTACTGATGGGCAACACTGATGGGCAATGACAGGCAGCACTGGTGGACATTGATTGGCAGCACTGGTGGGCACTGATTGGCAGCACTGATAGGCACTGTTGGGGATGCACTGATAATCAGGACACTGATGATCAGTGCCCTGATTATCAGTGTGGATGTCCCCTGTGTGGATTGCTGCTTGTCGGCTCTCTTCTCCTTACACACTGTCAGTGTGAGGAGAGGATTGGCCAAAACCTGCAAATCCTGTTTAGATTGTGATCAACTGTGATTGGAAACAGCTAGTCACATGGTAAGGAGGCACTGTGATTGGTTATTTCACAGCAATCACAGATCACAGCAGATGCGCACTGCCGCAGATCACTGGCGATGCAGCGTCAACAGATGTCCTCCCACCAATGTGCGACCGCACTGTAGCCGTTATTCGGCTATAGCATGGTCATAAAGAGGTTAAATGCTCACAACATAGTATTAAATGCTCTGCACATTTCATTACATAAAGTTTGTGGTAGTGATTTAAAAATGTAATTATGTATTGCATGACCCTAAAGTAAGAAATCATAATCGCACAAAAATGTGCAATCAATAGGAATATATGCTATATATAGTTAGACACTGCCTGGCCAAAAAAAAAAAGTCGCCACCTTGAATCAACTAAGCAACTAACTAAACTAAACATGCACTAACTATCCTTTTGGATAGTTACTGCATGTGCCCAAAGAATGAGCTCAGCTGACTACCTGAATATACTGAATGACCAGGGTATTCCATCAATGGATTTTTTCTTCCCTGATGGCACAGGCATATTCCAAGATGACAATGCCAGGATTCATTGGGCTCAAATTGTGAAAGAGTGGTCCGGGGAGCATGAGACATAATTTTCACACATGGATTGGCCACCACAGAGTCCAGAACTTAACCCCATTGAGAATCTTTGAGATGTGCTGGAGAAGGCTTTGCGCAGGGGTCCGACTCTCCCATCATCAATACAAGATCTTGGGGAAAAATTAATGCAACACTGGACGGAAATAAATCTTGTGACATTGCAGAAGCTTATTGAAACAATGCCACAGTGAATGCGTGCCGTAATCAAAGCTAAAGACGGTCCAACGTGTGTGTCCTTTTTGTTTTTTGATGGTGAGTTTTTTTTTTAGAGGCAGTGTATATACACTATATTACCAAAAATATGGGGACGCCTGGCTTTACACGCACATAAACCTTAGGGGCTTTCCAGTCTTAGTCTGTAGGGTACAATGTTGAGATGGCCCACCCTTTGCAGCTATAACAGCTTCAACTCTTCTGGGAAGACTATCCGCAAGGTTTAGGAGTGTGTCTATGGGAAAGTTTGACCATTCTTCCAGAAGAGCATTTGTGAGGTCAGGCACTAATGTGGTCGGGAAGACCTGGCTCGCAGTCTCTGCACTAATTCATCCAAACGAAGTTATATTGGGTTGAGGTAAGGACTCTGTGTAGGCCAGTCAAGTTCCTCCACCCCAAACTCGCCCATCCATATCTTTATGGACCTTGCTTTGTGCACTGGTCCAGATCATTTGGTGGAACCCAATAAATATATATATATATATATATATATATATATATATATATATATATAGATATATATATATATATATATATATATATAGATATATATATATATATCTATATATATATTGGTTTACTATGTGAAATTAAAGTGTTACTAAACCCAGGACCCTGTATTCACCATGGTCTGGTCTCCCACAGTACACAGAACATGGAAATGCATTTATTTTAATAAATTTAAACTTCTCAATACCTTTTTTTCATCAGCAGTTAGAGCAGTCTTGTGACTTTTTTTTTTCTTTTTTTTTTTTTTTTAAACATTTTATTGGAAATTTTTATGGGCATACAGGTAGGGTTACGTTGAATGCATATACAAAAAGTAGAGAAAACCGAAATACAGTTAGAAACAAACCTCAGTAATTGTAACAATAACATGAGACTAGCGGCACACAGTCAATAACAAAGAACCTATTGAAGCGTACAAGGGCTAGTCCAGAAAGTTAAGGCAGTATGAGCCATAGAGAGGGCATTTGAGTAACAAGATGGACTCGAACTGAGGGGGGAATGTGTGCCCTAAAGGCAGAAGGCACTGTGGGATCCCTCGGCCGCATTAGAGAGAGAAGCGGTCAATGCGATGGAAACTTAGAAGGCCTCCGGGTATACGAACGGGGGGGCAGACACCCCCCAAGGGGAACACACTGTATCCGCGATCCCCCGAACGAGCTCCCAAGGGGGCTACGAGAGTACCATATTCGGAGATAGAGGGAGCAAGCAGAGGGAAATGAGGGAGGGGGCGGAAGAATAGGAGGAATAGTAGGTGCTTGTGGACTACCAGGTCATCCACAATCTTACAAGGGATGGGGGGAGAAATCAGGGGGTAGAACAAAAGGGATGGGAAGGTGATTACGAGACAGGAACATGAGGGGCAAGCAAGGAGGAGAGGAAAAAGCGAGGAGAAGAAGAGAAAGAGAAGAGGAAAGAAAGAAAAGAAAAAAAAGAGGGGGAGAGGGGGGGGGTATAAAAATGGAAGAACCCGTCACATCCGTGATTGAAGGAGAGAGAACGCTACTGGTTAGCCTGCCGCGCCTAGTAATTTGCTATATTTGGAAGAAAGGGAGAAATGCAGCCACGTGGCCCAGGTGGTGTAAAACTTGTCAGGGGAATCATGAGCTTGATGAGTCAGGTCTTCCATCTCCGCTATCCTACCCACTCTGCGGAGCCAGACCGCAAATTGTGGGAGGATGGGGCGATAACCAGCGACAGGGGACACACATTCTCGCTGCGCAGTTTTGTGACTTTTATGAGTGCCTGGTTAAAGCTTGTAGGAGGAGTTTTCATTCTCCCACAATTGTGCTTTGAGAATGCAGGATCCCAGACCCACTGTCTGGACACTGGAAAAGAGAAATGGACAGAGGGCGCACCAGCCTAGCGCATTATCTTTAAAACAATTTATTGTAATAGACATGTATACACATTATACTCACAAAATGATTATGAAACATGGGCAATAAGCAATGAGGGACCACCAGGGGTCTCCACTGGGCATCCTCAGCTGCCGCAGGCTGTGGAAGGATGTAGACCTCCATAAAAATGCTTACGCATTTCGGGGTGTTCCCCCTTCATCAGAGCTCAATGAGCCCCCCCCTCTCTAGGCTCACGTTACTCCCTTCCTCAAACTGGGAACCAACATCTGAGAATTCAAATTGCTGCGCATCCTCCAGTAGCATGTAACTGATACTATGATCAAATAATTCAGATGACTCTCCCATGCATGATGGTGGGGCTATGGAAAGAGTAGCTGTGGACAAGGAGCCTGAGGAATAGGTCACTTTGGCAGCTGCGGCAAAAGGCAAACTAGTATGAGCCTGGATGACAGAGGATGAGGAGGATGAGGATGGCTTAGGTAACTACTCCACTAACTGTTCTGCATGTTGTGGCTCAATAACATGGCCAGCACCAGAAAAAAAGGACAAGTGTTCCCCGCCTGCAGAGGATGCACCATATCCGCGGCCACCACTTTTCACCGTGGACACAGAGGTTGCTTGCCCTCTTTTAGTGGCCTTTGAGCATCTGCCTCTCCTTGTTGGCCTTTCGAACATGATGGGGGTATTTATAACTTTTTATTATAGAGTGTGGAAGGGAAATATGGTGCTTGGGTGCAATACCTTTATGCTTGGTGCACTATATACCTTTTTATTATATATTTTTTTTTAATAAAGAAAATAAGGGTGCAGCAACTGTGGATTCTTTTTTTTTTATTATTATTGCTGCTGACGCAGAGGAGGAATACCTGCAATGCAGAATGGAGGAACAGCAATTATGCCCTAAGTATTTTTAGTGCTGCTGCAGAAAAAAAAAGAAAAAAAAAAGGAAACCACTGCTGACGCAGAAAGAGGAACACGTGCGATGCAGAAGGGGGGACAGCCATTATGCCCTAAATATTATTAGTGCTGCTGCGCCCACCCCCAAAAAAAAAAAAAAAAGAGATAAAAACACTGCTGAAGCAAAAAGAGGAACTAGAAAAAGAAAGAAACTGAGCTAAATAATTCCCAAAGGCAACAACTCAGATGTGAGAGAAATAAAAGCTGCGCTAACATACTGTACATTGAATACATCTATGCATTCAATGAAAAAGGATGTTCCAAAAAAAAAAATGTCAAAATAAATACACTAGTGCAAAATGGTGAAAATAAACAAAAAAATATAAATGTAAGTCCAAAAGTAATAGGTCAGGCTCGGTCGCGTGATAATAGCACGCGAAGTGTAGTATATCCTCCACCATAAAAATTTCCTGCTTACCAACTTGTAGAGATCTCTCAGGGTCAAACACGCCTGCCACTTAAACCCAGCTAGGGCCTTGATCTACCCACAGAAAGAGAAAGATTGGCAAATCTCACCAAGCACAGGTAGCACTAACGTAGGATCAGCAAGCAGTATGCAATCACAGATGTAGACCTCCTTGGATCTCAAATCACAACTCAGGATTTCAATGAGTGTGACAAGCATATACATCATTTACAATGTACATGCATATCACAATGGTCTAATCACTTGTTAGAATATATGTCATGTATGTAGTGGGGATACTTTACTTATTCACAATTATTATTAGAGATATCTTCCCACTGACATCATTGATCTTTTTTTTTTTCCAAAATATTTTTATTGAATATCAAAGAAATTACATACAGCTTTATAACTGCTGAAATCCAACATTTGGTAGCTTTCAATAATGAAAAGGTGAAGAACATAGAACAAGAATATTAGCTAGTACAGTAATTGACTGTCAAACATAGTATAATATAAAATAGCGTGAGTGTAATCAACTTGCAGATAATGCTGGTGTGTATTCTGCATCTTACTTCCGTCCATGTTAATCTTATAATTACTTGAGTGGAAAACTGGGTGAAAATACAGATTTTTGACTGAAGTGTTGCATGGACAGAGCATATGTATAGTAAGAAAAGAACTGTACTTTGAGGAATAGAGACTGTTACGTCTATGCTTATGGTTGTTTTATTTCTGTCTCATGTGTGAAAAGAGGCCTAGTCTACAATGGTTTTGACAAATGGTTCGGGGGTGTTCATAATATCCTCGTTTACTATATTGGAAGCATATGTTGCATTGTTTTGCTGTATGGTGGGGTTAAACAGGGGATGGCCCGCCTCTCCCGCTTCAGGGGCGAGAGGTTCAGGTCCTTCCCTGAGTGAGATAAATTGAATCTATTGAAGGGTAGGGAAAAGAAAGGTTCATGGAAAAGAAGGGAGTGGGGGAAGAGGGAGGGGGGGGAGAGGGGATGGGTTGGGAGGAAGGAGGAAAATTGTTTGGAGGGGATTAGGCATCCGTCCCAATCTCTGTCCCCACAGAGGATCAAAGGGTAACGAAGGCGTGTGTTTTGATGTGTCGATCATTGTTTTGTATGTATATATGTTATCTGCATTAGAGAAGGGAATGATAATCCTCCCACAATCATCCCATGTTTAGGAGTGGGAGAGATTTTATGGATTGTCTCGAGTAAGCACGTGGTCGGTAGACCCTGGGCCTTCTCATTGGTGGTTTATAGTTGTGTATTGTCGTCAATTGGGAGCTTATGTTTATTCCGTTTTGTATATGGAAAGGTTTGTGGTAATTTTGATGTTCGGATCAATTAGTTAGTAAGTCTCAAAAAGGCATCCGAGTTGCAGAATGTTATCCATGGGTCCCATGTATGGGCATATTTGTCTATGGAGTCCCTTGATATTGAGATTAATTCTTCCATTTTTGCAATTTTGTTAACTTTACGTATCCAATCTGATATTACCGGGGGGGATTGCGATTTCCATCGGATAGGTATACAGGATTTTGCTGCATTGATTAAATGGGGGATGAGGGTCCTTCTGTACCTATGAGAAGGGAGGTCTGAGAGGTGAAGTAAGTAGGCAGCTGGAGAGAATTATATACGAGTAGTAGAAATTTTTGGGATTATATCGTGTATCTGTTTCCAGAACGGCTGGATTTTGGGGCATGACCAAAGAATATGAAGGAGGGTGCCCGGATGTTTGGTGCATCTCCAGCATACTGGAGGAATGTCAGGGTAGATTTTGTGTAGGAGGGTGGGTGTTTTGTACCATCTGGTCAACGCTTTATAGCAACTTTCCTGCATGGAGACGTTTAAGGAACTTTTATGGGTGATGTGGCAGATGTTACCCCATTGTTCCTCCTTTATGGATAGGTTAAGATCTGATTCCCATGCAGATGTAATTCTGTCAGTCAATGCTTGTGAATTGGAGAAGATCATATTATAGGTGGTAGAAATCAAGTGTCTCTGTGGAGACTTCTCCATGCATAATGTCTCAAAGGGTGTTGGGGTTCTGGCAAGTGCTCCATTTCTGTTTAGCGATGTCAAGAAGTGATGTACTTGAAAATATTGCCAGAGGGGAATCGGAGACCCATCAATGCTTGATTTGATAGATAGTCTATCCCGTAAGGTGTTGTTTGCGTAAAAGAGAAGAGCTCTTACTTGGGTATTGGATCATATATTTGTGAGGAAATCAGATGACATTCCTGGTGAAAATTGGGGATTTAATGTAATTGGGGTTAGGGGGCCTGGATTTGAGGATATGTCAGAATGCCAACATATTTCTCTGAAGCATTGTAAAGTTGTGCCGATTAGTGGGTGCCTTTTCAGAGTTTGTGGTAGGAGCGAATTAGATATCCATGGCGTATTTTGAATTGGAATATTGAAGAGGGAATTTTCAATCATTATCCAATCCTTGGTGGATTTATGTAGTGACCAATCCATAATTCTAGTCAAGTGGCATGACCAATAATATTTCTTCAAGTCTGGGAGGCCAATGCCTCCCAAACTTTTAGGTTTGGTCAGGAGGTCGTATGGTAATCTGGGATGTTTCTTGTCCCAAAGAAATTGTAGACAAAGGGACTTGAATGATTGGAAGAATGTGTACGGAAGTCTGATGGGAATATTTTGGAGTAAGTATAGGAGACGTGGGAGTAGGTTCATTTTAATTATGGCCGCTCTGCCGAACCATGAGAAATGGGGTTTGCTCCATCTTTTAACATCATCTTTAATAAATTTAAGAGCGGGGAGGAAATTCATACTATAAAGGTCCGAAAGTTTGGTCGGTAGGAAGATGCCGAGATATTTAACCACTTGCCTTCTGTGCACTTAAACACCCTTACCATCCAGGCCAATTTTCAGCTTTCAGCGCTGTCACACTTTGAATGACAATTGCACGGTCATGCTACACTGTACCCATTTGAAATTTTTATCATTTTTTTCACACAAATAGAGCTTTCTTTTGGTGGTATTTAATCATCTCTGGGTTTTTTATTTTTTACAAAAAAAAAGAATAAAGACAAAAAATTTTGAAAAAAAAAAAGTTTTTCTTATTTTCTGCGAGTAAATTTTGAAAATAAATTTTTCTCCTTCACTGATGTGCACTGATGAGGCGGCACTGATGGGCACTGATAGGCTGCACTGATGGGCACTGATGAGGTGGCACTTATGGGCACTGATGAGGTGGCACTTATGGGCACTGATGAGGAGGTACTAATATGCCGCACTGATGAGCACTGATAGGCGGCACTGATAGGCGGCACTGAGAGGCGGCATTGATGAGCACTGATAGGCGGCACTGCTGGGCACTGATAGGCGGCACTGCTGGGCACTGAGAGGCGGCACTGCTGGGCACTGAGAGGTGGCACTGCTGGGCACTGACAGGTGGCACTGCTGGGCACTGAGAGGCGGCACTGAGAGGCGGCACTGATGGGCACTGATAGGCGGCACTGATGGGCACTGGCGGATGGCACTGGACACTGACGGGTGACACTGATGAGCGGCACTGATGGGCAGCACCATCAGTGCCCACACTCAGTGCCCATAGTGCTGCCAGTCAGTGCTCATCAGTGCCTAGATGAGCAGGCACTGATGGGCACTGACTAGCAGCACTATGGGCACTGATTGTGGGCATTGATGGGGGGCACTGATGGCGGGCACTGTGGGCACTGATGGGGGGGCAATGTGTGTGTGTTTTTACCTTGTGTAATCAGGGCACTGGTGATCGGTGCCCTGATTACATTCTCCTGTGTCCCCGGCGCTGTGAGGCTCCCCCTCCTTCCTCACACTGCAGGCTCTGTGTGAGGAAGGAGCGCCGGCGATGAGAGATTATCTCATATGTTTACATATGAGATCATCGCTCATTGGACGGCCAGATCACGTAGTGAATGGCCGCTGTGATTGGCCATTCACCACGATCTGTGATCGGCCGTGTCCAAGGGACACGGCCGACACAGATTTTCCCCGCAGCGCGCTCGCGGGAGCGCGCTGGGGGCGTGTCACTGGGAGGCCGTTTAAAAACGGCCTCCCGAAAATTCGAGTCCGCGCTGCAGCCGTATATAGGCTGTAGCGCGGACGGGGGGTGGTTAATCGCGTCGGACTTTTTGCATATAGTAATAGCATATAGTAATCGTTTCAGGTGGTAGGGATATGTTCAGGGCGTTGGATTTTGAAAAATTTATTTTAAAATTGGATATTGTTTGGAAGAGTTGGAATTCTCGGAGCAGCGTTGGAAGGGTGAGGTGAGGTTTTTGTAGGAAGAGCAGGATATCATCCGCGAAAGCGGCTATTTTGTAGGTATGAGATTGAATTTGTACTGGGTTGTGAGCAAGGGCTCTAAGAAATGGTTCCAGGGTAATAATAAAGAGGATGGGAGAAAGAGGGCATCCCTGCCTTGTACCATTTCTAATGGAGAAGGCGTCTGACAGGTGGCCATTGACACGTACCCTGGCCGATGGAGAGGAGTATAAAGACATTATAAAGTTATACATCTTTTCTTGGATTCCTATGTGTTTTAGAACTTGAGACATATACAACCAGTCCAACCTGTCAAACGCCTTCTCCGCGACTAAGGATAGCATAAACCCCTTGATCTTGGAAGACGTCAGCCAATGATGGACATTAATTGCTTTTGTAGTATTATCCCGGGCTTCCCGTCCCGGAACAAAACCCACTTGATCTTTGTTGATTATATGTGTCAGTAAGGGGAGAAGTCTATTTGCTAAGATTTTTGCAAATAATTTGATGTCCACATTAAGCAAGGAAATTGGTCTATAGTTCGTAACAGATGTGGGGTCTTTGTCTCCTTTGGGTATTACGGTGATTTGGGCTTCAAGAAGTCTGTTTGAGGGGAGGGAGGATAGGGATCTTGAATTAAACATTTTCAGAAGAGGCTTGGAGAGGCTATCTATGAAGGATTTATAGTACGGGGCTGTGAATCCGTCAGGTCCAGGGCTTTTACCAGGTTTAAGTTGTTTAATAGCTAGTTTAAGCTCTTCTTGTGTTATGGGTCTCTCTAAAGAATGGGATGTTGTTTCAGATATAGATGTTGGACAGTGTTTCCGTAGGAAGTTGTTTATGAGAATTAGCTTATCGGGGCTTGGATGCGAGGGTGGTATGCAGTGTTAATTTCGTCGACTAAAACCGACTAAAATGTTTTCGTCGACTAACACAATTCAGATGACTAAAATACGACTAAAACTAAAATGGCATTTTAGTCTTAAGACTAAAATACGACTAAAACTAAAATGGCATTTTAGTCAAAAGACTATAACTAAAACTAAATCGAAATTTGCTGCCAAAAATTAACACTGGTGCATGCTCAAAGCATAAATAATAACATATTCGATTTTTCACTCCAGGACCAGCAGTAGTATATAATGAGTTTGGAAATTGTAGAGAAATGCTTAAATAATGCATTACAAATTACAATTGAACTACACCCATTTGATTATAGATGACTAAAATGAGTTTTAGTCGACTAAAATGTAGGGCGTTTTAGTCGACTAAAATATACTGGAGTTTTAGTCGACTAAATACGACTAAAACTAAAATACTTGCAGAAGACTAAAATAGGACTAAAACTAAAATGCCATTTTAGTCCTAAGACTAAGACTAAAACTAAATTGAAATTTTCTGCCAAAATTAACACTGGTGGTATGTTATATAAAGACGAGTAGTAACTTTCAAATTGTGAGGCTAACGCAGGCGTTGAGGTATGAGGTTTACCCTGATTATCTTTAATGGTGTGGATAGATAGGTCTGCTCTTTTGGCCTGAATGGCCCTTGCAAGATAGCTACTGCTCTTATTTGCGAACTCATAGAATAGTTTTTGTTGAAGAATGAATTTGCGTCTCGTTTTGATGTTGAGTTCGTCAAGTAGGAGTTGTCTAGTGAGTATGAGATCTTGTAGGGTATGTTGCGCTTGTGAACGCTTGTGGGTCGCCTCGAGTGCCTTGATTTTGTCAATGAGCTCTTTAACTTTAGTTTGTTGGGCTTTTTTTTTGTTTGCTTTGAGGGAGATCAGTTTCCCTCTCATAACACATTTGTGTGCTTCCCAAATTGTAGTAGGTGAGATGTCTGGGGTGTCATTGTCTACGAAGAAGTCAATGATTCCTTTCTTAATGAGTTGTATATCTGATTTCGCAGTTAGGATAGAGGGGTCTAGTCTCCAGGTTTTTGATTGTGTGTTGACAGCTGGGAAGGAAAGAATTAGCGAAATTGGATGATGATCCGAGAGTATCATGGGTTCTATTGTGGCTGCCTTTAATAAGGGGAGTTCTTTTTGTGAGAGAAAAAGGTAATCGATTCTTGAATATCTGTTATGGGGAGGGGAGAAGAATGTGTAATCCTTCGTTGACGGGTACATTGTGCGATATGAGTCGTGTAAAAGTAAGTTTTTGAGTTCTAGATTGATCTGTTTCAATGCCTTAAAAGGAAGTGACATGGTACCAGAAGAGGTGTCGAGAAGTGGGTGAAGTGCCACGTTAAAGTCACCTCCTAAGACTGTGAGTCCAGATTGAAATTGTGTCAGTGTGTGGGTTATCTTCCTGATGAAAGGGACTTGGGCAGAGTTGGGGCTGTAAATGTTGGCTAATGTGACCGGCTTATTTGATAATGTACCCTTTAGGAAAACAAATCTCCCTTCCGGGTCTATAATAGAGTCTTGTAGTATCCAGTTCATTCGTTTGGATATGAGAATAGAGGTCCCCTTTGTTTTTGCCAACGGGTTGGTGGCATGATAGGAGTTCGGGTACAAACGATTTGAGAGTTTTGGTGTGTTTCGTGTTTGGAAATGTGTCTCCTGTAAGAAGATTATATCAGCTTTAAGTTTCTGCATTAAGTCTAATACTTGGCTGCGCTTCTCAGGGATGTTAAGTCCTTTGACATTCAGTGAAACTAATTTGAGAGAAGTGAAGTCGGTGCGTGGATTGGGTTGTGGCATTATGAATGTGGATCGAATGTACAGAATATGATGAGTTTAGATCTTTTTAGCTATCTATAAGGGGGTAATTCTTTGTACTGACCATCACACTAATGTATCATGAGTTGTAGATATATCAATTTTTATCAGGGGTTCGCTGAGACTGGAAAGTATTTTCAAGGGTTCATCTGTGTTGAAAAGGTTGAGAAAAGCTGCCTTAAAGTGTAACTACTTTTTCATTTTGGATAGAATAAGGGAGGGTTAGAACCCCTGTCAGGATTTTTTTTTTTTTTTTACTATTTGTATTTGTGTCCCCATTGGAAGATATGCCCTCTACCCAAAATTTGGGATTTTTTTTTCATTTCACTTTCAATGATAATGGTATGCAGGACAAATAGAGAGGGTGAATCTCCTTAATGGGGGCACAGCAGTAAATACCTAATAGGTGTTCAAATACCTCTCCACCCTATCTGAAAAAAAAAAGTTAGTTATACTTTACGAAAATACAAACAAAATATATACAAAATATATATTTATAAATGTCAAATATTGAAAGAAAATAGTATCAGAAATCACACACATATATATAAAAGCCCTTCTTCCACCAATAAAAAAGACAACATAGTAAAAGAAGAGTATTTATATATGTGTGTGATTTTTTTTTTTTACTATTTTCTTTCAATATTTGACATTTAGAAAGATATTTTGTATTCATCTAAATTAACTTAGTTGTTTTTGATACACTGCCTGTGTCCAGGGAAAGCAGCTTCCCTTAAAAGAGTTGTAAAGGCAGAAGGTTTTTATTTTATCTTAATGAATTCCTTTTTAAACAATATATTTTTATTGGGGTTTTTAAAAAAAAAAAAAGAGGGGAGATATACAAACCGGGGCATGTGAAAACTTCCATGACACGCAGGTCATTGCATAATAATATACAATATCAACAATGTTCATACAAGCAGTAAATAAAAGGGTAACATTCAAAGGCAGCGGGGGTCTTAGATTCTAAGGGGGCATAATGCACCTCTCCCTACCCGACCCAGCCCCCCCAACACCTGAGTCTCTCATTTTGGCCAGGGTCGAAGTGGGCCAGGGCCGGGCAGAGTGACACTTGCCCCGAAGAGTTGCCCCTGTTACCCACAGTCTAAAGTAACAGACAAGAAAAAAAAATAAAAATCATGGGAGTAGCACCGGTCTATAGGGTGGGTAATTGAACTGGGAGCATAGGGATAGGGTAGGGGGAAGGGGAGGGTACAGTCACTGCGCAACTAAGGGATATTTGGCTATCCATGGTTCCCATAATGTGAGCGTCTGTTGCGCTCTATTAAGAGAAGATGCAAACATGATCTTGTAGGAGGCATGCGTGTGGACAGTGGTAATGATTTCATCTGATCTAGGAGGGTTGGGTTCCTTCCAGTGGCGGAGGATAGTAAGACGGGAAGCCAGGAGGATATGGGCTAATACCGTCCTGAGGGAACGAGGTATGAGCTCAATCCCTAGGGAGCAAATGGCCAGCTCAGCTGTCAGGTGCACTTGGGGTACCAATGTATCATGGATGAGAGCTGAAACCTCCGCCCAGAGGGAGACTAGCCTCAGACACTCCCACAGCATATGGACTAGGGTACCAGCGTGACCGCACCCTCTCCAACAGAGCGGAGATCCGCTCTGGGAGAATCTCGCTATTCTGATTGAGGTAAGGTACCACCTGAGGTTCAGTTTATATGTCAGTTCCCATAATGCTGTACATCTCGTAGCTTGAAATGTGTGGGTGAGGGCCCTTTGCCATTGTGCTGAAGAGAAGGAACTACCAAAGTCCCATTCCCATTGTAGATACGGGGTGATTTTTTGGAAGAGGGTTTTATTGTGCAGGTAATTATAGAATAGGGAAATACCCTTAGCTTTAGGGGATGGTGAAGTAAGGTACCGAGCTATATGCCAAGGGGCAGTCGGTGAAGTATTATCCAGTGATTGTACCACGTGGCTTATACAGAGATAGGTGTAGTATTCCGCCGAGGGGAGGTCGTATTCTGGTTGGAGAGATCTAAAAGTCTTGACTGCTGGGCCTACGGTGATGTTATCGATAAGGGTTATGCCCTTACAGGTCCATGTGGAAACATCCAGGTCAGGGTTAATAGCTGTTAGGGACGAGAAGGGAAGACGGAAGGGAGTCAGAGGAAATTGACTAGCATCCTGGGATTGCAGGGCTGACCAAGCCGCTATCGTGGCTTGTATGGTGGGAGACACTTGGGGCAGGGGATGTGAAATAAACTGGTGGACCAGGAGAAAGTTGCTTAGATTACCTCCAGATACCTGTGTGGCTTCAATCGAAGTCCAGTGGGTGTCCGTGGCGGTGTGGAACCAGGCCCTAGCTTGGGCCAGGACAGCTGCTGTGTGATAGTCTTTGAGATGGACGTGTCCCACTCCCCCCGCTCGCCTAACTGGCACTAATTTGCCAAAGGCACATCTCACTCTCCTCCCCTTCCACAAGTACTGATTCAAGAGAGAGTGAGCCTTTTTGAAAAAGGAAGCTGGAACAGGGATCGGCAGGGAGCGGAACAGGTAGATCAGCTGAGGGAGCAGTAACATCTTAATGGATGCCAATCTGCCAGTCCAGGTCAGTTCAGTCTTGGCGAGATCGTGGAATTTACCCTCAAGGGAAGCTAAAAAAGGGGTGTAGTTGCCTCCGACGAGATCACGGGAATCGGGAGTCAGGGTTATACCCAGGTATGGAACCCCCACTGGCGACCAATGATAGGGGAAGAGTGATTCCAGCCTACGCTGGACATGTAATGGGACACCTAGTGATAGTATGTGGGATTTAGTGGCGTTAACCTTATAATAAGAAATTTGATTAAACAGGGAGAGGGCTTGGTGAACCGCTGGTAGGGATCTGTTCGGGTTGGTCAGGATGAGTATGACGTCGTCTGCGAATAAGCTTATGGTATGAGAAACACCTCGGACAGGGAGACCTAAAATGTCAGGGTGAGATCGTACATATATTGCTAAGGGTTCCATTAAAAAGTCAAAGATAAGCGGGGAGAGAGGACACCCTTGACGAGTACCGTTGGTAATAGGGAATGGGTCCGATAATGCCCCCGCAGGGAACACCTGGGCCGAGGGCGTCGTGTATAGGACCATGATTGCAGAATGGATAAAACCCTGGAAGCCAAAAGCAGTCAGGGTGTGGGCCAAATAAGTCCAGTGGATCCTGTCAAACGCCTTCTCTGCATCCAGCGTCAGGAGCAGAGAAGGCGTTTTGGAGTGTTTGGCCATGTGAAGTATATTTATCATCCTACGCGTGGCGTCAGAGGTTTGCCGTGATTTAATAAAGCCCGATTGGTCAGGATGGATAAGGTAGGGTGCCCTTTCTCCCAGCCTAAGGGCGAGTATTTTAGAGTAAATTTTAAGATCACAATTCAATAGCGATATGGGGCGGGAATTCTGAGGTTGCATCGGTTCTTTCCCAGGTTTTGGGATAGTTATGACCATGGCCTTAAGCATTTCAGAAGGGAAGGCCGAGGAGGAAGCTGCGGAGTTGTATAGGTCCTGCATATATGCGCCAGAGTGGCGCTGAAGCGGCGATAATATTCTCCGGAGAAACCATCAAGCCCAGGGGACTTATTAAGAGGAAGAGAGGAAATCACTTTAGTAATTTCATCCACGGTAATGGGAGCATTAAGGGCAGATAGATCTGCTGGTGTAAGTCTGGGTATCTGAAGAGTATTCAGAAATTTCAGGATACTCTCGGACATTGGTTGTGGGGTAGTGGGATCCTCATTCAGGTTGTATAAGGACCTATAATAGGCACCAAAGGCGTTGGCCATGGCTTGCGGATGGTAAACTTTTTGATTGGTAGTTGGGTGAAAAATATAGTGTGGTCTCAGTTTTGTTCTCATACCTTTCAGGCGCTGGGCCAGCAGCTTCCCCGCCCCTGTTCATTTTCAATTTCAAATTTGTCCAGGAGAAGAGAGTGGAGACGGTGCCTGGCATCCGCAAGATCTCGGGAGAGGGAAGGTGTAGGGAGCGATTTGTTTCTTGTTTCCATGTCAAGAATTTGAGATATGAGATTATCAACATCCGCTGTATGCTTCCTCCTTGCTCTTGCCCCAATCTTGATAAGGGTCCCCCTGATGACGGCCTTGTGTGCGTTCCACAAAACACAAGGATCGCCAGCAGAGGAAGCATTATCAGCAAAGTAATAGCCTATAGACTCAGCAATTTCTTGTGCATAGACAGGGTTTTGTAGCAGCCTAGGGTTCAACCTCCAAGTGCGGGCTGACCTAGTGGAGAGAGCGTCCTCAAGGACGAGCGACACCAGAGCATGGTCAGACCATGTGATCTCGCCCACCCCGGAGGACGCAGCCCTCATTAACAGAGTGTGGTCCACCAGAAATAGATAGATTCTACTATAGCACTTGTGCGGGGCAGAAAAAAAACTGTAGTCTCTGGCATTTGCGTTGAGACAGCGCTAAGCATCGTATAGACCATGTCTCAGCAAATGCGTTTTCAATTCCAGGGGCTTTCGTTTCGGAATATAAGTAGAGTCTATGGTGTGGTCAGGTGTAAGATTGAAGTCCCCGGAAAGGAGAAGCGGAACTGTCTGCTCTCTTCTGACTATGTGCATCAATTTGTTAAGAAATCTTATCTGGCGAAAATTGTGGGTGTATACGTTCACCATAGTATAAGGGGTTGAGTTCAGTTCACATAGCAGGATGAGATAGCGGCCTTGAGGGTCCCTTATTTCCTTGGACACCATAAAGGCGACAGTGTCCCTGACGGCCGTCAGCACTCCTCTCTGTTTGGTATCAGCGTTTGCAGTGAACACACACGGAAAACTGGGATGAGTGCAGCGTGGTGGGTTGGACTTGGAAAAGTGTGTCTCCTGGACAAAAAGGACATCGCATTGATGCTTCAAAACCTCCTGCCATAGTGACCGCCTTTTCACCGGGTGGTTAAGCCCTTTTGCGCTAAGTGACAAAAATTTAAGTCCCATTGGGAGAACTGGGATCAGTGCTGTGTGCAGGTGTAAATGACATTTTACTCACGGCCACCAAGAGATCGGGGGTAAATGCAGACATTGCAGACCATACATTGGTAGAGGTGTCCATCCAGATGAGGATACGTCCACCGAGGAGTTCTTCAATATCCGGTGACTCACTACCAGGGAGCGGTGGCACTATAAAGGAGGCCCTCTCTATGCCTCCTCTATGGTGGTTTATCCCCATCCGGGGGTTTGATCTGCGGTGCGGCGAGGTGGTCCCTGAGAGATATCCTTATTGGTAACTACTATGTTCGGACTCCTAGTCCTTCCATCTCCCCTTCCCCCCCCCTCCCCCAATTTGTTTCTTTACATGTACTCTGGCTTTTGCATATGATACCCTTTATTTACCATTTGTCAACAGGCTCCCTTTTACCAGAGGGATTAGGTCCTTTTTGGACTAAACTGCCTGATATGGATTAAGCTATTTAAATATGTCTTGTGTTCCAGTGGTAAGTTTGTCCCTATGACTGTTTTGGGTGTTTCAACTTTACCTTCACCAAATTACTGCATGTCACCTTAATATCTTGGTGCTGGTTACTTGCACGGACCTTGGTGTCTATACAAACTGCAGGGCTGTGCACACTGCATTAGTTATATGCTTCTAGCGGACATTTAGCCCTCATTGGTCTCCTGGCATGCTTTTTTGGGACTTACCCACTCTCGGCCTATTTATTTGGGCGGGTCGTGCTTCTGGTATCACTACCTGCCCCTACTGTACTTTTAACTACTTAGTGGCTCTTCTATGCATGTTTTTCCGGGGTCTTATCGCTTAGTTGATCTTTATCATACCATTTATTTTGTTTTTTTTGCTGATTATCTCCCCCATTTTTCCCCTCCCCTCCTTTTTTCCTTATTTTAGGTTACCGCCATTTTGCACAACATATAGACAATTTGCCTTGTCTCAAATCTACCAACAGCAACATTTCTTTCAGCTTCACCTCCACAGATCATCCCCCGTATTTGTTTTTGTTATCTTTTCTACATTGTTTTTTGTCGATACCCTGGCTATTATGAATTTCACAACTGCCTGTACAGGGGTAGGTATACCTTAATTATGGTTTCTTTGCAGTATAAAGAGATTTTTTTGCCATTTGTGGTTTTTTATGTTCCCCCGTTCCCCACATCGGTCCCGTTTTGCTCTTGTGATGGGCTTGGGTACCGCCTTTAGCCATCAGCCACCTTGCTGGTCCTCTGTGGAGAGGCTGTCACCCCCCATGGTCCCCCTCACTTGTGCTTTCCCTATCAGTTATGTTATTGTTTGTGTTTAATGATGTATTTATTCACCTTATTTGATTGATACTAGGCCTTTTAATCAATTTTGTAAGCTGTATGAAATGTATTATTATCGGTCAGTATGGTCGAATTTTTGAGTCCTGTGACTATTGCATATATACCTGTTGCATGACTAATCATGATTCATCTTTGTCCCACAGAACGTGTATCCTATTAGCTCCGGAAGAAGCTTGAATTTTTAGCGAAACATGTAGAGCATCTGGTTACATGTACCTTCCCATATGTGCAAGTTGTATTTACTTCAATAAAGGACGCTCTGCGTCTCAGTTGCCAGCGGCATCTGCCACACGGCACGTAACGTATAGTGCCCTTACGCATTATCTTGTGACATCCTGTACATCGTGTATCATTTATGTATGTTCAGGCCCTCCTGGCATGTTATATTTTGTTTTTCTTTTTTTCTTTTTTGTACATGTACTTTGATCCACCAGTACCTTCCCCTATTGGGGGTTCTGTTCTTTGTTTTTATGATCATTATTAATAAAAATGGTTTATTTTAAGTACTGTGCCTAGAAAGTCCACTTTTTTCTATTTCCCCATCTGTGACTGTAAATAGGTGGGGGTAGAGGAAGAAAAAGAGCGGGTGCAAAATCTGAAAGAATGTAAAAAGAACAAAAAAGGAACAACAAAAGAACATAGTCCTTCTCCTCAGAGGGGAGATCAGCAGTGCAGCTAACATGCTGCTCAGGTTGGGGGAGACAGAGAGCGGTTCGGTGAGGACCACCGTTCCACAGGGCTATGCCGCAGGGCATATTTCACTCCGCCATCACTTATGCCTAAGAGAGTTTTTATTCGTGACCTGGCGCCACTCCTGTTTTAGGTGCTGTAGTGTCCCCTCGCGTGGGTCGTCAGGCGTGGAGGTGGGGAGGATGCCCCATTCCCTAAGGAGATCCAATCCCTTCTCCACCGAGTCAATGGTGTGAGAGAAACCCGCGTGGGTGATCATCAGCCTGGAAGGGTAGCTCCAGCGATATGGGATGCTGTGGTTGCGAAGAGGTTTGGTGATAGTGTTGAGGCTTCTCCTCTTCTGCAGGGTATACTGAGACAGATCTGCAAAAAATTGAAGAGCAGCATACTGGGGCTCAAGTTGCGGTAAGGTGCGGGAAAGTCTCATCACCCGGTCCTTAGTGTGGAAAAAGTGGAGACTCAAGATGATGTCTCTAGGAACGTTGTCTGGCAGAAAGGGGGTTTTGGGTAGGCAATGGATCCAGTCAATAGTGAGATCCAAGTCTGAGGAGTCAGGCATAAGGGCTTTAAACAGGCCAAGGGCGAATGCTCTGAGGTCCTCATTAGGAACAGTCTCAGGAACACCTCTAATCTTCAAATTATTTCTCAGTGACCTCTCTTCGATGTCTGCTAGTTTTGCCTTAACCCAATCCATATCTTCACCCATTTTGTCCTCCACTCTGTCCACTCTGCCCGCTACGGCCTGTAGATCCCTGCGAATTTGGTGCATGTGAGAAGCCATATCTGTCTGCAAAGAGCTCCGCAGGGAGACCATCATCTCTTTGAGAACAGCTTCCCCCACAGGCTTATTGGTGGCGGGAAACTCCTCTATGGAGTCAGGCAACTCCCTAGCATCCTCCTTAGCTCCACTGTCAGGGCCCCCCCCCCACTCTCCCTGAATCTTCTGCCAGTCTGAATCTGGCCTTAGCTGGGCTGCCAGACATAGGGGTGGAATTATATGCAGGTGGAGACTTGCCTGAGCTGCTGGTGCTGCGGTGTCCTGGAGATCCAGATGGAGATGAGACACACGGAGATCCGCCCGCCACACGAGAAGAGGAGCCGGCGCCATCTTGCCTGGAGGCCTGTATGTGAGGGGCGAAGAAGGCCGTGAGCTTCTGGGGTCGGGAAGCGTTCGACCGTTTGCGGGTCATGTCCGCTGGGACGCAGGGAGCAGGAGCGGGTGCGAGGTAGGCTGGAAGGGCGGCGGTGTGTGCTGTAGAAGCCGCTAGATGCCGTTGTGGAGCGGGAGCTCTCTCACTACGTGGCCATTCCGGCCGGCTGCAGACCACGCCCCCCTATCTTAATGCATTCTATGCATTAGGATAAAAAGCCTTCTGTGTACAGCAGCCCCCCTCAGCCTCCCTAACACTTAGCCTCCCCTAACACTTACCTGAGGTCCCTGAGATTCTCTCTCCTGATTGGATGGGACACAGGCGCCATTGGCTGCTGTTGCGTTCAATCAAAGTCAGCTAGCCAATCAGGGGAGAGATGGAGCGGAGCCGGGCCAGGGCTCTGTGTCTAAATAGACACAGGGTGTTGTGACTCAGCTTGGTTGCCTCCATAGCAAGCTGCGTGCTGTGGGGGCACCCAAAAATGGAGAGGGGCCAGGATCACAGAGGTGGGACCTGAGAAGAGGAGGATCCAGGCTGCTCTGTGCAAAACCAACTGCACAGAGGAGGTAAGTATAACAGGTTTGTTATTTTTATAGGAAAAAAAACAAGACTTTACAATCACTTTAACTAGTATTCTAGTCACCTTTTTTCTTTTGTATTGATACGTATGCTGCAGGGACTGCACTGATGTAGTGAGCTGGCCTATTCCTACAGCTTAAACCATTTTACCTCTTTATTAGCAAAAAGTGACAGGGTTTCTCCACTGTATCCATTCCACTGGATATCGCATGCGATAAATTACCACGCGCTTTCATGAGATAAATACCACATTTTTAGATGAAATGCTGCATTTACTTTAGTAGGGTTTTTTGTGAATGGCAAAATACTTTTTGAAAAACGCTATGATGTATTTTATCGCAAATTTTAAAGAGGAAAATACCGCTTTGTGAATGGAGCCCACTGACATCATTTTGAAAGCTTATAAAAATTGTGCCCGTTTTCCTGGTTCTCATATTAAGCACCTTTTCATCAAACATTATCTTCACCCTTCTTTTCAGTGGGGTTCTGAAGATGTTGGGCTTTTGCTCAATTTCTCTCCCAGAGACCCCCATCATGAGGCATTGGGGCAATTCAGCTTCTTCTCCGTCTACTTATAAGATAGGCATTTGAGGACAATTAGTGCAGATGGCCTAATTCATGTTAATATAGGCATGAATGTGCCTTCTGTTCTGGCTTTTACCATATTTTCAAATACTGTTGGAAACTACCAGCAGCAAATCAACAGCAAAATAAAGACCTTTTTCTTGAAAGCAGCATTACCAGTGAAGCTGGAAAGAAAGCTCCCATGGTTATGAACCAACCCAAATCATAAGAACATGTCATTATTAGTTAAAGGCTTTTCAGAGGGTTTTCTTCTCCCAGCTTTTGAAGGCTCAGGTTGCACTATAGTACACAATCTTAAATCAGTACAGAACTTACCTCATATAGTGCAATACAGATTATTTAGGGAATTAGCTGAATTGAGGATTTTAGGTCATTTTTTATCAACTCTCTTTTTCTAAACTTAGGGTTTCTCCTTTAGAAATGGTGCCTGAAAAAGAACCAAATTCCTATAGGCTTATATACTACTCGTCCTTTTCTCATAGTGACTCTTTGAATGACCAAATAGGTAATAACCTTAGTCTCTTATGCTTCATTTTAATCAGCTATTCAAAAAGATCAGCTTACTAGGTCCTAATCTCCTCTTGGCAGAGGCACACATTGGGGGGGATTTAATAGAACTGGTGAACACAGAATCTGGTGCAGCTGTGCATAGTAACCAATCAGTTTCTAACTTCAGCTTGATTAAGTAAGCTTTGACAATAGGTCCCTGTTCACATTGGCATGATTAGACAAATCGCAGCCTATTGCTGCCAATGGGAGTGTTCCAATCGGTGCGACGCCATCTTTGAGGCGTCGCACCGATTTACAAAAGTAGTTCCTGCACAACTTTTGGCGACTTTGGGGGCGACTTCAAAAGACATCTGTGCATGAACCCACACAGATGTCTTTCAAGTCAACCCCGAAGTTAGAATGAAATGCGGCTTTGAAATCATGCGGGTTCAAGTGAAGTGGCACGATTTCAAACCATGTTCAGTGTAAACAAGGGCTAAAACCTAGAAGATTATTGGTTTGGTTACTATGTTCTGCTGCACCAGATTCTGTGTACACCAGTTTTAGTAAATCTCCCCCAATAAAGTGGCAGTAAAGTCATTTTTTTACTTGTACCTACAGTTAAGCCTATATTAAGTCTTACCTGTAGGTACAGTTAATATATCCTAAAGGGAAGTATGAAGCGCACCTGGATAATATTTGTAATATTATTGCTGCTGCTGTAAGAACTGAGAAAAAAACTCAATTTAAAATTGTATTAGTAGAATGACAGCGCTGTGAGAAAAGGATTATTTGTTTGTATCTAATTGTATGACTAATAAAGTGTCACTTTTGTAATCTCCTAATGTGCTTACAATGTATTCTTTGAAAATATTCCAACCTTAATATATTACCAATCCAAAATCAACTCACAAACACAATCCCTACCTTAAATAATCTCTTTTACAAAAAAAGTGTTTATATATAAAACTCCTTGTCGGTCACCTAGTAATATTATGACCAAAATTTACAAATAATTAAAAGTTAGTGCAATAATAATGTCCCTGAGCAAAAAGGAAAAAAGAAAGTTCCGTGCTAGTTCCAAAAAAGTGATTAAATATGTAAACAAAGTCTTAAATTAACATCCACAAAAATCATGTTCCACAGTGTTATTAAACATCTTTCCTTACTGACCAACTCTCATTTCTGGGAAATTATAAACCAGGAAAGGAGGTTCAAGCTTGTTTATAATTTGACCAGTAACAAGAGTTGGTGAGTTACTTTGGGACTCAAACTGTGGTGGATAACACACGGAGGTGTAATAAAAATGTGATAAAAAAAAAATAAATAAAACAGATTGAAGACATAAGTTGAGAAAAGACGTTTAATAACACTGTGGATCATGATTATTGCTGATGGTAATAATTTGAGACTTTGTTTACAAATTTAATCACTTTTTTGGATTTTTTTTCTTTTTGCACAGGGATGTTATTATTGCACTTTAAATTATTTGTAAATTTTGGCAATAAAATTACTAGTTGACGGACAAGGAGTTTTTATATATAAGTAGAGTTGAGTGGACACCTGGATGTTCGGGTTCGACGGGTTCGGCCGAACTTCGCAAAAAAAAAAAAAATGAAAGTTGAAAAGGATTAAAAGAGGTGCATGGAAGCCAGCCAGCCCCCAGTCTGATGTACTCACCCTCCAGTCTGCCACCAACCAAGTAGACCTGTCTCATTATATAAATAAAGAACAGGGGTTTAGTTGACACGCATTTGCAAACAAATGTGTAAGCTGCAGGGCCACTACACGGCACCCTGTGTTGCCTGCAGTCCTAACACTTTTTAATTTGAGTGTCTCCACAATGGAAGCACATGGCTGCTAATGGATTGATGGGAGACAGGTGGGAGACAGGTGGGAGGGAGCAAATTTCTCAAATTTAGGATCTTGCCCTAAATGGGTGTTTTTTGAATAGCAGAATAGAACAACGGTATCTAAAGGGTGTATCTCACAATGACAGATGCAGCAAGGGCTATAAAATTGTGGATTTTAGCCCAAAAAGGTGTTTTTAAAAACCCAGAAAATTATAGCTATATAGCTTAAAATGCACAGTAAATAATGCGCCAGAGGCCTCAGATGGAGGGTATTGCCAAAAATTTTTTTTTTAAAGCCTAAAAATTCTTGAAGTATTTCAAGCTTGTTTTTATTACAGATGCACCAAGCAAGGCTGTAAAATTGTGTATATTGCCCAAAAAGGGTGTTTCTTTACTAACACAATATGACAGCAGTATATATTGCTTGAATTCTAAACGTACAGATGCAGAAAGGGCTATAAAATTGTGGATTTTAGCCCAAAAAGGGTGTTTTTAAAAACCCAGAAAATGATAGCTATATAGCTTACAATGCACACTGAATAATGCTGCAGAGGCCCCAGTTGGGGGGTATTGCCAAAAAAGGGTGTCAAAAATTTCACAAAAGCACATATGTAGTGCTAACTAACTGACGGATAAAAGTAATTTTTCTCTGTCACTGGGCTCAGGGCAGGGTAAAATGATTGTGCACTGCACCCACACAACAAAATCTATGTAGATCGCAAGCTGACTGAGTTCTGATTAAAGAATAAAGCATCCAGGTGTCCACTCAACTCTAATTCTGTCCACTCCACTCCTATTCTCTCCCTCAAAGCAGCAGCCGCAGCCTTTCCCTACACTAGACAGAGGAGAGTGACGTGCGGCGCTATGTGACTCCAGCTTATATAGAGGCTGGGTCACATGCTGCACTGCCCAATCACAGCCATGCCATTAGTAGGCATGGCTGTGCTGGCTTCTAAGGGCACACGAGTTAAACGCTTGTTGATTGGATGCCCTGCAGCTTTTTTTAACGCGCCATTAAATTGCCAAACACCGAACTTGATACTGAACATACAGTAAAATGTTCGGGTTCGGGTCCGGGTATCAAAAACCCTAAAGTCCAGTACAAACCCGAACTTTACAGTTCTAAGGTATTTCATAATGTGCTAGTATGCAATGCATACTAGCACAATATGCTATTGTCTTACAGGGTTTAAAAATAAAAATGTGGTTTACTATGGCTTTAACCTTCTTTAACCCTTTCACTGCCAGAGCCATTCAAGGGTGACTTATTTTAGGTCACCCTTGTGTGGTCTTGATACTCCGGCACTTTTTCATTTTCTGGGTGCAGAAGCAAGATGCTTCAAGAGTGTATAGTATGACCTTCGGTCTTGATCCCTCTTCTTTTAAGATTCTGTGTAGTGGTCAGAAGGAAATGCTATGGGATGATTAACTTTTTGAGCTGGGGAGATTGTACATGTGCTGGCCAGCCCCCAATATTTTAATCATTCACTTAAGAGGTAATGATATTGGCCAATATAAAACATTAGTTAAGATTTTTAATATTACATATACCATTTGCCACATAAAAATGGCCTCTCCAGACACTGTAATAGTTTTCCTCTAAAATCATACCTAGATTACATTGGCTTGAATTTTTGGCTTTGAGAGGATTATTGGAGCTGTTCAAACATTTTTGGTGCCTTCTTTTGGTTTTTCTTTTAGATACTTTGATCTTGAAGGATGTTTGATGGGTTTTTACAGAGGTGACAGCCTACATCTTTCAGAAATTGGTCTAGATATCCTAAATGATAATTTCCAAACATGCATTGAAATGGCTGTGGTCTGCGGGTCTTGATGACAAGTGGGATGTTGTCTACATCCACCTGTCTTTTCAGGACAGTTATTAAAGTTTTGGAGCTGATCCTAATTGTGGCTCCAGTCTTAGTGGCTGAGCTGTTCTTAAAGTTGATTGCTTTATTTAATAAAGTTTATGAGTTTCTTTTTGTCAATGGTCTGTTTGAAGTTATTTGCTTAACCACTTCCGGACCAGAAGAATTTACCTAATGACCAGGTCATTTTTTGCAATACGGCACTGCGTTACTGATGATTGCGCAGTCGTGCGATGCTGTCCCTAATAAAATTGATGTCCTTTTTTCCACACAAATAGAGCTTTCTTTTGGTGGTATTTGATCATCTGTGCAATTTTTATTTTTTGCACTATAAACAAAAAAAGGAGCAACAATTCTGAAAATAAAAAAATAATAATAATTTCTGCTATATGACACAAAAAAAAAAAAATTTTTTTCATAATTTTAGGCCAATTTGTATTCTGCTACATATTTTTGGTAAAAAAAAAAAATCCCAATAAGTGTACAGCAGCTGGTGGGCAAGGGGTTAAAAAAAATAAAAATAATAATAAAAGACTGCAGCCAAATTTCATCCATTAAATGTCTCTTTTTTTTTTTTGATTTTTTGATTTTAAATGTTTTTTTCTTTGCATGTTTTTTTAATTATTGCCCCTTGTCTAAAATCCCACGTGAACAAAAAAAAAGGTGAAAGGTGTTAGAAAAGGGGGTTGTGGATGTGTTCAGTTTGTGGGTTATTGTGATAGACACAGTTTTCAAGTTTTAATGAAGTGGTTCTAAAGGTATAAGGTTTTTCATCTTTTTGCATTCTATAAATTAAGATAAAAACATTCCTGTGTGCAGTAGCCACCCTCAGCCCCCCTAATACTTACCTGAGCCCCATCTTGATACAGTGATGTTGCATGAGAGACTCGGTTGTCTGTGATTCTCCCTCCTGATTGGCTGAGATACACAGTGGGTGCCATTTGCTCCTGCTTCTGTCAATCAAAGTCAGTGAGACAAAGGGGAGAAGGGTTAGGGCCGAACCACAGCTCCATGTCGGAATGGACACATAGAGCAGCGGCTCAGCTTGGGTGCCCCACAGCAAGCTGCTTGCATCTGGGAGCATCGGTGAGGGACCCAAGAAGTGCAGGATCTGGGCTGCTCTGTGCAAAACCACCACACACAGCAGGTAAGTATAACATGTTTGTTATTTTTAAACCAAAAAAACAAGAATTTTGAATCACTTTAGGCCTACACCAACCAAAACATTTTTTTTTTGTTTATAGTGAGGATATATCATTCAGGTATGTCCAAGATATAGTTGACCCTCAACATCTCCTCATCATTAAGATAATGAGCTTTTAGGGGTGTGGGTCAAACTCTGTTATGACACCTTAGTTCCTTTTGAATATCAAAATTAACCTATGGGGGGCTACCTATAGTGCTTGCTAAGTAGTGTTCTATACTCAAATGGTACTAATTAATATGTATATCTTCATATAATAGGGGATGTATGTGCTTAGTGCAATAAATTATATCAATTATATATACCAAACAGTTGTGCACTTCGTGAAGTATCAATGATTCAATTCCAAACAGTGTAAGCGTCACTTGATACAAACATATTCAGTGCAATAAAAAAAAAAAAAAAATGCTACAAAAATAAATAAATAAATAAATGCTTCAAAAATTAAATGCTTCAAAAATTAAAAAACAATATTATAGTGCAAGTGTCCCAGAAAAGGTTTAGATCACGTCCATAAATAGGTGACTGTAGTGACAACATAGTTCAAGTGGAGATATCCTTATGTGCACTTTTCCGGTGCACTATGGTGCAGGTGCTCAATGTGGGTTCCTATCACATATGATTTGTGACTTTAAGTGGCTCTCGTTCCTTCCCAATCGTTCCTTCCCAGATTCCTCGGGTCTTTTGTACCTTACGGTACGAAGACCACTAGCGCTTATTGGCTCCCAGGCCAAGGTAGATTCCCTTGTGGTCCCTCAGTGGGGATGCCTCCTCCTCTTTCCCCGTCTCAATGGTTCAGGGCTCAGGGTGTAAGAAGAAAATGCTCCAGATAGCGTAATATTGCTCCCCTGCTGCCACTTCCAGCACTGTCTCCTTTACTTCCTCAATCAGGAAGTCTATAAATCAGGTAGTGTATAAATGTTTGTGCCTAAGTTTATAGGTGAAAGCCCAGTATGTAAAGGGTAAGAGTAATGTTATAGCTGATGCATTATCTAGATTTCAAATGGATAATTTTTTCCAGCTATTTCCAGAAGCCGACGAGAGAGGATCTTCATGCCCCCCGCAACTATGGGAAATAGTATGATCGTGGATAATATTATTAAATCGCTGGCGCCTTCGTCATGGTCGGGTTACAGGGCGGTGTGGTTAATATGGCTGTCATTTTTTAATTCACATAACCAGAGCTTAGCATTGTAATTCTAGAACACTTTGATGGAAAAAGGTTATTCCTGGTCCCATATTAATAGGATTTTATCGGGGGTAACTTTTTTCCTAAAATTGCATTAATTTCCAACTTTATTTAATTTTTTCTCGATACGGCAGGCAATGAAAGGTTATAAAAAAGGTAAAATTCTAAGTAGATAAGAGGCACCCTTTTACTCTGCAAATTTTAGGTGAGTTATGTGTAGAGATGTACTGAACTGTTCACCGGCGGACAGTTCCCGGCGAACTTCGCATGTACGCGTTCGCCTCCACGGGCGAACATATGCAATGTTCGGTCCGCCTCCTATACATCATCATTGAGGCAAACTTTGACCCTGAACCTCACAGTCAGCAGACACATTCCAGGCCAATCAGCATACCTCCCTCCCAGACCCTCCCACCTCCTATAAATAAGCAAGGGCAGCATCCATCTTAGATCATTTCTGAAGCAGTGTGTTAGTGAGAGCAGGGAAAGTGCTGCTGTTGCTGCTGCTGCTGTTATTAGCTAGGGACAGTTGTTAGTCAGTGTTCCCGGTCTTGTTAGTCAGTGTTCTTGGTCCACTCCTGCTGTAAGGACAGCACCCCAAAAAGCCCTTCCTAGGGCTGGTATTTGAGTTTTTTTTTGGATATATATATATATATCTATTGTCCCCAAAAAGCCCTGTTTAGGGCTGGTATTTGTGTAATTTTTTTTGTTCTGTGATATATAGATATATATATATATATAGATATATATATATATCTATATATATTGTCCCCAAAAGCCCTTTTTAGGGCTGGTATTTGAGTATTTATATATATATATATATATATATATATATATATATATATATAGTGCACTGCAGTTACCTGCCCGCTGTGTGTGAGAGGCCACAGACCCACCACAGACTGTACTGTGTGCACACCACACTCATTTCGGGTGGCTGTAATGTTCTGGTACCTTTGGGTACCCTAATTACTCTTTCATAAGTGTATGCGCCCCACCATTCTCTTTTGGTAAGGTGCGCATACACCTTTAAGACTGATGCTGTCATCACTGAGCGCCGGACTGGATGGCTATTTAGATCGCCGGCTCTCACTCACATGTGTTCGTTCAAACTGCTTTGTGCCTTGATGCTAACCTGTCTTGAAGCTCTCATGCTTGCAAGCATACCTCGCTGTCGGAAACCACGCTGCACTGATTCCTGTATCCCGCTACCGGATCATCCGCTCTTGCCGAACCTCTCCTCTGCTACATTGCTATTAGTGATAAGTACCCCACAGGGGAAACCTCTATAACTTTCATACTAAAGCTAACACTATCTAGCTCTGCATACTAAGGACTATTACTACATCTGCATTATCTAAGATTGCTAGCTCTTGAGCCTACTACCACCTGTTCTTGCACTGGGTTGATCTCTCTTGTATGTCCACCTGCTACTCTGTCATCTGCTACCATACATGATTGCTAAACCTATCTGCATCCCATCTGCTACTATCTTACTTTCAAGAACATTTCCTTTCAAGTGTCTGTCATCTACCATCTCTACCCAACCTGTCTCTTCAGCCTATCATCACTGTGTTACTATATACATAAGTCACTCTAGGAAACATCCTATTGAGTGTGTGTATTTACTTGCTGAATTGAGATCATCCACACATGATGAGTCATTGAGAGTTGGGATTGGTGTCTCAGAGTTTCTCTACATGACTACTGAAGTGGAATATTTCTGCAGCTGAAAATCCACATCATACATAAAACGCAGGAGCGTTACAGATTGAACGAACCCCAAATGGATTCAGCAGAAATAACCACTCAGATGACACAATTAAAACAGCAAGTACCTGCGTTAATACACGCACTTGCTGAATTAAAAGAAGACAATCAGGCTCTGTCGCAGGTAATTAGACTGACACAACTTACCACTGCTCAGTCCCCTGAACCCAAAATAAATCCTCCTTTGGTATTTACAGGCGATCGCAAAAAATTTCGCGAATTTAAAAACGCATGTGAGTTACTTTTCTTGCTAAAACCCCGTACCTACCTTACTGATCACATTAAGGTTTGTACTATTATTTCTTACCTAACAGGCCATCCTCGGGCCTGGGCAGACTCTCTTTTTGAGAAAAGCGACCAGCTTCTCAACTCCTATGCCTTATTCCTAGCAGAACTCACTAGCCTATATGATGATCCCAATAGGCAGAGTACTGCCGATCTTCAATTAAGATCCTTGAAACAAGGTGGGAGACCTGTAGAAGACTTTGTCGCAGAATTCAAGAGATGGACCCTTGATTCAGAATGGAATGATGCATCTCTGAAATCCCAATTTAGGCTTGGCCTATCAGAGGCCGTTAAAGACGAGCTCGCCCGAGCGGATCTGCCAAAAACCCTGGATGCATTGATACAACTCAGTATCACCATAGATAGAAGACTACGAGAAAGAAAGGCTGAGAAAATGGGAATGCCATTATCCAGTTCTTCTCGGATTTCGGCCGTTGACCCCGTTCCTATGGAGGTAGGAACCATACGCCCATCTCTATCAACTATGGAAAGAGCCAGAAGACGATCTGGTAATCTCTGCTTGTACTGTGCATCCCCGGATCACAAGATAAACGTCTGTCCCCTAGTCTACAAAAAGAAGGGTGAGTGTTCACATGTCCTCCTAGGGGGATTGACAACTTCAATCACTAACCCTTACCTTTCTGTTTGCTTAACATTACAGTGGGACCAGAACAGGATTACTACTAAGGCCATGATTGACACAGGATCTTGTGGAAATTATATTGACATACGTTTTGCTGCTTTAAATAAAGTTCCTATTATTTCTAAACTTAAACCTGTCTCAGTGAGTCTTATTAACGGTGTTCCTTTATCCTCTGGTCCGATCACTGATCAGACACAGGCACTCCTAGTCACTACTAACGGTTCTCATATGGAGACCACTACCTTCGATCTAATACCTTCACCCCACTTTCCCATTGTTTTGGGACTTCCCTGGTTGCACACACATCAACCAACCATAGATTGGAAGGAACGGACCCTGACCTTCCTCTCTTGCTATTGCGAGGGTACGTGTAACCTCCCGTCTTTCGGGAAGATCCTGTCTGTGGTGACAGATGAGATTGCACCACTATGTTATCAGGATCTCTCTGAGGTTTTTCTTGAGAAAAATGCTCAAGCACTACCTCCCCATCGAGACTATGATTGTAGCATTGATCTACTCCCAAATAGCAAATTGCCGTTCGGTCATGTTTATCCTCTTTCACAGGATGAACTTTCCCATCTCAAAGACTATTTGGATGAGAATTTGGAAAAAGGTTTTATTAGACCTTCCACTTCTTCCACAGCAGCAGGACTCTTTTTTGTCCGCAATAAGGACTCAAGTCTCAGGCCTATTATCGACTATAGGCAATTGAATGCTATTACAATAAAAGATGGCTATCCTCTACCGCTTATCCCTGAGTTCATTGAGCAGGTGCGTGGAGCTACCTATTTTTCAAAATTGGACCTGAAAGGAGCATACAATCTCATTCGAATCCGTGATGGACACGAGTGGAAGACTGCATTCAGAACCAGATACGGATTGTTCGAATATCTTGTAATGCCATTCGGGCTATGCAACGCCCCTGCAGTTTTTCAACGATTTATAAACGATATTTTCAGAGACTTACTAGATGTCTGTGTTGTGGTATATCTGGACGATATACTTATATATTCACGATCCCTGTCTGAACACATAAGACATGTAAGACTAGTATTATCGAGATTGCTTGCACACAACCTTTATGTGAAACTGAAAAAATGCTTGTTTCATAAAGAAGAGGTACTGTTTCTAGGCTACATCATATCCAAAACAGGAATCAAGATGGACATGAGTAAGATATCCTGCATTCAGGATTGGCCTACACCAACCACACGCAAGGCGCTGCAGCGATTCCTTGGATTTTCGAATTTCTACAGGAAGTTCATTAGAAACTTCTCTGCCATTGTGAGACCCCTCACACAGCTCACTAGCATTAAAAAACCATTCAAATGGTCAGATGAAGCAAATAAAGCTTTTCACCTGTTAAAGACAAGGTTTACTTCTGCTCCCATACTACGCCATCCAGACCCATCCCTCCAATACATTCTGGAAGTAGATGCGTCAAACATGGCAGTAGGAGCAATACTCTCCCAACGACCAACTCACACTTCACCACTTCATCCAGTCGCCTTTTTTTCTAAATCCCTAAGCAGTCCAGAGATAAATTACCCCGTGGGTGAAAAGGAACTGCTTGCTATAAAATTGGCTCTGGAGAATTGGCGACATCTACTCGAAGGCACCCAATTACCAATACTTATATACACGGACCATAAAAATCTCCAATATCTTCAGACTAACAAAACTCTCTCGCACCGACAGGTACGATGGTCACTATTCTTTCTAAGGTTTAACTTCCTAGTGACCTACACACCTGCAGATAAGAACAAAAAGGCGGATGCACTATCACGACTAACTGAAGAAAACTACTTCGAAATCCCTTCCGTTCCTATAATACCTCACAAACGCATTATTGGAGTTGTCCGTTCCTTGAAGGAAGAGGTTTTGCAAGGTATAAGTTTGGATTCACCCCCACCACAACTAAATACTGATGCAGAAGGCTTCCTCTACTACAACGACAAACTTTACATACCACCTACCATACGCACCAAGATCTTGGAATTATCGCATGATGTGCCTATGGCAGGACATATGGGTATGACAAAGACTCTTAATCTGATTACCAGGCAATTCTGGTGGCCTGACATGAAAACATCTATACAAAAATTCGTCTCTTCATGCAATGTCTGTGCCAGGTCCTAAATTGACACTACGAGACCATCCGGTCTACTATGCAGTCTACCAATACCCCAAACTCCATGGGAAGTTGTGTCCTTGGACTTTATAGTGGAATTGCCTCCTTCCAAAGGATTTAATACCATCTTAGTGTCAGTGGACCATCTGACAAAAATGGCACATTTCATTGCTATTCGCAGACTACCTTCGTCCAAACAAACGGCAGAACTCCTGATGAAACATGTCTTTAAGTTACATGGTATCCCAAAAACTCTTCTGTCTGACCGTGGATCACAATTTATTTCCAAGTTCTGGCAAGAACTATGTCACATACTACGGATCGAGCGGAAGCTCACTTCTCCTTACCATCCGCAGACCAACGGACAGACTGAAAGAGTCAACCAATGCATCGAGCAATATTTACGTTGTTACACTTCTTACCAACAGGATGATTGGGTGGATCTTCTCCCTCTGGCAGAATTTGCCTACAACAACGCAACCCACAGTACGACCAAGCAGAGTCCGTTCTACTTGAACTATGGGTTTCATCCCTCTATTCTTCCACCACGCATCCTTCCTTCAAATAACCCAGTAGCTTCAGACTATCTTACCCAAATAAAGGACTCTCTGGGTTTGCTTAATACTACCATTGCACACGCTCATAGTCAACAAAAGAAGTACTATGATCTTCGCAGAAGACCTCCTCCTCAGTACGCTATCGGGGACCTCGTTTGGCTCTCAACAAAAAATTTAAGACTGAAAATCCCTAGCAAAAAGCTTGGACCTCTGTTCTTGGGACCTTTCCCAATCAAGAAACTTATTGGAAAAGCTGCAGTACAGCTTACATTGCCAATAGACTTCAAAATACATCCCATTTTCCATGTGTCGCTACTGAAGCCCCATGTTCCTGACCAAGGAATAAGGCCTACTATCCCACCTCCTCCTCCTGTACAAGTTGAAGGTGGAGAAGAATATGAGATAAAAGAGATTCTGGATTCTCGTATCCACAGAGGAAGACTTCAGTACTTGGTTCGATGGAAGAACTATGGGCCCCAAGACGACACCTGGCTAAACACCTCTGACATACATGCCTCTAGATTAATCCGCAATTTTCATGCGAAGTACCCAGACAAACCAGCTCCAGAGGCCTTCAGGAGCCGGCCTTAAGGGGGGGGGGGGTACTGTAATGTTCTGGTACCTTTGGGTACCCTAATTACTCTTTCATAAGTGTATGCACCCCACCATTCTCTTTTGGTAAGGTGCGCATACACCTTTAAGACTGATGCTGTCATCACTGAGCGCCGGACTGGATGGCTATTTAGATCGCCGGCTCTCACTCACATGTGTTCGTTCAAACTGCTTTGTGCCTTGATGCTAACCTGTCTTGAAGCTCTCATGCTTGCAAGCATACCTCGCTGTCGGAACCACGCTGCGCTGATCCCTGTATCCCGCTACCGGATCATCCGCTCTTGCCGAACCTCTCCTCTGCTACATTGATATTAGTGATAAGTACCCCACAGGGGAAACCTCTATAACTTTCATACTAAAGCTTACACTATCTAGCTCTGCATACTAAGGACTATTACTACATCTGCATTATCTAAGATTGCTAGCTCTTGAGCCTACTACCACCTGTTCTTGCACTGGGTTGATCTCTCTTGTATGTCCACCTGCTACTCTGTCATCTGCTACCATACATGATTGCTAAACCTATCTGCATCCCATCTGCTACTATCTTACTTTCAAGAACATTTCCTTTCAAGTGTCTGTCATCTACCATCTCTACCCAACCTGTCTCTTCAGCCTATCATCACTGTGTTACTATATACATAAGTCACTCTAGGGAACATCTTATTGAGTGTGTGTATTTACTTGCTGAATTGAGATCATCCACACATGATGAGTCATTGAGAGTTGGGATTGGTGTCTCAGCGTTTCTCTACATGACTACTGAAGTGGAATATTTCTTCAGCTGAAAATCCACATCATACATAAAACGCAGGAGCGTTACAGTGGCACAGGCACAGTACCTTGCATTTTAAAAAATATTTTTTTTTTCCTCTGTCATAATTGCAGTGAGTGCTGTGTCAGGTCCACAGAGTGTACTGTACGCACTGCAGTGCCCACCACTGATATATATATATATACGGTGGCACAGCATCTTGTTGCAAATTGCAAAAAAAAATTATTTTTTATTATTGCAGTTGCCTGGGCTGCCAGTGACTGTCAGGTCCACAGAGTGTACTGTGCCCACTGCAGTGCCACTGCCCACCCACTACTGATATATACGGTGGCAGGCATGACTTTTTTTGGATTTGTGTCTGGGGGGGGGGTCTAAAAAGCGTACCTGTGAAGTTTCAGCTCTGTATCATGTCCAGAACCAGAAAAAAAGATCATATAGGTGTAAAAGGGGTTCCCACCATCCCTGCTTTTTAATTTTTCCAATAATTGGCTCTCTATCAAAAAATGACAATTTTTAAGAACTTTTTTGTGTGATTCAGTGTCTGGGGGTCAAAAAAGTGTACCTGTGAAGTTTCAGCTCTGTAGCATGTCCAGAACCAGAAAATTAGAATTAGGGTTAGGGCTAGGGTTAGGGTTATTTTTAGTGCTTAGGGTTAGACGGTTAGGGTTAGAGTCGTAGGGGTAGGGTTACTAACTCTAACCCTAAGTATCTCACCGTAACCCTAACCCTAGTCCCTAACACTAAACCTAACCCTATCCCTTAAAGCCCAGTTCCTGTCCCATTTTGGTTGGTTCTGGTCTGTTTGCGGTTGTTTGCGATGCGTTAAACGGGGAGTTTGGTCTGTCACTGTGAAGCGGGCGTAACCCTTACACGACCTGATCGATACAACATCATACCTGATCGTATACACACACTGGATGTTTTAAAGCACGTTATTCCAAACAATTTAGGAATGTTAGGTGATTTATGCCCTTTATGGATTAAAACCCGCCTCTGCGTCAACTACGTAATTTTCCAAGGGAGTTTTGCCATGGATCCCCCTCCGGCATGCCACAGTCCAGGCGTTAGTCCCCTTGAAACAACTTTTCCATCACTATTGTGGCCAGAAAGAGTCCCTGTGGGTTTTAAAATTCGCCTGCCTATTGAAGTCTATGGCGGTTCGCCCGGTTCGCCGGTTCGCGAACATTTGCCGATGTTCGCGTTCGCCGTTCGCGAACATTAAATTTTATGTTCGCAACATCACTAGTTATGTGATAGTTTGAAGGATGTTCGTTATTCTTTATATGAAGCAGATATGTTTAGAGTAGCATTTTCTGTTTGTTTTTTCGCTGCTCTGAGAGTATCTGAGTTAGTCCCAAAAAATGTAAATAGTAAGAACGGATTGATATTCAGTGACGTTTTGGCTACGTCAAAGAATATTAAGTTATTTTTGAGACAGTCAAAAACAGAACAGCTAGGGAGAGGCTCTTGGATCACTCTAGCAGCGTGCTCCAATAGCCTAGTTTGTCCGGTAAACTTACTAAATGCATATCTGGTGAATAGACCAGCAAGAGAAGGTTCCTTATTTATAAATCAAGATGGTTTACCTATTACAATTTTTCAATTCCAAGCGTTTTAAGAAAAGTATTAAGGTATATTAAGTTAAGTGATGTGGCTATATCGTCCCATTCCTTCCGTATAGGAGCAACCACAGAGGCTGCGAGATTAGGTCTAAATGGAAATAAGATAAAACAAATAGGTAGATGGAAATCTAATTCATTCAAAATATATGTGAGACCTAACAATGTTTTTTGACTCATTTAGGTGTTCACCGGATAGTGTGGATAATTGGCCATTCCTATATATTTTGGGCGCAAACAAGAGCATAGGCTAGGAACTATACGGAGCCACTTGGTTTGAATAATAAACTATTTTCAATTTGCTGGCATGGAAAAAGGGGTATGGTTTGGGGGGATCTCCTGGCTGAGCTGGGTGTTATGGCATATATCCATCTCCATCCAGATGTACTGGTAGTGCATTTGGGTGGGAATGATATTGGGCATCAGAAAACATTGGATTTGATGTTCCAAATGAAGCATTACTTCAGGACTATTAAGGCGTTATACCCTAGCTCGGTTGTGGTTTTCTCCGAAATTATATCTAGATTAAGATGATTAGTAGGGATGATCGAACTTTTGAAAAGTTCGGTTCGGCCAGAACATCCGAACTACCCGAAAGTTCAGCCCGGATTTCAGAACCCCATTGAAATCAATGGACCCAAACTTCGGTAATCAAAAAACACCATTTTAAAGCCCTAAAACCCAATAAATGCCCCTAAAAAGTGCCTAGGGTTCTGGGTCATGCCCCAGGGACTATTAATCACACAAAAAAAAGTTCTTAAAAATTGTCATTTTTGATAAAAAAAAGCCAATTATTGAAAAAATTAAAAAAAAAAAGAGATTTTTTTGATTTTGACTTTGGATTTAGTATCTGGGGGGTCTAAAAAGTGTACCTGTAAAGTTTCAGCTCTGTAGCATGTCCAGAACCAGAAAAAAAGATAATTTTTCATTAGAGCAGGGAACTTGGGACCCCACTTTTACACCTATATGATCTTTTTTTGGGGGTTCTGGACATGCTACAGAGCTGAAACTTCACAGGTACACCTTTTAGACCCCCCAGACACAAAATCACACAATAAAAGTTCTTAACAATTGTCATTTTTGATAGAGAGCCAATTATTTAAAAAATTAAAACAAAATAAAAAAAAAAAAAAAATTCTTTGGATTTAGTATCTGGGGGGTCTAAAAAGTGTACCTGTGAAGTTTCAGCTCTGTAGCATGTCCAGAAACAGAAAAAAAAGATAATTTTTCAGTAGAGCAGGGATGGTGGGACCCCGCTTTTACACTTATATGATTTTTGCTACACAAAAAAAAATCACACAAAAATCACACAAAAAAAAAGTTCTTAAAAATTGTCATTTTTGATAGATTTTTTATAGAGCCAATTATTGAAAAAATAAAAAAAAAATAAAAAAATTTCTTTGGATTTAGTATCTGGGGGGTCTAAACAGTGTACCTTGGAAAGTTTCAGCTCTGTAGCATGTCCAGAACCATAAAAAAGAAGATCGTTTGTATTTGTGCAATTATAGATCTGGAATATGGCTTCTCGCTTTTCACACCTTGCCGGTTTAATAGCAGGCGGTTTTTTTGGGCATTTTTTTGGGTTCTTTGGAGTCAGGAAAAACATCTGAACTTGTGTATAGTCGTACTGTATACTCAAATTCAGATGTTTTGCCTGCCTCCAAAAACCCCCAAAAAATACCTTCAACAACACACGGCAGGCGTTTTTTTTTTTTGCGCTAGCGTTTTTTTTGGGCAGTTTTTTGGGTTCTTTGGAGGCAGGCAAAACATCTGAACTTGTGTATAGTGGTATAT
The DNA here is from genome assembly GCF_965119305.1 of Pelophylax lessonae. Taxonomy (NCBI): domain Eukaryota; kingdom Metazoa; phylum Chordata; class Amphibia; order Anura; family Ranidae; genus Pelophylax; species Pelophylax lessonae. The sequence continues at coordinate 748,520,331 of NC_138768.1, forward strand.
ATAGCACTATACACAAGTTCAGATGTTTTTCCTGCCTCAAAAGAACCCAAAAAAATGCCCAAAAAAAACCGCCTGCTATTAAACCGGCAAGGTGTGAAAAGCGAGAAGCCAACTACCTGTGCTGAAAGTGTTCTAATACAAACAATCTTTTTTTTATGATTCTGGACAAGCTACAGAGCTGAAACTTCACAGGTACACTTTTTAGACCCCCCAGATACTAAATCCATTTTTTTATTTTTTTTCATTTTTTTATTTTTTCAATAATTGGCTCTCTATCAAAAATGACAATTTTTAAGAACTTTTTTTGTGTGATTTAGTGTCTGGGGGGTCTAAAAGGTGTACCTGTGAAGTTTCAGCTCTGTAGCATGTCCAGAACCCCCCAAAAAATCATATAAGTGTAAAAGTGGGGTCCCAAGTTCCCTGCTTTAATGACAAATTATCTTTTTTTCTGGTTCTGGACATGCTACAGAGCTGAAACTTCACAGGTACACTATACACAAGTTCAGATGCTTTGCCTGCCTCCAAAAAACCCCAAAAAATGCCTGCAACAACACACCTGGGTGTTTTTTTATTTTTTGACGCTAGCGTTTTTTGGGCATTTTTTTGGGTTCTTTGGAGGCAGGCAAAACATCTGAACTTGTGTATAGTGGTGTATATACACACATACTTATATGTATATACACACCTAGACATACGCTCCTTTCACACCTATATATGTGCAGGTGTATATATACAGACATGTGTGTGTAATATACCCCCTATACACATGTTCAGATGTCATGTCTGACTCCAAACATGTGCTCAAAAAAGCACTAGCAACGCCTGCAGCCAAAAATGCTGACGGCGGCGAAGCCATATTACGGAAACAAAAGTCAGCTAAGAGAAAATAGCTTTTCTCTATTGCGGTCACCCTGCTATGGAAGGGTTTGGTCACCCTGCCATAGCAGTCAGTGTCAGTTCACCCTACACTACATTACGGTCACCCTGGTATGGAAGGGTTCGGTCACCCTGCCATAGCAGTCAGTTAACCCTACACTACATTACGGTCACCCTGACACTTCAAACTTTCCCTACAGAAACTACATTTTTGAAGCTAACTAAAGTGTAAAGGAGCACTCTAACTACACTAGATATCCCTTTCCTCACACTAATAAATGCTAAATGACACTTTTAAAGTAAAACTAACAGAACTGCTTCCACTCTCTTCAATGTCCAGTATAACAATGCTAGGAATTTGGCAGGGGCTATCTTATATACTGGGGGGCGTATTCACTAATGATTGGTCTAGGGACCCCCTACTCACTCCAATCACATTCCTAGCATTCTTCTGCCCCCTCAATTAGCTTTTGCTAATGGTTCTGGTCCAATCACGGGCTTTTAAAGCCCATTTCCTGTCCCATTGCATTTTGGTCGGTTCTGGCTGCCGAATTCCGAACTTTTTGGGCAAAAAGTTCTAAATTCGGCCGAACCTCGAACACCCAATGTTTGGGACGAACCGATGGTGGACCCGAACCGTTCGATCATCCCTAATGGTTAGGTCCAGCAACATTTCGCTCGTTCAAGAAGATTAGAAATTATGGAAAAAGTCATGTCATTGGGTTACGGTTTTACTTTTAGGCATTTAGAATTAGAGGGTGGTATTAAAGGGCTGTATAGAAGTGATGGAATTCATTTGTCTGATATCGGTTTAGATATATTTAATAGCAATCTCCAGACATGCATTGAAAGGGCCGCAGTGTGGGGGTAGACAGGTGATGTGCTAGGGGCACCTCTCCGGTCTGTTTGGGGACAGTGTAATGAATATTGAGATGTGGTAATTCAGCTCGAGCTGTAATAGCTGAGTTGAAAAATGGTATGAAGTTAAAGTTATAAGTGATATTGTTGTTCGTATTAACCACTTGCCGACCGCCGCAAGTACATATACTGCGGCGGTCAGCCCCGGCCAGGCAAAGTGACGTATATATATACGTTACTAGCCTGTCGCCGGCTTGTGAGCCAATATCGGGTGAGCGCGCGGCCGCTGAGGCGCGCGCCCGCCGAGGCGCGCGCCTGCCGCGGCTCGTTCACTAAGGAGTCAGTGCGTGTGACCGGCGGACCCGATGTCCGCCGGTCACTCGGCGATCGTCAGTAGAGAGGGAGAAAGGCAGGCGGCTAATGTAAACAAGCCGCCTGTCATTCTCCCCTGTGTAAAAATGGAGATCAGATGGTTCTACTATGTAGAACCGTTGATCTCTGTTTTTACAATAGTAGACATGTCCCATTACAGTTAGAAGCACGCCCCTAGGACACACTTAACCCCTCCCTCTCCAATACAGTTAACCCCTTCCCTGCCAGTGTCATTTTTACAGTAACAGTGCATATGTATAGCACTGATTACTGCAGTAATGTCACTGGTAACCCCAAAAGTGTCAAAAATGTCAGTCAAGGGTCCGATCTGTCCGCCGCAATTTCGCAGTACCGCAAAAAAAAAACGCAGATCGCCGCCATTACGCGTTAAAAAAAACCACCAAAAATGACAAAAATCTTTCCCTTTGTTAGTAAACGCGATAACTTTTGCGCAAACCAATCAAAATACGCTTTTTGCGATTTTTTTTTGCCAAACATATGTAGCATAAAACAAATTGGCCGAAAATGCTAAAAAATTTTGATTTTTAAATTTTTTTGGGGGGGAATTTCATATAAAAAAATTTGAAAAATATTGTTATTTTTGCAAAATTTACGCTCTTTTTTTGTTTCTAGCGCATGATCAAAAAATCGCACAGGTGATCAAATACCACCAAAAGAAATCGTCAAAGGGACGTCAAATTCAGTAAAAAATCACAAAAAAAACCCTGGTCAGGAAGGGGGTAAAATCTTCCGGGGCTTAAGTGGTTAAGTTGAGGTTTTTAATAAAAATGTACATTGAAACCAATTAATAAAGGGGGCGGACTAAGTTTTGCCAATAAAAGGTTCTGATGTGGTGTTATTTTGCATGTCTGGAGATTGTTAGAGGGTGAATGCTGCGTGTGATCCCATGTGAGGAAAAGGAGATATAGGTTTCAAGGCCCCCCTTTTCTTTATGGGATCACCGCAGCTAAGGGGTTTCAAGTCTCCCCCTCAGGTGGGGGCATGGTCACTGGGGGAGCCTTGTACATGATAGGTAGGGAACCTTAGAAAGGGCTAGAAATTTCTGGAAACCCCTGGGGTGCTTAAAAAGGGGGTTCTGACAGGATTTGGTGCCAGACGTCATGGGAAAATAAACTGCACTGCTCTTGCAATCTGCTGTAGGTGTCAACACAAAGTTAATGACACCCCAAACGCAGGTCACAAATGCAGTGGAGTTAATTTACTAAAAATGGAGAGTGCAAAATCTGGTGCAGCTTTCAGATCTTTTTGTTCAAGTTTAATTGAACAAGCTGAAGTTAGAAGCTGATTGGCTAGCATGATCAGCGGCACAAGATTTTGCACCCTCCACTTTTAGTAAATCAACTCCATGCATTTGCCTGCCCTGGATGACATGGTACAAAATGATCATGGGATCCAGTTGCAGTGCAGCTCAACCCATATTGCACTTCACTGAATCACATGTGGTGCGGTTCCTGTGTGATTCACCTGCGCTTCATGGGTGCAATTCAACTTTATTAAATGGAAACCCATAAAGGTGCTTTTATTTTTGTTTCTTTAAAAATATTTGTTGTAGGAGAAGAGCTCCGCCGGCTCCTTGCAATAATCCACTGCAATCCTCTCTCTATCCCCTCTCTAGAGGAGAATCCGCCACTCACATCAACTACCCTAATCCCTGGGGACCAGATAAACCTAAAATTTACAGCGAAAAAGCCGCCGAACACAGCCATCCAGCCGCGGTCTACTCGCAGGAAAAGCCTCGGCCTTTCCTAAAGCAGTATCCGGCCGCATCCGCTCTTCATCCCCTCTCCAGAGGACAATCTACCCTCAATACCACCCACCCTATCACCCAGGGGACCTGATCAGTAAAAATTTGCAGAGTAGGCTGGAAGCGGACTGGAGAGGAGCGCCGCCGATCGCATAGCTAATCCGCGGCAATCCTCTCTAAATACGGACCTGAGCAGCGCATCTTTGCCCCATCCAGCCTCTCAGGACCCTGGGGGACACGATCATCCAATTATTTTCAAAATCGAGCCACCGGGAGCAGATTTACAATCGCGGCCTAGTTAGGCCTAAGAGGCAATCCACCATAATCTTGCTGCCGGACATCATTCTGAGCCCCATCACTCACCCCAGCTGCCCTATGGGAGCATAGGTATCGGCCGATGCCTATATTTTGCGGGGTTGATTACAAAAAAGGGGTTTGAGCAGGATCGGCGAGAGAGGAGCATCGCATACCTTACTCCCCAATCTGCAGCCATCCGGCTCCCAGGATCACCTGGGTGGAGAGTCGGTGTACCCACAGCTAATCTGATCCTCCCTGGAACCTTCATCCTGCTTTTTGGTCCGAAATACACGCTGCAGGGAGGCAGACAGGTTTGAGGCCTAGCAGACACTGCATCCAGGACTTTTCCTAAAGGGACGATCCATATATCACGGTGGACTGGGTAGGCACTGAATTCTTCACTTTTTGCCATCCTTCACTTGCTCAAGCCCAGCCTATCCTGCTTTCTGCCTCAGCTACAATCTATCCTAAACAGTGGATCCCTCTCTCCTCAATCCACCTTTACAATTTGCCTTCTTGATCTCATTCAATATCATTTCTGAGCAAGCAGAAATTCTGACAAGCTTCACCCTGAGAGATCATAACGTCCTCACAGACTTGCCTATGCCTCTAAATTGCATTCCAAATTAATGAATTACAGTCGATGAAACATATAATTGATATCTTCTCAGTGCGCATGCGCGGAGCAGCGGAGATGGCCGCTTAGCTCTGAGGCTCCGTCTCGCCCCAGACCATCCGGCCCCATACAGCCACATTGAGCAGCGCAGCCGACACAGGACCCCACCATCCAACTCGGGGCACACCAAGGATCAGTTCTATGGCCTCGGGGACGGTCCGCAGGGATCTCTCCCGCAACCCGGGCTTCGGAGCGGAGGCTCCAGGCCTACACAAGATGGCGCCGCCCACGCCGGAGGATCAAGATCCCGGGACGGAGGGGATGGAGGACAGCGACGGAGGGGGTCTCCCAACCCCCCATGCACTCCCGGAAGGCGCAGTGAGTACCAACATCATCGCGGTCCCATCCCCTACCTCCACAGAGTCGCTCATCAGGCACACCCTAGGGGATTTACTCCACACCCCAGTCCGAGGCCTACAGTGCAGCCCCTCAGTATCCAACCTCTCTGAGCTTACTCCCCCTGCTCACTCTTTGGACTTTCATGCTATGATGTCGGCCTTCTCTAAGATGCTGTCTGATGGCTTAGCGCAGACAGCAAGCCAAATCACACACACCATTCAAGCAGACCTACAAAACCTGGGTTCCAGAATTGAAATCATGGAGTCCAAGATGGACCAAACAGTCTCCAGGACGAACCAAAACACTGACCGCATTCAGGATCTAACAGATCGCCTGGAAACCGCCATTTCCAAAATTGATGACCTTGAAAATCGCTCACGGCTTTACAACTTTCGCATTAGAGGATTGCCTGAAGCAGTTCAGGATGTCCATGACGCTGTTCAAGGATTTATTGCCTCCCTGATTCCCAACATCCCAGCACATAGGCTGGAGTTAGACAGGGCACACAGGGCCCTTCAAGCACCCCGGAAGGATAATCTCCCCAGGGAAATTGTGGTAAAGCCACACTTTTATAAAGTGAAGGAAGAAGTCATGCGACTGGCCAGGTCCTCTGATCGTCTGGAAATTCAAGGACACCCGGTCCAAATATTCGCGGACTTATCGCCCCTGACGATCCAGAAAAGGCGTTCTCTTAAACCGCTTCTACATGCTTTAACCCAAAAGGCAATCAAGTACTGGTGGTCGTTCCCATTTCGTCTTTCTTTCGCCTACAAGAGTAAGACACTTGGTTTCTCTAGCTTTCAGGAAGGCGAAAAACTCCTTCTACAATTGGGCATCATCTCCCTGGAACTTTCACGTTCTACATCCCCGGCTCCAGCTGGCCCATCCAAAAGGCCTTCTCCAGCCAGCCCCATTACACAGGCGTGGGTGAAGAAGCAATCTAAGCGATCCAAGGACTTGCATGTCACCTGAACTGCTTTCCAGCCCCTTTTTTTTGTGTTCCAAATTTTTCTTCCACCTCCTCTCTCTGAGAAATGTTTTCATTTTTTTTTTCTCAGATAGGGGACTCCTTGGACTCTTTTTTGAACTCTGTTCCCGGTTAATTTCAGGCCTGGGATCAGGCCGGGTGTGTTAAGTTGGTTAAATTCTTGCTATCTGTTGCTATTTTTTTTTTTTTTACAGGTTGGCCGTACATTGAAATCTTGCTGTACGGCTCTTTTCTTGCTCGATATCCCCCATACCTCATCCTTGCGGTGGGAGTCACATTTTTGTTTTGGGGGGTTGGTGGACGACCTAGGGGTCGCATGGTTTTGTTGGCTGACGCCCGTTGGGTTGGTATAGCCTCTGCCCGGGTCCTTCCACCACCTCCCAGAGGAAGTAGAGGGATTCATCACTCCTTGATTCATCATCCGGAATGACATACATGTTTGGAGGGTGGGGGGTTTGGGTCGGATGGTTGGCCCTGGTTCTCACCACAATGTTGTATTTAAGTTTATGTTCTTTATCATAGCATTTGGGTTGGGGCCGGGTAGGTCTGGGGCGCGAGCTTTGCGCCTCCCTCTGACCCCGTCCAGTGTAATATGCCCTGGGCGGCGTCAGACGTCTGTCTGCAACTTTCGCGGACAGGTAACTTTTGCTTGTCTCATGGTCTGGGCCTAGGCGGGCCTGGCCCGGACCTGGGGGGGGAGGGGGCTCCCCTGGCTTACATGCCTCAGGGGCCTCTGGGTTGGTCTTCCTCTTCCCCGTCTCTTTCTCTTCTTCTTTGCCTTTCTCTCTCTTATCTGTCTGCTTTCTCTTCAGATGCTGGAGTGGACTCTGTCTCCTCTTCAGACGGTGGGTGGACTGCTGTGATGGTGCTCCGATTCCTCCGACTTCCCGAACTCCTCGGAACTTCAGGTGGGTCCTTCATTGGCGTTATAGCTCCTCTCTGGATTTATGGCGGTTAGTAAACCATCTCTGGCTCCTCTAAAAATTGCATTGCACAATGTTCAGGGGATGAATTCCCCAGTTAAGAGACGGAAATATTTTCAACATGCACACTCCCAAAAATTTGAAGTGCTCCTGCTCCAGGAAACCCACTTCCCTAATACTTATTTGCCTAAATTCATACACTCCAAATTTCCACAGTTCTTCCTGGCTAACGCAGCTAATAAGACAAAAGGGGTTGGCATTTTCTTTTCTAAACACTTGGGCTTCTCCCCCACATCAGAAGTTAGAGACCCGGAAGGGAGATACATTCTGGTGTCAGGGACAATGGAGGGGATTTCCTACACGTTTGTGTCCTACTATGCCCCCAATCAGGGACAGGCTAGGTTTTTCACCAGAATGTGGGCGAAGCTTGAACCGTATTTAACGGGTACCTTGATAGTTGGGGGTGACTCCAACACGTCTTTTGATAAGATGTTGGACAAGTCCAGCCCTAGGCGCCCTAGGGTCTTGGGGCCACCCAAACGTGGTCTCACCATCGCTAAGCAACTTAACTCACTGGGTCTGATAGACATATGGCGGGAACTCAACCCTTCCTCCAGGGAATACACACATTTCTCTGCCCCTCATGGCACATTTGCCAGGATTGACCACATTTTCTTGTCATCGGCTGAGGTCCCTCTGGCCGTTAAAGTGAATATTAGGGAATCACCTCTTTCGGATCACTCCGTGGTCATCTTGGACCTCCTGTCCCCTAGATCACGGGATGGGGTGCGCAGGTGGCGTCTGAACGAATCTTTGCTCAGTAATCCCTCTCTCTGCAATATGCTGGAAAAAGACATTACTGAATACTTTCATTTGAACGCTCAAAGCGGGGTCTCACCAGAAACCGTGTGGGCTGCTCATAAGGCTGTCATGCGGGGTAAGCTTATCCAGCTGGCGGCGAAACTTAAGCGGGAAAATCAAATTGATATAGCTAAACTGGAGAAGGAATTCCGGGAAGTGTCTAGGGCACATAAGAAAAAACCAACTCTAGCGTCGCGACAGTGTTTGGAAGCGGGTCGTCTGGCCCTGAACATGGCTCTTACCACCCGGGCAGAGAAAAGTTTACGTTGGTCCTCTGCACAGTTCTATTACCAAACCGACAAAATAGGACCCCGGCTAGCTGCTAAACTTTCCCCCAGGCCCAGATCCTATGCTTTTCCCAAAATTAAGACTTCGGATGGATCCATGACTCAGAACCCACAAAAAATTATGACCGCTTTTTACAAATTCTACTCTCAGTTGTACACTCCTAGTGAGGGAGCGACCATCCAGGGCAGGACGGCCTTCCTGGATGGCCTGGCATTACCTAGTATTTCCGAGGCTCATATGAAATCCATGGAATCCCCCATCTCGGAGCTAGAAATCTTAGAGGTAATTAAGCATTTGAAAAAAGGTTCGGCCCCCGGGCCTGATGGGTTTTCCTCGGGTTATTATAAAGCGTTTGGTCCAGTGCTTGCCCCGCATTTGGCGCGTTTTTTTAATTCCCTTAAGCAGGGACAGCAATTAGAGGCTTCGGCCAATACCGCATACATTTCGGTTATCCCGAAGCCGGGCAAGGATACTTCTGAAGTTAAAAATTATAGACCAATCTCACTGATTAATAACGATTTAAAAATTATGACGAAGATATTGGCCAATAGGTTGGCGGATTTTATAGGCCGCTATATTCACAAAGATCAGGTGGGGTTCGTGCCGGGGAGGCAAGGACCTGACCAGATCCGAAGGGCTGTGGACATCATTTCTCTTCTGGGGGCCCCCTGGGATGGAGGGAGACCCCAACAGGGTTTCCTCCTTTCCTTGGACCTCCAGAAGGCCTTTGACACGGTTGAATGGCCGTATGTGTTTGATGTCTTGAGCAGGTGGGGTTTTGGCCCCTCTTTCCTAAACGCCTTAAGAGCCCTCTACTCTTCTCCTATTGCGCACGTGAAACTGCAGGGCCACTATTCGGACACGTTTCCGATACACAGGGGGACCAGACAGGGCTGTCCACTGTCCCCCCTCATTTTTGCGGTGGCCAACGAAACGCTGGCTATAGCAATCAGAAGCCATCCTGATATTAAAGGGATTTCGTGCGGGGGTAGAGAACACAAGTGCGCATTGTTCACTGATGACCTTCTTCTTTTCCTCTCGAGACCGCTCATTACTAGTCCCAATCTTCTCCGACTGTTGGATGAGTTTGGGAAAATCTCAGGCCTCCAGGTAAATCTCTCTAAGTCAATAGCCTTGAACGTCAGTCTCCCACAATCAATGTTGCAGACCCTCCGGGAAAATTTTCCGTTCTCCTGGGCCACCACCTCTATCCCGTACCTGGGGGTCAATTTGACCGCCTCCATCTCCTCTTTGTACCAAGCCAACTACCCGCCTCTGTTCGCTAAATTGTCTACCGATATGGAACTTTGGGCCAGAGGGAACATTTCCTGGTTGGGAAGAGTTCATTCTGTTAAAATGAACCTTCTCCCCAGGATATTGTACCTTTTTAGATCACTCCCGATACAGGTAACTAAAGGGAAATTGCAGAGTCTTCAATCCAAGATGGTTCAGTTTATTTGGGGCACCAGAGGTCCCCGACTCCCACGGAGGGTCCTCTTCAGAAGCCGCTTACAGGGGGGCCTAGGGGTCCCCCTGCTTTGGAGATACTACCAGGCAGCCCAACTGGCACAATTCTCGGTGGTATATGCTATGGGGGGCAGACCGGATTGGGTTGATATGGAACGACAATCGGTCCCTAATCACACCATAGATTACTTGGTTTGGGCTCCTCCAAGTAGGAGACCTCCTGTATTGGCACCTTCCCTCTCTCACTCATTAGCGCTGTGCGATAGACTATATACACATCCTACACTTATCTCGGCTCACAAACCCCTGACACATATTTTTAACAATCCGGACTTTGTTCCGGGACTAAACATAAGGGCTTTTTGATGGTGGACCAACAAGGGACTATTCAGGATAGGACACTTCCTCTCACCTCAGGGCCCCTTGTCAGTCGCACACTGTACGAGTAAGCTTGATATGCCTTCCTCAGAAAAATTTAGGTTGCACCAGATTAGACATTTCCTATCATCTATGGTCGCAGGTTCAGATGTTGAACCCCGGGCCACTTCATATGAATGCTGGTGTGCACAAGCTCAAGTCCAGAGGGGAGGTATTTCGTTGATTTACAGGGCTTTGATCGACTCACCTGACAAGCCCGGTTACGCCCTTTCCTGGGAAAGGGATCTGGAGCTATCGTGGGAACCGAAAAACCTGGAACTCCATTTTCCGGAGGGCTTTTAAAGGTATCTTGAATATGTCTCTAGTTGAAGCTAATGTTAAGATTATTACGCGTTGGTACCTTGTTCCCACCCATCTAGCCAGAATGTACCCGGGGACTGATCCTCTTTGCTTTTGCGAGTGCGGACATCAGGGTTCCTTGCTCCATATTTGGTGGGAATGCCCGCGTATCCGTAGTTTTTGGAATAAATTGTTTAGTCTGATCCGCAAAGTTACTGGGCTTCCGGCTCCCAGGACCCCGGAAGTAGCACTGCTTCTTGGCTCTGGTGTAAAAGGGCCCAGAACCAGTTTGAAGCTCATGCATTTCATGTTGTTGGGGGGGAAGCTTACCTTGGCTCGGGCTTGGAAGTCCCCCTCGGTCTCAATGGGGGCGACCAAACGCAAAATCTCTTGGATCATGACCCAGGAGAAGATGGTCAGCATCTTCCGTGACAAGCAAGCAGAATTTGAAGCAGTATGGGAACCCTGGCGTCTGTACATCTCACCTCCCTCATCCTAATTGTCTGTGTTTTGTATTTTCTCCACCCGATCCCTTCTTGCATCCACTCCAGCATCTCCATCCTTTCCCCTATCCCCTTTCTCTTCTTGTGTTCTTTCCTTCTTTTCCTTTCCTTTTCTTCCTTTCGGATATTCCATACTTCCTCCTTTCTTGTGGCTTATAGGGTATCTACCTCTCTCAGGACCTATATCTTCAGAGGGTGATTATATGCAACCCCAGTTCATAAGATTCAGGGGGGGGGGTTCCCCTTCCTGGATTACAGAGGGCGTTTGTAACTTACATGGAGGTCCACGGTTATATGTTTCTGTGCTTTGCTTGCGGGCTGGGATTCTGGTCTGATCCTCAGACGTTTTAGTAATACTGTTTTAGTAACCATGCCTATCTCGTATTGCATTGTTGCCATTGTTATCATTACAAAGTCCCTTCCCGAGTGGGCTCTGTTTATGACACATAGTATACCTTTCTTATGCAATATTTCCTGAGATTGTATGTTATTAATCTACATATGTCTTACAAAATAAAAAACTTTTGCAAGTAAAAATATTTGTTGTAAAGATTTTCCACATTCTAATCTTCACATACAAAATGAATAGTTTATGGTTATATACAGTATCTCAGAAAAGCATACTGACATACATTAAAATATGGATACAGTTGCCATTATAAATAACAACTAGTGAATAGCAGATGTACAATGGAGAACACTGGTAATGTCCTGGTATAATTGGTATAATGTCTAAAGAGTCAGGCAACAATTACAAAGATAGTGTTCATATCCTTATTCCATTCAGTTGAATAACGACACAAACATCTCAGGGCTAAGTGAACCCCTAGGAGAAGTGATGAAAGAATGCACACTGATACCTTAGAAAAACCCTGGAGTGACAAGAAAGCAGAAAAAAAGCTATTCATCTAATATCTCATTATGCCATTTTTTTAAATTACCTGGAAGCATTGCCTTGGATGTCTTATAGGGTTTTGAAACAGAAGAATAGTTAAAATATCTCTCAGGTAGATGTAATATACTTAGGTGCACTCAGCCTAGACAATGACATTCATGTTTTCTTAGAACTATTGGCTGTCTGAGGCATGTTTGCTTTCGTGGAAAACGCACCTGTGCCCAGACTGATTAATATACCATTTTACGGAGTGTCCAGCTCTTCCCCTTTTAGCCTATACCATTCCAACAAATTAAATGACTAATATTGTCACATAAAGAGTACAGAGTACATATACAAATTTATCATATGCAATATAAACATAAAAAAAGAAAACAAAAGTTCATGGCAGAGGTATAATAGAATAGTGTACTGTATTAGGCCTAACATAGAACCCTTGTTTTCGAAAGCCCCAAAAGGTGAAAATTCACTTACAGTATGTCTGAAGCTGGTTACAATCCAAGCTAAGCCCAATAGGGGTGGTAGGCACTGGGTGTTAAAGGATAAGTTCCCCGTCGGGAACATGCTACTTGTTCCACCCAATTTTAGAGTGGAACGTGTAACATGTTCCCAAAGCTGCAGCTGCTGCCTGACCCCCCCCCATGATAGCAGTACGGGGAGAAGTCCCCCGTACTAGCTGTCACTTTTATAATCAGCGGGGTCATGCTGGGTTTCGCCCACACAGACACTTTGTTCATTCAAACAGCTCTGTGTGTGAATGAACTACAAGCCCTGATGTCCTTTGCAGCTGTCAGCTTGTAATTCTCAATTAACTACCACAGCACTGTGGAGCACCGTGGTAGTTCATTGATTCTTCCTGTCAGATTGTATTGGCTTGCTCGTACGGGATTTATGGGTACACAGAGACACTGAAAGATGTGCAGGAGACCTGCATGGCACCTGTGATCTGCAATGCTTTACAGGATCCAAAAAAAATAATGAATGCACATTTTTGCCTGCAAAAATGTGCATTCATTATATTTTTCTAAAAAGTGAACTTATCCTTTAAGCTATTCCCAAAAACCTCCACCTCATTGAGAAACATAGCCTCATGCCTTACCTCCTTTTTAAATATTCATATACTACTCATGGTGGGTATACATATATATACACTTATGACACTAAGGCCCATTATAATCACTTCTTCACATCTTTTCTTTTTTTCTTTCTTTTTTTTCCCCCCTCTTTTGCTTGCAACCTTGTCAGACATTGTCTCTTGTATTTTCACAAATTTTTTGCCCCCTTTTTCCCTTAGTTACCTTTTGGTCACACTTTGATCCATCCACTCATTTTGTTCAATCTGTATCACTCTTGCGGCACATTTCTCTTTTTCATTCTCCAACCGTCCCTTATTCATGTCCTTGCTGCTATGTGCTCATTACCTATAGTCTTTCTTTCATCTCTGTTATCACTGATGCAGTTCATTTTCATACCGTTTATACACTCATATACATTTGTTTCAGCCAGTGACTATGGACACCAGGAGACATGATTTCACATATTCACATCACATCACATCAACCACCCTCTCTTTCCCGGCTGGGTGTAATTTGGTCCCCCCGGTGGATGGGAATGCTGTTCTGCTACCCAGGCTCTACTCTACTCTATACCTCGTAAAATTTTTATCAGACACTTTCTAAATTATTGTTATATTATATACATATATATGTTTTTACAGACATGCATATGCGCATCTACCTCTGAAGAAGTGAGCAGTTCGCTCATGAAACGCGTAAAGATTTTAAGATGCTTATCTACAACTATGTAACAATACAAACCACAATTTCTAAGCATGTAAAACACTATGCCTTTACCATTGACTGGCCTGGCAACATGTTTATGTATTTTGCATATATGATCTTTTCTACTTTTCCAATAAATTGTTATTATATCTACTTTGTATTTGTTGGCCACATGTGTTTGCCTCATTTAAAGTCCCAGGGCAACTCTCTCCTTTGTATATATGTGTATTTAGGGATGGAGGTGAATCACTTTAGTCAATACCGGACCGTTTTATCATTGTTATTGAACCCAGGTGGAAGACACCTATTCCCTCTATATGGTCCATTACTGCCCTGGCCCCTCTGCTCTTTTTTCCATATGTATTATCAGCCATCTGAATTACAAGAGATGTCTAGAGATTGGCGCCCCCTTCATTGGTGGTATTGCCCTCTTCTGGGAGCTGCGATGTATTATCTTGAAGGTACCTCTTCCCAGGCTGTCCCCGTCTTTCTCCCAATGGGAGGGGCCACCTATATATCAGCGCCAATTGCGTCTGATGCGTGACGTCCACTCTCTCGTGGCGTCATTGCGTCCTGCACGCATTACATCAGCCTCCATGGCCTGTTGATGTCGGCTCCTGCGCTGTTCATCTCTATGAGGTGGCAGACGCCGGTTTGGCATTTGAAACTCATTGTTAGCCGTAGCACATGGCGTTAGGGGCGGGTTCCAATCACACCCAGCATGGGGTATATATGGGAGATAGATGGACATGGGTTTTCACAATCTTTCTTGTTTCATGGAGGACACTTTGCACAATCCCTCTTCATATACTACTCATGGTGGGTATATATATATATATGTATAAGTATATGTATTTCTTCACATCTTTTCTTTTTTTTTCCCTCTTTCCCTTGCAATCTTGTCAGACATTGACTGGTCTGGCAACATGTTTATGCATTTTGCATATGTAGCAGCCTCCTAGACAGGTGCTAGGTAAAAGCATCTATTTTGCTTCTGCTGCTTATCAGGGGAGCTGATCTGTTAGTTTTGCCTGTCACATGTTTCAAGGTGTGATTCACTGGGTCTGAGGGAGTGTCCCCACTCCCTCAGACCCAATGATGGAGCTTGTTGGACAGTGGAGGAAACCCAGCCAGTGACACATCCTGTTTCATGGCAGTCCCAGTGGGAGGGCATGTGGCTATGCATCCTGGGATTGGCCATTATAGGGCGGGAGCATGTGACTGGGCGCCTTTTGGCGGGAGCAAAGTCCCAGGAGGAGGGGGACGGCTGTCTCTCCTCCTGCAGAGTGAGGAAGGTGGTCAAGGTGGTTGCCTAGGGACCAGGAGTGGAGCTGGGCTGCAGAGGATCCAGTGTGCTGACCAGTGGAGCTGCTGGGCAGAGAACTTTGGGAAAAACAGTATTGTGAGTACCAAGGGATCTGCCTAGGGGTCTGCCTAAGAGAGGGGACCACTCCAGAGAAGTCAGGGGATCAAAGAGCCTGCTCACTCGAACACAGTGTAACAGAAAAGGGGGTGACGTGTAGTGAACCCTGAAGATTAGGAACAAAGGGGGTGCCAGGAAGGGCCCTGAAGTTGTTCAGCAGCACAGTTCACTTGCTTCAGAGTACAGATTACTTCAGAGTACAGATTACCTCAGAGAATTACTTCAGTTCTGCGTCACAGCTAGTGACAGACTGAAACTAGTGGCCTAGCCGTGACTAGCTCAATTTCAGTGTTACTCATTGTTACTAAACGTTAAGAAAAGATCAATTCTGTTTAACCACTCGACCTGCAGGAGGGTTTCACCCCCTTCATGACCAGGGCAATTTTCGGTAATTGGCACTACATTAATTTAACTGGTAGCTATACTGTACCCAAGTGAAATTTA
The DNA here is from genome assembly GCF_965119305.1 of Pelophylax lessonae. Taxonomy (NCBI): domain Eukaryota; kingdom Metazoa; phylum Chordata; class Amphibia; order Anura; family Ranidae; genus Pelophylax; species Pelophylax lessonae. Next base: position 748,535,804 of record NC_138768.1, read on the forward strand.
TACATTTTTTTCCACACAAATAGAGCTTTCTTTTATTGGTATTTGATCACCACTGGGTTTTGTATTTTTTGTTATATAGACAAAAAAAAGACCGTACATTTTGAAAAGAAAAACAAAAAAAACCCCACTATATTTTCTAATTTCTGTTATAAAACATATTAAAAAAAAAGAAAATAAAAAGTCAAATTTCTTCATAAATGTAGGCCAAAATGTATTCTGCTACATGTGTTTGGTAAAAAATAAAATAAAATAAAAAAAAAGTTTATATTGATTGGTTTGTGTGAAAGTTATAGTGTCTACGAAGTATATATATATATATATATATATATATATATATATATATATATATACTGTATATATGTATATATACTGGAATTTACACAGCTACAGAAGCTATAGTGTATTGGCAGTGATCAGCAACTTATAGTGTGATTGTGATAGCGTGGTGGGCAATCTGGTGCTAACTAACACTGGCTGGGAGGGACACTAACTGACGCTAAAGATAATATACTGTCAATCTGCACTGATATTGTCAGCCAAATGTGGGGTTAAAATGACCTATGAGGTGTATGCAGGCAAAAAATGTGAAGTTACTATTTTTTTTTTACCTGGGAGCCTGGGATCCTGGGATCCTGTGAAACATTGCACCAGCGATCAGCAGATTGCTAATACAATGCAGGTCTCCTGCAAACTGTCAGTGTGAGCTGGCTGGCAGTACATCATACAGCCGAATAGTTTCACGCTGACCGGAAGAATCAATAAACTACCACAGCGCTCAACAGCGCCATGATAGTTCATTGAAAACTACAAGCTGCAAAGGATGTTCATTCCTACACAGAGCTCTAGTTTCAAAATGGCATTGATACTCATTGCAGTAGAAAAGATAAAATGATTGACCGATTTGCCAAGACATCACCTGAACTTAGCTCTTTACTGCATTTGAAACATGCTGATCAGAGCTTTTTGATTTTATCTTTTTGGGGGATTTTTTTTTTTAATTAGACTGTTCATCTAAGAAGGCATTTGTTGCACCTGTTATTTTCTTTTAATTTAATACAACGTGACACGTCATTTCCGCTAGTCTGGAATGCAGGTGGAACGTGGACCGGCGTCCCTACTGTATGAAAAGCTCCTGTGTATCTGTTGTCCTGTAAGTGTTTATATTATTATGCGCAAGCAATAAAACGGTGAATACTACACTATGAAGGGCTTTTTGTTCTTTCATACTCTTTATGCTCAACATCTTGGAGTCCAACTGGAGTGCTGCTAGTGGGGAGCATCTATTGGTATGAGGGATACCTTTTATTGATTCAATATGCGTTTTAATTCTACCTCTGTTGAGTAGGCATTTAATTTGCTGGTGGTGGAAAAACACGTATCACTACTCATGGCTTCTTTGGAGGAGCCAGAGTATCATTTATGATCACGTCACCATTTTTGTATCACTTTGATGTAGATGGACAATTTCTTTCTTCATTTTAAATACACATTTAATATCATTAGAACACAATATTCATTATCAGTGTTTAAGAGCGGTGTTTAAAAAATAGCAATATTCACTTGTCACTTATTGATCCTCATTGCAGTAGAAAAGCAAGTTGCTCTAAACATAAAGAATTTCAAAGATAAAATTGTTTACCGATTTGCCAAGACGTCACCTAAACTTAGCTCTTTACTGCTTTTGAAACATGCTGGTCAGAGCTTTTATATCTTATATTATATCATAATACCTGGATGACCACAAAACATTTGCCCAAGTATTATTCTTTGTTTTTTATTCTTTGTTTTTTGTTCTTTTCCCAGTAAAAATATTTTAGTTGTATGGTCTTTCCACTGGAAGAAGCAGAAATAGATTAAGTAAACACACTTCAAAGAAAAATATGCATCATACTGGTGATTTATGAATATTCTATTGTCTATGTTGCAAGATCATATCATCTGGTTCATCCAAAATAATTTCTTAATTCCACTTTTAGGAGCCTTAAAATAATACATATGGTTGTATGTTTCTTCTCTGTCCTCAGTGTAAAAAAATACTATGATGCAAATTATTAAATATTCTCGGCTTTCATCTCATACATATTTATATCTAAGCTTCATGCTGCATCATAATAATTTAATATTCTAATATTCGGTTAAACATAGTTTTTAATGTAACATTTAATGAGTGCAGTCAAAACAAAAAGAAGTATTTTCCATTTTGAACACAATAGAGCACTTATTAGTTCTAAACATTTCTTTCAAAAGAAAAGCTTCATCTCACTGTTTGAAGTCATGTAATAGCACTTAAAGCTGTTTTTCATATGGTGAATTTTTAAACACGTTGATCTGGAATAGAATACATTGGAAAGTCACAATTTCAGGATCTAACGGCTAGCACCACCTGTGTACACTTTGCACTTCAAAAGGATAAGGAGAGTATAGAGCAGGCAAAAAGTCTGGAAGGTGAAACATTTTGATGCATGCAGGAAGCAGACAGTATTTTTGTAATTATAAGATGAAACCTGAATGGGAAGCAACAGATGGTGCTTTATAATGTCAAGATAAATCCAGGTGGTTGTCTACATGCTTTTTTTTTTTTTTAATTTCATGAAATACACCTTACAAGAGTGCTAGGAATCTTTATACAGCCACTTGGGAACTTACATTTAAAGCCTTATGAGTCCTTAAAATGTGAACTAAATACTGTATACCTATATAAATAATAGACAGTCTAATGCAAAGGTTTGGGCACCCAATAAAAATAGCATTTCTGAGTGAAAGGAAGTTAAAGTGTACAGGAAAGTAAGATTTGCGATTAACATTAGATTGTTTTAAGGGACATCTAGTGTGAAATGTACCTTATTAGTACACAGAAATATGGCTTTTGCCCAGAATTCCTCCTGCAAAATAGCAGACAACTTTGTGGTATGTGTAAACACTCCTATGCCTACACCCTCATAGCTGTAACTAATAGCAGTGTAAGAGCTAAAGTGCTACTGCTTCTTACTGCTAGTCTTAAAAGATTTTGAGTGAGATCTAGTGATATCAGGGTCCTTGCACATGGGCTTTCCGCCCGGTGGACTCCCCCACTGAGCCGGTGGATGACAGGTCCGTCTCCACTCTCTGTGCTGAGACAGACCTGTCATATCCTCGCTCTCCTCTATGGGAGATTGGATGAAAATGGACCACCTGTTCGTTTTGCATCCAATCCCATCCAATGCGATCCTCCAGACGGATAGAAAATAGGGTTTCTATCCGTCTGTATTTCATGGGCAGGATCAGATTGGATAGCAGCCGGTGTCAGTGGACATGTCACCACTGACATCCTCTGCTCCATAGGGATGCATGGAGCATCCGATCAGGTCTGCTTGAAAACCTGACAGGTGGACCTGTTCGGAAAGCCCGTGTGAAAGGGCCCTCACTGTTCTCTTTACTGGAGGAAACGACATAAGAAACCACAGTCCTGCCTCTACCAAAATCGACATCTCCTCACAGAAACACAATGCAGAATAAGGCATGGTAAGTCAGGGATGTGAAAAGATGCAGGGAAACCACAGGTAATACTAGTGACTAGTCCTTTGCCTTCTGTCTTCCCTTTTTGGACACAACTTTCAGAGTTATGTTTCTCTTTAAAGAGATACTGTCACCCATTCAGGAAAAAGCAACATGGTAAGTGAAAAGCTGTCTAGAACTCATAGTCACCTTTCCAGCAACCCCCCCCCCCCCCCACACACACACACACACTTTTTGTCCCTTTAGAAACTGATGCAAATTACCCAGTGCTCAAAAAAATATGGGTGATCATGTGATTTTCGCCCAAGAAGCAGTGCGCCAGCCTAATAGTCAATTGCTGGAGCCAGGCACTGTCCCTTTGCCCTCTAGGCTCTGACACCAGCAGATATCGTAAGAGGAAGTGGCAGGGGAAAGCTGAAATATGACTTTACATGGACAGTGTCTCTTTAACCTTCCTAGCGGTATTCCCGAGTGTGACTCGGGATTAAATTTCAGTGCCAAAAGCAAAACCCCGAGCCACACTCAGGGAACCGCCAGGAAGATCGCTGGATCCAGGTAGAGGGCTTACTTACCTGTTCACCGGGATCCAGTGATGTATCCCGGCGGTGTGTGGCGGCGGATCTTCCTCCCGATGCTCTGTGCGCCCCGGCTTCCGTCTCCTGTGACGTGACGTGACGTTCGCAGGGGGGTGGAACCGGCGGCAAATTCAAATGTAAAACACACCAAACACACTGATAAAATGCAAAATAAAATACATTCACATTAGTTTGCACCCAGTGCCCTTTCCTGCAGTTGTACTGTACTATTTATGTATATATATATACATATATGTGTATATATATTATATATATATATATATATATATATATATATATATATATATATATATATAGATATAGATATATATATATATATATATATATACATATATGTGTATATATTATATATATATATATATATATATATATATATATATATATATATATATATATATACAGTATGTATACATACATACATGCTGTAACTTATTTATAGTTTTTTATTATATTATAATTTATGATTTTGTGTTTCAAACTTTATCGTACCCGAGATGTTATAAAGAAGAACGCACAGTAAAAAAAAAAAAATCATATGTAAATAGTTGGTTTGGGCTGCTCATTCTTAAGAATTACATGCGAAATAATGGTACTGCTTTCAGCACCTAAAATCCGAAAGAATCATACCGCCAGGGAGGTTAAAGCTTGGTTTGCACTGTGGATTCCGCACCACATCAAAATTGTAACTTGTTCAATGCAGACTGGTTGCGGAGTGTATGGTAAGTTAAAACACCCTGCAAATGGTTTGCAAAATGTTGTGCGTTCACATCCATGCGATCCAATGTGCTCAAATCACACCCCAGAGAAACCGCACATAATTCGCCCAGGAATGTGCTGCAATTTCTGTGCCAATTACATGCGGTATCCCACACCTCATTAGTGTGAACCTAGCTTAAAGGAGTATTTCTGAAAAAATAAATCTGTTATCTGTATAGAGTTAAAACATGTAAAAAAAGTATTTCAATTGTGAGATCCTTTTCTAAATGTAAATTCCTTTTATTTCTATTTTTCCTACCAGCAGTGACAGGTGTATAACACCAAGGGTGCTTACAATGTTCTTACTCAAAAAGTTGAAATATATTTTTAAAACTGTTTCATTTACTGCTCACTGGCATTGTCATCATTTCTACATGATCTGTCACTGTCACTCTCACTTTCACTGGACAGCTTGGTGTAGCTCTACTCCCAAAGGAGCCGCTGGACTTTCCCTTAAATAGCACCCACAGCCAGCTAGAAGGAATTTTCCACACACTCCAATTGGCTCAAGAAACAGTCTAGGGGTTTTGATTTTGGTGTTTAAACTGGGAGCAAGGAACTTAGATAGGGATTGGGGGTACATGGGGTGCCCCAAAACTGAGGAAAATTGTAAGCCAAACAAGCGAATGAGGAACTGCTCAAGTCTCTGGCTGCTTAAGCCCAACTGAACTACGATACACAGACACCAGTAGGAGTAATGGTGCAGCTGAAGTAAATATAAAAGTTCCAAAAAAGTTGACGTTGAAGAATTAGCTCCTGGCTTTATTACATGACACCTGGCTGTTCTAGACTCAAAGTAAAGATATTGGGATGTTCCTGGCTGTCTTGCACTGCACTCAAGCTGATCCCTAGGTCCCAGACATGTGCAATATGCACTGTCCTCCCTGTTGCGTTGGGTATGATGGCTGGTGTGTACTCAATCAGTCCCTTTAAGTAGTTCCAAGAATCCAGAAAGCTGCTGTACTGGCCTCTCTGTTAAACAGGCTGCTTCTGGCTTGGCTAGAAGTCTGCAGCTAGGCCTAGCCGAGACCATGGCTAAGTGATGTCCTGGAGCTTTCCTTCTCTCTCTTTTCTGTCCGAAGGAGCAGAACCCCTAGCACAGAGGTCACCCAGATAGCTGGACCCTCCTCTCTCTTTTCTGTCCCAGGGGGCAGAGCCCCTAGCACAGGGGTCACCCAGATGGCTGGACCCTGGACTCTGTTCCTACGCTGCCAGGATTCTGAATAGTTATGTGTTGTCTCCCCACCTTCTGGGCCCCAAAGAATAGTAGAAACCATAGAAATATTCTGGCTACAGCCTCTGCCCCCAACCCACCCACCTAACCAATATGTTCTGAAAATATCCAGAGAGTTCCAGAAGACAGTTCGAGGTAACAGAGCCACAGCTTGTGAAGCACTGTCTAGTCTTCTAAACACAATTAACTCCGCTGCCTTTGCCTACACTAGCAACAGTCAGGGTGGTACATTGGCCAGCAGTTAGATGTGGAAAAATATTTAAAAAAACGCATGTGAATTAAAATAAATAAATGCATATGCAGAATACCATCATTACCTATATTAAAATAAACAACTAGAATCACAATCTCTGCAGGGAACAATAATGTTTCTTATTTTATTTTAAAGCATGGGCTAGAATAACATGACACATAAAATATGGCACGTGGAGAAGTTTAGACATCCACCATATTATTTTATGTAAGGTCCCTGAAGTTAATTAAATCCCTAGGCCTTATTCCAAGTCCAGTGAAAACAACTCAAGAAATTAAAACTAAAATCAAACCCTCAAGGTGTTCTTCGAGAAGCTGAGGGAAAATCTGAACTTAAAGAAAACTGACTCCGAAAATGTAGTGGTAGGGTATAAAATATATCTAAATACTTTCTGATTACAATGTATAGCATCTGAAATTCCATTAAGAAAGGAAATTTAAAGCATAACTCCACTTTTGTTGAGAAAAATTCTTTCCCTCTGGGTGATATATGTACATTGCAAGGATTATAACAAACTTTGTTGCAGATTCTTACCCTTTGTTATTCTGAAGAAATGCCTGTTTGTTCCTCTGTGCTGAGTGAGTCTAATGGGAGTGGTTTCTTGATTATCAATCAGGTGTGCACCTGCAGAGCACAGATGAGGAGAGCTGCTGGGCTTGCATCCCTTTAGATGTGTTCCTTTTGGGAGTATCTCACCAAAAATGACATTTTTGTTGCAGGGGATGCCTGAAATATGACATGTATCTTAGGCAGACATCTGGTAAAATCAGTGAGCCAATCACACAAGCAGGAAATTATGTTTCTGGGGTGTTGTCAGTACAACGGCTGCAGATTTAAAAGGAAAGGCAATTTTTAATAACATTCAATTATAATATGACTTGTGTCCCAATTGTATAGGCTATATTATTTTTTCTTTGTTTGATATTTTTTTTCCCCAAAAAAGTGGAGTTACCCTTTAAAGGTAAACTGTGACCTATATAAATTATCTCTAAGCCCCGGTTCACACTTATGCGATGCAGGAAGGCTGCGAATTTGCAGCCTGTTCCCGCATCGCAATCGCAAACGCACCCCCGGCAGTTCACACTGCCATATGCGATACGCTGGGGGTGCCAATGTAATCTTAACGACACCCCCAGTTTGATCGCATATCGCAGTGCGATCTTGCAGTTCGCACAGGATCGGATCGCACAAGTGTTAACCGCTGTGCGATCCGATCCTGATGCGGCTGCAAAAAAGGGTCCTGTGCTGCAAAAAAGGGTATGGCTAAACTCGCACCGCACAGCCGATCGCATGTAATGAAGGAGCAGTGCGCTCCGACATTACATGCGATCGCCGCAGCCGCATCAGTGTGAACCGGCACTAAAGCAAAGAATAATTTCTGGCATTGGAGCAGAGGTTCTTCCACAGTCAAGGATTGATTGCAGAAATATGATCTTAATGGAAGAGTCATCAAAAGGAAACATTACTTGTAATCTAATCACAAAATTCAGTAACTAAAGTATGCAACATAGGACTGATAAAATAAAAATGTAATTTTTGGCTGCAATCACCAAAGGTAAGTTTGAAGGAAAAAACTGAGAAGTATTTGACAAAAAACAACAAAGTGAGAATTGATTTACATGGGATTGGTGCTTTGCTTTTAGAGGTGTATGGCACATAAATTATTGAGCAAGTAGATGCACAAAACCCTTTAACAATGTTATAGAACTAAATGACAATCTATGTATAAAAACATTTGTATCTTATGGGAGAGTATAGCTGATAAAGTGTAATAAAGGCATGCCAACACAAAATTACATGAAGCCCTCTGAAGAAAGGGAGTCCATATGGATCCTAAAACATTGGGGTGTATTAACTCCATTTCACAGCTTGGACTGTGTTTTGTATGTCCATACCTTTTTTGTACTTTCCTGGTAAGTGGAGTTTCATAAAAAGTTTATTTCCACTTTACAAGTATTGTAACAGTTAAGTTGAAATTCTACAATTGCAAACTTTGCATGGATGTATACTGATAGTCTTTTACTGTACAGGATATACTGGATTATACATGTATAGATTTTCTTGCATATATAAACCTTTTTCTGAATGAACTTACTTTATTAGTATTGTAGTTATAACTGGGATTGATCCTTCCATATATATGCTCTCACCATATGTGTATTGCACTTGGTGGAGTTTATTAGGAGAGCGGAGCGATAAGGTGGGAAGTCCGCCCAGGGTATCTGGCCATCTGAGGGAATCTTCATTTTGGATGATTACACCGCGCTTTACCTGCACCTTTTGGTAAGAGGCCCATCAGTGTATGTACACAGAGTGGGAGTGTGGTGAAGGATCTCTCCTTAGCAGTTGGCCGTAATTATCCACCCTGCTTAATAGCTGTCAATATCTGGTAAGGAGATAAGCCTGAAGGTGGTGGGAATCTGTTAGGAATGCTTCCTGAGCACACTGATGTGCTGTCATGATTCTGCAATCCAAAGGGTTAACCTAGAGCAGACTAATTGCAGTAATTGGCAAACAGGCTGCCTTATTTAAACAGCTCAGAAGCACTGTGTCTTCGCTGTCTTGTCTGCAGCTCTTCCTGTGTTCCTGAAGCCTGCCTTCTGTTACCTATTTGATATCCGTTTGACCTTTGGCTTGTTCCTGACCTTGTTGACCTGCTGCCCGTCCTGACCCCCGGCTTGTTTGACCATTCTCTCGGATCTCCCTTGTCTGCTTATCTGCCTTCGGATCTTGACCGGTTTCTCCCTTGGTGGGGCGACCCTGAGGACTGCGACCTGGTATCCACACGCAGCAAAGTCCATCCTCACCACTAGAGGCCCTGGCGAAAACCGGTGGATACTTCTGCACCTCAGGTTAGCCTGTGTCACTTACCTTGGGGGGGTCCCGTCTAAGCTCCGCCCTCCAGCACAAGTGGGGCCTTCCTCTGCCAACAGGCTACCACTTGTATCCCTAACAGTACAAGACAGCCATGATGGAGCCTGCAAGAGAAGCCTCACCGTTGGAAGAGATCTGCCAACACCTCGCAGCCCTGTCTCAAGCCGTAAAGTCGCTTCAAGACGGCTACACACAGCTAGAGGAACAGCTGCGCTCTACGACACTTCAGGGGGATCCTCCTGTATTATCTGCTTCCTCTCCTGCTGCAGCACCCTCTGGACCTACTTCTGGCCCTACCGTAGTGATGCTGCCACCAGAACCTCGAGTTCCTGCTCCAGAAAAATATTCCGGGGATCGCTGTAAATTCCGCGCATTTCGCAACGCCTGCCAGCTGTATTTCTCCCTGCAACCTCAAACCTTTTCTTTGGAGACCACCAAGGTGGGATTTGTTATCTCCCTGCTCCTAGGCGAACCCCAGTCCTGGGCTCATCGGCTCCTTGAAGAGGGCAGCCCTCATTTAAACTCTTTACGGTCATTTTTTGAGGCCATGGCACAGCTCCATGATGACCCGCAGCGATCCTCCACCACAGAAGCTGCGCTTCATGTTCTTCAGCAGGGTCGCAGGCCCGTAGAAGACTACGTCACTGACTTTCGCCGCCTCAGTTCCGATACGTCCTGGAACGAAGCAGCACTCCGGTATCAGTTCCGTCTCGGTTTGTCGGAAGGACTGAAGGACGAGCTGGCACGGGTAGGTGTCCCCGATGCCTTGGAAGATTTGATTTCCCAGGCCATTCAAATCGACCGGCGGCTACGGGAACGCAGAGCAGAACGATCTCCGCAGCAGTTCAGACCAGCCTGGATGCTACCAGTTGCTCCTCCTGCATACTTTTCTTCCGCTGGGTCAGCTCCTACCAACCCCGCTCCCGCTGGAGTCGCCTCAGATACGCCTGAACCTATACAACTTGGGATCATACGGCCTGCTTTGTCCCCGGAGGAGAGACGCCGTCGCCAGTTGGGTAACCTGTGCCTGTATTGTGGTGAAGCTGGCCACTATGTGCGCTCCTGCCCGGCAAAATACCATAAGTTCCTGCCGGCCTCACCATCCAGTTGTGTGGCATCTGTTTCCAGTTCCTCCCATCTAGCCTTTCCTGTGTCATTACAGCTTCCGGAAGGACCCGTCCCAGTTACAGCAATCATTGACTCGGGAGCCTGCCGTTGTTTCATTGATCGCTCATTCGCCCTGCAACATGGTGTACCTCTCCGGCTCAAGACCCAGGACCTCACCATCTTCCTGGCTGATGGCTCCCACATCAAATCCGGGCCCGTGACCCAAGAAACTTTTCCCCTTCCTATGGTCTCCTCCTCCGGCCATAAGGAACTGATTAGCTTGGATGTTATCAAATCCCCCTTATTTCCCATTATCCTGGGATTACCATGGTTGCAAGCACATAACCCACAAGTCAATTGGATCACAGGCACCATCCAGTTCCCATCTCTGTACTGCAAGAATTCCTGTATACCCGCTCCTCCTGAATTCCCCAAGACTCTGTTCTGTCTTGAATCTGAACCTGATGTATGTTCTGTGGTGCCCAAAGCATACCATGATTTCCTGGACGTATTCAGCAAACGGGGAGCAGAGACCTTGCCCCCCACCGTCCATATGACTGCCCCATCGACTTGCTCCCAGCAGCCGAAATCCCGTTCGGCCGGATTTACCCACTTTCTGAACGTGAGCTGGACGTCTTAAAAGACTAGGTAGACGAAAGTCTGAAGAAGGGGTTCATCCGTCCCTCTACTTCTCCAGCAGGGGCAGGTATCTTCTTCGTAGAGAAGAAGGATCACACCCTCCGACCATGCATTGATTATAGGGATTTAAATAAAGTTACTATTAAAAACCGTTATCCCCTTCCTCTAGTCCCCGAACTCTTTCAGAGACTCAGATCTGCCGTCCTGTTTACTAAGCTGGATCTTCGTGGGGCGTACAACTTGGTGTGCATCCGAGAGGGCGACGAATGGAAGACTTCTTTCCGCACTAGATTCGGACATTTCGAATACCTGGTAATGCCATTTGGCCTTTGTAATGCTCCTGCCACGTTCCAACACTTTGTGAACAACATCTTCAGGGATTGGTTTGATATCTTTGTCATCGTATACTTGGATGACATCCTAATCTTCTCAACATCCCTAGAGCAGCATCGCGAGCACGTTCGAAATGTCCTCAGTCGCCTTCGCCAGCATGGTCTTTACGCCAAGGCCAAGAAGTGCGTTTTTGAGCAGAACAGTATCCTGTTTCTGGGGTTAATAATTTCCACAGATGGAATAGAGATGGATCCTCAGAAGGTCTCTGCCATTCTGGACTGGCCACCTCCATCAGACAAAAAGGGAGTACAGCGCTTCGTTGGCTTCGCCAATTTTTATAGGAGGTTCATTAAGGGGTTTTCCAACATCATAGCCCCTATTACTCACCTTACTAAGAAGAATGTCCGCTTCCAGTGGACCCCAGAAGCTCAGCTCGCCTTCTCGGTTCTTAAAAAACATTTTACCTCTGCCCCTATCCTGAGTCACCGGCCCGGGTCGAAAAATGTCAAACCGGATGCCCTGTCCCGGATGTTTGATAATCCTAAAGAAGATTTGGTACCGGACACTATCCTGTCAGAGAAAAACTTCCTGCTCCTGCTCACTAGCCTGAAATCCCATCTTGAGCAAGCCTCTGCCAACATTTCCAGTCCACCTGGGATACCCCTGTCACGCAAGGATGGTTTGTTGTGGACTAAGGACAAAATCTTTGTCCCGGAGGGAGTCAGAGTTTCGGTTCTAGCTGCCTGCCATGACCATCCTCTGGCTGGCCATTTTGGCGTTCATAGGACCCTTGACCTCATGCAACGCACCTTCTGGTGGCCTGAAATGGAAAAAGACTGCAGAAGTTATGTGTCTTCCTGTGTTTCTTGCTCCAGGAGTAAAACCACCAGAAGTAAGGCGTGGGGTCTCCTCAGACCACTCCCCATCCCTGACCGGCCCTGGCAAATTATCGCCATGGACTTTATCGTGGAGCTTCCACCTTCGGCCGGGTGCTCCGCCATTTTTGTGGTTGTAGACCGGCTTACTAAGATGGCCCACTTTCTACCCCTCAAAGGTACCCCCTCTGCGAAAGAAACTGCAGAAGTCTTTATTAGGGAGATCGTGCGACTCCACGGGGTACCCAAGAACATTATCTCAGACAGAGGTGTACAGTTCACGTCCCGCTTTTGGAGGGCCTTGTGTAAGCTACTAAAAATTGAATTATCTATGTCTTCAACTTACCATCCGCAGACAAACGGGCAAACAGAGAGAACGAACCAGACCCTGGAACAATATCTCCGGTGCTTTACCACCTTCGTCCAGGACGACTGGGTAGCATTACTACCATTTGCGGAATTTGCCTTTAATAATTCACGACATTCTGTCACCGGGCAATCTCCCTTCTTTGCCAATTATGGGTTTCATCCTTCCTTTCTGCCTGACTTCCCATCTGATTCCAGAGTGCCCGCAGTTCAGGTTACCATTGACTTCTTCACGAGTAACAACAAACTTCTGCAGGACACCTTGGCCAAGGCTCAGATAGCGTCCAAAAGAATCTTTGATGGGAAAAAGAGGGGAGAACTGATTCTCCAACCAGGTGACCAGGTCTTTTTATCCACAGCTAACCTCCGCTTGGCATGCCCATCCAAGAAGTTGGCTCCCAGGTTTATCGGCCCATTCCCCGTTAAAAGAAGACTCAATGCCGTGTCCTATGAGTTATCCTTACCTGATACCCTACGGATCCATCCTGTGTTCCATGTCACTCTTTTAAAACCCATAGTTCCCGACGCCTTCCCCGGCAGAAGCCCTGGACCTCCGGAACCAGTGATGGTGGATGGCGACATGGAGTACGAAGTTGAGGCTGTACTTGATTGCCGGAAAAGAGGTAACCAGCTTCAGTTCCTTATTAAATGGAAGGGTTATGGGCCGGAAGAGAATTCATGGGAACCTGAGAGTAACATTCATGCCGGAGACCTGATCCAGGCGTTTTTTCTTGCCCATCCTCAGAAAAGCAGTTTGTTGGGCACCCGGAGGTTGCCGTTAAGGGGGGGGGCAATGTTAGGAATGCTTCCTGAGCACACTGATGTGCTGTCATGATTCTGCAATCCAAAGGGTTAACCTAGAGCAGACTAATTGCAGTAATTGGCAAACAGGCTGCCTTATTTAAACAGCTCAGAAGCACTGTGTCTTCGCTGTCTTGTCTGCAACTCTTCCTGTGTTCCTGAAGCCTGCTTCCTGTTACCTGTTTGATATCCGTTTGACCTTTGGCTTGTTCCTGACCTTGTTGACCTGCTGCCCGTCCTGACCCCCGGCTTGTTTGACCATTCTCTCGGATCTCCCTTGTCTGCTTATCTGCCTTCGGATCTTGACCGGTTTCTCCCTTGGTGGGGCGACCCTGAGGACTGCGACCTGGTATCCACACACAGCAAAGTCCATCCTCACCACTTGAGGCCCTGGCGAAAACCGGTGGATACTTAGATTCCGCACCTCAGGTTAGCCTGTGTCACTTACCTTGGGGGGGTCCCGTCTAAGCTCCGCCCTCCAGCACACGTGGGGCCTTCCTCTGCCAACAGGCTACCACTTGTATCCCTAACAGAATCACTCAATCACACAGCCGTTTTATCACCAGAGTTGATTTTTATCAAGATTTTTGGTCACCGTCACAGGGTGAAGAGTGTTTAACACATTGGACTTATTGTGGACTTATTAATTTTCATCATTGTTTATCATCACTTGAATATTGATAGTTTTATTTATTGCACTTGCTGGACTATTGTTTGGAATTTTATAGAGAATGGTCACATGTGTATTTGTCTTTTAGTTCCAGTATATTTATGCTAGGAACTCTTATTTTGTTTAGCGCACCCCAATTCACAATTATTACAGCACTATTATGTATAGTTTCGGTAGCAGCTTTACTTTATATCAGCGCACCCTTTTTTTCAACATATATTGCTATATATGATATATATATAGGCTTCCGAAAGAGATCATATTCAACTGCTTGCTGACTACTGTATATATATAAATATATATAAAATATATATATATTGTCAGCAAGTAGTTATTACAAGATCATTGCTGCAGCTATGATCTTGGTACCATTATTTCAGCTGGTAATTGGCTGGAAAGATGATCCAGGTGGCTCTTTTACAGGACCATCTCCTCTGTGATGAAGGAAGTTGTAAGTGACAAGAATGTCATCATTTCTACCTTTAGAGCTGTCATTCCTGGCTGTTAGAGCCAGAGAAGTGGCTAATCAAGCACAATTTGTTGATCACCTGATTACCTGCTACTTTAAAGAGCAGGCAATGAGAGTTTGCAGTCCAAGCAATGAGAGTTTCCATATTTATACATACCCACTGTTTTCAGCCATGTACTCCAATTCTCTTTTTAAAGAAATAAATTAGGAGCATACTCACAATTATGGATACTCTCCTGGCCACAAACTGGACACCTGAATATTCTACCTCCCTCAAACCTGTATCTCCGTGCAGATTTGGTATCTACGAACAATACTTCTAACCTCCTCAAACTGAACAAATTCTGGCCTCCAACTTCATGTTTACTGTTCTCCAGGATAATTGACCTTCGGGTATAGTGCTGTTAACATGGGCAAGGTGGAAACTATCAGCTAGAAAAAGGAAATTCTTGAAAATTGACTTATGATAGCCCTGTATGTATACTGACCGGTCCCCATCTGAGCCACTGAAAATTAAATTCAGATCAATAACATGAGTGGCTTTCTCGTTTCTAGTAAATCCGAGGCTGCACTCATCATAGATTAAATACTCCAAAAAGGTTCCAGCAGACAGGTACAGTGAACAAGAAATCATCTATATGCTGAGAAAAAATGTTATCTGTCCTCTAAAGGGGTTAGCATCTCCAAAGACATGGTGCCCCCCTCCCCCACCCAGTAAATAGATTGTGGTAAGTGGGTGCTAACTTTGATTGGATAATGAAATCCAGCATTGCTTTAAATATTCAGCGAGGGAACCATAAATGCATCTCTCTGGCTGACAACGTTTGTAAAAACAAATCTGTGCAAACATCCACCTCAGCAATGCACTTTGTTCCAAAGATTTTAGAAATGATCTCTTTGTTCTTGTCCATAGGCCTTCGGAGCCTATTAGTCTGGGAAAGAGGCTGTGTCATGCTTCCATATAAAATACTGTAGCTCCAATCAATACTGTATACACATCTCATCAAAAAGTGTGCACTGTTTATGTGTAGTCAATGTGGAAAATGTCTGAGAATATACCACCTCTCTCTCCCTCCTCCATTCCACCTCTCCCTGCTTCTTTTCTTCCCCTTTTTGTCTTTCTTGTTGTTTCTGCTTTGTTTTTTTTCTCAATGTTTCTTCCATTCCTTCCTCCACTTTGGTTATTTCCCTCTGTTTATGCACACATTATTTCAGTAATGTATTGTACCTCATATAACACTTTCAGACTTTGAGTATACATTTCTTGTGTCCTTGTTCATGGTCCTTGGTGATGGCAGCTTTTTTAGGCACACTTTAAAATGTTTATATTCATTGTCATAGTGGATTTTATAATGTTATTATAAGAGGGAAAATATTGAAGGTTCTTACCCCCGTTTTTATTGTGGGGAACAGCAATTTTGCAGAAATCAACGTACACGGGTACACATTTTTTCATTTATTTTCGATACCTTTTATGTGTGTTTTTTTTTTTTTTTAGATTATCTTTTTAGATTATCTGATTATTAACACGCTTGTCCGGATTACAAATTTTATGTATTTGACATGTAATTATTTTTATGTATTTCCTTTTACAGATAAATGTGTTTCAGATAAGTGTCTGGTAAGTGCTCTATTAACCACTTGCCGACTGCCTAACGTACATGTACTGCGGCAGGTCGGCTCTATGGCATGAAATCGCGTACCTGTAAATTATTTGATGCAACAGCCACTAGGAGGCACGCGATTGCTGCTTTGGGCAGAGGGGGAGCCAATCAGCGGGTCTGGCAGACCCGACATTTGCCGGACACCCGCTATTGTTCCCGAGAGAGGCAGAATAGCGGTCTGCCTATGTAAACAAGGCAGATTATCATTATGACAGGGGAAAAGATAGGGATCTTGTGTTCCTGCTAAGCAGGAACACGGATCTCTGTCTTCTACCAGTCAGAGCAACCCCAACACAGTTAGCAAGAACCCCCTAGGGACACATTTCACCCTTTGATCACTCCTGATGTTAACCCCTTCCCTGCCAATGTCAAATGTCCTTCATACAATAACAGTGCATATTTTTAGCACTGATCGATCACTGTAATAATGTCACTGGTCCCCAAAAAAGTGTCAAAAGTGTCAATTAGGTGTCCGATTTGTCCAACGCAGTGTCGCAGTCCTGCTAAAAATTGCTAATACCCGCCATTACTAGTAAAAATAAATAAAGAAATAAAAATGCCATAAAAATATCTAATAGTTTGTAGATGCGATAACATTTGCGCAAACCAATCAATATACGCTTATTGGGATTATTGTTTACCAAAAATATGTAGCAGAATACATATTGTCCTAAATTGATGAAGAAATTAGATTTTTTTAAAAAGTTTTATTGGATGTGTTTTATAGCAGAAAGTAAAAATGATTGTTTTTTTTTTTTTTCAGAATGGTTGCTATTTTTTGATTATAGCGCAAAAAAAAAAAAAAAATTTGCAGAGTTGATCAAATACCACCAAAAGAAAGCTCTATTTGTGGAAAAAAAGGACATACATTTTATCTGGGTACAGTGTTGCACAACTGTGCAATTGTCAGCTAAAGTAATGCAGTGCTGAATAGCATAAAATGGTCTGGTCATTAAGGGGGTAAAACCTTCCGGGGCTGAAGTGGTTAAAGAAATGTTTCAACTGGCTCCCTCCATCTTTACAACTAACCTGTAAGGATTCTTCAGAAGTGGTGGTCTTCAGGAGGGAACTATTTTGTCATGTCTTGTTTCTTGTACCTTGTCATGTGGAATAAAGTTGCTTTCAAGTGACAAAATTGGTGTGCAGCTGCTCATTCTTTCTGTGGCACTCAGCAAAGTTACAAGTGTTGGTGTGATGTAGCGCCATTCATACTAAATGGTACCCCAATGTACCTTGCTGATGGATGCGTTGAAGTATAAAGCACGGCTATACAGTTTTAAGCATTGCACAGAGGTGCACTGCCAGAAATGGTGCATGCAGACACGCGTTGGCATACCCCATAATGCACTTAAACTCACCTTGATGGTGTGAATAAAGCAGATGTTTAGGTGGAAAACTACGACATCTCCATTTTTCCTGCATAACATAAAGTGTTTTAGAATAAATTTATTCACTGGTATGTTTTGCCTGTTTTCCAAGTTCACTGTAAAGGAAAATCTTTTCCAAATACAGTTGGAAATTTTTTTTGGCCAGGTGTTATATTTGATGTCTAAGTTGAACAAGAGAGCCTATGCAACACAGACATATATATTTTTGTTTTCTAAATTTAACTTTTTTATTTTTTAAATGTCTCTTGGTAACAGGTGTACTTCTATTGTGTTTTATATGACTTTCTTTAATCCCTTAATAGGCATTGTAGAATACCCTGGTTACTATCACTCCTGGAAACTGTCTTGTTTAGATGCATCAAAGACCAGCTATCACCCTCTAGGAACACTTCCTGTTATCACTTGGCTGTGTGCTTCCATGCATTTCAGCATTTGAAAATTCTTGCGCACAGCACAGTATGCATGTGGCAATTTCTACCTGCATACTATATAAGTACTGTAGAGCAATGCACACAACTTTGCATCATATTTGAGTATACAAAACCCTATTGAAGCAGGCATGAATGCATGTGCAAAGTGCAGCAAATTTTGTTTTAGATGTGCACACTTTTACACTTTGCAGCTTAAAATGATATTCCCACCTTTGATCCTCTAAAGATTCCTAGACTCCTATGTTCTTGAAAACAGGATGTTGTTGCTATAGATAATGGTGTTTATGACAATTCTGCCTACACAAACAGTATTCCATGCAGTAAGAGCTATTCTTAAAAAGATATAGTAAATGTCTTTGTAACACAGTTGGATAGCTTGAGGAAAAGTGATGTTATGAAAAGTGACTGAGGCTTTGTCCTTACCTATTGCTCAAGCTGAGGAGAATAGAATTCCACAAGGGCTATTTTAATATAACTGCCAGCAATGTGAGCCATCAAAGAATACTTAAAACCATGTTTTCTTCATCCAGTTTATCCTACCTACTTCCACTTCTTTCCTCAATCCCCTTCTAGGCTTAATCCAGCACTTTAGCACTGAACAATATAAAAGACAGGCTTTTGCAATATGAGATGTTTTTTTAATACTTCAAAGCTGAACTTAAGGTAGATTTAAAAGACACAAATGAATGCAGCTCTATTTATGCATCAATAAATGATTCAATGCAATAAGGGCAAGTACACAAATGTGGTTTGGTATCAGTCTCTTACGGTAGAGTTCAGAGCAAGATAGGAAAAAGAAGCACAAACAACAAATTTGTTTATTATGTGTTTACTGGAGGAAAAGGCATTGGCAGAGTGATGGGTTTATCATTGTCCAGTCGCAGGATGGGGCAGATGCATTAAAATCTGGGTTTAGAGAAGTGAATTGAATGATAATGAGCCATTCAACTCAGAAGACTGAGAAACACTGAAGACTTATATTGCTGGGAAAAAAGTACTCAGTGGGGCAGCACTAAACTGAAGGTGATTGCAGCAAAAATTGCTTTTGTTGTAATCATTTTTAACTGGGCTGTCATGCCTTCGGCCTATAAGGAAAAAATAATATCCTTTGGACTTGCAATACCAACATTGTCCACAAGATGCCACTCTAGCAATAGACTGCTGATGGACAGTGTTTTATGGCATTACATATTTCCTGTTATACCACTGGGAACTAGCTCCACCTCCTACTACAAGTTCTTTTCACATTCTCCATTGGGACAAGCCCCATGGGAGCCAGCTAAGCCTACATTACATGTTTCCAAGGAAATTCCGATCCTTCTAAGGCAGCATCACTGGTATGCTTAAAGCTTGTTAACTGTATATCCAGTGGACATTTGTTTATGTTCATGTAATTATTATATGTTCATTTATCTGTTTATTTCTAGTTTCACAGCGCACACATGTACATCCTATTCTTATATGACCACCATCTGTTCATTGTAATAAAGACCCAAAGTTTCAGACAGTCTGGTTATTTTAGGATTCAAGGTTTAAGCTGTATGTTGAGCTACATACGTGCCAGAGGCAAACGTGTAGCGAGAACAGAACATGGGCGTTTCATTTATTTTATTTTTGGCTGGAGTACAGCTATATAAATAGATTTAAAAAAAAAGTCTTTACTTATATTTAAACTAGTCAGTCCATCAGACACATTTTCAGTTTTACATCATACTATGGCTACTTCCCCATATTTGTTTAAAGAAACGTTTGAGTAAAGGCTGTTCAACTCCACTCCATCGCGTTTTATTTGATTTATTATATCAACCCAAAAGATCAAATCTAAAACCAATTCTGAAAATGTGTTTCTACTATAGATAGATTTTTAGTTGCACAGTTCTCCACCCCTGTAATCTCACATAAAAACATATTCAGCATATAGGGAAATGTAATTTTCTAATTTGTTTTTCTCTATGAAGGAGTCCTAACAAAAAACATATGATAATTTAATTAAACTGTCTGCTATTTTACTAAACTCAATATTTTTAACTTGAGTGCTACAAGTGTGGTTGGGCTTCCAAGGTGACTAAAACATTTGCAAAGGCGCTAGGTGCCAACAGTGTGTTGATTTTACCGTATTCTCCAAATGTATTTAATTATCACAAACTGGAGGTAGAAGACCAATTTGCTATTATCAGTATTCTGAAAGAACTCAGATGTGAATAGGCAGATTTGCTAAGTGCAACCCAACAAACAAGGCTCTGTGGAATCAAATCTGTGCTTTTAATAGTTATCAAGTGGTATGGTACTTGAAACATAAAACTGGAGAGTGTGAAATCTGGTCAAGCTCTGCATGGTAGCCAATCATTTTCTAACTTCAGTTTGTTCAATTAAGCTTTAAAAAAATACATGGAAGATGATTGGTTTCTATGCAGAGCTGCACCAGATTTTACACTCTCCAGTTTTAGTAAATCAACCCCATTATATTCAGGTAACTGCATCCTGGGCTGCAGCTGTTTGCATACACCTATCATGCTAGCCACAAGAATCCACTCATTCCTGCTACAGGAAACCACTGTATGTCCCTGAATGCCCATGTGAATGTAGCCTTATGATGCTAGTTTTAATATTAAGAGTGAGGACTAACTCATAGTGGTTTCAGTGTTTTCCAAATATGCAAACATCATTTCCACAGAGTTATTTTCATGTACATTTCCCTTATATCTCTTTTTTTTTTTTATAATTGCCTTTGTTCCCTGTGGGCCCTGTATTTCATAATACACTGCACTTTCTAAACAGTTTAAAATGCCTGGACAACATATGATGAATGGACAACGCTTTGCATATAATCTAGTGTTTGGGGAATCTTTGCATTGTCCACTATCATTCACTATCATTCTTCTTGATATTTAGCATTGCACTTCTTTTAGTATGATTCGTGAAGTGTTGGCCATTTGGGGGAAAAGACTAGCTTCTGATATTTCATTTGTTTTCTGTTAACAGCTATTTTGTCAATTTAAAATGCACAAGTCTTTTTAAATAGAGTATTTCTATAGCTAAATGTTCAGTAATTAAAGAAAAATGTTATCAGTAAAAACACAACATTATCTATTTATGACAATTTTGCACTAAAGTTGAATGCTTTATCTTTTGCTGATTAGCATAAAAAAGAACCTGCTTCTTACTGTGAAAATTACAAAATCACAGAGACAACTTAATTAACATTTTCAAATATATCCAAGGTCAACATAAATATTTAGCAAATAACTTTTTATCCCGAGAACTGTGCAAAGCAAAAGGGGAGATAAGTTGCCCATAGAAGAAATACAATTTTACTATTTGTTTTGGAAGGGTAGCTTATTGAGTATACTGTTTAAGAGAGAGGTGGATGCATGTTTTTAGGTGTGTATGATGTGGGTATCATTTTAATGCATCACACAATTTGCAGTTTTTTATCTTTGTTTATATTTTTGATTATTAAAATACAAATTTATCACAGCCCATGCACTATTGAAGGAGCAAAAAAACAAAAAAAAAACAAAGAGTCGTCCCCAGGACGACCGATAGTCTCTGGAAATGGAAATGTGGATACAATACTTAGATCACATGTGAAAAGCCTCTCATCATATATATAGCAATCTCTAAAGATTTTGTCAAGTGATTGAGTAATCTGCCATTGGGACAAGAAACACTAATGGGAAGCATGGATGTTGAGGCTTTGTATACGAACATAGACCATAACCTGGAACTGACAGCCTGTAACTACTTCCTAGGAAAAAAAGGTATCCATTTCCAGAGACATTCAGGATTTATTATAAAGTTACTCGATTTTGTGTTAAAAAACAACTACTTTTTATTCAATGAGACTATGTACCGACAGCAAAAAGGTACAGTAATGGGTATTTGCTGTGCACCTACCTTTGCAAATCTATTTCTAGGTTGGTGGGAGGAAAGGATTGTTTTTGCGAAATAATTGAGTAAATATACATCTCAGATTCCCCTATGCGTTCGCTTTATTGATGATGTTTTCATTCTTGGCAGAGGTCCAAAGAAAAGTTTAGTAAGTTTGTTAGAATATTCAATGGTAATCACATAGAAATGTTAAAAGCAGAAATATTTTGTAAATCAACATCTACAAACACTTTTCTATGCTGGGAGATTCATCACCCAACACCTTTTAAAAAAGAGATCCAAGTAGGACAATTGGCAAGATCAAAAAAAAAAGCTGCTCTGTGATAAAAGAGTTTGAAAATAATGTAATATCTTTTGGAATAGATTTAAAGCGACGAGGTACCCAGAAAAAGTCCCTTAAGCATGCCTTTTGTATGGCCAATAATAACTTGATCTCTTGTTGGTGGGAACCACCAACAGGGATCATAAAGATTTTATCTGGATAATTGGAAACTTTTCAGCACAGTGGGATAAAATATTTGCACTCTTACAGAAATATTGGCCAATCCTAATAATGAAATAAGACTTATTATGATAATGAGTATCTAGTAGAAGACCAACTATTATGAGGGGTAAAAACCTCTGGGATAGATTGGTGCATAGCCATTTGGGCTAAGTCAAGAATACTAAAAAGGTTGTACGTGATAGAAGCTGACTACCTTATCCACCAATAGGTGCACACAAATGTGGTCACTGTAGGGCATGCAAGTACATGCCTGCAGTGAAGGATTTTGAGAACCTTAAGTGTAAAGAGTGGGTTAGAATGAAAACATTCTTGGACTGCAGCTCATCAGGAGTATTATGTGTGTCTAAATGCCCATGCAATCTTCTATGTGTGGGAAAGACTATTAGACTACTGAGAAGGAGATGCTGCTCTTACAACAAATAAACCTATCCAACATCATATATGGTAGAAGCATGCTGTCAAAACTGATCACCTGCAGTGAGAAGAAAGTGTGAAAATTGGCCAAAGAAAATGTGGTTTGGATGTGAAATTGTTAAAGAAAGAATCAGAATAGATTTTTAATTTAGACACATTAAGCCCGCATGGTCTAAATGAGAATTTTACATCTACCCCATTCATTTAGAATATGTGGAAGCAAAAATACAGTTTTGGTATTGTACCATCTGGAAAAGGACAAAAACAAGGAAAAATTAGAGTTTTGAATGGCTGTGGTTGTACAATTTCTAGTTCTAGAGGGTGCCAGACCATGTATAGGAAATTTTCCCATTGAAAGAAAAGGATATTATGGACACAGAAACATAATGACGTCACGGTGTAGAGTATGATGATGTCATTTGCATGACGTAGTGATGTTGAATGTAGATGTGAATCATGACGTAATTGTGTGATGACATCATGACAAAAATACACATACCAACCAATAGGAAGGAAGAGGTATCTATAAAAGGCCATTTGACACATGGCGAAGGCAGCATTTTGATTTTGTCTGACTTTAGAGCACTTGCACTGTGCACTGTGCACTTTTTCACTTTACCCCTGATGACGACATATAAAAAATGATGAAACATGTTGGGTTTAGGTAGTTTTGTTTAGTTTTGCATCTATTTTTTTTATACTTTGCTTTTTTGTTAATATTTCCTGGGGAGCTGCCCTGATCTAATGGAGAGTTCAAAGGTTATCTTGGGTGCTGGAAAAGGAAAAAGTATTATAATCTCAGGGAAAAATCCGGCTGCAATCTGAAGCAATGTTGAGTTGTACCCTAAGGTGCTAGCCAGGCCTTTCAGTAGTTTCTGACTTCATTTAGATATGATTCTTTGCTTATAGCCAGCTAGCGGAGATTGCAACAGCAGTTATCCCCAAACTCCTTGGTATATTAACTGAGACTACCTCACTAATTAAGGTTTTTCCCAATTAAGCCCTCTTTTAAAACCTTATTCATGCATACTTATGGAGATAAGGTATGGCGTTCATGTTTATTATGTTGACATGTCATACCCACGTGGAAGAAAAATATATTTAAAAATATATTTAAAAAAACATTCTTAATGTATTTTTCCAAATATATTGGAAATATATTTGAAATACTACAATTTTGGCCATATTCAATATATTTCTAAAAACATTTTTCCCTAAATATATTGGAAATATATTTTTCTTCCATATGGGTAATGGCACTGCTGCTTTAAGGTCATGCAATACATGCAGGCTTATGGAGATAAGACATTAATATGTTGACATATCATGTTGATACGGTCTCTTTTAGGTTATAAGACAGTTAAGGTCAAGATAATATTGTCTCTTAGTCAGGGCATATCCCTATAAATAAAAATAAATACTAATAGGGGTAACTACAACAGCATCATTTTCTGTGATAAGTGAACAATGTATACTCTGAAAGGTGTTTAACATGCATAAGGGGATGCATGCCAGATCTGTTACGCTTTAATATAATTGTTAAGCACTGAGTGCAAAGTAAAGCAATACATGAGGAAACAATCTTCTTAAGTGGTTCTTCTGGATCAAAACAGCAGGAGATGGGAGAGTTGTATTATGCAATAAATAATGTTCCCGCTACAGGCATACCTCCTCACAAGTCCTGCGACTCAGAGCACTGGTTCCTAGCAGTCACTGGCTGCTCCAATAAATTAATACAAAATACTCACAAGGAGAAGGGGAAGTTGCTTGCTGTTTAAAAGCTCTGTACAAATTTATTGAACACTGATAAATAGACTGTTCCAATTGGTAGGAGACACGCCATCGTGTTGCTCTTCTAGGCTAACTTCTGCATAGAGTGAAGTGCATTTGGGTGTCTGCTACCATGTCTGCATACAGAGCTCTGCTAAACAGAGCTTTTAAACAGCAAACTATTGCCCCTTCTCTTTGTGAGTATTTCGGAGGAGTTGGGAGATATTGAACTTGTTGCACATCAGTATTTTCTCAATATCATTAACTATATGTACAGTGGATGTACATATAAAAACTGTAACTGCTGCAGTTGGTATCATTTGAATAAACAGCTGGTTTGGAAACCCATGCTAAACCCTAAAATTAAATCATCTAGAGCTATATTAGAGTTGTCTAGCATATGCTGGAAAGGCGCTTTTGTTATAAAACTTTTATCAGAACTATAAGGAGCATTGCTTGTATTAACACTGCTTGCATCAAGGTTTATCAGTCTATTATTTTATTAACTGCTTTATTTTTTTGGAAATTTGTGGGAGGAGATTTTTTAATCCTGACCGTCATGCTTATAGTATTTTATGTGTCTTGTTAAGGATGCTTGTGTTGGTTTGTGATTCCTTCAATAAATGTGTTTTCTCGTCTAATGATGGGCATAGTTATGCTGTCTTTTCCCCTTTTCCCTATAGTTGGAGAAATACAGAAACTACCAATGCTGACCGCATTCTAAGAATGGAAGATGCCTGGTTGTTTCTGGTTTCAACACTTTCTGAATCACTTAGCAGCAAAAAACATGACGATTAGAAAAGTAAAGTGACTCAGAACGCACTAAAGCCATTGGAATAAGATGACAACCAGGTGGTTATCATTTCCAGAAGGAGATGTCTGAAATGGCACCCTCCATATTCTGTCTCTACTGGTCTCCTTTAAAGTGTATGTAAAAGCAAAACCTATTTAGTTTTGTATAAATTGTTGATGGGTAGAGCCTCTGTCAAGTTTTTATTGCTGTCTCTGTTATTTGGTTTTGCTTCTTTAGGACAAGATGTGAAGGAAAATCTCCCTCAGCAGAAAGACAGAGACAAAATAAAAAATAAAACCCCAATAGGCGGTTTAAAACTATTGTCAAAACTACAAAAAAAATGCCTTTATATACACTTTAAGTAATAGTAATAAAAACCACACATATTAATGTCCTACTGGCAAGAGAAAAAAAAAAAAAGATAAGTAAAAAAATAAATAAATAAATCAATAAATCCAAAAAAATCATATTGTATATGCATGTAACTATGATGTAAGGCTGCAATTTCAAACTGGAGTGAATGGGGATATAAAATCAAGATGTTTTTAGTGCTTCTTTTATTGGTGTAATGAACTTTTTTTTAAATAAGATTTTTTGTACATTTTGTGAATACATATGCATACACAAAAAAGACAAAGAAAGCATATCTCAAAGAACCATAGCAAGAACAACCACCAAGTTCACAGGAAAAACAAAAAACAACCATTATAGCGGTCAGCAAACATCAAATATGGCAGATGGGACATACTTTTAACAATACAACTATGTCTAAAAAGGCCTGTAACCTAGCTCAATACCAGATTAATAAGGGCTAGCCACGGTGACCAAATTGAGTCAAACCACTTTGATGAATTTCTAAGAAAGAGAACATGTCTCTCATAGGAAATGCACTTATTAGGATCAAATATCAGATATGGGAGGATGCGGGGAAGTCCACTTAAGGACAATTCGTCTTTGAGCCACTTTGGTGGCTTAGGCAATGAAAAATCAACATACCCTTGTAAACATGTAAGAGGATCCAATAGAAGATTCACATCTAAAATCCCATTGAGGGTGCAATAGACTTTAAATGGCATATGACTATTTCAGAAGCTTACTTCAACTATTCTGGAGCTATTCTTATATCAAAAATGGTCCCTCATTAGCCTTATTTTTTTCAGGGGGGTTCAGAGAAAGAAAAGAAAAAAACAGATAGAGAGAAAAAAAACGGAAGAAAAACTTTTAAAGCAACAGTGCCGCATACCAATCAAATACCCAATAAAAGTAAAGAATCAAATGCAAAGATATGTCTGCAGGACAGAAAGTGAATGGATGAGAAAATTAAAAACAACAGGAGTTTTGACTTTTCCTTATTCTATCCAAAAACTGAGTTTGGATATACTTTAATATAAAAACTGCAGCAGAGCATTAGCATTACATCTTTTTAATTATAAACTGGATGTTCAAATATTTGCTTAGGTGACAATTTGACAGTGTAGTAAAGCCTGTTTATAATCTTTCTGGAAGCTATTGTTCTGAAATATCAACCATTGATGGCTACAGAAAGATTGATGCATTGTTCTTTTTAAGGCTTCTCTTAAGTACGCTTATATGCACAGATAATATTAAAGCTAATTCACATCTCAGGCATCTTTAATGCTGACAAATCTCCTGAAATACTTACAAGTTTTTGAGAATGTTATTAGAGGAAGAACGTTTGCATAATGTTATTATTGCTTATATTCATGTCATTTGAACTGAAACTACTATAAGCTATTGACCAGGGGTGTCCAATGTTTTCACCTTCCTGGGCCACATTGGAAGAAGAGAAATTTTCTTGGGCCACACATAAAATGCATGAATATTAGGAATAACTGATGAGCAGAAAAAGTTGGGCAGATCACAAGTCAACAATATAGATAATGTACCTATCTGAGTAATAAAAGTTCATTTTTTTAATATTTTTTAATCAAAATGTAAATTAAAGGGGAGCAATAAAGTAGTGAGATGTTGGACAAGGTTTTTGATAAACGAACCCATCAATATCTAGTTCGAAGGATGTAGTAGAAAATCTCAATAATTTCTCAAGCTGCTTATCAGATATTTTGGTTCTAATTTTGCCCTTTCTGTGCTTCATCCTTTAAAATAATTGCTCACAAATATAGGTCCTGACAAAAACTGGTGAAATTAATAATGCGTTATTGTTAAAAGTGGGAAAATTGTCTTTGGGAAGATAAAACATATAAAAATTCCAGTAAAGAGACACTGTAAATTATTTCTTAGGCCGCATGTGTTCGTTAAGTGTAAATGCATGTTTACAAAAAATCCCCCCCAAAAAATCTAAATGTTTAAGTAATTTTATGATTTAGTGTTGATCCACACTCATAGTCAGTGAGCCGCAGATTGGACACCCCTACTATAGAATGTGTATGGTGTTTGCAGGGTGCTGTGTGAATATGTATTATTTTTATGGCAAGCTTCTGGATTATGCAAGCAATAAAACATAAAATGTATGGTTTCCATACACATAAGTAGTTTAGGTCTAAACTGACCTTATGTTTATAGTTAACGCATGTATGGCTAGCTTAACTTTGAACATCCCAGTTATTTCAAGTAGCGTAAAAAAAGACTGGCATTCAGGCATCTACCCTGTAAATTTAGCTCTAATTACATTTCTTTCCTTTGTGCACAAAATACTTTATTTCCACCTTGAGGCATATTTGCTGTCTATCCATTGAGAGGCACAGGGCTGCTATAAAAAGGCTTTATTTGCTTGTGCAGATGAAGGACGTGTATTCATGTTTCCCTTCCAATTCCACTGAGTCTCATGAAAGCAAAATTAATCGGAGGTGGCTTTTAAGTTCAGCAAAATATCTAAATCAGAACTGCTCATAAGACAAAAGAATAGCAGAAACTTCAGTTGCATATATAATTATTTAGGCATTTTCTATACTAATCCAATGATGTTTCTTTTTTTAAAGTTTCTAGGGATAGGTGGCTTACTATTGGCTAAATTAATTTTGCCATAAATGTATAGGCTAGAAAATATTGAGGATATTCAGGAACCATTGTTGTCTTATTCTTTATTTCTCCTCTCCCTCTCTCTCTCTATATATATATATATATACTATATTACCAAAAGTATTGGGATGCCTTCCTTTACACGCACATAAACTTTAATGGCATCCCAGTCATTGAATACTAAAAGGCATTGGCTTTTAGTATTCAGTCACCACCCGTGGCTACACTATATTACATAGAAACATAGAAACATAGAATGTGTCGGCAGATAAGAACCATTTGGCCCATCCAGTCTGCCCAATATATCTGAATCCTATGAATAGTCCCTGGCCCTATCTTGTATGAAGGATAGCCTTATGCCTATCCCATGCATGCTTAAACTCCTTCACTGTATTTGCAGCTACCACTTCTGCAGGAAGGTTATTCCATGCATCCACTACTCTCTCAGTAAAGTAATACTTCCTCATATTACTTTTAAACCTTTGCCCCTTTAATTTAAAACTGTGTCCTCTTGTGGTAGTTTTTCTTCTTTTAAATATGCTCTCCTCCTTTACCGAGTTGATTCCCTTTATGTATTTAAAAGTTTCTATCATATCCCCTCTGTCTCTTCTTTCTTCCAAGCTATAAATGTTAAGGTCCTTTAACCTTTCCTGGTAAGTTTTTTCCTGCAATCTATGTACTAGTTTAGTAGCTCTTCTCTGGACTCTCTCTAGAGTATCTATATCCTTCTGGAGATATGGCCTCCAGTACTGCGCACAATACTCCAAGTGAGGTCTCACCAGTGTTCTGTACAGCAGCATAAGCACTTCTCTCTTTCTACTGCTTATACCTCTCCCTATACATCCAAGCATTCTGCTGGCATTTCGTGCTGCTCTATTACATTGTCTTCCCACCTTTAAGTCTTCTGAAATAATTACTCCTAAATCCCTTTCCTCAGATACTGAGGTCAGGACTGTGTCAAATATTCTATATTCTGCCCTTGGGTTTTTACGCCCCAGGTGCATTATCTTGCACTTATCCACATTAAATTTCAGTTGCCAGAGTTCTGACCATTCTTCTAGTTTTCCTAAATCCTATTCCATTTGGCGTTTCCCTCCAGGAACATCAACCCTGTTACATATCTTTGTGTCATCAGCAAAAAGACAAACCTTACCATCGAGGCCTTTTGCAATATCACTTATGAAGGTATTAAACAAAATTGGTCCCAGTACAGATCCCTGAGGTACCCCACTGGTAACATGACCTTGTTCTGAATGTTCTCCATTGACTACAACCCTTTGTTGTCTGTCACTCAGCCACTGCCTAATCCACTCAACAATATGGGAGTCCATGCTCAATGACTGCATCATTATTGATAAGTCTTCTATGTGGGACAGTGTCAAAAGCCTTACTAAAATCTAGATATGCAATGTCTACTGCACCTCCACCGTCTATTATTTTAGTCACCCAGTCAAAAAAATCTATAAGATTTGTTTGACATGATCTCCCTGAAGTAAACCCATGTTGTTTTTCATCTTGCAATCCATGGGATTTAAGATGTTCCACAATCCTATCCTTTAATAGGGTTTCCATTAATTTGCCTACTATTGATGTCAGACTCACTGGTCTATAGTTGCTCGATTCCTCCCTACTACCTTTCTTGTGAATGGGCACGACATTTGCCAATTTCCAATCTTCCAGGACGACTCCTGTTACTAATGATTGGTTAAATAAATCTGTTAATGGTTTTGCCAGCTCACCACTAAGCTCTTTTAATAATTTTGGGTGTATCTCATCAGGACCCTGTGAATTATTTGTCTTCACTTTAGACAGCAATCTTAGAACGTCTTCCTCTGTAAAGACACATGCATCAAATGATTCATTAGTCATCCTTTCGAGTGGAGGTCCTTCTCCTTCTTTTTCTTCTGTAAAAACTGAACAGAAGTATTCATTAAGGCAGTCGGCTAGCCCTTTATTCTCTTCTAAATACCTTCCGTCCTTTGTTTTTAATTTAGTTATTCCTTGTTTTAATTTCCTTTTTTCATTTATATATCTGAAGAATGTCTTATCCCCCTTTTTCATAGACTGAGCTAGTTTTTCTTCTGCCTGCGCTTTAGAAGTTCTTATAACTTGCTTGGCATCTTTCTGCCTAATCTTGTAGATTTCCTTATCTTCATTGCGCTGGGTTTTTTTATAATTACAAAATGCTAGCTTTTTATTTTTAATGATTTGGGCCACTTCTGCTGAGTACCACAGTGGTCTCTTCCTTTTTTTGCTTTTACTGACAAGTCTAATGCAATTTTCTGTTGCCTTCAATAATGCACCTTTTAAGTAGTCCCATTTCTCCTGGACTCCATGTAATCCGTTCCAGTCTGATAAGGACTCATTTATGACTAATTTCATTTTTGAAAAGTCTGTTTTTCTAAAATTTAAAACTTTTGTTTTTGTGTGGTGTGACTCTTTCACAGTTCTTATATTAAACCACACTGACTGGTGATCACTGGATCCCAAGGTTTCGCCTACAATGACATCATATACCGAATCCCCATTTGTGAATACCAAATCCAAAATGGCCTCCCTCCGGGTTGGCTCCTCAACCACTTGTTGCAGAGACAACCCCAGTAGGGAATTTAGAATATCTGTACTCCTGGTAGAACTTGCTTTTTTGGTTTTCCAGTTTATATCTGGAAGATTGGAATCTCCCATAATGATAACTTCTCCTTTCATTGTCATTTTAGCTATTTCTTCAACTAGTAGATCATCTAGTTCTTTAACTTGACCAGGTGGTCTATATATCACACCTACACGAGTTACTGCATGATTAGCAAACTGCAACGTAACCCAAACTGACTCTATGTTGGCCTCACCAACTTGTATTAGGTTAGATTTTATGCTATCTTTCACATACAGGGCCACTCCTCCTCCTTTCTTGCCTTCTCTGTCTCTTCTGTATAAAGAGTACCCTGGTATGGTTATGTCCCAGTCATTTCTTTCATTAAACCATGTCTCCGTAACAGCCACTAAATCTACATTCTCAGATGCCATTATTGACCCAAGTTCATTGATTTTTTTACCTAAACTGCGAGCATTTGTGGACAGGACTCTGAGCTTATCATTTCTTAACCTCTGTGCTTCTGACCTGTTCTGGCATTGTTTCGGGGGTCAATTGGACTCTTGTATTTCCACTCTTTTGCCCCCCCTTCCTAGTTTAAATACTCTTTCACAAATTCTTGGAGTTGTTCACTAAGTACATTTGTTCCTTTGAGAGAAAGATGCAAACCATCTTTTTTGTACAGTTCCTTTCTATTCCAAGTAGAGCTATCATGAGAAACAATCCAAGCCAAATCCTTGCTCTTGACACCATTTACTAAGCCATATGTTGAACTCCTTTATGCGCCTCTGCCTATCATTCTAAACATTATGCACAGGCAGACCTTCAGAAAATAAAATCGTGGATGCAAAATCCTGTACGTCATTACCAAGTGTGATAAAAGATTTTTTCACCTCTGACACTTCATTGCAAGCCAGGTCATTTGTCCCTAGATGGACAAGAACATCCACGTCCCCTTCCTGCTTTGCTTGCTTAACAATATTAATAATACGTCTTCTATCTCGTCTAGCAGTAGCACCAGGGAGACATCTCACAAAACCATTTCCTTTAAGCTCCACACTTCTTATGATTGAATCACCCAGCAACAGCTGCTTCCTTTGAGACTTCACTTTATCTTTTTTGTCCTTGGCTGCAGTCTTGCATACATTAGACATAGGAGTCGATGGTTTATCACCCTCTGTGCTTGAGTCCATATCTATGTTGTCCTTACATTCTGAGAGTGTTGCAAATGAATTATGGAGAACCACTGACTGTGGGACATGTCTTCTATCCACCACTTTAAGTCTTCCAGAACCTACAGTAACCCATCTGCCATTTCTGGGGGTCCTCTGTGGCAGTGGCATTGCAGCAGTCTCAGCTGGAGTTTGTTTAACAGATGTTCAGTTTGTTCATTCTTGCTAATGAGAGAATTATTATTTATACCACTGTATTCACTAGACTATACGTCTGTCAGCTGTTCATCTACTTATGATTGCTAAATGACAACACGCATTAAAGCACTAGAAACGTGAGGAAAAAATAATGTTATTAGTTCAAAGTGAAAGATAACCCCCTTTGGGAAACCTTAATTGATGGGTAAGATTATTTGGAACCTCTGGTCATCATTCTATTACATTTTACTTTTCCAATCACAATCAGTTCCCTATCTATCCCATCTATCCCTGGCCTAAAATTAGTTTATATTTTCATCCTCACTCTTCTTGCCCCAGTAAAGAAACAACTTTCTGTCTGCCTTTGCTTTCTTCATCCCTTGGATCCAGGACCAGCTCCTGCTCTGCATCATCTCTCTCTCTCTCCTCTCTGTTCCCCTGGTACTTGATCATCTACTTTCTGCCTTTTCTCTTTCACTCCCCCAGTCCTGTAGTCAGCTGCCCCTCTTCTCTCCCCCACACCACCTGCCATAAACAGCATCTGCTCTAATTATTCTTGCAGTGGTCTAGGATCAAGTGCCTGGAGTTCTTCAGCCTCACTTTGATTAGATCACATTCTGTACCCCCATATTCTCTCCCAAGAGCAATGAAAATTACATGGAAAATTTGAACAATTATTTTTTTCTTCCATAAGAAATTTTTATTGAGTTTTAAATAGAAAACATACATAATATACATTACACATAAGTACAAAAGCATGGAATGTATACACAAATAAAGAAGAGTGAATGGTAAGATAACACAAACTTGGAATAACATGGCAAAAATTAAGCGGAATAAACATCTTCGTTATAACAGTGGGTTCATGGAGAGTAGTCATACAGATAACATGGCCACGAGTCTGTCTAATCTGAAAATCGGGGTTACCTGAGGCAGGGGGCCATATTAGTTAAGGATATGCGTGGGGAAGGCAACATCTGCCACAGCGGCACCATTAACTGGGAAGTGCTATCCATGTTGTACATAGGGCAGGGGTTGAATATGGCCGGGATGCAAGCTAGTACCCACTAATTATCGGATAGGTAATCAATTTTTACCAAGAAGAGGAGACAAACAGACAAACAACAGAACGGGTGGGAATGATGGGGAAGGGGAAGAGGGGTGAGGGGTGGGGAAGAGGAGGGGGGGGGGGAGCAAGGGATGTAGAGGGGGGTGAGTGGGGGTTAAAGTAAAGAAAAGAGGGCAGGCGGGGATGAAAAGGAACAGTATATGATCAAAGGTGTATCAATTAAATCATGAAGTGTTGTCTTTGGTTTCCATAATTGATTTGTAAGTGGCGGTATCCTTGAATCTGATCCAATCTATCCATAGGGCTGAAAACTTGTGGATTTGATCATTTGAAATGCTGATTAATTCCTCCATTTCCTCAATTCTATTGAGTCTAAGGAACCATTCCCTAGAAGATGGAATGGAGGTTGATTTCCAATGGCATGGCAGGCATAGTTTAGCAGCAGTTAGCATGTGGCGGGCAAGGATCGGCCTGGGTGTGTTTTGAGTGGCTGGGACGTGGTTGAGAAGAAAATGGCCGGGGGTCAGGGGAAGGTCATAAGACGTGACCTCACGCACCAACCTGTGAACCATCTCCCAGAAAGGCTGGATATTGGGGCAGGACCACCAGATGTGAAGCATGGATCCGGTTTCCTGACGGCACCTCCAACAGGTGTCGGGAACCCCAGGTTGAAATTTATGAATTCTATCTGGCGTCCTGTACCAACGCGTTAGGATTTTATATCCATTTTCCTGGGTGGTGACGTTAATAGAGGCCCGGTGAACCGAGCGGCACATAGTTTCCCAGTCCTTTTCAGAAAGGGAGAGTTGGAGGTCACGGGACCAGGCTTGCGCAAAGGGGGCCAGAGCGACTGGAGGAGCGTCGAGTAGGTGGCCATAGAGTTCCGAAATCAAGTGTCGCTGTGGTTTGGCGCGGATGCTGATAGCTTCCAAAGGGGTCGGGGGTCTCGACCAATCGCTAGAGGTAGCTGAGGTAGTAAGAAAGTGTCGAATCTGGAAATAGGACCAGAGTGTAAGAGTGTATGGTGTTATGGAGCGATTAATCTCTTCCCAGGAGAGGAGATTTCCATCCTTGAAAAAACAGTGAGCAAGTATTTCCTGATGAGGCCAATTGTGTCGAAGGAAATTAAGTGAGTTGCCGGGTGGAAATGCGGGATTCATCCTCAAAGAGGTTAAGGGGCCAACCCGCGGGTTGATCCGGAGCTTTTTGCGCCACTTGTCGTGGACCAGGAGCGGAGGTCCAATTAGGGGGTGACATTTAAGAGATAGGGGAACGGAAGAGAAGGGCATCCAAGCCAGTAAGTGAAGCGGGATTTCTGAAAAGGAATTTTCAAGATTCACAACCAGTTTGCTGGAGGAGTGAAGATTCCAGTCCAGAAGTCTGGTCAGGATGCATGCCTTGTGATAGGTCTGTAAGTCCGGGAGGCCCAGGCCACCTTTGTGTTTAGGGGCCATCAGGCGGGTGAGTTTGATCTTGGGAGGTTTCCCATCCCACAAAAATTTAGAACAGGTAGTCCGAAGGGTCGTGAAGAATGAAGCCGGGAGTTGAATGGGAGCCGCCTGGAATAGATACAACAGTCTGGGAAGGATAGACATCTTGAGTAGGGCGGCCCTGCCAAACCACGAAACGCGTATATTCTTCCACACCCGTAGGTCGCTGCAAATAGCTGTCAGTAAGGGTTTATAATTGGTGTCAAAGAGGGATTCAAGGCGGCGGGGTATGTGTATGCCCAGATAGGGGATGGACGCTGGTGCCCATATGAAAGGGAAATTAGTTTTGCATCTCTGCAGGTCCACATTAGGTAGAGTGACATTCAGGGCCATGGATTTGGAATAATTAACTTTAAGATTTGAGAGGGAGTGAAAGAGTGCAAGGTCTTGAAGCAAGTTTGGCAGGGAGACGTGCGGGTGAGAAAGAAAAAGTAGCATATCATCCGCGAATGCCGCTACCTTGTGAGTGTTGTCACCTATCGGGATTCCACGTATGTTGGGGTTCGAGCGGATCATATTTAAAAAGGGTTCCAGAGAGAGTACAAAGAGGATGGGGGACAGGGGGCAGCCCTGTCATGTGCCATTGGAAAGGTGAAAGGCGTTCGACAGGTGGCCATTAACCCGTACTCGGGCTACCTGATTGGTGTATAGAGCGCGTATACTCAGTAGCATTCTCTCTCGCAATCCCATGGATATCAGCATAGAGGAGAGATAGTCCCAGGCCACTCTGTCGAACGCCTTTTCAGCGTCCAGGGAGAGAAAGAAACCGGGGAGGTTATGGGAGGTAAGCCAGTGGTGAACGTTAAGTGCCCTAGTGGTGTTGTCCCGCGCCTCCCTCCCCGGGATGAACCCAACTTGGTCCAAAGAGACCAGGGAAGGAAGGAGCGGGACAAGCCGGTTGGCCAAAATCTTGGCATAAAGTTTAGCATCTACATTTAGAAGGGAGATAGGACGATAGCTGGAAACTAGCGTCTCGTCCTTACCTTCCTTGGGGATCACTGTAATGTAGGCTTCTAAAAGCGACGTGGATTGATGCTGGGATTCTGCAAGACTCCTAAAGGCTCTAACAAAGTGAGGTTTGAGTATGTCCTCAAAGGCCCGAAAGTATAGGAGGGGAAGACCATCAGGTCCAGGTGCTTTGCCCGGCTTCATCTCGCGTAGAGCTCTAGTGAGCTCTTCGGTGGTGATGGGAGATTCAAGAGCTTCTGCGTCTTGGGTGGATAGGGGGGATAAGCCATGAGATTTGAAAAAATTCTCGAGTTGAGATGTTCTTGATGCAGTCTGGGTAGGACTGCCAGGAGCTGGGGAGAGGTTGTATAGGCCCTTATAAAATTCCTCAAATTGATGGGCGATAGCCTCATTAGAGGAGTGGAGATTGCCCGCCGAATCTCTGATGGTATAGATGGAGGCGAGATTAGTTTTAGGGCGGGAGGCCCGGGCTAGAAGACGACCACTTTTATTACCCTGTTCGTAAAACACTTTACGGCTAAGGACAAGTCTACGATGTGCTTGGAGGCCTAATAGTTCTTTCAAGCGCGAACGGGTCTCAGATAGTTCCGACGCGGCTGCTTGGGCATGAGAGCGTTTGTGTGCCGTCTCGAGGACGGTAAGTCGGGAATATAGGTCTTGAAGTTCGCGTTGGCGTTCTTTTTTCAGGGAGGCTGCTATTGCTAGGAGTTCGCCTCTAATTACGCACTTATGTGCTTCCCATTGAACAAGAGGTGTGGTGTCCGGAGTGTCGTTAATCTCGAAGTATTCCCTAAGTTTAGACTGCAGGCTGGAGAGAACTGGCCCATCCTTGAGGAGCGAGGGGTTCAATCTCCACGTTTTGGACTTTGTGACAAGTTCAGGGAATCGGAGCGTCATGGTTATAGGACTATGATCTGAGAGGATCCTAGGTTCAATAGTGGCACCCGAAAGGAAAGGCAGGTCTGTTTGTGAAAGAAAAATGTAGTCGATTCTTGAAAATTTGGAGTGGGGGGCGGAGAAGAATGTGTAGTCCCTATCGTTAGGGAATAACGTCCTCCAGGAATCATGAAGATGCAAGGATCGAAGTTGAAGGTGAATTTGGCGCAGTGCCCGGAATGGCAGCACTGATGCACCGGTTGATGAATCTAGGAGGGGATTGAGAGGGGCATTAAAATCTCCCCCAAATATCAAGAGTCCGGTAGTGAAGTCTGCAAGTTCCTGGCATACTGTTCGGAAAAAAGGTATTTGTTTGGTATTTGGCGCGTATATATTGGCTAGGGTCACTGGTCGAGAGTTAAGGTGGCCTTTAACAAAGAGGAATCTACCCTCTGGATCCGATCTAACGTCCAGAGGCTTGAAGTCGACTTGTTTAGCAAGTAAGATAGAAACTCCACGTGATTTGGAACCTTCAGAAGTAGCATGAAACGCTGTAGGGAAGTGCTTATTAGAGAAGGAAAGCGGATCACCCGTTTTGAAATGAGTTTCCTGCACTAATACTATTTGGGCCCGCAAACGTGAGGCTTCGGCTAGAAATTGTGAGCGCTTTTCAGGAACGTTCAATCCCTGGGCATTGGACGAAAGAATCTTGATAGTGCGTTGCGTTTTGGTCATGGCAGGGGCAGGCATGATGACGTCCACTCAAAAAGGGAGACAAATCAGGGAGTATGAGAGGGTGTATCAGAGAAGAAGAGAAACGGGGCAGAGGGGGGAAGAGATAAAAAAAGGGGGGTGATAAGGGATGAGGGGGAGAGGAGATATGTAGGGGGGACCAGAAGGGAGACAAGGGGAGAGGAGGGAAGGGGGGAAAAGGGGAAAAGCGGGGGGCTAATGTGGGGAGGGTCGGGAAGGAGGAGGCCGGAGAAAAACACAAGGAAAAGGAGAGCAAATAAGGTCCCCTAGCTTCCCTCTATCAGCAAATCAGAATGACCAGCCGCTAGAGGAGGGGTAGGGGGGAAAGACACAAAGTGTCGCAGGTCAACAGACAGTATAAACTGCTGTTGAGGTGGGGAACAATAGTCTGGATACGATCCCAAGTTATGCATGGGACGGCTCCGCACTGGGGATCAGCAGAGCATGTGTAATAAATGGCGGTGGGTGCCACAATCAGTGAGACAGAGAGGGTCATTAGGTATATTAAAGTGGTAGCCTGAGGTGGGTAATACCGAATACCCAACAATAAACAAGTTTCAAACAGTGTATTAGACATAAAACAAAAAGAAAGAACCTGAAGTGTAATACAGCGTAAACACAGGGGAGAAAGCTGGTAACAATAGCTGTAACAGATAGGTTGTATCCTGGGAAGAGGACAACAAGGTCAACATCTTAGCTTGCCTGTGCATGAAGTAAACAGTTAGTGAATTAACGGTAGGTACTCTCGAGCCGATTCAGTCCCCTGTCCCCGTTTATGTGGCCTAATGGGAAATCAGGGTCGGTCTGTGTCAGTCTCGGGAGTGGTGTCTGGAGGGGAATTGTTGGTGTCCACAAGCTTAGTTAAAAAGGGGGGAGGTGTTGGTTTGGAAGGGAGATTGTAGGTATTCCGGGAGGTGAGGAAAGCGATTATATCGTGGGGAGCAGCATCAGTCTGGTCGGGCGGTACGAGTTGTATAGGTAGGGGGAGGTAGTCACAGGAAACAGTAGGATGGGAGGGGGAGTGGGGAATGAGGGTCCTGGGGAGGAGGTATAGTCGTCATTAATGAGGAGGAGGGAGGGGGATTAGGAGGGACCGCGACCAACAGTTCAGTGTCCAGAGCTACTTATCATACCATAAATAACATTCCTATGAAATACAGCATCTCAATCTTTTTTGTCATCAAGGTGTGGTCGTAGCAAGAATACATGCAAAGTTTAGGCAGTTTGAGGCAAATCAAAGCAGCTCATCTCCCTTTCCCCCCATGTAATAGCAAATACTGACAAAATAAAGGCGGCATAAGCTAATGACAAGACAGCATGTAGGTTAAACATTAAATATCTAGAATAATCGTAATGGGAAACCTGTAGCAGCCAGTGGTGATGTATGGAAAATGCCATCCATGGGGCTCGCAGTGAACACCGAGGTTCATGGAGCAATGTCAGGTAGGTTAGTAGTTCTGAGTCTTCAGAAGCGCTGAATCGAGATGATAAAACCTGTGGAGAATCAAGGGGAGAGGAAAACAAGGGAGGATATCGGGGGGAATGGGGATCAGTGACACATCCGTGGGCGATGTATAGGAGGGATCGAATGACCAAGAAGGGGGGGAGGGGGGTGAAATGTGGACATCAGAGTCAATGGAGCAGTCTAAATCAGTAAGGGTGTCGGCTGCCAACTGACAGAGAAAAATGGATCAGAAGGGGCAGCGAGGACTGGGGGTTGTAGCTGGATAGAGTCACAATGACAAAGTCCAGAGCAGGGGGGTATGAGGTGTATGGGGGGGTAGGACCAAGGGGGGAATGGGACAAGAGTACCTTTAAGGAAGTATCAGTCAGGCATCAGCGATCAGCTAGAAAGTTCAGAGCTTCAACTTCTCCCGTTGGCGGGCTGGCGATCGAAGAGGACTTGAGCGACGATCATCTCTGGAGCGCATGGGAGTAGCATCGTGGTGTGAAAGGCGTCTTCTGCGTTGTCTGCTTCTCTGTGCTTTAGGGGTATTGGAGGCGGTAACTGAGATCCAAGGGGTCTGGTGTGTAGAACTCTCCATACCAGTCGGGCAGGTCCATCACAGGAATGTCAAAGGCATCGCAGAAAGCAGGTATGTCATCAGGGATTTTTAAGGATGCGGACCTGCCCCGAAAGGTGGCAAAGAGGCAAAATGGAAAGCG
The DNA here is from genome assembly GCF_965119305.1 of Pelophylax lessonae. Taxonomy (NCBI): domain Eukaryota; kingdom Metazoa; phylum Chordata; class Amphibia; order Anura; family Ranidae; genus Pelophylax; species Pelophylax lessonae. The sequence continues at coordinate 748,575,411 of NC_138768.1, forward strand.
CCACCTGTATGTGATACCTCTGGTGCGGAGGGCTTCTAGTAGGGGGCGTAGGGCTCTGCGATTTTGCAGAGTGATGGGCGAGAGGTCCTGGAAGAGTTTCAGCTCAGTCCCCTCAAACTGTACGCGATCCCGGCCCCTCGCTTTTCTGAGAATTGCTTCTTTAAGGGGGTAACTCACCAGGCAGCAGATCACATCGCGAGGTGGGTCGGAGTCTCCCGCTCGGGGGCGCAGGGCCCGGTGTGCTCTCTCGAAATCGATCGGGGTGTCCGCCGGTCTCTCGAGGAGGTCGTTGAAGATCGTTGTTAGCGAGGTGGTCAAGTCGGGGGGTTCCACAGACTCCGGGAGGCCCCGCAAGCGGATATTATGCCTCCTTCCCCGATTGTCCAGATCCTCAAGGTGGCGGTTTATCTCGATGAGGTGGGATGTGTACAGGTCCGTGCCCCTCTGGAGCTGCTTGATGGCGGCCGCATGAGTGGCAGAGGCCTTCTCTGTGACGTCAAGTCTGGCGGTCACTGAGCGTAGTTCTGCAGTGAGTTCCGATATAGCAGAGCCCAAGGTGGATTTAATGTCCGCGGCCACATTTTGAAGATCCGTGAGGCTCGGAAGGGGTACTGCGGTGGTCGGCTGAGCCTGGGATCCGGAGGCGATAGAGGGTTGCGCCATGGGAGAGCTGGGCGCGGGAGCCGGAGAGGCCGCACGCTGGCTGTTCTTCTGCGTGCGGAAGATGGCTGGGATGTTTCCCGTGAGCTGGGTCTCCTGATCAGGCATCGCCCGGCTGGCTGAGGCACTGCGACCCGATCTGAGCATGATTTGGAGGTTGAAGGCACCCGAAAAAGCGTTTAGTAGATCCCCAGTGCGTGGAGCCGAGCTAACATGCGGCCATTCGGGTCCGGTGCCAATCCACGCCCCTCAGGGTTTACTTTGGGTAAGCAGTGTGAGGTGTTGGGAGCTTACCCAGCTTCTGGTGGATGGATGGAGTCTGCAGGAAAGATCGCTGTTTCCAGGGCTGCTAGGCCGCCACTTTGGGTGTTCTTTTGTTGCCCAATAGAGTCCCTGGATGGCGGATGGCGGGTCCTGTGGGCTCTGGCAGGTGGCGGGTGCCTGTGGGAGGGAGGCAGGCAGTCTGTTTGGGCCTGTGTAGCCGCTGCCGCGCCGGACGTCGGGCCGCGGCGACCGCTAGGAAAGACCGCGGCTTCAACAGGGGTGTAGGCCTCAGTCTCGGAGCTCCGGATCCCGGCCGCCTAGATGGAAAATAAGCAGATCGGCCTGCACAGGGGATCACGGAGGAGCAGTGGGAGCCCAGTGGGTATGCTATTTGAGGGTCTAAGCGGAGGATGCCAGTGGATTTTGTGAGCAGGTAGACGGAGCTCTCTGTGAGAACGTCCTGTCGGCTCGGCTTCCGGTCACGCCCCCCGGAAAATGTGAACAATTATATACAGTATCCTCCGCTACAATTTTGCTGTTCTTCCTTAAAAGTGTAGTTCTGCTAAGTTGTTGTTTTTTTTTTTTTTATTCATATGAAGCTGGTCTAGAGTGTCTGGATTTAAAATAAAATATCTGAGCAGAAGTGTGCTTTACATCCAGCAGTTATTTAAAGTCTGGGATATTGCTGACAGTTCACAGACTGTACCCCAACTAAACTAACTGGAGCTTTACAATATAGTACATGTTAAATGGGTTTTCTATCTAGTCGTGGTTTATATGATGCAATGAGAATTAGATATTACATCATATCGGCTGTTGAATGAAAACTTTATACAACCACTGCACTTTGCTTAGAAAATTTTGGGCAAAATGTTAATATCTCTCTGTTCAGTAAAGATGCTTCCTTAGGGAAAAAAACTCTTTCTATGGTATTGCACATCTGAGATTATTAGGAGATGTCAGAATGTTTATACTGCTCTGATATACAGTGTCTATTTATGCAAATAAGCAAAGATCTGTAAATAAGGAGATTCTTAACTTATTTCCATAAATCAACAAAAATACGAGATCAATTTAAGTGGCACTAACCTGAAGATAAGAAAAATACAATTTTGTGCAAAAATATATATATTTATTAAATAATTCAGTGCAGAATAATGTCAAAAAGATAATTGGAAATAAACACAAATGTGGAACAAAATTCAATAAAATGTATCACACAGGTAATGTGAGAAATGTAATCAAAGATTATTATTATAGAATATCAAGGTAACCAAAAACCAATAACTTCTAGAATATGATTAAGAGCCTACCATGAGTACACAAAAGATGGTAACAAAATCTAACAGATTTGACACGTGACTTCTCTCAGCCAACAGTGTTCACAACTTAATGTTTAAAAGGAATGCATGGACAAAAATTGTTAACCCCATGAACTGAGACTTGTTAAAAGTCCAGATAGTTTTGGTAAAATAAACTTCTATTAAGTTAATCTATATTTTAAGAATACATCATAACTTACCCATTTACTATGGCTAAATTTAGCCTAAGATTTGCAAGAATAACAATTTAGACCAATCATACTGCAGTTAGAAAGACCCAAATTCAAATCTTGATGCTATAGAAAAAGAATGGTTCAGTCAGATATATATATATATATATATATATATATATATATATATATATATATATATATATATATATACTGTATATGACAATTAAATTGCCTGTAGGAAAAATAGAAATATATGCTTTACCAAACAAACTTAATCTTGTTGTCTGAGATGTCACGTTTGTGTAGCCTCAGATACAAATGTCTTCCATCAGTGTCCCAAAACCTCCTTCAAAGCATCTTACTCCTTTCATGGTCTGTTCGATTCTCCCCCCAACTCTAACTGACATGAAACTTTTATCCCATGGTAAAATAGGCGGGGATCTTGTTTTCCATATGAAAAATACCTCAAAAAGGGACTTATTCGCTAAATTTCTATAACTCTGACAAAACTTTGAACGATCACCAGGAGTCACTGTTGGATTACATACAAGTTTAAGACATTGAATATAATTTCATTATTTTCTCAAAGATAACCTTTTGACCTAAGTCTAGAAAATAAATCAAAATCTCATGTGGGATACCTTAATGCCACCATCCTGTCAAGAAAAGTGTCTGGTTTCAAGACACAATTTAGTTCTTAAGAAAGAAAATGGTATACATATCTACCCAACATTATATTTTTAAAGCTCATACCTACTATATCAATAATATAAAAATGTTGTTGCTAATATAATTGTTACACTTAATAATAATGTTTCCTCAAGCATATTTTTAATGAGTCCTAAAAAAAAAATAATACTGATGTTTTTGTTCATTGTTAAAACTCAGACAAGACTAGAATGACATCACCCTCATTAGAACCTGGTCTGGCACCATGGCTGGACTTTATCTTTAGTGGGATGTAAAGGGACCTCTTTATTTATGGCTTGAAAAAAAAAAAAAAAAACAGCCTGTAAAGAAATCTCACTTAAAGAAAATGAACTTTCATTCACTTAATGACAAAATGGCTGCTAAGCTGCCCAGTATAACAAAATGTATAAAATAATATGTATGAGCCTTATATGACTCCTTTTTAGCCCCCAATAATTCTGACAGAGATATATTATATGAATCTGTTAAAAACAGCCAAATGAGGCATATCAGTGGGGGGTAGATCAGACACCATAGGCCTCTATGCTGATGATCTTATCCTCACCTGCAGGATGCCCCAAATTCCCTAGAGACCGCTATACAAATCATAGACCAATATGGCACTTACTCTGGTTTTAAAATTAACTGGCAAAAATCTGCCCTAATGCCCTTATATCCCCAGGACTTCTCCAGGGATGGAACGGCTGTACCTCCTAAAATGGTGACGTCAATCAAAAACATGTGTATATTCATGACACTTTCAACCTCTGACACCTTAAAAATGAATTTAGAACCTCTACTGAACACTATTAAGAGCAAACTGTAAGTATGGGCTAAACTTCCACTGTCAGTAGCAGGTAGAATAAATTTAATTAAAATGATTCTTCTACCTAAATGCCTCTATATAACTTTGCACATGCCAGTCATAGTACCCAAAGCAGTTTTTGAAAACCTGGACACAATGTTTAGCTCATTTATCTGGGCAAACAATAGGCAAAAACTTAAATATGCCACACTCCAATGCCCTAAAGACGAAGCAGGAATGGCATTACCTAATCTGTGATATTCCAAACAACTGAATCACCCAAGCGCTCACTTCGGTGGGAATAATAGGCATGCTGCTCTCCTCAGGTGGGGAACTCCAATCAGAAGAGCATAGAAAAGAAAGAAAGGAGGCGCACACACTTAGAGCATTACCCTTGGACACCTTTAAAACTTTTTATTATGCTCTGAGAGCTCTAAGGAAGGGAGTGTGCGTCTCCTGAAACGCATCAGCTGTACTGACATGGAGGCAGAGGAGCCTCAGTCCTCGGTGTCACTGAGGACAACATTGTCCTTAACTATCTCCCCCCACCTGCATACAACTTCTTGGGCTTAGGGGGGCTAAAATATACTCCTGTAAGATTATCCCATGCCCCCCTCCAACTCAACACTATCACCACAACCCTCTTCCTACTCCTAGTGTTCCTCCTGTCAGGATAAAGCAAGAACTGAGACGCAAAGAGGTCCTGCTGCCACGCTTCCAATGTCTTGTCTATTACACCATTCAGTGTGTGTCCCAGGGAGGAACACAAGAGGGATATAATTTCTGATAAGAGGGAAAATTAGCCACAGTTAATGGGGCCAACTATAGCGCTTGCTGTAAAATAAACGAATGCTGGATAAGATTTTAGCCAGTGCAAACAGTGTTAGTTAAATTAATGGTGGGCTTAAAATCATAAAAATTTAATCTTATTTAGTGCTTGATGTTAAATTGCAAATATTGTATGTGATAAATCCACACAAGATAAATAAACAATAACCAACTGAGTACCAACACTTATTCATTTAAAAAGACACATTATATAATGGCTTATATATTAATGCAAAAAAACCATCACATTCAATAAAAACTACTGGTAAATACGGCTTCATAACTAATTAATATTTAAAACCTCATATCATCTGATCTATTTTAAAATCAGTAATTTATTAATTTATTAAATAAGACCCACATACGTCCTTAAAATTTGAAAGTGGAACTGAGGAGGTAAATCCAAATATTTAAATACTATAATTATTAGCTCGTATAAATTAATTTTAGTCAATATAAATTGATTTTAAAAATCAATATTAGTATTAATATTAATATCAATACCAGTATTAAAACCCATAGTATTTATTCAATTTCTATTAAAATATTAAAACTAATTAATTTTATTCCATATACATATATTATACTAAAATACATAATTAATATTGTTTATAATGTCTAAAAAATACATTTATTTTTGATTTTAAAAATCTATAAAATGAATAAAAATTAATAAAATCCATAAAGGACAGAAGGAAACAGTTTATTTATCACTAATAAAGCAGTTGAGGTCGAACTCAACGTTTAAACCCCTGGGCACAAGAACCTTGGTCTCGTATATCCAATACGACTCTCTTTTACTCAATTGCCTAATGAAATTCCCACCCCTCCAATGTCTGACAACACGATCAACCCCCCCCCCCCAAATTTGAGAGAACTGGGGTTGCGGTTGTGGACTAATCAGAAATGTTTTGATACATTGTGCTTAATGGAACCTTTTTTAATATTTTTTACATGTTCCCCGATTCTCACACTCAAACTTCTGGATGTGCGTCCAATGTACTGGAGTCCGCAACCGCATTCTAACATGTAGACTACTCCCATAGTACTACATGTTATCAGATCTTTTATGGGGTATTTATTTTTTGTGCTGTTCGATATAAACTCCTTTTTCTTTTTCTGATTAGTGACTGCATGTCTACATGCGGAGCACCTTCCGCATGCATGAAAGCCAGTAATAAATGAAAATAATTCTTCCTTTTTGTGGATGGGAGGATCTATAGCTCCTGGGGCTATCATATCCTTGAGGATTGGGGCCTTCTTGTACACAAACTTAGGTCTCTCCAGTAATGCTGGTCCAAGTATTCTATCTTTCTTTAAAATGTTCCAGTGTTTCTTCACTATCCGTTCAACTTGTTTATATTGCACATTAAAATCTAAAATCAATTTAAATTCACAGTTTTTATTCTGGTTGTTTCTTCTTTCTCCATTATTTCTTCCAATCAGAACATTTCTATCCATTTGTTGGACCTGTTTTCTGGCTGTCTCTATATTTTCAGCAGGATAGCCTTTCTCTAGAAATCTCCTCCCCAGCATTTCTGATTGGACTACGAAGTCAGTCTCATTGGTGCAATTCCTTCGTAGCCTTACAAATTGGCCCTTGGGAATATTACAGAGCCATGTTTTGTGATGACAGCTGTCAACTGGCAGATAGGAATTCCTATCAGTAGGTTTACAATGATTTTTTGTAAAAAGATGTCCTTGATTTTTAAAAATCTCTAAATCTAAAAACACTATACTTTCTTCATTGATATTCCAGGTCAGCTGTATGTTTTTATTATTCCTGTCCATTTTCTCTTTAAACCTATTAAAAGATCTGTAATCTCCTTTCCAAATGATCAGGAGATCATCAATGAATCTTCTGTAACAGATCAATTCCGATGGATGGTCTTTTAAAATATGCTCCTGTTCCCAATGGGCCATAAAAATATTGGCGACGCTTGAAGCAAATCTAGCCCCCATAGCGACGCCTTTCGACTGTAGATAGTAGTGGTGATCATACCAGAAATAATTGTGCTGGAGACAAAACGCTAAACATTTCAGAAGATACTTTCTGTGTCGAGATGTCAGATCCAATTCTGATAGGGCCCATTTTGTAGATGCCATCGCTTCCTCATGCCCTATGATCATGTATAATGACCCGACATCTGCCGTGGCCAATATACAATCATCTGTATCTTCCAATTCCTCTAAACACTGGATGATATGTTTGGTGTTTTTCGTGAATGCCCATGTCTGGCTGACTAGTGGTTGAAGATAATAGTCAATGTATTGGCCAAGTCGGGCGCATACAGAGTCAATCCCATTAATAATAGGTCTTCCCGGCGATTTTACCGAATTCTTGTGGATTTTAGGTAAAAAATAGATTATGGGTACTCTGCATGCCGAAGGATTCAGATATGACTCTTCTTTTTTATTCAATATACCTTTCTTGGCTCCTTTCTTAATCAACTGGTCCAATTCTTGTTTAAATTCCATTGGCGGATTGCTATTCAATAGTTGATAGGTTTCTGTATCAGATAATTGTCTTTCCATCTCTCCTCTATAGTAAGATCTGTTCATTACCACCAATCCTCCCCCTTTATCCGCTGGTCTAATTACGACTTTCTTATCTTTCTCCAAATCTTTAATGCCTTGTTTAATCCACTGTGGATTTGGCATTTTCCGGACATTCAATCTCTCCAGGTCATCAGTTACCATATTCCGAAAAACCTCTATATATTGGTTTCCTGCATTTACAGGGTTAAAAACCGATTTGTTCCTCAGGGTAGAGTGATGACCTACTTTTACCACTGGGGGCCTGGTATCCAGTTTGGAAAGGAAATATTTCTTTTGGTTTATCGTGCGTACAAATTTTTGTAGATGCACATAAGTATCAAACTTATTCAAATTTTTCGTGGGTGCGAATTTAAGGCCTTTGTCTAAAAGTTTCAGTTCTTGTTGATTCAATATTTTGTCACTCAGATTAAAAATGCCCGTTCCTACTGGTGTTCTCTTTTTCTGGCATTTTCTGCCTGCTCTTCATCCTCTCTATCTTTTCTTTTTTCCCCCCGAGTAGTCTGTTCTCGGTAGGACCACTGTCCTTTGGGGTTCCCTAAAAAAACATCCTGGGAAGGGTCTCTTTCTTGATCCCGCAATGGTGTGAATCTATTTTCTGTTGAAATATTGTATACTTGCGGGTCATGGTGGCCATTATTTCTTGCTGGATATCCATCTCTTTGACTCGGAGATCCCCTAAACCATTGTTGGTATTGAGATTGAGAATTCCCTTGCCAGTGATTGTTATAATTAAAATTCTGATTAGGATTAACATTAGAATTAAAATTGGAATTAAAATTTGGATTAAAATTTCCTCCTCTTCCTCTTGCAGGTTTCCCTCTGAAAGGTCTTCTGCCTCTTCCATTACCCCTAAAAGGGGGAGCCAAATAGTTCTGGCCATCTCTCATTTGTGGTAGTTACTGGTTAGATGTTCCCTGATAGCCTTCACTATATCACACTATATGCCTCTTTATTATCTTGGTACCCCTATTCTACTGGCACGAGTGACACTCCGTGGACCCAGGACCCCCATTGCCTACTGCTTCTGGTTAGGATCCTATTAGGCTCCGGTCACCTCCCCTCAGGAATCCTCATTTCACGGGACCCATCTAGGGACCACCTAAGACGTATATACCGAGGACCGGTGGAGGACACCAGGATCCATCCATTAGATTACCATCTATACCCGCTCTATACCCCTGTGTGGGGTGGGTATTTCTGGTGAGTGTTCTATTCACTAGAGGGGTCACCGAGTACCTCACTGCCCACCACGGGTCATCCACCACAGGTGTACACTAGAAGATTGTTACTGGCTGTTTTTTATGGACTTTTTCTAATCACCTATATTCATGAATCTCCACAATTGCCACTTCACCTTTATATAGTTATATATGAACTATATGGTCACCTTGGGACATTCTTTTGATCACAAAATGTTTTTAAAAATGTTTTTTGATCACTGTTTACCTATTTATTTTTTCACCAATATTTATTTGTCTCTAACACTTCTGCACAGCACTTTAACTTAGAGGGAATATAAATTGCATTACCTTGGTCCAGGTAGTCCCATGTTTGTACATAACATTTATGGTTAGTACACATTGCACTTTAAGTTATTTACACTCAGATTTATATTATAAGTATATACCTCATATCTAATTATATATTTTTCTTTATTAGTTACACCACCCCACAGCTGTATTTGCACTTGTCACTTTATATATGAGATTTGGGACACCATGTGCTAATGTATTCTATATACATATATCTTTTGTTTATGCTATGTATTTGATTCATAAGTTTTTCTACATTTTTTAAATATCACATCAAATCATCCTTATACCACTTGATAGCACCATCCCCTTCTTCCCCTATTTCCAGAGTGCAATATATTTATTAATTTTTACATATTTATTTAGCACCTCAGCACATCACTAGCACTTTAATTACTTTACTAGGCAGAGAAATTTCCCTACCCTCCTCTAAATAAAAACATACAGCTGACTTGGAATATCAATGAAGAAAGTATATTGTTTTTAGATTTAGAGATTTTTAAAAATCAAGGACATCTTTTTACAAAAAATAATTTTAAACCTATCTGCCAGTTGACAGCCGTCATCACAATACATGGCTCTGTAATATTCCCAAGGGCCAATTTGTAAGGCTACGAAGGAATTGCATCAATGAGACTGACTTCGTAGTCCAATCAGAAATGCTGGGGAGGAGATTTCTAGAGAAAGGCTATCCTGCTGAAAATATAGAGACAGCCAGAAAACAGGTCCAACAAATGGATAGAAATGTTCTGATTGGAAGAAATAATGGAGAAAGAAGAAACAACCAGAATAAAAACTGTGAATTTAAATTGATTTTAGATTTTAATGTGCAATATAAACAAGTTGAACGGATAGTGAAGAAACACTGGAACATTTTAAAGAAAGATAGAATACTTGGACCAGCATTACCGGAGAGACCTAAGTTTGTGTACAAGAAGGCCCCAATCCTCAGGGATATGATAGCCCCAGGAGCTATAGATCCTCCCATCCACAAAAAGGAAGGATTATTTTCATTTATTACTGGCTTTCATGCATGCAGAAGATGCTCCGCATGTAGACATGCAGTCACTAATCAGAAAAAGAAAAAGGAGTTTATATCGAACAGCACAAAAATTAAATACCCCATAAAGATCTGATAACATGTAGTACTATGGGAGTAGTCTACATGTTAGAATGCGGTTGCGGACTCCAGTACATTGGACGCACATCCAGAAGTTTGAGTGTGAGAATCGGGGAACATGTAAAAAATATTAAAAAAGGTTCCATTAAGCACAATGTATCAAAACATTTCCGATTAGTCCACAACCGCAACCCCAGTTCTCTCAAATTTTGGGGGGGTTGAGCGTGTTTTCAGACATTGGAGGGGTGGGAATTTCATTAGGCAATTGAGTAAAAGAGAGTCGTATTGGATATACGAGACCAAGGTTCTTGTGCTCAGGGGTTTGAACATTGAGTTCGACCTCAACTGCGTTATTAGTGATAAATAAACTGTTTCCTTCTGTCCTTTATGGATTTTATTCATTTTTATTCATTTTATAGATCTTTTAAAATCAAAAATAAATGTATTTTTAGACATTATAAACAATATTAATTATGTATTTTAGTATAATATATGTATATGGAATAAAATTAATTTGTTTTAATATTTTAATAGAAATTGAATAAATACTATGGGTTTTAATACTGGTATTGATCTTAATATTAATATTGATTATTAAAATTAATTTATATTGACTAAAATTGATTTATATGAGCTAATAATTATAGTATTTAAATATTTGGATTTACCTCCTCAGTTCCACTTTCAGATTTTAAGGCCGTATGTGGGTCTTATTTAATAAATTAATAAATTACTGATTTTAAATTAGATCAGATGATATGAGGTTTAAATATTAATTAGTTATGAAGCCGTATTTACCAGTAGTTTTTATTGAATGTGATGGTTTTTTTGCATTAATATATAAGCCATTATATAATGTGTCTTTTTAAATGAATAAGTGTTGGTACTCAGTATTGCTTATTGTGCGTTTTTTAAAATGAATGAGTGCCAATACGTAGAATTTTGTTTGCTGGTTTATTAAAGCCATGAAATGGTTAATGTCAAACCTCCAGGGAAGTGATGTGAGCAGGCTCCTGTTTAAAGAAATCTCCACATAATAGAATACACAGATGGTCTTGTAGGATAGATAAGTGACCGCATTCCCTGCTTATGTGGAAGCAGTTTGTGTATAGGGTTTAAGCCAACCTACTATGGACGAGCCGAGTGCTGGCAAAGTTAGGGAATGGCGCCGCACAGTGCGGTATCCGTGCCAGTAGTTGGGTAAGCGGCGGCAATAGCACTATATAGGACTGACGAACACGATTGGCTCCACCCCGCTGATGAAGTCTCTGATGTAACACGTACGGGGGAGGAGCGTGCTCGGAGTACGTCGATTCCTGGAGGTGTACAGAGAGCTGTTTGTGACGCTTGAAGCCCGTACTGCTTTAAGTGCATCCCAATGTAAGTGTAATGGTATCTGTTTAAGAGGAAATAAATAGCTTTTTGCAAAACAGAGAGCATTAGATCTTCTCTTCTTTTATACACACCGGGTTCCTGGTCTATACGGAGTGATAGCTGGAGGTGGTGAAGGAAGGGACATCAGGCTGTTATCCTTACATCCCAAAGCGTGTTTGACTCTCATGAGTCTAGTCCTAAGGTGAGCTGCTTATCTTGCACTAGCCACTGGGAGCACTGGAGTGAAGCATGCAGCACTTTATTTTGTGATCACAGATGAAGATTGTTTTTTGATTTCATCTTTATGATTCACTATTAATTGGGACTATTAATTTTACTAGCAATCACTATTATTAGAGTTGATTTATTAACATTGAGTTGTTATCTTATTTATGTTATTTAGACACATTTATTGATATCTTTTCACTTGGCACAGCAATATTGTTTATTGATTTATGATTTTAAGCCCACCATTAATTTAACTAACACTGTTTGCACTGGCTAAAAGCTTATCCAGCATTCATTTACTTTACAGCAAGCGCTATAGTTGGCCCCATTAACTGTGGCTAATTTTCCCTCTTATCCATTATTTTCTATAGCAGCTGCATCTCCATTTATTTATACATTCTTTATCAGATTTATATTTATAAAAACATACCTAGGCGCGAGGGATATACATTCCTAGTATATTATCTCCCATCATTTCTGATGCCTGCCTTGCCATTCTAGTTGCCTCTTCAAATGGTGACAATATGGTAAATGTCTTCTGAAGGGGATAACCACTGACCTGGTAAAAACCCAGAACCCCTTGTGCTCATGCCTTCTTCATGCAAATACTGATACAAGTGCAGCCACTGCAGTAAGGCCAAGGTGGAGTTTCTGCGTGTTCCAGTATCACGAATCAGAACATTTGAGAGGGCTGGCTTATTAAAACAAATTTCCCACATTTTAACAGCCCCTGACCACAGTTCAAAGTGCACTGCAAGCCATTATGGGACATTTGTTTTGGCACACCCACCAAACATCCTTAAATATTGGGAGTTTGGCTAAAAATGCAACATTTGGACTGAATTTAACATCAGTTCATACCTAAATTGTATCCCTAGTAACAATCAGTTATTGAATTTGAAAATTAACATATTTTATAAATCACAGATAGGTTAGTACTGCTGCCTTGCAGCACTAGGGTCCTCAGTTAGAATTTCAACCAGGACATGCAGGGCATTTGCATGTTCTCCCTGTGCTGAGGTAGGTTTCCTCAGGGTACTCTGGTTTCCACCACACTAAAGACAGACTACTGCCAAGACAGCTGGTAGGTTTTTCCTCTGCCGTAGAAATTGCCCATTTTTTTGTGTAAGTATGCATGTGGACCTTAAATTGTAAGCCTCTTGAAGACAGGTATTTATGGGAATATACAATATATAAAGTACTGTGTAAATTGTCAGCACTATATAAATACTTGTTAAAAATAAATAAATTATACAACCACTTACATATACACACTCCCCAGCAAATGTATGTTTGGTGCCACCAGTGACAAATAGAATGATGGCTGCTAAGTTAAATAAAACGGCTGAGATAAACACTGGTATTTATAGCCCATCCAACTCATAATGAATGGGCATGGGGTGCTTTAGAAAGATACCTACCGGAAATACTGTGGGACAAAGATAAGAATATACACACAAAAACTGGAATTTTTTTCCATAGCAACCACTTGGATTTCTTCTTTAGAGTTTCCAATAAAATAAAGGTAAATGCTTAACAATTTAACACACAGCCCAATGTTTGGGTCGGGAACAATAGCTGGCTGGTGTTTCTTCTGCCTTTAGCAGCTCCCATTCCCTTAAAAGTTAGCAGGCCTACTGGTACTTGGTTCCCTTCACACATAATGTTATAGTTCCTGGACAGATGGCACTGGGACTGAGAGAATAAGATAAGGAAGGGTGCATGTAGTTTTAAGGCTGGTCAGACAGTATACAGTGGCTTGTAGTGAAACCTTGGGATAAACCAAGTTTAGAGCAGGTAGCAAGCAAGAATAGTGCAAAGTTAAGTCCATGGTCAGGGCAGGTAACAAAGAAGCATAATCCAGCAGATGGTTTCAAGGTCAGTGCAGGTGGTGTGCAAGTGTCGTCCAGTAAACAATCCAATATCAAGTTTGGGCAGCAAAGCAAAGAGAGGTCAGGTACAATACAGGGGTCAGCAATGAGGAATCCAACAATAAGTAACACCGCAGGGCACAACTAGAAGGAAATTAGGAAGCAGATGTTATCACAAACTGAAATGCTCAAAAAGAGCACCATAGTGCTGTGGCCAATCATGCTGGAGGGGCAGGAACAGACAATTCAGCAGTAGAGCCAAGCAAGTGGGACACCATGGTGAGGGATGTGGCATCACTGGTCAATATGGAGAGAAGTGGCAGCGCCAGTCAGAGAGCAGAGCAAATAAAAATAGACGGGATGTTGTCTTTGTTGATGGGCAACCAGGAAGCAAATCGAAGCTGGGCAGTAGGAATGTGAGTCTGACTAATGCTGCTAACAAATAACCTAATCCTGTACTCATTTTCTTCTATAATTTTGACCCAGTGTGGCATTAGTTGGACTGCAGGCATTCATGAGTCCCATTCAGTGTCATTAGATTAAATTAAATTAATACACTACCCTAAAATATTGTTTATGTCCCTTAAAAGCCAGTGCCCATTATTTGTAAGTAGCAGGTAAACATTTTTGCTCTGATAATACTGTGTATGTGTATAATTCCTTTCAAATGATAACAATGACACCTTGCGTCACAGTTGGATTTCACCTTGAGAAGAAAATGTTTTGAGTTTTATCTAGTTATTAAAGATCTGAAGATGATAGATTCTGACATGAGAACAATCTTACATGTACTTATTAGTCTTTCTAAATCCAGTGGGTTACTCTGTCTGGGTCTTATTGCTTTGAAATGACACCTGTAATTTGTAGCAATTTTTAAAATAAAGTCCAAAATGTAGGTTATACTAGTTTGTGATGTTATTGTACCTTTTCTTAAGTGAAATAAAATGCTTGTCATCTATAGAATATGCTTGTCAAGTTGCCATGGAAATGCCTATGTACCGAAGACTACATTTCTGCTTTGAATGCCTAGCATTGATAAAAGCTACTGCAATTTTTTTAGGATTTGAAATCATAAGATGGAAGAAAACTTGTGTGAAATTGTATTGTTGTCAAATGTAGCATTTTGTGAGGTGTTAAGTATATAACATATCATCTAAATGTATTTCTTATTGTTATTTATCAGTTAATCAACTTTGCAATAGCCTTACACACAATACAGAATCATATCAAAATATATATACTTGTCACACAGATGTATGCAAGAGAAGAGAATGCCAGTATATAAACTCAATCACATACCAAGAGCACTGACTTATGAGGTGTAAATAGTGCCCCGTCAGTGAGCTGAGATGGGTAGGTTCAAGCTCAGCTGCACTTGTTGCTGGTAGTAGTTGTTTTAGCACATCAGAAGGCTGGGAGAGAATGATGGGTTTTCCTAACCAAGGAGGAAGAAGGAGGCAGTGCAGGAATCTGCCATAGCCTGGACTGACTTGAGATCTAACAGTAGGGATTCATATGAAAGGTCAAGACAAGCAGTAGATAAACAAAATATCCAAAACAAGATATGATCAAAAAAGAGAGACTGCCAGGAAAAATGCTTAAACTCTCAGAAGCTTTCCAAACAACAAAAATAATAACTGAATGATTTTTATGTCGCTGGTGGCAGAGAAAGCAAAACTTAGTATGGGCATTATAAGTGCCTATGAGAAAGACAATGCCAAAAAATTGAGATTTGTTGCTGGACATTGGCCCTGCTCAAGCTGTTATGAGAAAATAGTTATCTACCCTTTTTCTAACAGGATACAAAAGAAGGCGTAGAACGTGAAGACTGATGGCAATAAGCAAAGATGGGTAAATTTATTAGGAAGATTGAAACAGTGCGCTGGAGTTAGTACCAAATACACACACCTTTTATAAAAAAGCAGCACATTTACATTTAAAAAACTTAACAATCTGCCTGGCTGTGGAGAAGGCAACACTTTAGAAGTCATCAATGGTACAAAGTGTCTTCAGTAGGAAGGAAGCAGCAGACCAGGGGTTTATTGCTGGCAGTCATTTGACAAACGCTGTACTTTTGACAAAGGGTGTGGGGCCCCTGAAACGCATTCTGCCCGCCCACTCCTGACATCAACCTGGCCATCTGACACCTGTCAAACCTTGTGTGCAGCCATAGATGCCATTGCTCTCCTCCTACGCACAGGCTGTTTTGGTGCCCTGTTTCCTCTTGCTGCCAGCCACTAACTCTTGTTCTGCTGCGTCTTTCCTGCTGATGATACTTTGTGCCATTGATGACCTCTTAAGTGTTTTTTCACTTAACAACTTTAATTATTTTGTCTAGACATATTTTTGGGCCCTGACAATGGCAGGTAGTTCCTGGATTAATCATTCATCTGATGAAGCAACTAGTTAACAATGATGATGTAATTATTGGTAAGAAAGACAAATATACAGATTTGAATTAATTTACACTTTGGGCTGCCAAACTCAATCAACATAGATCGATATCTTATTACCGGCTACAATACATTACCTTTTTTATGCTGTTGATTAATTAGTCTCTTTTTAAGTCTTAATGGAAAACTCCCTTTCACTTGTGCAGAAATAGACTGACATGGTACAAAACAACTGACATGGTAGGGTAATATAGCATGATAAGCTATGTGTCTTAGCTACTTTTGTAGTAATTTCAGCACTTTAGTCAATTTCTAATACTCAGTTTTATTCATCGGGTATTGGACAACTGCTCAGCGATCTATGCTTTTCTGCAGTGGCACCGTGCACATAATCATTTATTGGATTGCTGGTGTGCTATGTGTCAATACCTCACTCTTGTTTTCAGGGGCATTGATCTTAACCCAAAGTATGCCTAAATGAAAAACCAAATAATTCAACTGCCACTGTTCTGCACATTGGGTTGAGAATGATGTCATAACATATACAATGTTTCTATACAGTACACAAATAAAGGTTAATACAACACCTCTCATATATCAGGGAAACCTGATATAATAGTGGTTAGCACACTATCTGCATGTGTAGAAGTATACTCCAATATATATCGTCCCTTGGGACATATACAATGGTATAAGTAGCGCAGGTATAATTGAGGAGAAATGACGTAGTTAAACCCGTCACATCTTATTATAGTCCTTAAACGTCTATCAGTGGCAAAATTTCAAAACAAGGGGTTAATTCCTCCAGCAATAGTCCAATCCACCAAGTGAGAAACACCACCAAGTGTTGGGGTCACCACTGCTCTACACCTCCACCGATGTGATAATGGGGGGAATGGCAACTCACCAGAAGCTGTGGCCCACCTATTTGCATAGGACAGGCAAACAAGCTGTTGTAACACAAATCCCACTCAGGAGCGATTACTGCTGCTATTACTGGATTTCAATCTCGGGTAGTCACGTGTCTCCCTTCTCCTCCCGATAATTGCTCAAATGGTGAACATAGGGGGAAAGAAGGAACCGCACTAGTGTGATATTGTTTCACCCATCAAATAATTTATTCAAAAAGACCCCAATACAAATGTACTCACAAACGCATTAAAATCATATGCCTTCAATATCCTAGTAGATATCAGTGCTACGGGTACCGTGGTATGCTGTGTCGATCCTGCTCACCCTCTCCACGCTGGTGTCTCGGATCTCCAAAGCTGCCGCTCGTGTCCCCCGTGCTCTTCCGGTCGCCGTAAGGTTCATGCCCTGACGCGTTTCGTCATTTCCGACTTTTTCAAAGGGCGTGAACCTTACGGCACGGCGTCCAATTATATAGGAGTGTCTGCTGACGGTTTTGACGAGGATCTAATGACCCGCCCTCATATGTAAATTGGGCCGCTCCATGACAGCGAGCACTTCCGCCCACATCGGACCGCTGAAAAGGTCCTACATCCTGCTTGTCTTGCCCATACTTAGGTCCTATTCCCATAAGGCTACACTACACGATTATCTGGTTTCCCATTAGTCATACTATGTGCAGTGGGCGGTCGTACCAAATACAGTATACAGCCGCTGTTATCATAATTGTATTACATTAATCTACGGTGTCCCTTTGATTAGAATGATATACATTTTAGGTGGTCTTGTGAATACAAGACATACCCATATACCGTCAGCATGCTCCTCCCATATTCATGTAATAATAAATATACACTGAAATACAGGCTAATTATCCCTATACACCTCGTAATAATGTGCATATGGAAAATTAGAAAATTACATAAAAATCACATTCACAATATCTACTACACTCCCCATAACAGACAGTGTAAGTAACAATAAATTAAAAAATATTTTATAAAATTCCATAAAATTAAAAATGAAATTGAAAATAAAATTGAAAATAAAATTGTGCAACACTCAATGTCCAATACCACATGTGTGGTCACGAATGATTTCCCAAAAGATGCCAACCAATGCAACACATCAGAAGTCGATATGGATAATAGTGGGATCCAATAGGAATCCACAAAAAGCAATTAAATTATATTATATATAAAAGGTCTAAAATTTAAAGTTAAAATTTTAAAATTTAAAATTAAAACACTTATTAGATGGTCTCAAAACTTGATCCTCACACTACAATCCCATTTTCTAAAAAGATCTTTACGGGTTAAAAAATACAATTAGAACTGTAAACTACAACAAAGGTGCATTCTCCCCCTATGTACTGTCCATCAAAGATCACTGATGAAACAGTTCAGGTCCAAATCTATATTTAACCCTTTGGGGACCAGGGCCTGGGTGAGAAAAATCCATCTGGTTTCGCATTTGGATAGTTCTCGAACCCAGTTAGATCCCCTCCAGGATGGAGTCACCCTCTCTACACCCCAAAACTGTAAATCAGTGGGGTCCTGGTTATGATGCCTCCTAAAATGCTCCGATACGCTGTGGTCCTTAAAGCCATTTATAATGTTTGTGATGTGTTCACCTACACGTTTCTTAACGGTCCTTTTTGTTCTACCAATGTAAATTAAATTACACGGACACATTAAGGCATATACTACGTGTGTGGTGTCACAAGTTATTAAACTTTGAATTTTAAACTGTTTCCCTATAGCTGGGACCTCAAACACTTCCCTTTTCCTCAAATTATTTTTAGTGAATGAGCACGCCCGACAACGCCCACATTTGTGGAAGCCTTTTCTATCAGGGAAGAAGGTAACGTTTGGAGGGTCCAAAACCTTTTTTACCACTCTGTCCCCAAAATTGGGGGCTTTACGGTATATAAAGGAGGGGTTAGTTGGAAGAACTGGGCCTAGTACCCTATCTTTTAAGAGCATAGGCCAGTGCTTTTCGAAAATTGCCTCAACATTTCTGTAGTCACTTGAAAAGTCCGAGAGGAAACTCCATTCCTTCCCATTATCTACAGACTTGGTTTTGTTTTTTAAAACCTCAGATCTAGGCAACTCGAGAATCTTTTTAATCTCTAAATCCAACTTATCTTCCTCGTATCCTTTTTGAATGAACCTCTCTTTGATAACAGCTGATTGTGTCATGAAATCATCATCAAACGTACAGTTACGCTTCACCCTCATGAGTTGGCCCCTGGGAATGTTCTTCAACCACGTAGGGTGGTGGCCACTCATGATAGAAAGGTAACTGTTACGATCTGTTTTTTTTAAAAAAGACCTTTGTTGCAAACCCTGTAAAATGTCTAAAAATGGTCACATCTAAAAATTGTATACTTGTCCTGTCCCAGTGAAATTCCAACTTGATATTATTGGGATTGGAATTTAGATGGGACATAAATAGTAACAGAGACTCCTCCGAGCCTTCCCATATGAATAGGATATCGTCGATGAACCGTTTGTAATAACGTAATTCGTTTTTTTGTTGGTTAAATACAAATTTGTCCTCCCATTCAGCCATAAAGATGTTCGCCAAGCTGGGAGCAAATTTGGCTCCCATGGCGACACCTGTCTTCTGACTGAAAAAATAATCCTGAAACCAAAAATAATTATGCGAGAGACAGAAATCCAACGCTTTATGGATGAATCTCTTTTGTTCAAAGGGAATCTCATCCCTCTTACTCAAAGCCCAATTAAGGGCCAACAGAGCATCATCATGCTGGATGATGGTGTACAGCAAGGACACATCGGCCGTCACTAGGAAGGCCGATGAGTCCTCGCCCAACAACACATCATCCAGCGTTAACAACAAGTCTTTAGTGTCCTTCAAGAAGGCTCTCGTAGTCAACACACTGGGTTGGAGAAATTTGTCAAGATATTGGCCCAACCTAGCGGTGACGGACCCAATCCCATTAACAATAGGACGGGCTGGAGGACATTCCACGTCCTTATGAATTTTGGGAAGCGTGTATATTGTGGGTATCCTACACACGCTAGGGGTCAGATATCTTTTCTCCTTTTTTGTTAAGGCATATGTCCTATAACCAAACTCAACCAGGTTTTTCAGTTCCTCATCAAACCTGGATGTCGGATCGGCGGACAGCTTGATATAAGTTTTCTCGTCATTAAGCATACTAGACAATTGATGGTGGTAAAAGCTTTTATCAAGTATTACCACTCCCCCTCCCTTGTCCGCTGGTCTAATAATGATCTCTTTCCTTTTTTCCAAGGATTCGAGACCTTCTGTAATATGCCGCATGCTATTCTGAATTTTCTTAGTGTTGGGATTTAACTCCTGCAAGTCTTCCAGAACTGAATTTTTAAAGACTTCCACATAGTGATTGTTGTTCACTTGAGGGTTCATGGTGGATTTGTTTTTTAAACCACTATTCAACATTGATCCCTGGTTCCCATTATTCGCATTATTCGTCATTTCTCCTCAATTATACCTGCGCTACTTATACCATTGTATATGTTCCAAGGGACGATATATATTGGAGTATACTTCTACACATTTTCTTTCTTAAAGTAGCTGCGGTATTGTCTGTTTAAGACTTGTTTTGAGGTCACTTGTGCGCAGGGGATATATTTGTATCACCAGTAGAGGGCAGATTTGTGCTACACATATATATTTTTTCATATATTTCTTTTTACCCTTGCTGCCATGGAGGTCATAAAATTCCTCAAGTCTAGGAAACTAGACCTTAAAGAGATTTTCAAACAAAATGTGGCACCCCCGGTAGACGAGGACCTTTCCATTTTGTTAAAATCTTTGTCCTTAACCCTAGAAAAACAGGTCCGTTCCTGGTGGGACATTTCCACAACAGAAATGTACCTAGCAGAAGGACTTGTGAGCAGAGGTTTAAGATGGGATTTAGCCCCCCAGGATGGCCTGGAGGACGGGGAATCGATGAAAGAATGGTGTGATTTTTTCCACCAGGCTGGCATGGATCTCCAAACCCTTCTTCTAAAACGCAAAAAAGGCAAAATGGAACTGATCAATAATAAAATTAAGGAATTAAAAGAGAAAATAGATAATGTAGTGGGAACGAGTGATTTAAAGGAGTTTAATGAAGCAACACAAAAGAAGTTAGATAAAATAGATAAGGATGTACAGAAAAAGAAGGTTAAGAAATATAACAGAGACAAGAGAGACTTTGAAAATAAAACTATCTTCAAATGGCAGTTGGAAACCACGAATATTGAAGTGCATGAACCTCAAATAGAGGAATTAGGAGAAGGAGGAGCAACTTCAAATGCTCCGATCACTCCTATTCGGAATAATACACCTAGGAGACCCCCTAGAAATCAGTGGGAACCCAGAGACGCCACCCCCAATTGGAGATCGCACCAAGGTAATTGGAATACCTATGGCCCAGGGAATAGACAGTGGACTGAGGTCCCCCAAAGAGGGAAGTCCAATAGGGGATTCGGCAATGGAAGACGAGGGAGGGGTAAAAGTGGAACTACCACTCATCCACAATATAGTGGTCACCCTAATCCTAATTTTATACATAACAATTACTACCAACCCCTGGCAGATTATGGAACATCTAATGGCCAACCCTCAAGGAATGGGCCTTTTTTAGGGAGAGGGAGGGGACGGGGGAGACGCCGCCCCTTCCAATACTCACATCCAGGGGGCCCAGGAAGACCGGTAGAAAGCAACACACAGGAAGAGGAGGCAGAGCTGGACGTAGAGTCCAGCACAAGAAAAAGGAGAAGGGAACTCTAAACCAAGGGATTTTCAATCTGAGCCAAGTGGAACTGACTCAGAAAGAATTATATGTGCTGGATCAGGGATTAAAATGTGCACCAAAACGGGCTGTCAATAAGTTTAATGTGTACATTGACACTCATAAGTTCATTAGAAAATTGAACCTGAAAAAGCACTTTTTGAATAACCCCATCATCTCAGTGAGTAATAATTCTAACACCTCTGCGAATAATGGGAACCAGGGATCAATGTTGAATAGTGGTTTAAAAAACAAATCCACCATGAACCCTCAAGTGAACAACAATCACTATGTGGAAGTCTTTAAAAATTCAGTTCTGGAAGACTTGCAGGAGTTAAATCCCAACACTAAGAAAATTCAGAATAGCATGCGGCATATTACAGAAGGTCTCGAATCCTTGGAAAAAAGGAAAGAGATCATTATTAGACCAGCGGACAAGGGAGGGGGAGTGGTAATACTTGATAAAAGCTTTTACCACCATCAATTGTCTAGTATGCTTAATGACGAGAAAACTTATATCAAGCTGTCCGCCGATCCGACATCCAGGTTTGATGAGGAACTGAAAAACCTGGTTGAGTTTGGTTATAGGACATATGCCTTAACAAAAAAGGAGAAAAGATATCTGACCCCTAGCGTGTGTAGGATACCCACAATATACACGCTTCCCAAAATTCATAAGGACGTGGAATGTCCTCCAGCCCGTCCTATTGTTAATGGGATTGGGTCCGTCACCGCTAGGTTGGGCCAATATCTTGACAAATTTCTCCAACCCAGTGTGTTGACTACGAGAGCCTTCTTGAAGGACACTAAAGACTTGTTGTTAACGCTGGATGATGTGTTGTTGGGCGAGGACTCATCGGCCTTCCTAGTGACGGCCGATGTGTCCTCGCTGTACACCATCATCCAGCATGATGATGCTCTGTTGGCCCTTAATTGGGCTTTGAGTAAGAGGGATGAGATTCTCTTTGAACAAAAGAGATTCATCCATAAAGCGTTGGATTTCTGTCTCTCGCATAATTATTTTTGGTTTCAGGATTATTTTTTCAGTCAGAAGACAGGTGTCGCCATGGGAGCCAAATTTGCTCCCAGCTTGGCGAACATCTTTATGGCTGAATGGGAGGACAAATTTGTATTTAACCAACAAAAAAACGAATTACGTTATTACAAACGGTTCATCGACGATATCCTGTTCATATGGGAAGGCTCGGAGGAGTCTCTGTTACTATTTATGTCCCATCTAAATTCCAATCCCAATAATATCAAGTTGGAATTTCACTGGGACAGGACAAGTATACAATTTTTAGATGTGACCATTTTTAGACATTTTACAGGGTTTGCAACAAAGGTCTTTTTTAAAAAAACAGATCGTAACAGTTACCTTTCCATCATGAGTGGCCACCACCCTACGTGGTTGAAGAACATTCCCAGGGGCCAACTCATGAGTAGTGTTGAGCGAACACGGACTGTATTATTCGTGTTCGTACCGAATAATTGGATTTTTTTTACCCGAACACGGACACGGACACTTTACTGTATGTTCGGGTAAAAATCCGTGTTCGGTCGTTTTATTTCCGGGTTTTGCATGCTTTGGCGCTCTTTTCATGGCGGGCTTTCAACAGCCAATCAACAATCGTTTAACTGGTGTGCCTTAAGCCATCCCAGCCATGCCTGCAAATGTCTTAGTAGCTGTGATTGGCCGTCTGAAGCATGTGACCAAGTCTTTATAAGTTCGAGGCAGCCGCCGCAGCAGCGTCATTCTGCTGCTTAGCTAAGGGACAGAGCACACATCAATGTGCTGGCTGCTGATTAGGGAAAGATAGGCAGGAAAAAACCATTTGTGTCCGGATAGAATTGAGGGACAGGTCGGAGTGTTTAGGCAGGGCGAGTTGTAGGCATTTTAGGGATAGAGTCTGCTGAATTATAGGGTCAGTGTCTTCTACAAACTACAATCGATATTGCTGTGTGGGGGGTGGGGTGAATCTGCACTCAATCCTGATCTACGATCTCTTCTCAATCCTGTTAGGGACAGAGTCTGCTGAATTTTAGGGAAACTGTGTTCTACAAACTACAATCGATATTGCTGTGTGGTGTGGGATTGAAGATAGGCAGGTGTCAGTGATCCACATCCATTTTTCTGTGTGTGAGCTGCAGTGAACACAATCTTTTTGGGCTGCAGTGAACACAATCTTTTTGGGCTGCAGTGAACACAATCTTTTTGGGCTGCAGTGAACACAATCTTTTTGGGCTGCAGTGAACACAATCTTTTTGGGGTGCAGTGAACAAAATCTTTTTGGGGTGCAGTGAACACAATCCTTTTTGGTGTGCAGTGAACACAATCTTTGTGGGGTGCAGTGAACAAAATCCTTTGTGGGGTGCAGTGAACACAATCTTTTTGGGGTGCAGTGAACAAAATCCTTTTTGGGGTGCAGTGAACAACATCCTTTTTGGGGTGCAGTGAACACAATCTTTTTGGGGTGCAGTGAACAAAATCCTTTGTGGGGTGCAGTGAACACAATCTTTTTGGGGTGCAGTGAACACAATCTTTTTGGGGTGGAGTGAACAACATCCTTTTTGGGGTGCAGTAAACAAAATCCTTTTTGGGGTGCAGTGAACAAAATCATTTTTGGGGTGCAGTGAACACAATCTTTGTGGGGTACAGTGAACAGAATCTTTGTGGGGTGCAGTGAACACAATCTTTGGGGGGTACAGTGAACACAATCTTTTTGGGGTGCAGTGAACACAATCTTTGTGGGGTGCAGTGAACACAATCTTTTTGGGGTGGAGTGAACAAAATCATTTTTGGGGTGCAGTGAACAACATCCTTTTTGGGGTGCAGTGATCAAAATCCTTTTTGGGGTGCAGTGAACACAATCTTTTTGGGGTGCAGTGAACAAAATCCTTTGTGGGGTGCAGTGAACAGAATCTTTGTGGGGTGCAGTGAACACAATCTTTGGGGGGGTACAGTGAACACAATCTTTTTGGGGTGCAGTGAACACAATCTTTGTGGGGTACAGTGAACAGAATCTTTGTGGGGTGCAGTGAACACAATCTTTGGGGGGTACAGTGAACACAATCTTTTTGGGGTGCAGTGAACACAATCTTTGGGGGGTACAGTGAACACAATCTTTTTGGGGTGCAGTGAACACAATCTTTGTGGGGTGCAGTGAACACAATCTTTGGGGGGGTACAGTGAACACAATCTTTTTGGGGTGCAGTGAACAACATCCTTTTAGGGTGCAGTGAACACAATCTTTGTGGGGTGCAGTGAACAACATCCTTTTAGGGTGCAGTGAACACAATCTTTGTGGGGTACAGTGAACAGAATCTTTGTGGGGTGCAGTGAACACAATCTTTGGGGGGTACAGTGAACACAATCTTTGTGAGGTGCAGTGAACACAATCTTTGTGGGGTGCAGTGAACACAATCATTGTGGGGTGCAGTGAACTCAATCTTTGCGGGGTACAGTGAACACAATCTCATACTTCTGAAGATTTGAGGGTGCTGCCTGTTCCATACTCCCCCTACTCCTCATCTAGCCTTTTAGGGGTACAAACAATAGTAATTGGGGCCTAGTGTGGTTGTGTACGTGTGATATACATACACTTTTTTTGGATCATATTTTCTATTCCGCTATTTAATCAAAAACCTTTGGGGATCAGTTAAATTGGGGGATAGTCTGTGTTGGTACGTGTGAGAGAGATCCACCTTTCCAAGTTGTTGGGGTTCATCTCATACTTCTGAAGGTTTGAGGGTGCTGCCTGTTCCATACTCCCCCTACTCCTAGCCTTTTAGGGGTACAAACAATAGTAATTGGGGCCTAGTGTGGTTGTGTACGTGTGATATACATACACTTTTTTTGGATCATATTTTCTATTCCGCTATTTAATCAAAAACCTTTGGGGATCAGTTAAATTGGGGGATAGTCTGTGTTGGTACGTGTGAGAGAGATCCACCTTTCCAAGTTGTTGGGGTTCATCTCATACTTCTGAAGGTTTGAGGGTGCTGCCTGTTCCATACCCCCCCTACTCCTCATCTAGCCTTTTAGGGGTACAAACAATAGTAATTGGGGCCTAGTGTGGTTGTGTACGTGTGATATACATACACTTTTTTTGGATCATATTTTCTATTCCGCTATTTAATCAAAAACCTTTGGGGATCAGTTAAATTGGGGGATAGTCTGTGTTGGTACGTGTGAGAGAGATCCACCTTTCCAAGTTGTTGGGGTTCATCTCATACTTCTGAAGGTTTGAGGGTGCTGCCTGTTCCATACTCCCCCTACTCCTCATCTAGCCTTTTAGGGGTACAAACAATAGTAATTGGGGCCCAGTGTGGTTGTGTACGTGTGATATACATACACTTTTTTTGGATCATATTTTCTATTCCGCTATTTAATCAAAAACCTTTGGGGATCAGTTAAATTGGGGGATAGTCTGTGTTGGTACGTGTGAGAGAGATCCACCTTTCCAAGTTGTTGGGGTTCATCTCATACTTCTGAAGGTTTGAGGGTGCTGCCTGTTCCATACTCCCCCTACTCCTCATCTAGCCTTTTAGGGGTACAAACAATAGTAATTGGGGCCTAGTGTGGTTGTGTACGTGTGATATACATACACTTTTTTTGGATCATATTTTCTATTCCGCTATTTAATCAAAAACCTTTGGGGATCAGTTAAATTGGGGGATAGTCTGTGTTGGTACGTGTGAGAGAGATCCACCTTTCCAAGTTGTTGGGGTTCATCTCATACTTCTGAAGGTTTGAGGGTGCTGCCTGTTCCATACCCCCCCTACTCCTCATCTAGCCTTTTAGGGGTACAAACAATAGTAATTGGGGCCTAGTGTGGTTGTGTACGTGTGATATACATACACTTTTTTTGGATCATATTTTCTATTCCGCTATTTAATCAAAAACCTTTGGGGATCAGTTAAATTGGGGGATAGTCTGTGTTGGTACGTGTGAGAGAGATCCACCTTTCCAAGTTTTTGGGGTTCATCTCATACTTCTGAAGATTTGAGGGTGCTGCCTGTTCCATACCCCCCCTACTCCTCATCTAGCCTTTTAGGGGTACAAACAATAGTAATTGGGGCCTAGTGTGGTTGTGTACGTGTGATATACATACACTTTTTTTGGATCATATTTTCTATTCCGCTATTTAATCAAAAACCTTTGGGGATCAGTTAAATTGGGGGATAGTCTGTGTTGGTACGTGTGAGAGAGATCCACCTTTCCAAGTTGTTGGGGTTCATCTCATACTTCTGAAGGTTTGAGGGTGCTGCCTGTTCCATACCCCCCCTACTCCTCATCTAGCCTTTTAGGGGTACAAACAATAGTAATTGGGGCCTAGTGTGGTTGTGTACGTGTGATATACATACACTTTTTTTGGATCATATTTTCTATTCCGCTATTTAATCAAAAACCTTTGGGGATCAGTTAAATTGGGGGATAGTCTGTGTTGGTACGTGTGAGAGAGATCCACCTTTCCAAGTTGTTGGGGTTCATCTCATACTTCTGAAGGTTTGAGGGTGCTGCCTGTTCCATACCCCCCCTACTCCTCATCTAGCCTTTTAGGGGTACAAACAATAGTAATTGGGGCCTAGTGTGGTTGTGTACGTGTGATATACATACACTTTTTTTGGATCATATTTTCTATTCCGCTATTTAATCAAAAACCTTTGGGGATCAGTTAAATTGGGGGATAGTCTGTGTTGGTACGTGTGAGAGAGATCCACCTTTCCAAGTTTTTGGGGTTCATCTCATACTTCTGAAGATTTGAGGGTGCTGCCTGTTCCATACCCCCCCTACTCCTCATCTAGCCTTTTAGGGGTACAAACAATAGTAATTGGGGCCTAGTGTGGTTGTGTACGTGTGATATACATACACTTTTTTTGGATCATATTTTCTATTCCGCTATTTAATCAAAAACCTTTGGGGATCAGTTAAATTGGGGGATAGTCTGTGTTGGTACGTGTGAGAGAGATCCACCTTTCCAAGTTGTTGGGGTTCATCTCATACTTCTGAAGGTTTGAGGGTGCTGCCTGTTCCATACCCCCCCTACTCCTCATCTAGCCTTTTAGGGGTACAAACAATAGTAATTGGGGCCTAGTGTGGTTGTGTACGTGTGATATACATACACTTTTTTTGGATCATATTTTCTATTCCGCTATTTAATCAAAAACCTTTGGGGATCAGTTAAATTGGGGGATAGTCTGTGTTGGTACGTGTGAGAGAGATCCACCTTTCCAAGTTGTTGGGGTTCATCTCATACTTCTGAAGGTTTGAGGGTGCTGCCTGTTCCATACTCCCCCTACTCCTAGCCTTTTAGGGGTACAAACAATAGTAATTGGGGCCTAGTGTGGTTGTGTACGTGTGATATACATACACTTTTTTTGGATCATATTTTCTATTCCGCTATTTAATCAAAAACCTTTGGGGATCAGTTAAATTGGGGGATAGTCTGTGTTGGTACGTGTGAGAGAGATCCACCTTTCCAAGTTGTTGGGGTTCATCTCATACTTCTGAAGGTTTGAGGGTGCTGCCTGTTCCATACTCCCCCTACTCCTCATCTAGCCTTTTAGGGGTACAAACAATAGTAATTGGGGCCCAGTGTGGTTGTGTACGTGTGATATACATACACTTTTTTTGGATCATATTTTCTATTCCGCTATTTAATCAAAAACCTTTGGGGATCAGTTAAATTGGGGGATAGTCTGTGTTGGTACGTGTGAGAGAGATCCACCTTTCCAAGTTGTTGGGGTTCATCTCATACTTCTGAAGGTTTGAGGGTGCTGCCTGTTCCATACTCCCCCTACTCCTCATCTAGCCTTTTAGGGGTACAAACAATAGTAATTGGGGCCTAGTGTGGTTGTGTACGTGTGATATACATACACTTTTTTTGGATCATATTTTCTATTCCGCTATTTAATCAAAAACCTTTGGGGATCAGTTAAATTGGGGGATAGTCTGTGTTGGTACGTGTGAGAGAGATCCACCTTTCCAAGTTGTTGGGGTTCATCTCATACTTCTGAAGGTTTGAGGGTGCTGCCTGTTCCATACCCCCCCTACTCCTCATCTAGCCTTTTAGGGGTACAAACAATAGTAATTGGGGCCTAGTGTGGTTGTGTACGTGTGATATACATACACTTTTTTTGGATCATATTTTCTATTCCGCTATTTAATCAAAAACCTTTGGGGATCAGTTAAATTGGGGGATAGTCTGTGTTGGTACGTGTGAGAGAGATCCACCTTTCCAAGTTTTTGGGGTTCATCTCATACTTCTGAAGATTTGAGGGTGCTGCCTGTTCCATACCCCCCCTACTCCTCATCTAGCCTTTTAGGGGTACAAACAATAGTAATTGGGGCCTAGTGTGGTTGTGTACGTGTGATATACATACACTTTTTTTGGATCATATTTTCTATTCCGCTATTTAATCAAAAACCTTTGGGGATCAGTTAAATTGGGGGATAGTCTGTGTTGGTACGTGTGAGAGAGATCCACCTTTCCAAGTTGTTGGGGTTCATCTCATACTTCTGAAGGTTTGAGGGTGCTGCCTGTTCCATACCCCCCCTACTCCTCATCTAGCCTTTTAGGGGTACAAACAATAGTAATTGGGGCCTAGTGTGGTTGTGTACGTGTGATATACATACACTTTTTTTGGATCATATTTTCTATTCCGCTATTTAATCAAAAACCTTTGGGGATCAGTTAAATTGGGGGATAGTCTGTGTTGGTACGTGTGAGAGAGATCCACCTTTCCAAGTTTTTGGGGTTCATCTCATACTTCTGAAGATTTGAGGGTGCTGCATGTTCCATACTCCTCTTCCTCATCCTCCCTTTAGGGTAGGAAAAAATTTAATCGGGCCTAGTCTGTGTTTGTACGTGTGAGATACACAGTTTTTTATCCTATTCCGCTATTCAATACACACCCTTTTGGTGTAAAAAACATTAAATTGCGGCATAGTTTGCATATTTGACATTTGCATATATTGTGCCTTGTTGCGCTGTTTTGGGTACTCCACCAACATGGCCAGTGGCAATGACGCCATTCTCAGCTTAACTATCCCACTTCTATGCCTCCTTGAAAAAACAATTTGGGCGATGATGGAAGAGGATGTGGCACAGGATGAGGAGGAGGAGGAGGAGGATGAAGAGGTAACATTTCAAAGGCTTTCAGGGCAGTCATTCGCAAGGGGCTCCGAGGGTGGGTTCCTGCACACACAAACGCCAGGGACACAATTGTCCAGCAGGGGCACAGTTCTGGAGGATGAGGAGGATGAGGAGGAGGAGGAGCTGGAGGAGGAGATGGAACCATGTTCACAGCAGGGTGGCACCCAGGCCAGCTCATGGCCATCACTGGTGCGTGGCTGGGGGGATACAGAGGACACGGACGATACACCTCCCACAGAGGACAGCCTTTCGTCGCCTCTGGGCAGCCTGGCACACATGAGCGATTACATGCTGCAGTGTCTCCACAACGACCGCCGAGTTGCCCACATTCTAACTTGTGCTGATTACTGGGTGGCCACGCTGCTGGATCCCCGTTACAAGGACAACGTACCGTCCTTAATTCACTCACTGGAGCGCGATCGCAAGATGCGCGAGTACAAGCGCACGCTGGTAGACGCCATGCTGCTGGCATTCCCATCTGACAGCGGGGCCACAGTGGAAGCACAAGGCAGAGGAGGAGGAGGAGGAGGTCGCCAACGCAACCAGGGCACCGCCAGCACCTCAGAAGGCAGGGTTAGCATGGCCGAAATGTGGAAAAGCTTTGTCAGCACGCCACAACAAACAGCAGCACCAGCAGCTCAGATGGAACGTCTTAGCAGGAGGCAGCATTTTACCAACATGGTGGAGCAGTATGTGTGCACACGCCTACATGTAGTGAATGACGGGTCTGCCCCCTTCAACTTCTGGGTCTCCAAATTGGGCACATGGCCTGAGCTTGCCCTTTACGCCTTGGAGGTGCTGGCGTGCCCTGCAGCCAGTGTATTATCTGAACGGGTATTTAGCACGGCTGGGGGCGTTATAACAGACAAGCGCAGCCGCCTGTCCAGAGACAATGTGGACAAGCTCACGTTCATTAAAATGAACCAGGCATGGATCCCACGGGACTTTTCCGTACCTTATGCAGAATAGCAATGGATACCGACCTTACCCACCCATTGTTCCATTTTTGCTCTTTCTCACTCTTTTGGGGTGTACCCTCATTTAAAATTTTTGAAAAGAAGCAGTGTTGGCTACCTCGTCCTCCTCCTCAGGGCCAGATTAATGTAGGGGCTATTGGAGCTGCAGCTCCAGGCCCCTACCTTTTATATAGGCCCCGGGTTGGCCATATTCACTGTTACCGCTCTTCTGTCACTTGTAAACACAGAAGTCTGGCTTCTATGCTCGCTTCCCCAGGCAGCACCCTCAGAACCTCCCCACACAGCGTGAAGGCCGGACAAGGAGGGACAGTTGGCGATGCATGGATGTGTTTATGGGCTTCAGAGACAGCATCCCATGTTGAATTAGGCATGCATGGCTGCACCCTTCCTCCTCTGGGTGCATGGCAAGGCACGGCCCTTAAGGCCCTTCAAAATCCTCAGCACCAAGCCCATGATGCTGTTAATCCGGCCCTGGTCCTCCTCCACCGCCGCTTCCACCTACACCGCCCATAGGTGTGCGCAGCCTATTGCATTAAGGTGTGCACCCCAAAGTTGAAATACACATGCATGTGTTTGCCAGCAGGGAGAGTAATGTATCGGGGCCATGTACCTGTAGGCAAGGAGAAATAGAGCAGAGCAGGTCCCAGGGAGATCTTTCCCATCTCCTCACTGGCAATGCTATGTGCCCTAGGTGATTAGGGTGTGCCCAGGCACACCCAGCACACCCTGTGCGCACGCCTATGTCACCGCCACATCCACCACCACCTCAACCTCCCTCCTACTCCATATGGGCCTCGTCCTTCAGAGATGAAGAAGAACATTGTTTTATTTTTCTGTTTTTTTTTGTTGTTTTAAGTTATTTCCCTATCCACATTTGTTTGCAGAGCACTTGCCATGCTCTTAATTACGTTTTGCTGCCATTTGCAGCACTCTAGCCCTTTCCTTTGGTGTTTTAGAGCCATTTTAGTGCCTTAAAGTTCGGGTCCCCATTGACTTCAATGGGGTTCGGTGTCCGGGAAAAGTTCGGTAAAAGTCCGGGACACGGACCCGGACTTTTTTTTAAAGTTCGGCCGAACCCGTCGAACACGGACATCTAGGTGTCCGCTCAACCCTACTCATGAGGGTGAAGCGTAACTGTACGTTTGATGATGATTTCATGACACAATCAGCTGTTATCAAAGAGAGGTTCATTCAAAAAGGATACGAGGAAGATAAGTTGGATTTAGAGATTAAAAAGATTCTCGAGTTGCCTAGATCTGAGGTTTTAAAAAACAAAACCAAGTCTGTAGATAATGGGAAGGAATGGAGTTTCCTCTCGGACTTTTCAAGTGACTACAGAAATGTTGAGGCAATTTTTGAAAAGCACTGGCCTATGCTCTTAAAAGATAGGGTACTAGGCCCAGTTCTTCCAACTAACCCCTCCTTTATATACCGTAAAGCCC
Organism: Pelophylax lessonae; assembly: GCF_965119305.1. Taxonomy (NCBI): domain Eukaryota; kingdom Metazoa; phylum Chordata; class Amphibia; order Anura; family Ranidae; genus Pelophylax; species Pelophylax lessonae. The sequence goes on from NC_138768.1 coordinate 748,607,506, forward strand.
CCAATTTTGGGGACAGAGTGGTAAAAAAGGTTTTGGACCCTCCAAACGTTACCTTCTTCCCTGATAGAAAAGGCTTCCACAAATGTGGGCGTTGTCGGGCGTGCTCATTCACTAAAAATAATTTGAGGAAAAGGGAAGTGTTTGAGGTCCCAGCTATAGGGAAACAGTTTAAAATTCAAAGTTTAATAACTTGTGACACCACACACGTAGTATATGCCTTAATGTGTCCGTGTAATTTAATTTACATTGGTAGAACAAAAAGGACCGTTAAGAAACGTGTAGGTGAACACATCACAAACATTATAAATGGCTTTAAGGACCACAGCGTATCGGAGCATTTTAGGAGGCATCATAACCAGGACCCCACTGATTTACAGTTTTGGGGTGTAGAGAGGGTGACTCCATCCTGGAGGGGATCTAACTGGGTTCGAGAACTATCCAAATGCGAAACCAGATGGATTTTTCTCACCCAGGCCCTGGTCCCCAAAGGGTTAAATATAGATTTGGACCTGAACTGTTTCATCAGTGATCTTTGATGGACAGTACATAGGGGGAGAATGCACCTTTGTTGTAGTTTACAGTTCTAATTGTATTTTTTAACCCGTAAAGATCTTTTTAGAAAATGGGATTGTAGTGTGAGGATCAAGTTTTGAGACCATCTAATAAGTGTTTTAATTTTAAATTTTAAAATTTTAACTTTAAATTTTAGACCTTTTATATATAATATAATTTAATTGCTTTTTGTGGATTCCTATTGGATCCCACTATTATCCATATCGACTTCTGATGTGTTGCATTGGTTGGCATCTTTTGGGAAATCATTCGTGACCACACATGTGGTATTGGACATTGAGTGTTGCACAATTTTATTTTCAATTTTATTTTCAATTTCATTTTTAATTTTATGGAATTTTATAAAATATTTTTTAATTTATTGTTACTTACACTGTCTGTTATGGGGAGTGTAGTAGATATTGTGAATGTGATTTTTATGTAATTTTCTAATTTTCGATATGCACATTATTACGAGGTGTATAGGGATAATTAGCCTGTATTTCAGTGTATATTTATTATTACATGAATATGGGAGGAGCATGCTGACGGTATATGGGTATGTCTTGTATTCACAAGACCACCTAAAATGTATATCATTCTAATCAAAGGGACACCGTAGATTAATGTAATACAATTATGATAACGGCGGCTGTATACTGTATTTGGTACGACCGCCCACTGCACATAGTATGACTAATGGGAAACCAGATAATCGTGTAGTGTAGCCTTACGGGAATAGGACCTAAGTATGGGCAAGACAAGCAGGATGTAGGACCTTTTCAGCGGTCCGATGTGGGCGGAAGTGCTCGCTGTCATGGAGCGGCCCAATTTACATATGAGGGCGGGTCATTAGATCCTCGTCAAAACCGTCAGCAGACACTCCTATATAATCGGACGCCGTGCCGTAAGGTTCACGCCCTTTGAAAAAGTCGGAAATGACGAAACGCGTCAGGGCATGAACCTTACGGCAACCGGAAGTGCACGGGGGACACGAGCGGCAGCTTTGGAGATCCGAGACACCAGCGTGGAGAGGGTGAGCAGGATCGACACAGCATACCACGGTACCCGTAGCACTGATATCTACTAGGATATTGAAGGCATATGATTTTAATGCGTTTGTGAGTACATTTGTATTGGGGTCTTTTTGAATAAATTATTTGATGGGTGAAACAATATCACACTAGTGCGGTTCCTTCTTTCCTCCTATGTTCACCATTTGAGCAATTATCGGGAGGAGAAGGGAGACACGTGACTACCCGAGATTGAAATCCAGTAATAGCAGCAGTAATCGCTCCTGAGTGGGATTTGTGTTACAACAGCTTGTTTGCCTGTCCTATGCAAATAGGTGGGCCACAGCTTCTGGTGAGTTGCCATTCCCCCCATTATCACATCGGTGGAGGTGTAGAGCAGTGGTGACCCCAACACTTGGTGGTGTTTCTCACTTGGTGGATTGGACTATTGCTGGAGGAATTAACCCCTTGTTTTGAAATTTTGCCACTGATGGACGTTTAAGGACTATAATAAGATGTGACGGGTTTAACTACGTCATTTCTCCTCAATTATACCTGCGCTACTTATACCATTGTATATGTTCCAAGGGACGATATATATTGGAGTATACTTCTACACATTTTCTTTCTTAAAGTAGCTGCGGTATTGTCTGTTTAAGACTTGTTTTGAGGTCACTTGTGCGCAGGGGATATATTTGTATCACCAGTAGAAGGCAGATTTGTGCTACACATATATATTTTTTCACACTATCTGCATGGAGTTTGCATGTTCTTATTGTGTTTGCATGGGTTTCTTCCCTCACTCCAAAAACATGCTCCTGTCCAAATTAGCCCCAGGATGTGGGTGTAAGTCCCTTGAGGGAAGGGACTTATGTGGTTGTACAATATGTAAAGCACTGTGTCAATTCTAAATAGTGTGGGATTGATTTACTAAAAGTTGAGAGTGCAAAATCTAGTGGAGCTCTGCATAGAAACCACTCAGCTTCCAGTTTTTACAAAACTTAAAACTTGTTATTAAAACTTAAAAGCTACCATATGCAGCTGATTTTGTTCTCTCAACTTTTAGTAAATCGACCCCACTGTGTCATTTATAAATGCCTGAAATAAATTAAAAAATCAACCAACAAAAAAGGCCTCTTCTGGCACATTTCTCCATTTATTTTGGGATTGTGGTTTCCGATTTGGAGAAAGCTGGCTACCTTTGTCTCTACGTTAATTGATGTTGATGTTCAGCTTTGTCTTACCCCAACTCAGTGTTTATTATCTGCACCTATTTTAGAGGCTACTACACTACAGATGAGACTAATTTGTGCAATCTGTGTAGCTATCCATTAGGGAGTCACTTTACATTGGAGAACTCCCTCGGTTTCACTGTTTTAGGTTAAACTCCTTTTAGATTTCATTGGTAAAGTGGAAAAACTCTTTCACACCTTATACAACACTGTGCCTTATTATGAGTGTAAATGATCACCTTGGTTTGATCATTACACTATCTTTGAGTGATTTACTCTTGATATTTAGTACTGCATATACTATATTTCAGTATTTTACTGTTGATGTCATCTATTTTATCCTTTCTGAAATATTTCCATTACCAGCATTAGTTTCTACATCTGTGTCTTGATAATTGCACACTTTTATAGACTTGGCTATTTAAGCCATGTTTTGTACTTTTCACCATTTTCTTTAATAATGGGATATTTTGATGTTTCAAGATGCTAGTTTCTTTGTACTGCTTTTTAAAATCTTATAATAAAGGTTTGTAAATAAAAAAAAAAGTATCTCAAGTCTGCAAAAGCAAAGAATGATTCAGCCAGTTCAGGCTTACAGCTCTTAGCAATACAGAGAGGAACTGTCATGGGTCTGCTACCTAAGGGGTTAACTTAGTGCAGAGTCTGCAGCCTAATTGCAGTGATTGGCCACAGGCTGCTCTATTTAAACTCTGCAGCAGCATTATGTCTTTGCTGTTTGATCTGCAGCTTCCTGTGACCCCTGCTCCTGTTTACCTGCTTCTGTGATTGATCTCCTGTACGACCCGGCTTGACTTTGGACTTCCCTTGCTTTCTGCCTGCAACTGACCTCGGCTCCCCTCAGACCTTGAACCTGCATGCTCCTTTGGATTCCACGCCGCCCGCCTGTTGTTGACCTGGCCTGTGAACTGATCCGTTTGCCTTTGAGCCCCCAGAGTGAGTGTGGACTTGGGTGTTCTGTCCTTCTGCCTGCCTGCTGTTGGGATCCTCCTACCTGCTGGTTGTCTCCTCTTAAAGCATCTGGGACCTTGGAGCTGCCTGTCCAACAGCTGACCCGCCAGGCCCTCATACCATTCTGTTGAGCGAACACGGACTGTATTATTCGGGTCCGTACCGGATAATTGGATTTTTGTTACCAGGACACGGACCCGAAAACTTTACTGTATGTTCGGGTTTAAAATCCGTGTTCGGTAATTTTATTTCCTGTTTTGTATGTAATGGCGTGGTTTTAATGGCGGGCTTTCAACAGCCAATCAACAAGCATTTAACTGGTGTGCCATAGAAGCCATCACAGCCATGCCTACTAATGGCATGGCTGTGAATGGCCAGCTGAAGCATGTGACCCAGGTCTTTATAAGCTAGAGACACAGCGCGCTGTGCGTCAGTCTGTTCTAGTGTAGGGAGAGAGCACACACAACGGTGCTGGCTGCTGCTGATTAGGGACAGACAGGGAAAAAAAAACATTGTGCCCGAAAAGAATGCAGGGACAGGTCGGAGTGTAGGCAGGGAAAGATAGAAGAGCATTTTAGGGACAGGCTGGAAAGAGTAGGCAGGGAGAGATTAGGAGACACAGGACAGAACAATCGTCCGTTAGCGATCTACATCGATTTTGCTGTGTAGGGGGTGGTGCAGTGAACAATCTTTTTGCCCTCACTTGAGCCCACTGAGGAGGAGGAGGAGGAGGAGGAGGAGGAGGAGGGAGAAAAAAAAATATTTTTATCAGTCTGTTGTGTGCAGCATTCAGCTATATTTCACTACAGAGTGCTGTTCTAATCTGCTATTTAAAAATTACAAATTTAAAGGGGAATTTTTTTTTTTCCCTTCATAGCCTGCTGCTGACCGTGACATAAAACATAAGACACTGCTGTGTTCACATGTGCTATTGAAAAATCACCAATTTTATATCCTTTTTTCTATTCCGCTACTCAATATACACCCTTTTGGGTTGAAAAAAATTTAATTGCGGCATAGTCTGTATCGGTACGTGTGAGATACACCTTTCTATATACTTTTTTCTATTCCGCTATTCAATATACACCTTTTTGGGGTGAAAAAAATTTAATTGCGGCATAGTCTGTATCGGTACGTGTGAGATACACCTTTTAAATTTGTTTGGCGCATCTCCTTCCACCGCCGAGGATTGCAGGGCGCTTCAGTTTGCCTCCTGTTCCGAACTCCTCCTACTCCTCTTCCTCATCCTTATCCTGCCTTTAGGGTACAAAAAATTGTAATCGGGGCCTAGTCTGTGTTTGTATGTGTGAGATACACTGTTTTATATCCTTTTTTCTATTCCGCTATTCAATATACACCCTTTTGGGGTGAAAAAAATTAAATTGTGGCATAGTCTGTATCGGTACGTGTGAGATGCACCTTTTAAATTTATTTGGCGCATCTTCCACCGCCGAGGATTGCAGGGCGCTTCAGTTTGCCTCCTGTTCCGAACTCCTCCTACTCCTCTTCCTCATCCTCCCTTTAGGGTACAAAAAATTGTAATCGGGGCCTAGTCTGTGTTTGTACGTGTTAGATACACCGTTTTATATCCTTTTTTCTATTCCGCTATTCAATATACACCCTTTTGGGGTGAAAAAAATTAAATTGTGGCATAGTCTGTATCGGTACGTGTGAGATACACCTTTTAAATTTGTTTGGCGCATCTCCTTCCACCGCCGAGGATTACAGGGCGCTTCAGTTTGCCTCCTGTTCCGATCTCCTACTCCTCTTCCTCATCCTGCCTTTAGGGTACAAAAAATTGTAATCGGGGCCTAGTCTGTGTTTGTACGTGTGAGATACACCGTTTTATGTCCTTTTTTCTATTCTGCTATTCATTATACACCCTTTTGGGGTGAAAAAAATTTAATTGCGGCATTGTCTGTATCGGTACGTGTGAGATACACCTTTTTATATACTTTTTTCTATTCCGCTATCCAATATACACCCTTTTGGGGTGAAAAAAATTAAATTGTGGCATAGTCTGTATCGGTACGTGTGAGATACACCTTTCAAATTTGTTTGGCGCATCTTCCACCGCCGAGGATTGCAGGGCGCTTCAGTTTGCCTCCTGTTCCGAACTCCTCCTACTCCTCTTCATCATCCTCCCTTTAGGGTACAAAAAATTGTAATCGGGGCCTAGTCTGTGTTTGTACGTGTGAGATACACCGTTTTATATGCTTTTTCTATTCCGCTATTCAATATACACCCTTTTGGGGTGAAAAAAATGAAATTGCGGCATAGTCTGTATCAGTACGTGTGAGATACACCTTTTAAATTTGTTTGGCGCATCTCCTTCCACCGCCGTGGATTGCAGGGCGCTTCAGTTTGCCTCCTGTTCTGAACTCCTCCTACTCCTCTTCCTCATCCTCATCCTGCCTTTAGGGTACAAAAAATTGTAATCGGGGCCTAGTCTGTGTTTGTACGTGTGAGATACACCGTTTTATATCCTTTTTTCTATTCCGCTATTCAATATACACCCTTTTGGGGTGAAAAAAATTAAATTGCGGCATAGTTTGCATATTTGACTGTGAGATACACCCGTGCGATACTGTTGTTGTTTTGTTCCGCTATTCAATAAACACCTTTCTAGGGCAAGATCATAAATTACAGAAATATGAGGAGAACGTCAAATAGGGGCCGTGGCCTGGGTCGTGGTGCTGCTGGTAGAGCTCCTGTTGCAAGGAGAGGACGTGGTCGATCTGTGCCAGCTACACGCACAAGTGAAACACCTTCCTCAAGTGTGAGTAGGCGACAGAACCTATAGCAGTATTTGGTAGGGCATCATGCGCCTCTACAAGTTTTGATGCAAGAACAAGTAGAGGCGATAGTAGATTGGGTTGCTGACAGTGCCTCCAGTTCCTTCACATTGTCTCCCACCCAGTCTACTGCAGAAAGGTCAGAGTTGGCACCCGCAGCTGATGTCCAACCGTCTTTCACCTCACCCCCTTGCAAATCAGGCAAGCAGTCTGAGCCCCAAGTCATGCAGCAGTCTCTTCTTCTTTTTGATGACTCTGTCAGCAGGGTTTCCCAGGGCCATCCACCTAGCCCTGCCCCAGAAATGGAAGAGATTGAGTGCAGCGATGCCCAACCACTTATTTCTCAAGATGAGTACATGGAAGGACCATCGCAGCACGTCTCCGATGATGACGAAACGCAGGTGCCAACCGCTGCGGCACTCAGAATTGTGGAGACCGGCAAGGAGGGCAGGGGTGAAGACTGGGTGGAAGATGATGTGGAGGACGATGAGGTCCTCGACCCCACATGGAATGAAGGTCATGCAGGTGACCTGAGTAGTTTGGAGGAAGAGGCGGTGGTCGCACAGAGCCACCAGCACAGCAGAAGAGGGAGCAGGGTGCAGAAGCGGAGCGGCCGTGCCCTAGACACTACGCCTGTTACTGTCCAGCGCAGCAAGGGACCGAGCGCACCAAAGCCAGCTCAAAGGAGTTCTCTAGCGTGGAAGTTCTTCAGACAATGTGCTGATGACAGGACACGAGTGGTTTGCACCCTGTGCAATCAGAGCCTGAAGCGAGGCATAAACCTTCTCAACCTGAGCACAACCTGCATGATCAGGCATCTAAGTGCAAATCATGAGCTGCAGTGGAGTAGACACCTTCAAAACCAAGAAAGGTCTCTGGCTCCTCCTGCTTCCTCTTCTGCTGCAGTCTCTGCCTCTTCATCCACCTCTGTAGTGATACTGGCATCTGCCACCCCGCAAACAGAGGATCTGTCAGCAACACCACCACCGTCACCAACCATCTCCACAATGTCCCGTGGAAGCGTTCAGCTTTCCATCTCCCAAACACTTCAGAGGAAGAGGAAGTACCCCCTTTCCCACCCGCGATCCCTGGCCCTGAATGCCAGCATTTCAAATTTATTGGCCTTTAAAATTCTGTCATTCCGTCTGGTGGAGACGCACAGTTTTAAAAGCCTTATGTCAGTGGCTGTCCCACAGTACGTCGTGCCCAGCCTCCACTACTTTTCCAAGCAAGCCATCCCTTCCCTGCACAACCAAGTGGGGGAAAAAATCAGGTGTGCATTGCGCAATGCCATCTGTGGCAAGGTCCATCTAACTACCGATACGTGGACCAGTAAGCATGGTCAGGGGCGTTATTTATCCCTAACGGCACACTGGGTAAATGCAGTGGCGGCTGGGCCTGAGGCGGATAGCAATTTGGCGCATGTCCTTCCACCACCGAGGATTGCAGGGCGCTTCAGTTTGCCTCCTGTTCCTAACTCCTCCTACTCCACTTCCTCATCCTCTACCGCTTCCTCATCCAGTCAGCGTAACACCTTCACCACCAACTTCAGCACAGCCCGGGGTAAACGACAGCAGGCAGTTTTAAAACTTGCCTGTTTGGGGAAAAAACCACACACCGCGCAGGAGTTGTGGAGGAGCATGAAACAGCAGACCGATGAGTGGTTGCTGCCAGCGAGCCTCAAGCCCGGCCTGGTGGTGTGCGATAACGGGTGAAATCTCATACCAGCTCTGGGCCTAGCCGGTTTGACGCACATCCCTTGCCTGGCGCATGTGCTGAATTTGGTGGTGCAGAGGTTCCTTTAAAATTACCCCGATAGGTCAGAGCTGCTGCAGAAAGTGCGGGCCGTCTGTGTGCACTTTCGGTGTTCTCACCCTGCTGCTGCTTGCCTGTCAGCGCTGCAACGTAACTTCGGCCTTCCCGATCACCGCCTCATATGTGACATGCCCACAAGGTGGAACTCCACCTTGCACATGCTGGAAAGACTGTGCGAGCAGCAGCAGGCCATAGTGGAGTTTCAGCTGCAGCACGCACGCGTGAGTCGCTCTGCGGAACAGCACCACTTCACCACCAATAACTGGGCCTCCATGCGAGACCTGTGTGCCTTGTTGCGCTGTTTTGAGTACTCCACCAACATGGCCAGTGCCGACGATGCCGTTGTCAGCTTAACTATCCCACTTCTATGCCTCCTTCAAAAAATGATTCGGGCGATTATGGAAGAGGATGTGGCACAGGAGGAGGAGGAGGAGGAGGAAGAGGGATCATTTCCAAGGCTTTCAGGGCAGTCATTCACAAGTGGCTCCGAGGGTGGGTTCCTGCACCCACAAACGCCAGGTACACAATTGTCCAACAGGGGCACAGCCATCACTGGTGCATGGCTGGGGGGATACAGAGGACACAGACGATACACCTCCCACAGAGGACAGCCTTTCGTTGCCTCTGGGCAGCCTGGCACACATGAGCGATTACATGCTGCAGTGTCTCCACAACGACCGCCGAGTTGCCCACATTCTAACTTGTGCTGATTACTGGGTGGCCATGCTGCTGGATCCCCATTACAAGGACAATGTACCGTCCTTAATTCACTCACTAGAGCGTGATCGCAAGATGCGCGAGTACAAGCGCACACTGGTAGACGAGATGCTTCTGGCATTCCCACCTGACAGTAGGGCCAAAGTGGAAGCACAAGGCCAAGGCAGAGGAGGAGGAGGAGGAAGAGGTCGCCAACGCAACCAGGGCACCGCCAGCACCTCAGAAGGCAGGGTTAGCATGGCTGAAATGTGGAAAAGCTTTGTCAGCACGCCACAACAAACAGCAGCACCAGCAGCTCATATGGAACGTCTTAGCAGGAGGCAGCATTTCACCAACATGGTGGAGCAGTATGTGTGCACATGCCTACATGTAGTGAATGATGGGTCTGCCCCCTTCAACTTCTGGGTCTCCAAATTGGGCACATGGCCTGAGCTTGCCCTTTACGCCTTGGAGGTGCTGGTGTGCCCTGCAGCCAGTGTGTTATCTGAATGTGTATTTAGCACGGCTGGGGGCGTTATCACAGACAAGCGCAGCCGCCTGTCTAGAGACAATGTGGACAAGCTCACATTCATTAAAATGAACCAGGCATGGATCCCACAGGACTTTTCCGTACCTTGTGCAGAATAGAGATGGATACCAACCTTACCCAGCCATTGTTCTATTTTTGATCTTTCTCACTCTTTTGGGGTGTACCCTAATTTAAAATGACTAAAAAAAAGCAGTGTTGGCTACCTCGTCCCTCTCCACCGCCTCTTCCACCTACACCGCCACATCCACCGCCACCTGAACCTCCCTCCTACTCCATATGGGCCTCGTCCTTCACAGAGGAAGAAAATTGTTTTATTTTTCTGTTTGTTTTGTTGTTTTAAGTTATTTCCCTATCCACATTTGTTTGCAGAGCACTTGCCATGCTCTTAACTACATTTTGCTGCCATTTGCAGCACTCTAGCCCTTTCCATTGGTTTTTTAGAGCCATTTTAGTGCCTGAAAGTTCGGGTCCCCATTGACTTCATTGGGGTTCGGTGTCCGGGTAAAGTTCGGAAAAAGTCCAGGTCACGGACCCGGACTTTTTTTTCAAGTTCGGCCGAACCCGCCAAACACGAACATCCAGGGGTCCGCTCAACTCTCGTCATGATACATTGCAATTGGAAAGTGGTAAGCTGTGGCGGAAAGTGTGTGTTTTCCTGTGCTGGGTCCCAGGTGGCATATTCCTTCTGATTCGGCCCAAGATTCCTTCCCTGCTGTTTATGGAAGCTGATGGTCACTACCAGTGGCATTCTGCTCTGATGTTTCCTATGCAACATGTGAGTGTTTTTTTTTTATTATTTACTGGTGGGGCGGAGAAAAAACCCTGCAAGCAGCATCTTTGGAGTTTGGAGCGCTAACAAAAAAAACCTAAAAAATGCCCCTCTCTATTGAAATTAATTGGAAGAGCCTGAAAGGGGCCTGAAAAGCGCTGTAAAAGCACATGAAAAGTGCCTGAAAAGTACAGCAAAAGCTCTCAGCATTTTATGGGTAGTTTTCCACATCCCCTCTTCCCTACTCTATCATTCCTGTAAAATATGTACCCTGGTATAGTTATTTCCCAGTCATATGAATAATTGAAACATGTCTCTGTAATTGCAACAAGGTCCAAGTTGTCCCTAGACATAAGAACTATCAACTCACAAAGCATTTTGCCTAAACTACAAGCATTAATGCATATAACATGACAAACACTGTTATCTACCTCTTTATTTTTAGCACCAAAAACTTTAACTGAAGTAACTACCCCATCAGCCTGGTCCTTAGCAACACAAACCCGCACATTTTAGAGAGAGAACCCCCATAGGACTCTGGAGCCACCTGGACTCCTGTATCTATTTGAGCATTGAGTAAAGGATTTGCAGTTGTCCCTCAACTCTGATATAGCACTGGAAATTATACAGGAATCCCAAATGACCCGCATTAGAGGAATCTATAGGCAAGCACACATGGGAACCTTGAATATGAATAAACTGGTTCAAATTGTTTGGGTATCCTATTTATTTCACCTTCCAATCCATAATGGTTTTCAAGTTCTATTTAATAAACCTGTTGCCACATTTTAAAAGTGACCAGTGTCCCTATTATTGGTTCTGTACCTGCAGAGATCTGCCCTAAAAACAAACACTCTCTGGAAAATACAACACAAGGCCACTTTTTATGTTTACAATTAGGCCACACCTGTTACAGTTACAAGTGGTGGCCAGAGATCTACAATGCAGTAAAGTTTTAGGCCTACCAGGAAGGTGTTTATCTTACTTTTAAACGCGTGTGGTCTTAGGGCCCTTTCACACCGAACACAGTTGGATACAGTTGGCTGCAGTTGGATGCATTTTAACCACTTAAGCCCCGGAGGATTTGGCTGCTAAACGACCAGGGGGTATTTTGCGATTCGGCACTGCGTGACTTTAACGGACAATTGTGCGGTCGTGCGACGCTGTACCTAAACGAATTTGGCGTCCTTTTTTTCCCACAAACAGAGCTTTCTTTTGGTGGTATTTGATCACATGTGCGATTTTTTGATCATGCGCTATAAACAAAAAAAGAGCATCAATTTTGCAAAAATAGCAATATTTTTCACATTTTTTTATATGAAATTCCCCCCCAAAAAAATGTAAAAATCAAAATTTTTTAACATTTTCGGCCAATTTGTTTTATGCTACCTATGTTTGGTAAAAAAAATCGCAAAAAGCGTATTTTGATTGGTTTGCGCAAAAGTTATCGCGTTTACTAACAAAGGGAAAGATTTTTGTCATTTTTGTTGTTTTTTTTTAACGCGTAATGGCGGCGATCTGCGATTTTTTTGCGGTACTGCAACATTGGGGCAGACAGATCGGACCCTTGACTGACATTTTTGACACTTTTGGGGTTACGAGTGACATTTCTACAGTAATCAGTGCTATACATATGCACTGTTACTGTAAAAATACACTGGTAGTGAAGGGGTTAACTTTATTTGGGAGGGAGGGGCTGTGTGTGTCCCTAGGGGCGTGCTTTCTACTGTGATTGGCTGTGGCTTGAGCTGTAAGGACACTGATCAACGGATCTACATAGTAGATCCGTGTGATCAGTGTCTTTACACCGAGGAGAATGACAGGCAGCTTGTTTACACAAGCTGCCTGACTTTCTCCCTCTCCCCCGCCGATCGCAGAGTGGGGGGGTCCGTGACCACGCGGGAGCAGGAGCGCGCCTCCGGCGGCGCGCGCTCGCTCCCTAGACCCTCACAAGCAAGCGACATAGACCTACGTCAGTTTGCCTGTGAGGGGCTGACCGCCGACGTAGATAGTCGTGCGGCGGTCGGCAAGTGGTTAAACTGCACTCCAACAGCCCATAACCAAGGTAATCCTTTGGGTACAGTTTGCACCATTGCAGTGCAGGTCAGCACAGTTAAAAAAAAAAGTAGAATATGCTGCATTTTTCCACACCGCAATTGCAGGGAACATTTCTCTCAAATGCCTCATTATTTAATCCCCCTGGCTTTATAGCCCCATCAATTGGGGTGTTCAGAGACCTGTTAATTAAGGATGTGGAAGCTCTCCAAATTAGACGGGACCGTAATGAGTTCCAGTTTAATGAGGGCTTGAAATCTCTGAAAAAGAGAGACGACATTGTCGTCCGGCCAGCGGACAAGGGAGGTGGGATAGTGGTCCTTGATAAGGCAACGTAAGTCACTGAAATGAATAGGTTGCTTTCTGACAGTGACACGTACAGTTTGCAAGCTGGAAATCCCACCTCTAAATATAAGAAGGAGCTATCTAACCTGGTCAATCAGGGATATCAGGAACATATTCTAAATAAGAAGGAGAAACTATTTTTGGTTCCGGTGGCTCCACGGGTGCCCGTCATATATTATCTCCCAAAGGTACACAAGGACCCCCTCAATCCACCAGGGCGTCCGATCATCAGCGGTATCGACTCTGTCACTAGCAGTGTCGGGAGATATATAGACAGGAACCTACAGCCACTTGTTACCAATACTCCCTCCTACCTCAGGGATTCCACCCAGGTTCTTAACCTTTTGGGTGAGGTTGAGTGGAGGGAGGGGTATCTTCTCACCACGGCGGATGTCAGCTCACTTTATTCGATCATCTCCCATGAGCATGGACATTGTGCCGTGGAAATGTACCTAGAAAGTGACATCTCCCTGTTACCTGTACAGCGCTAATTTATTTTGTCATTGCTATTATTTGCCATGCAACACAATTATTTTTGGTTTGGCGGATCCTATTATTTGCAAAACGCATTATTAAAAAACATTGGGGGGTCCTCAAAAACGACAAGGTTTTGGGTCCCCAACTACCAGAGGCTCCCCTGGTGGTATTTAGAGGGGTTTTTCATAACATCACTGGGTATTTCCCATGTAGGGGATGTGCTGTTTGCCGTGTTAACTCTTTAGTGGGCAGGAGGTTTTGTGAGGTTCGGTCCACAGCTACCTCTAAAGATCATCCAATTAAACCCTTCATTAGCTGGTCCTCTACTAATGTCATTTACCTCCTTCAGTGCCCTTGCGGCCTACAATACATAGGCCGCACCATTAGGACACTGACTGTGAGGGTGAGAGAACACCTTAAAAACATTAGGAAGGGTTTCCCCAAACATAGTGTGTGGAAACACTATGAGTGTGCCATAATAAAAATCTTGCAGGCACTAAGGTTTGGGGCATTGATAAATTCATACCCCACTGGAGAGGCAGTCAAGTCCGGCGGGAAATGTCCAGGTTGGAAACCCGCTGGATTTTTGATATGAAGACCTACTCTCCGTGGGGTATGAACGTTGAGTGGGATGTCAATTGTTTCCTTAACAATAGCTGATTGGTCCCTTATTATTTTTCTTTTTTCTTTTTTTCCTTTTTCTTTTTATGTATATTTATTTAATTTATTATGCATATATATTTTGTATGTATCATTTTTAATATATAGCCACATTATCTATTACGGTTTTTGGTGACTTGCTACACAAAAAGTTTTTCTTTGGTTATCTTATTTTTTGTTTTATTATATTGCTAATTGTCTGATTTTATATTGCATTGGTTTTGCTTCTGGACTTTTTGTTTAGTGGCAAATAAGTTCTTGTTGTGGTTATCAGACAATGCCGGTCTCCCTGTTGATGTGTGATCAGTGCCGCTTTGTTTGCTCTATTCTGGGTTTTTTCATTTAGCCTGGTCTGCGGCGGTTTGGGACTTCCGGTTTCTGTCTATAGCTCCGTGGAACGCAGATGCGGGTTACTTCCGCATCTGTCATTTCCGGATTTAGGTGTATTAATTATGCGTGCTTACGTCCCGAATACCACGCCTCTGATGATGTAATTTCCTTTTGACGATACGCGTAAGGCGGAAGTGGACACAGGACGTTAAGCACGCTGTATGCCGCGGCTTTTAACTTATCCATGCTGTTATTCATCATTTTCATGTGAGTGTAACTCTTTTTAATATTAAATACAAGCCCTATGCCATCTGCACTATGTTTCTGTACATTTACTCTGAGGTAATCTGAGACTGGGGGAGCGGAGGCTATACAAGTGATACTGACATACAGTCTGAAGCAAACACACTGGTATTGCTATACAGTTCGGATATATGCTCAGGAAAGTCTATTTCAGTCATATGGAGTGATCCTGTTGTCCTGCCTTGCAGTCTGCTTTTTTGGACTTCTCTGTATGAGGGTCAATTGCATTTGGTAAGAGTCTCCTCTGGCTGTCACTTTTTCGGTGTTCATTCATCTGATTTTATGCCACTGGTGATTGGGATCCTGCTTGAAGCCTCTTTACCTCTACTATAAGGATTTTTTGGACATTATTCATAC